>NC_069657.1:67929356-68554356 GCF_027244095.1 Hemicordylus capensis
GGGCTTCCCAGAGGTATCTGGTGGGCTTCTGTGTGAAACGAGATGCTGAACTAGATGGGTGTTGGGCCTGATCCAGCTGGGCTGTTGTTCTTAATTGGCTAATTTGTTCTAGCAGTATAGCATATGCTACAGACAGAACAGCTTAATCTTGGGCATTTCCGCCATCTCTCTTCTGCCATTTAGGACTACTGCTTTCAGGAACCATTTTAGGTCAAGGAGAAGGGGGTTAACAGATCCTCCTTCTCTTTCTCTGCTGGCAAAATGGCCAAGCTCTAATTGGCCTGACTGCCATAAAGCAGTTGCTTCCTGAAAGAAATGGCAGCCAGGCATGTGTGGCATCTGTAGGATGGGACAGACAAAATGGAAAGTCAGGAGGTGAACTAAGGATACCATACCTGTAGGAATGGGGCCACAGCAGCTGCACTGTGCTGATAGCAGAAGGAGGAACCACGGCCAGACCACATGCAGGGTGTCCCAACAGTTACCTGCACCATTTGGTAAAAGAAAATGGAATATTTCCATCTCCTTCATCATTTTAAGGAAGCTGAACTAACTAGAAATGACAAAACAGATTGACTGGCACCTGAGATTGTTTTGAGCCAAGTTCCACTCCAGAAGTAAACAGCTCCCAGTACAGCTGTATTGTGTTAAAAATAATTTAATCAGAAATATTTACATTTCATTACATACAGAAGGTTCTATTAGTGCTGTCAGTTTAACTATATTTAGTCTGTTCTGGCTATAGTTGAATTAGAAATTCAAGGTGTTGTCAGTAAACATTAGAGGGTAGTAGAGTCATTGGCATTCATAATGGTGTACACCAGGAAGGCTTAGGGACTGCCAGTTTTATTTCAAACTTGACAAATAACTTCCTGAATTGAAAGCTTGATGGTAATTTGCATTTAGCAAAAAGAAAAAAGGCCATTCCAGTATGTGGAATTCACAGATGTCTATAGCTGTTCCTGTAAGCATATATTAAGATTCAAAATGCAAGTGCCTAGCATGATATTTATCTTTGCTTTTGGCTGATCCATGCACAGATGTAATTATTCTCCTTTACAAACATTATTTATAAAATGTCTACTATTTTAACAATTTTTTCTTTTAATATCGCACCACAGCACATGGACTCAGGACAAGTTACAACCCTTTATATATTTCTCATGTATATCTATGTACTGTACTGTATTTCTTATTCAGCAGGAATATTTCCTGAATATTTCCATAAAACACGGAAATATCTTCATACAAGTGCTTCATACCATTTACATCAAAAACACACAATCTTGTTACTGATTTTGCTTGTAACCATTGTCACCAATCTCTCAATAATACTCCCTTAGGCAGAATAGTTGGGAAATTGGTATAGAATTATAAATGAAACTGCTGGGAGAGATAATCAGGAGATTTGGTGCAGGGTGTTATCAGTATGCTGATGACAGCCAAATCTATTTCTCCATGTCAGGTCACCATCATCAGGGGAAGGCATAGCCTGTCTGGAGGCAGTGATGAGCTGGATGAGGGACAACAAACTGAGACAGAATCCAGATGAGAGAAGGTACCTATTGTGCGGGGTCAAAACTCGGGAGATGATTTTGATCTGCTGGCTCTGGATGGGGTCACACTTTCCCAGAAGGAACAGGTGCTTCTGGATCCAAACTTCTCCCTGGTGTCTCAGGTTGAGATGGTGGCCAGAGCTGCTTTGTATCAGCTTCGGCAGATACGCCAGCTGTGTGTGTTTCTTGACATAAATGACCTCAGAACAGTAGTACATATGCTGGTAATCCCCAGACTTGACTACTGCAATGCACTCTATGTGGAGCTGCCTTTGTACACAGTCCGGAAACTGCAGTTGGTACAGAATGTGGCAGCTAGGTTGCTCTCTGGATCATCTCAGAGAGACCATATTACTCCTATATTACCTCCCAGCACAGTACCTCCAGTGACTGTTGCTGGTGTCTATCTTATGTTTCTTTTAGATTGTGAGCCCTTTGGGGTCAGGGATCGATCTTATTTATTTATTATTTCTCTGTGTAAACCACCCTGAGCCATTTTCGAAAGGGTGGTATAGAAATAGAATAAATAATAAATGATAATAATAATAATATGATTAAAAGAACTACACTATATTTCTGGGCAAAATACAATGTGCTGGTTATAACCTATAAAGTCCTAAACAGCTTAGGCCTGGGTGAAGAATGTCTTCTTCACGATGAGCCCTATCGCCCATTAAGGTCATCTGGAGAGGTTCATCAGCAGTTGCCACCAGCCCGCTTTCTCTGTTGCTACCCTGAGACTCTGGAATGCACTCCCTGTTGAAATAAGAGCCTCCCTATCTCTGACAACCTTTTAAAAGGATATGGGAATTTATTCACCCAAGCTTTTAACTGGACTTGTGGCTTTAAATTGTTTTAAGGTTTTAATTCCTGTTTTAATTTATTTTATGTTGATGTAAACCACGCAGAGAAGGCAGTTTGGGGTGGTATACAAATATAATAGATAGATAAGTAGATAGATAAACCAACAAACAAATGAACAAAGAATAGCATATTTGGTTAATTGCTGCCTTGAATAAAAAATAGACCCAGCATCTTCCTGGTTTTCTGAGCAAATAATGGATTAAGGAGAAGCACATGACAAGGATCCATTCCCAGTCTGTGTCAGCAGCTAATGACTGAGAGTGAATAGCATAGCATATGCCACAAAGCATTGGCTAGAATTGATCTCTCATCTGGACTTGGCCTCCCTCAGTAACTTGGATGCTGTTGCTCAATCTGGACCTGAGTAGATCTTTGACTCTGTCTTTAGACTAATAACAATGAGCTGCTTGCTAGATAAATCTTTGGTGGTGCAATGGAGAAAGAGAAACCTTTTTGGATCAGAAAGTGTTTATTTTGCTTTGATAATACTCAGTTTAAATAAGCTGTATCTATTAGCACCTAAGAGAACGCCTGGCTTGTCTGTGGCTTCTCAGGGATGGGCCTTCTCTGTTGCCCTCTCAAGGCTTTGGAATACACTCCCTGCTGAAGTAAGAGTCTCCCCAGCTCTGACAGTTTTTGAGAAGACACTTAAACACATTTGTTCACCCAAGCTTTTAACTAGATCTATAATGTGAATTTGTTTTAAATTGTTTTAATGTTTTAATTATGTTGCATTCGTTGTAAATCACCCAGAGATGCAAGTTTGGGGCCGTATACAAATTAGAACTGTGCACTTCAGTAAAAGCTGGAATTCCATTTTGGAATTCCCAGCCCACACCACAAGGAGGAAGCTGCTCATGGGGCAATTGCCACAGGTAGAAGGGTGGTTGTGGTTGCTCTTTAAAAGCTGCTCAGCACTGGCATGGGGAAAGCTGGGCAGCTGCAGTGCTCCTTGGGAGTGTCTGGTGGGGACAAGCAGGGAGTGACATAGAGGAAGCTCATCACTTGTGCAGGATAACTGGGAACCATAGGGATGCCTGGGAGATGTAGTCCTTAGGAGGAAGGTTTGAGTCCTAAGCTATCCAGGGTCAGAGACAGAAAAGCAAGGGACTAAGAATGACCCCGGCAGTGTTCTGTCTAAAAGGGATTCCCAGATGTGGACTACAACTCCCAGCATCCCCAGCTGCAATGGCTTTTGCTTGGGGATTATGGGAGTTGTAATCAACAACATATGGGAATCCCTATTAGAGGGAACACCAGACCCCAGGGAAAAGCAAAGCAGGAGCTTCTTCCAGTGAAAAAGTTAACTCTGTATTTCAAGGAGTAGGATGGAAAACAGTTGAGGACAGTATCCCAGAGCTCTATGGCATGGAGAGAAGGATAAAAGGATGGTCAGTTGTATCATATTGTGTGTATAGGCTTGCAAAATAAACCGGTAACTCTGGGTTGGATCCGAACAGTGGAAGCTGCCTCTGATAATGGAAAGAGTGTTGCACTCATACAAGAGGTCCTTGTGTAAGCACAATTCTCCTTCTATTCCTTGAACCATGGATGGACCTTCCGATGACAGAATGGTACTCGACCAGGAGTCAGGATCCAACCTAGTATTCATACGTCTTTATTTAAAGCAGTGTTTCCCAATCATTTTCATCCTGAGACACTCAGATTTAAAAAAGAATTGGGGCACATTTATTTATTTATATATTTTCCCATGAGTTGCTGGGCATAAAGAGTTCTAAGGAAATGAGTCTGTTGCAAAAGTGGGGAACTGAAACTCCTGCTTTTGGAGCTGAATTGCTCCTTATGCACCAGGAGAAACATGACTCCCCCAATGAATTATGGGGCGAGTCAGCTCCAAAAATGGGGAGTTTCAACTCCCTGCTTTTGGAGGGAAGTCAGCACGGTACACTGCCCAGAGTCCCATGGTGCACTAGGGTGTCACGGCACACTGGTTAGGAACTGCTGGTTATTATTTCCAAATTGTTTGCTCTTGCCCAGTTTGAGAGCAAAGTTTCTTCTGTACTCTTGGTGGTTACTGTGGTTTTACATTGGCTATGCTGCTAGAACAGCACTGTTTAGTAAGAGAAAACAAGACATAAAGATCTTGTTTCTATGGGAGTTGGAAATTCCAAAATATTTTGTTTTTATCATAAATCATGTTTAGGAAATGAAAAGCAACTTTAAAAGGAAATCAGTAGCTACTTAATACAATGGAAGTTTTATATGAATAGTATTATATGATGTGTAAAAGTAAGCTGGGTTATTTTTGCTTGTCAGATTGGAAATGGGAAGTGCAGGTAAAATGCAATTCAGAGGTGTGTGCTGACAGTAGTTTTTAGAGGGTATAACAAAATGTTGTAAGACATTCTAATAGTTTTAAGGGGGAGGGTGTGTGTGTGTTACAGACCATAAGGTTAGCATTACCAGATGAAAACTTTGAAAAAACAAAACATTCTGCTGAGATGTCTGAAATAAGACACATCCATTATATTCCACACAGATGTACTATTCTTAAATAAAGGACATCCATGAATCCTAAGATAACATGATAGAAGATGGCTGGTACAGATATTAACTCTGAACCATTTGGAAGATGCACACAGAAAAAGGAACTTTACATGTGTTTCCTGGGGCTGACAGTCTGATCCAGGATTCTGATCAAATTGAGTTCAATACTGATACTGATAATCTGCTTGTGGGGAGGGAGAACTAATCCAGTCCTCTGCTCCCTTGAACAAATTGTTGGTGGTTCCCAGACCAGACTATCAGCCTGGGGAAATACACGAAGAGCCCCTTTTTGTGCACACTTTCCCACCTGGTGGATTGGTGTTAATGCATTTTTATAGCAACAAGGGAAATATTAGTGCATTTTTTAATAGCAGCCAGGGGGATCTCAGAGGCATCTGGTGGGCCACTGTGTGAAACAGGATGCTGGACCATATAGGCCTTGGCCTGATCCAACAGGGCTGTTTTTGTGTTCTTATGTAAGGTGTTGTGGTGCATGATGCAAGGTGCTAAATATTGCCTTGACCCACACCTCTGGTGGGGGGGCCAGCTAGCCCTTGCAAGAACTAGCCCTTGCAAGAACTAGCCCTTGCAAGTGGTTGAAAGTGGTGCAGGGAGGCAGGGAAGAGGAAGGTTGCTACCATCCTTCATTTCTCTCCTTGTGTTTCTTGCAAGTTGCTTGCAGAGCTTACAAGGGTCAGATTGATACTGAAGAGCTGCTTTGATTATAGTGGTAGGGAGCACCGTCCTGCCTTGCTGACGCACAATCAATCAAACAGCTTTATTACGGTCAAAAACTAGCATAGGTAAATATATACAACTATCAGTGAATATAAAAATGTTTAAGAAGTATAAAATATTTAAAATAAGCTATAAGATATGCTAAAGGGTAAAAGTGGGATAGCTAAAAAATAAGGGAAGACAACAGATAAGACTAATAAATCTGATAAAACAACTAACTGATATAAGCAATTTTGTGCAATCTATATATAAAATTGGTCTATAAGGGATATAAGGGATACTCTAATGGGATGACTAGTAAAAAGGAGATAAAACATAGTTAAATATATAAGTACATATCTAATTATAATTTAAAAGCAACTAATACAGAAAAAGTATTTAAAAAAAAACATGTTTAAATAAATTGGTCAGTAGTTAAACCATGGGTTATGGGCTGGCAGTCAGGGTCCAACAACTCTTGCACGCTGCCGCACAGAACCTAACAACATTGTACGTGAAGGTTCACTTTTCATCTGAGAGCAACATCTTAATGTAGACTTGACTGGAACAGCCGGGGTAGTTGCGAAGCAGAGGAAATATGAGCTTCTCCCGGCTATCTTTATAAAACGGGCAAGACAAGAGTACATGTTCCGTGGTTTCCACCTCCCCGGAGGCACAGGGGCAAAGCCTTTCTGTAAATGGGATCTTCCTGTATTTACCTTCCAAAACAGTGGATGGAAGGGCATGACAGCGGGCAAGGGTGAACGCCCTTCTGTGACTTGGTATTTCCAGCTGGGTCAAATATGTAGCGGGGAGGAATACCATGAACCTAGAGCTGTCCGAGGCCTGACATCCAGGAACCATACTTAGATCCACCTGGCATTCTGTATCCAGGATCCTCTGTTTGATGGCCTTTTTCGCCTTGTCACTGCCCATAGCAAGGAGGTGAGATGGGAAGAAGCCCAATAGCACCACCTTACTATTGACTGCCTGCTTCCATGAGGATTGGAAATTGTCCTGCAGTATTAATGGGGCCAGGCCCTGTGGTCAAAGAGCTAAATTGAGCCAGTGATTGAGAGCAGTCATCCAGACTTTAGCCTCAACTTTTATCATGCCGGTTTCTAGACAGAGTGGCATTGGAAATACAGCTAGGCACCTGTAAGGCCACTCTTAGAAATTTATATTGGACACGCTCCAATATACTAAAGGTAGAGGGGGGTTCTGGGTGGGCACCATAGAGTAATTGTGCCAGCAACTTGGCTTCAAATAGTCTGAGTGCCGCTGGTACATATTGGCTACCTCTACTCAATAATCTGTTGCCTAAAGTGGCTGCCTCACTTTGCTTCATGAAAGGAATGCCCCTGATGGCAGCTGTATAGGAAATCCTTTTAGGAGTGCAGAAGGGTTGTACACATGAATAAGGGCTTCTTGCTCTCTACCCCCCAAGCATTCCCCAGGTTGCATCAAAAATCACTCAGCTGTTCCAGAAATGGCATGTCATGTGGTGTGGCAGGAAGGAAAATGACTGCTAAGCCCTGCAATGGAAGCCATGCTCAGTGTATGGTCTGCTGGTACAGTCCATGTCTGAAAATATTTTTGTGGGAATAATTTTTCTTAGGGCAAATTCACATGGCAGCAAATAAGTATGGAAGAGCTGCTATTTTCTGCCGGGTGCACACTACAGCTTCTGCCACCATTTCTGTGTCATGTGAACCTGAAAATGTTGGGTAGAGTGTGTTGGTTGATTTAATAACTGACTTCAGCCTGACATTGTCAAGTTAATTTCAAATGTTGGTTAAGAATGTCAGGAGAATGATGGGTTGAGGTCAGTTATTGACATTTCCCACCCAGCGTTTCTGGGTTTTCTTGACATGGAACCAGCAGTGGAGATGTGTACCTGGTGGGAACCAGTAGCTTTCTCATACTTAATTGCCACTGTTATGTGTGAACCCTCCAATTTTTTGATCACAATAAGATGGTTGAGTATTTCATAGAGAGGCTGCCTTTCCCTTCAAATGAAGCAAAACAATTTTAAAGTACAAGCTATGAGAAACACCACATACTTTCAGTTCCAATTTGAACTGTCCAATATTTGGATATAATGAAAGTTTCTTGATAGTGTTAAGTTTTTGACACATTTTTCTTAATTTCCAATGGAATTATGAAAAAGTAGACAGTTACAAGATTGTTTATAAAAATAAAGCCTACTCACTGACAATATTCTAGTTTTATTGTAAGCCATCCAGAGAAGTAAGTTTGGACCAGTTAGAAATGTGCTAAATAAAATAAAATAAAATAAAATAAAATATTTAAAAGCCGTTAGTTTTCAGTATTAGTTTTTTCCTCTAAAAAGTGGAGAGAGGGGAGTCAGCCACTGCTAATAAAGCACAAAGTAAGTAAACCATGAGAAACTATGCTCTCAATCTGAATTAAATCTGTAACAGAAATACATAAGAATCACACTAGAAATTCTGTTCATAACATACTTGAGTAAGCCCATGATCCCATTTGTTCTGGGTGGTCTTTAAGAATGTAGTTTGATTCAGGAGAGTGAGTGAAGCATGGAATTACAGCTTTAATTTTAATTTCCTTGCTTCTGTGGATTCTTTTCATTACCATACCAATTGTGTGTGTGTGATGGTTATATGAAACCTGAGGAAGAGCTATTGCATTTTTACCTTAGCAATTGTTACACTGCTCTCAGTCCACGTCTCGAGCAGTAAGATGTTCCAGAGGTTGCAGCGCTGCTTGGATTCAGGTTTCCCTTGAAAAAAGAGGTCACTGGAGACTTATGACGACTTTATAATATCTGGTTTATTTACAGAAATATGCAAATGAAGCACTGGATGAAGTTGGAAGATAGAAGTTTTCTAATAACCAGCAACCATCACATTCCCAGAGAGCCGGAGAGTATAATTTAATTTGTGGAATTCACAAGGACCTGAATAGGATATATGTGGGCTCTATAGCTGTCACTATGCCCCAGATGCCTGTGATATTCTTCTGATTTAGTAATTGGTTTTATATTAATTTAGAGGCACTGAGTAATTGTAATGTAGTTTATAGCAGGCACGAACCACCAGGAGCATGAATTGAATGGGAGCTGGGCACCTGTGGATTCTACCTAGTATTTTACTTTTGATAAGCAGTATATTGCTTCTCATAATCAAATCCCATGCATTTGAAGATGAGAGGGGGCAAGGCTGAAAGTGATCTATCGTTAAAAACTAGGCATACACCATGTGTATATGGAGGTACATCTAATGGAGCTCCAGCATAACCCTCCCCTCCCCTGTCATGCTGCCTGTGCACATAGCACAATACGAGTGTGCCAGGAATTACCTTCAATGCCTCACCTTAGAGCACTCCCAAGGCTCACTGTATTCTTAGCAGAAGAATGAGCGCCACCATGTACAAGAGCTATAGCTAGAGTGGGCTATTGCGTGCTCTAAAGTGAGACATAGGAAGGGAAGGCCTTGATTTGAACAGTGTGCCATATTGCAGTGTATCTGGCATTGCATAGGAACATAGGCAGAGGATGCTGCCTTATACAGAGTCAGACCACTTGTCTATCTAGCTCAGTATTACTGTCTACACAGACTGGCAGCGGCTTCTTCAAGGTTGCAGGTAGGAGTCTCACTCAGCCCTATCTTGGAGATGCCAGGGTGAGAACTTGGAACTTTCTGCATGCAAATATGAAGGTGCTCTTTCAACCCCCTAAGGAGAATATCTTACAGTGCTCGCACATGTAGTCGCACGTGTAGCAATAGCACTTACATTTATATACCGCTTTATAGCCGGAGCTCTCTAAGCGGTTTACAATGATTTAGCATATTGCCCCCAACATTCTGGGTACTCATTTTACCGACCTCGGAAGGATGGAAGGCTGAGTCAACCTTGAGCCCCTGGTCAGGATTGAACTTGTAACCTTCTGGTTACAGGGCGGCAGTTTTGCCACTGCGCCACCAGGGGCTCCTCATAGTCGCACATTCAAATGCAAACCACCAGGGTGGACCCTGCTTAGCAAAGGGGACAGTTTATGTCTGTTACCTATCTATGTCTGTTAGCTATCTATATTAAAACATCCATCAAAGCAGAAATTTCAAGACTCCCTCCTCTAGATCAACTTGCTATGGCAGTCGTACTTAAATTTAAGACAGTTGGCTTATTAATAATAAATGTGTATATTCCTCCTTTATACCAGTTAGAAAGGATTAAGAGTACTTGGTCTAAAATGAAGACTTATATTAAGCAATGTCAAGATGCTTCTCCTGGGTCTTTTGTAATCATTGCTGGGGATTTCAATGCCAGGATAGGACCTACTGATTTGAAACTCTTTGATAAATATAATCAGTGTCCACCTGAAACTGTAATAAATGCCCCACTACTTCAACGTCTGTCCAAGGATTTAGGTTGCAACTTCCAGGGACTTAAACTTAAGCTGACTTTTGATCTGCTGGGCATGCTCATCCTTAATGGTGCTACTGAGGATGATTACCCAGCAGAATTTTCCCACTGGTCAGGCACCAGACCCTCATTGATTGACTACATAGCAATATCTCGAGCTTTAACTCCCTATGTAGTGAGATTCAAAATAGATGACTACTTAGAAAGTGACCACCTTCCGGTTACACTCCATTTGAAAACTATTGATCAAGATATTATGGAACCTCCTGGTGATTTAGGGTTATTTAATGCAACCCAGCCCAGACGACTTAAATGGACCTCTCAGTTAAATGAACGTGTTACTAACCACTTAAAGACTGAGGCTTGCATGCAATACCATGCTAAGATGACAGATGCTACAGATAGTCATATTTTAATAGAAAATTATAACAATCTAGTATGCTCTTTTTACCCAATTTTAACTGCTAACAATTCTAAAAATACTAAGCCCCGTGCTGGATTTTCCCAGCCGTGGTTTGATTACGAATGCCGTGCAGCAAAAACGGATCTTATTAACTCTTACAATCTTTATCGATCTAACTCTAATCAGGTCACTTCTCAAGATCTGATTGTCAAAAAAAGATTTTATAAAATTTTACTTGCAAAAAAAAAAAAGGGAGGCCAAAAGGCTAGATTGGCAGCGTCTTATTTGTGCCGCACAGGCTAAAAACGTGTCTTTGTTTTGGTCTTTGGTATCATTCTCTTCTAAATTCAGACCTTCCCCGCCATCTTTTTATATACCTGTTGGAGAATGGACTGAATATTTCCGTGCTCTATATGCTAGAGAGGGAGCAACTACAACATTTTTACAAATATAACAGGAACTGGACCCTAACCTATTACCTGAGTGGACCCCAGTAACATGTACAGAGATTGCTTCAATAGTGAATCAGTTTAAAACTGGTAAGGCCCCTGGCTCAGATAATTTGCCGGTAGAGGCCATCAAGAATAATATGGATTGGTGGCTGCCGGTATTAGCCTCTCTGTTTACAGCAATTGATCAGACAACCTCGCCCCCTAGTGAATGGGGATTGGCGATTGTAATTCCTATATACAAGAGAGGCCAAAGATATTTACCATCTAATTATCGCCCTATTAGCCTTCTTAATGTTATTGGCAAAATGTATGCATTTCACCTACTTAACAAATTCCAGGACTGGATGGACAAAGAGCAGGTGCTGGCTGATGAGCAGGCAGGCTTTAGGGCCAGTCATTCTACTATTGAGCATGCTTTAGTCTTACAACATCTAGCGGAGAAATATTCTAATCTACCCCGTTCCACTCTTTTTGCTGCCTTTGTGGATTTTAAATCAGCATTCGACTCCATATCCAGAGATAAATTATGGGAAAGACTGTTTAACTCCTCTATTGATCGACGTCTGCTACTTTTAATATATAAACTCCACAAGAACTCATGTCTGAAGGTTCGATGTAGCTCAGCTGGAATCCTCACTAAAGAAATTCCTACCTTTCGAGGAGTGAGGCAAGGCTGTATACTTGCCCCAGCTCTTTTCAATTATTATATTAACCCCATTGTGGATATTATTACTAATCCATCTTTCCATCCACCTAAATTGGCCAGTAGACAGGTTAATATTTTGCTTTATGCAGATGATGCAGTAATTTTATCTCGGACTCCTGTTGGCCTCCGTAGAGCGCTTTGCTCTCTGGCTAATTTTTGCCATGAATACGCTCTGGAAATCAATTATAGCAAGACCAAAATTATGGCCTTTGCTAAACATCCAAAGACCTTGAAATGGTCTTTGGCTGGACATAAACTAGAACAGGTTAAGATCTTTAAATATCTAGGGGTTGTTTTCCAGGCCTCTACGAAACGCCAAGCACATCTGCAATACGTTACCCAAAATGCACGTAAATCGGCATTGGCCATTCAATCATATTTCCACCAAGATGGGGCTCAATTTGTACCAGCTGCCCTTAAGTTATTTACAGCTAAAGTCTGCTCTCAATTGCTTTATGGGTCACAGTTGGGCCCGTATACTAACTGCACTCCACTAGAGATAGTTCAGACAAAGTTTCTGAGATCTATTCTACAGATCCCTAGATGTGTTCCCAATGTAATATTGAGGATGGAAACTGGCATGCCTAAGATGGAAGCCCGGATGTGGTTTTCCATTCTCAGCTTCTGGTTGAGATTGTCTTTCTTTTCTATAGGCCTTGCTCACTTAATTTTTATTGATAAATTTAATTCTAGCTGGAAGCAGTCAATATCTCGCCAAATAAGTTTATATGGCTTTAGCCTGGATGGTCTATTAGAAATGGGTTTTTGTCACGCAAGACTGATATTAAAGCAGCGGATCTATGATATGGAAATGCAGACTGATCGATCTTTAATCTCTAAAGAAGTTTTCCTAGGTTTACAAATGTATAATACTAAACCTGCGAATTACCTGGGTAAGATTACTATCACTAAATATCGCAGGATGTTTACACTGGCCAGGTTTAATGTGCTACCTTCAGCTGAGTTGGAAGGTAAATTTAGAGGGATCCCAAAAGAACAGAGACTATGTCCTTGTGGCTCTGGAGAACAGGAGTCTATCTTCCATATCTTACTCCGCTGTCTTTTTTATAGGGACTTACGAACTTGTTATATTTCCTCCTTACTGACTGATTTCCCAGGGCATACAGATGCATTTTACGTCAACTATCTGCTCTCAGATCAGAAGGAGGAAGTAACATTTAAAGTTGCTAAGTTCTGTGAGGCAGCTAAGAAGGCTAGACAACAGATGGTAAATCAGATTATGCTAACGGGAAATTGCTGATTAGGATGAGTCCATGTTCCTGATTATATTATGTATATATTATTACTTTATTACGTGTATTATTATGTATGTAAATTTTGGTCTATGACCGTAAATAAACATGAATGAATGAATGAATGAATAAATGTCTGTTACCACATTGCAGGATTTCAGCCTAAGGCTTTCTGTGCTTCACCCAGTTACTACAATTTACAGGAGACTAGGGCCCTTCATTGATCCCTGATCCGCCCCCTGCCCCACCTCGAGCATGGAATATGCAGGAGTAACCTGAAGAGTGCAATCAGTCCATACAACATTCCCCGACTTGTACAACTGTTACTGAGACACTGCATTTTCCTGACACTCAAACCATAATCCTGAGCCGCTAGGAATTTGTGATTTCCCCTTTTATAGTAATTGACCTTCTGGAGTTTAACACAAGCCAACATGGTAGACAAATAAGGTTCCTCCTGTTCTTTTATAAGAACAGCCATCAGAAATTCCACAGAGGTTCTGAAATTGCAAATGGCTTTGAAGCATGATGTAATGTGTGTATTCAAGTCAGCCACTAAAATATATCTTCCAGTTTTGCATCATTTTCACCAGTAAAACTGGAAAATCAGGCATAATGAGTTTAGCTTAGATTCATTCTGTAGCATGTAGAATATTGATTGTTAGCTTAGTTAGCAGAGGAAATTATGCACATTCCATAAATATATCCAATGCCACTGATTACTGAAGAGAGATTTTCAGCACTGCTGGGTACAGCTGTTACTGGAGAGATCTTCCATGCTGCTGAAAGCTGCGAGGAAATTTATTCAAAGATCTTATTCCTTGTCCAAGGTGCTATTAGAAGATTTGTGTGTGCTGCAGTTGTGTGCACTAATATGTTGAATGCACCAGCCCTATTGACTTCATTGGTATATGGCCTGAATCCTATAGTGACAACCAATCTTTACCACTCCATAGGCCCATTGTCACCAGGATCTCCTATTTGGTATTCTTTAATGCTTCCCCCCCCTTTGTTAAATTTACTGTCCCCAAGGTATATTATCTAGGCTCAATCTGTATAGAATTCCCTTATCACTTAGAAGCTGCAGGATCAGAGCTCAGAACCTGGGAAGAATTTATCACCTGCAACAGAAGCAGCACTGGAGCTCAGCTCATGATGGAGAAAAAGAGGCAGAGGATTATTGGGTATTCACCTTGGTTCATGCAATGTATGGAGTGAAGAGGATCTGTGTAAAGGTAAGGGTGTGGGGAGGTAGGAGGGCAGTGTGGGGTGGGTGGGAATTGGTCTGATACAATATCAGTAAAAGTTTGGGTCAGTACTGACCCAGCTCTGGCACTGACAGTGTTGTGGGGTCTGGGTGCGGCGGGTGGGGGGTGGAGTGTTGTCAACTCACTCAACTTTTTTTTAAAAAAAATCAGGTCTAATTGATCTGACATTTTTACAGGTACACAGACCTACTAAATTGCAATGCCTATTTTGTATAATAAAATAGTAACATTGGATACTTAACAGTGGATTTGTATTCTATTGGAAAAGCCCAAATAAATGATTGACAGAACATTTCAGTTATTTGTGTAACTCTGGATGAATTGGATTATAGCAGAATGATGAAGAAAGTTTATATCGGCCAGGAAGACTTCATTGTCATTTTGTGGCAAGCAAAGATAATTTTCAGGGAAAGGGGAGAACATTTTGGCCTGTGCTTGCTAAGTTGTCTGCTCTGTTCACATGTAGTGATGCAGCAGGGGGCAATGTGCTTACCTTGCCTTTTTTAAAAAAACCAAATTTCTCAACTATCTAACAAAGTAATACCAACACTCACTTTCTAGGATATTAGTTATGAATGCTTTCTCTGAGATGCTAACATTTCCACTCCTCAGTGATACAATGGGGTGGACCAGTCGGTACAATCTGATTGCCCCCCCCCCGCCTCCACAGGTACACTGTACCCAGATTTATAATGCTTGGAGATCCCCCAAAGGACAACTTATTTTAGAAGGATTGCCATATCAATTCCTTGCAGTAAAAATGGAGAATCTTGTGACATCTTAAAGACTAACACACCGCTCTAAGCCATTTTTTGGAAGGGCGGTATAGAATTCAAATAAATAAATAAATAAATAAATAAATAAATAAATAAATAAGACCTGTACACACTACCGTCAACATCAGGTTGGAGGTCTTATACCCTGTTTTGCATAGTTGTCGGGACACATGAAAATTCCTCAACCCAGGTTGGGTAGCCTAGCTTTTGTACCCTGCTCTTAACCTGGTAGGAGGATAGGAGAGCTCTTCTACCTTGCTTTTCTGGTCACGTGGATCCATTTACCTTTTCTAGCAACTACCAGGAGTTGGCTACAGGTGCTACCATCTGTGAATATGTCACTCTTCAAAGCACACTCTGATCCTATACTTGCAGCTGCTTCAGCAGGGCTGGGCCTGGCTTCTTCTCCTTTGTAGCCCATCAGAGAGCAGCTGCTGATGTAATGAGGCTTTCCAGTCTACTTGCAGCACAAATCATGCTGGGAAGACTTTCTAGGTTTTTGAAGGACTTTCTATGCTTCCAGCTCCTGATTTCAGCAATGGAGGCCTGGCCTGGGTTACTTGTGTGTTTGCTGGGTTTGGTGACTGAAACAGAGCTTGTGATAATCTCTTGATGCTTAGGATAGGAGCTCTCAAACACCCCAGCTTACCCCCATACGGTTCTGTGAAAGGCCCTCTATGTGTAGCAGAAGCTTTAATGGATAACTTCAGTAAGTTTCCTAGTTTTTATGGTGACACAATACTCTTTATAAGTCTTTTGATGTGTTCAGTTATTGCTTATTTAAGTATATAATTACAGTCTAAAGCAGTAATGCAAAACAATTTTTCAAAGTTCATTGCTAACTGGGAAAGGAAATATCAGCTTTGGAAATGAGAATACCATGACTCAATGAATTGAACAACATTGTCCTGAAATAAGACAAATTTTTTGATCCAAAGAATTCTCTTGGTGTTACTTGAACTCTTTGTGTACATCATGTGCATTACTCAAGTCCATCAAAACAATGAGGTGGACAGAATCAAGTCTGAATTTTTCCATTATAAGCTCTAGTGTCTCCAATTTAAGTCTCATGCGGAAACAATCAGACTCAAGCTCCTTTAGAAAGAGTAACATCTTTTTCTAAAAAATGCCACGGATATTTCAAAAATGATTTTATTTTAGGCAGCCGTTCTCTGTTCCCAAGTAAGCAACAAAACCAAGTTCCTTATATATTATCCATCCATGCAGTCAATAAATATCAAGGATACAGCAAAGGAATAAATAGGATGAACCACAAATGTTTTCTTTATAGACGTTAATATGGAACACAATTTCCTGTGTCAGAATCACATCATGAGCAGATATGATTCTGAAGTGTTTCTCAGGGCTGCTGCACACATTCTGTAGAAGGTGGTGAAAGTGATGTGTGTGTGTGTGTGTGTGTGTGTGTGTGTGTGTGAGAGAGAGAGAGAGAGAGAGAGAGAGAGAGAGAGAGACTGCGCTTCTGTAACCTCCTATTTCTCCCCAAATCCACACATCAGACACCAATCATGAAATGAATTCAGAGACAAATGTAATCATTATAAAGCTTTAAAGTAATCGACAAACAAATACAGATTTTACACATATAATATGCATGTGTATTTAAATAAAATAATATACATATGTTTTAATTTAAGTTTATTTTTTAAAATTAAAAAAAAAAACCCCAATCCCCTGTTCAGAAAAGTAGAAGCAAGCAAAATGAAACAGACCACAGGAGTCTTGCAGTTTTTTATAATCCATACAGGAGAGATGAAGCACCAATCCTCATGCTTCTCTGCAGTTCTTAGGCCAAGCCTCCCTGGCTCCTGGTGCTGACTCTGTAGCTAAGTGAGTGATGAGTGATTTCAGCAGTTCAGTCTTTGCCCTGCTTCTTGACAAAAATTCATCTTCTTAATCTCACTCCTTCTCAAGATCTCCTTTCCCCGCACTTTCCCTCAGAATACTTTCTGTCACAGACACTTCCCTACAGCAATGTACCAGGGTAAAAAGTTATTCAATGCACTCCGCATCTGACAGAAGGTTAAACATACTCAGGGTTACACTTCCTCTTTTCCTGCATCCAAGTCTCTGAGAAAGGGAGATGCTTGCTTGCTTATTTATTTATCTAATTAATTAATTAATTAATTAATTAATTAATTAATTAATTAATATGCCGCCCTATCCAAATGGCTCTGAGTGGTGCACAACAACAAAAACAAAACCCACAGATCAATCCCCGTAAAAACAATCATTACAAAACAATATAAAAACAACAAAAAAATCTGTTTAAAACAATCATTACAGAACAATTTAAAAACAGCATAAAACCATTAACAATTAAAACAGTTAAAACTAGTTAAAAAACTTGGAAGTCCAGGCCAAACAGATAGGTTTCACGGGCTCTCCTGAAAGTCAACAATGAACTCAAACAACAGATTTCTGCTGGAAGTGCATTCCACAGCTCAGGAACAGCTACGGAGAAGGCACGCCTCTGAGTTGCCACCAGATGCACCGGTGATAACTGGAGATGGCACTCCTCAGATGACCTTAACGTGCTGTGGGGATCATGCAGAAGAAGGTGCTCTCTAAGGTAACTTGGACCTAAACCATTCAGGGCTTTAAAGGTAATAACCAGCACTTTGTATTTTGCCCAGAAACATATCAGCAGCTAGTGTAACTGTTTTAAAACAGGCATAATATGCTCTCTCCGGGTTGCCACAAAGACCAATCTGACTGCCACATTTTGAACTAACTGAAGTTTCCGAACTACGTACAAAGGCAGTGCCACGTAGAGCTCATTGCAATAGTCAAGCCTGGAGGTTACCAGCTGATGCACCACTGTTTTGAGGTTGCCCTCTTCTAGGGATGAATGCAGCTGTCTAATCAGCTGATAGAAAGCACTCCTGGCCATAGCCTCCATCTGAGCTTCTAGGGTGAGGCCTGGGTCCAGGAGTAGCCCCAAGCTGTGTACCTGTTCCTTCTGAGGGAGTGCAACCCCATCCTGCACTGGAAAATATAACTCACCTCTCAGATTTTGAGCCCCTACAATGAGCACCTCTGCCTTCTTTGGATTCAGTTTCAATTTGCTATCCCTCATCCAGCCCATTACTGCCTTTAGGCAGGCATTTAGGGAATGAATGCCATTTCCTGATGATGAGGATGACAAGGAGAAGTAGATTTGGGTGTCATCAGCATACTGATAACACTCAGCACCAAATCTCCTGATGACCTCACCCAGTGGTTTCATGTAGATATTAAAAAGCAGTGGTGACAGAATGAAGCCCCGAGGGACTCCATATAACAGCTCCCATTTTGAGGAGCAACTGTCACCAAGCTCTACAATCTGGAATCTATCCAAGAGATAGGAGCGGAACCAGTTTAGTTTAGAAAAAAGACGACTAGAGGGAGACATGATAGAGGTCTATAAAATCATGCATGGTGTGGAGAAAGTGGATAGAAAGAAATTCTTCTCCCTTTCTCATAACACTAGAACTAGGGGTCATCCCATGAAATTGATTGCCATGAAATCCAGGACCCACAAACGGAAGTACTTTTTCACACAATGCATAATCAACTTGTGGAATTCTCTGCCACAAGATGTGGTGACAGCCAAAAACCTGGATGGCTTTAAGAGGGGTTTAGATAACTTCATGGAGGAGAAGTCTATCATCGGCTACTAGTTGGAGGGCTACAGGCCACCTCCAGCCTCAAAGGCAAGATGCCTCTGAGTACCAGTTGCGGGGGAGTAACAGCAGGAGAGAGGGCATGCCCTCAGCTCCTGCCTGTGGCTTCCAGCAGCATCTGGTGGGCCACTGTGTGAAACAGGATGCTGGACTAGATGGGCCTTGGGTCTGATCCAGCAGGGCTGCTCTTACATTCTTATGTTCTAACCACTGCAGAGCAGTGCCACCTATCCCCAACAACCCCAGGCAATCCAGAAGGATAGCATGGTTAATGGTCTCCAATGCTGCCAAGAGATCCAAAAGAACCAGCAGAGTCACTCTCTATCTATTGATTCCCTGGTAAAGGTCATCCATCAGGTCGGCCAAGGCTGTCTCAACCCCACAGCCAGCTCTAAAGCCAGTTTGAAATGGGTCTATTATAATCAGTTTCCTCCAAAACCACCTGGAGCTGGTCAGCCACCGCCCTCTGAATCACCTTGCCCAACCAAGGGAGATTGGAGACTGGCCTATTGCTAAGGGATCCAGGGAAAGGATCCATCACTAAGGGATACAGGGAAGGGATCCACCGCTAAGGGATCCAGGGAAGAAGTGGTCTTAAGAAGTGGTCTAACCATTGCCTCCCTACCCTCCCTCAGAGATGCATTTATGATATTAACTAGGCCACCTCCAACAATCTCCCTGCTACATAAAAGCAGCCAAGTTGGGCAAGGGTCTAGAGAACAAGTGGTAGGCTGCACCGCCCCAAGCAGCTTGTCCACATTCTCAGGAATCACAGACTGAAACTGATCCAATCTAACACTGCAAGAGGGATTACTGGACACCCACTTTGCAGAAATAGCAGAGTGCAAGTCGGCCTGAATACAGAAGATTTTGTCCCCAAAGAACCCATTAAATGCATCACAGCAGAACAACATTTCTGGGGACTCATTTAAGAAAGAAGGAGTAGAAATTAAATTCCTCACAACCCGAGATAGCTCTGCTGAATGCAAACCTGCAGACACAATGCATGCAGACCAAATTCCAGGATCCCACTCCTCATAAACCTTCAAATGGGTCCTATGCTGTGTCCTGTCAGATTTGAACTGAGTTTTCCTCCACTTGCGTTTCAGTTGTCTACCCTGCTGCTTCAGCCCCCGCAAGTCCTCTGTATACCAAGGGGCTATTTTTGAAGCAGGTTGGAAGGGACTCTTAGGAGCAATCATGTCTACTGCCCTGGTGAGTTCCTTATTCTAGGTTCCCACCAAGACATCGGCAGAATCACTGGCAGCACCAACATAAAAGCCCTACAAGGCTTTTTGGAATCCTACAGGATCCAGCAGCCTTTTTGGATGGACCATCCTAATAGGTCACCACCCTTGCAGGGGTGAATTGTGGCTGTGAAACCAAACTAACCAGGTTTTGGTCCATCCATGACAATGGGGAAACCACAGGATCCCCCACCTACTGAACACCCACCTGATCTGAACAAAAGACCAAATAGTGTGTGTGGCTGGCAACAACTAATTGGGATAGGCCCATAGTTGTCTTGGCTACTATGGACTAGTGATGTGCACGGTCCGGAGAAGTCCGGACCGGCACCGAAGGGGGGCCTTGTTTCTAGGGCGGAGAGGGCTTGCTTAGCCCTCCCGCCTCCTTGCCCCCGCCAGCGCCCGTATTGAACAGTATAGGGGCGCTGGAAACCAGCCGCCCCCCCCCCGCCGCCGCCGCGGCGAAATAACCCCCAAAGCCAGCCAGCCCTCCCTCCCTCCCAGCTAGGCCCGGCGGGTAGACTGGGCCTCCGGAGAACGGCGTGCTTTGCGGCACGCGCATGCGCACGCGCGCAAGCCGCCATTCTTCAGGAGGCCTTCCGAACGAGAGGAGCTCTGTGCCGGAGCTCCTCTCGTTTTTTATCCAGTGTGCGAGCGGGTGAGCGAGCGGGTGGGTGGGTGGGAGGGCAGCTAGCTGGGAGGGAGGGAGGGCTGGCTGGCTGGCTGGCTGACTTTGGGGGTTATTTCGCCGCGGCGGCGGCGGGGGGGGGGTGGCTGGTTTCCAGCGCCCCTATACTGTTCAATACGGGCGCTGGCGGGGGCAAGGAGGCGGGAGGGCTAAGCAAGCCCTCCCGCCCTTAAAGGCATACCCCCCACCCGGACCCGAACCAGGCAGGGCCGGACCGGTCCGGCAGTTCGGCCATTCTTTGGAATGGCCGCCGGACCGGTTCGGGCACACTGCTACTATGGACTCCTAAGCTGCACCAGACAAGTCAGCCCCAAAGTGGCTATTGAAGTCCCCCAACACCAAAATTCTGGGAGACTCCAGCACCAAATCTGTGACCAGTGCCGTCAGCTCAGTTAGGGAATCAGTTGGGCAGCTGGGTGGATGGTACACCAACAGAATCCCCAATCTATCCCTAGTTTCCAGCCTCAGAAATACAAACAATATAAGTCAACTGTCTCACAGGGGCCCTGGTACGTTCTTATCGGCCACAGCCACTCCCCCTCCCTGCCCACTTCCCCTAGCCTGCTCAACAACAGAGTAACCTGGCGGGAGAAGCTTGGCCCACACTTGCCTCCCCCAGCCAGGTCTCAGTATATATATCCTGCATGTCCTAACCTGTTCAATAAGATTTAAATGTTAAGTTTTTTTCTATACCTTCAGAATTTCCTTGATAATCGCCAAAAAAAAGGACAGATGCAATATTCCCATTATACCTTTAAGTCTGCTGTTATATTGAAACAATGCTACCCGTTTACTGACGGGTTTCTCCCAAGCGACACAACTCTAATTGTGTGATTGAAATGTTGGTGACTGTTAAGACTATAAAAATAATATTTTGAATCCAGTGCAGTGGACTATTATTAGGACTGTTTCTTCGAGTATGTTCAGTGAAGTCATGTGGGACGTACTGTATCCCAGAATTGTTTTCAGCTCTCTTCCTATATGCAAGTATCTATATTCTCAACTGGGGGTCAGAGGTATGTAAAGAAAAAGGCACGGATTCAAAACATACTTCACAGGCTGAGGTGGAACCTTGCCTAGTAAGCTATTTTTGACTGTGTTTGATCAATCCTCAGACTTATTTTCAGGCACAGACAAAAACAGAGGTATGCAATATTGCCTTCATTTATTGGAAAGCAGGATGAAGCCCCAGGACTGGCTGGGCCTGCTATAAATTCTAGGAGCCTGGGCTTTTGGCCAACTGCCTTTGCCTGGACGATAGAGCAGCATCTTCTGGTATTTCAGAACCTTGCCCTTCAGTCACTGACTTCAGGGGCCCTTGGCTGGAAAATCTACACCAAGCAGGTCTGTATTTGGTAGAGTCATCCACAATTCCAACCTGGTGTTTTTTTTGTGAGGGTTTTTCCCCAAACAAACAGTTCAAAAGTGGCTGTATTACTTTTTTCAAGTACGCCTTCCTCAGTTTAATTCCTCTTAGTATGAAACCTGTGGGAAGAGGAAAGGTTCATCCACCTACATGGCCTTTTGCTGTTAAAATCAGTCCCTCACTTTATATTAGGGCATACCCAGCTTTTAACAGATGGCTCTGCTGCTGTCACATGCAGTTTGAGCCTCAGTCAAAGACATAGGGAGAAAGCAAAGCAGAGCACAGTTCAGATCTGAGAACCAAAGCTAAAAAAAATCTGACCATACCTAGTAATTAAGCTGAGGGAGCAAAGGTTATCTATTATTAGGGAGCAATGCCAGCTCAGTCACAACAGTTCAGAATAGAAAATGTAATAGAGAGAAGGATGAACAAGCTAGAGAGTATGAACAAGAGCAAGAGCAAGAAACAGCTTTGATGTTGCACAAATTTTGAGCCAGGGCAAAGGAAGGGTTTATATAGGATGCAGAATGCATCACCTAACCTTTCTGGTTCCAGGAAGTGATTAAACAAATAATGGTAGAGCTGCTTAGACTGACGATTCAGTTTCCTGTTCACTGGTTCCAGATTACTTGGTTCTAGCCCTATAACAAATGACATGATATATAGCATGTGGTGTGGGTGGAAAGGACACCTGGCCACAGCTGCTCCATGGAATTTCATATGTCCAAATCCCCATAGCATATGTTTTGATGGCATATTTGATCAGTTCAGATATATATTTTTGATCGGACATACATTTTTATACAGTGTTTTAAATACTGAGTTTTCAAGGTTTAAATGTGGGAGGTGAGATCATACTGGTATATTTTTAGAAAACATATTTGTAAAGCTAGGATATGTGACCTAGTAAGCTAAACATACCAATTATTTGAAAATAAAACTAAAATTAGCCCTGGCAAGGTGATTCTTTCAAGCACAAAGCCTTTTAAACGCACCTACTGGAAAGGACTAGAAGGACGAGTCCTTCTGTAGCATGTGTCCTTTCATTTAGGGGAAACTACAAAGTAGTCAAGAATTTCCTTCAAGGCAGTCCCTGGCCAATTTATCATTTTTCGTCTGGTGCAGCAAATGCTTTATTTAACCTGTCTTGCCCTTATTTGGGGTTACATTTTTGAACTTGAAAACAACTCTTTTCAATGAATCGTCTGCAGTCTGATTATTCTAGCAGAAGTTGTTTAGTGCAGCTGGCAGCATTTGGAGTTTTCTTCTAGTCTCTGGTCAGTAGCAATTTAACAGCTTGTTAAAAATGTGAAGTAGCCATTTATGGAATATATACAGTCGCCTCCTGTCTCAGGTGGTTGAAACACGTGCAATTAATCTTGCCGTCTGTCTACAACTAAAGGTTTAAGATTAATCCACATTGCCTCAGGATTTACTAATGGCATGCTTGCATTTCCTTTTTCCGTACTTATTTAGCTGTTTACGTCTCCTAACAGAAATGATCATACAATTGCTTCAGCATGTGGTGGCTCCAGGAAAAGCCTTGCCATGTTGATTCTCAGCCATTTTGACCCATGGCAAAGCAATCATGAGTACCTACTCTTACACATAGGATTCAGCTTTTGGCTTCCCACTTGTACCATACCCAGCCACCTGCCTTGCTTTTTAAAGATGGAATAATATATCAACAGCAAGGCTGCTCTACTTCAGCCCTCCAGCTGTTTTTTTGGATAGCAACTCCCATAATCCTCAGCTGCAATGGCCAATAATTAGGGATTATGGGAGTTGTGGGCCAACATCTGCAGGAGGGCTGAAGCTGTGAAGTTGTAAAGTAAGTCTATAGCCTCTTTACTCATCCTTGCTATCCACTGCTTTGGCATGGCTTGGTAGGGAGTCTCTGCTCATCCTTCTTCCATATTCAGCCACTGTTTTCCCATCACCTCAGCAATTTTATCTTCTGCTCACTCTTTTCCCCTTCGCTTGTTCATAATTATTTTCTTCTCAATAACAGCTTCCGGATTCATATCTTGAGATGGCATGAACTCCAGCCAAGATGATCTGAGATCTTAGTTCTCACATTTCTCTTTCCTAATGCTCCAACCTATCCATCTTCATAACCTTCCATCCAAAGCAAAATGGCTACATCACAATACCATTGCTTTTTGAAAATTAACATTTGTGCTCATTCCAAAAGCAAAATTCTGCATGGCCCAATGAACTGTTGTGGATGGCATTCGATATGGACAAGATTTTGCCCCATGATCCCATGTGCTGAAATAGGCATGAGTGTCTTT
The DNA here is from genome assembly GCF_027244095.1 of Hemicordylus capensis. NCBI lineage: Eukaryota > Metazoa > Chordata > Lepidosauria > Squamata > Cordylidae > Hemicordylus > Hemicordylus capensis. The sequence goes on from NC_069657.1 coordinate 67,953,548, forward strand.
AGCTTAGAAATCTATGAAACGTTAGTAGCAATTTAACCACACTGCCAAATTTGCTGTTGTTTTTTCTTCCCAGGAATGGAGTTGGACTTGTTTGCACCTGAAGGAAAACTCTAAATGACTTCCCTCATGGTGATCCATACTTGCAAAAACATATGGAAAGTAGTGTAAGCTACAGATTCCTTTAATACGAAGGCCATTTCACTGGTAAACTGAAGAATAAGCTCTCATTTCTGTAAGCACTGATTTGGGTTCAGGAGAAGACACTTTGCCTGCTTTGATCCTGCCCAGATGGCCTGAGTGAACTAGAGTTGTAATCATTGGAATACATTTGACCTTGGAAATAAGTGATACCTCTCTTATATGTCTGCTGAGAGTATTATGTGAACAACTAGGAATAAACTACCACCATAAACTGTTACCCCCCAAAAACTGCAAAAAAGGTAATTTGTTCACACACAGCTCTAGCACAGTTCCAGTCAGCTCACATGTGACTATATGCTCATAGAGATGATAAACAGAGGCTGCCTTCAGACATAGCATGAAACTTCATGTAGATGAACCTGTGGTTAATGTGTGAGCCTGGGAATAATCCCTCAGACTGTCATTGAGCCATGGACTTGCAGCCTCTGGTTTGTGGGCAGAGGGCCCCCTCCCTCTTACTGGTCCACTGAGGCCTTAATTTTCATCCCAGCAAGCTCCGTAGTACCATCATTGCCAGCCTGTGGGCAAGGCATCAGGACATCATTAGAGTGGCAACCATTGGCCACGATCTTTGAGGGTGGTATTGCACATGCCCACTTGCACACTGCCCTTGCAAGGGCCCCTCAGTCATACAGTCTCGCACAAGCACAACTAGTGGTATTGTGGGGTACAGAGGGGCACTAAATTTCTGTTACTTTGGGAAGGGGTCATGATGACTTCCTAGGAGTGAACATGTATATGAGGGCAGGCAAAGGATTCTGGGGTTTGGTCCACTATGACAAAGGATGATCTTGGAATGGTAGGCCTGAGCCAAGTAATCCAGGAGGACCCAACATACTCCTGCTCCTGTGTCGGCTTGCTGGCTGGGGATTAGCTCTCTCATGAGAGTGCCAGCCCACTGGGGAGCACCAGAGGCTTCATGAGCTTTGGGTCTCCATTACACGCTCATGAGGTAGACCGTCTAACTCTAGGGGCTCCTGCTGATGTAGGGCTCTTGGTAGCTCTGGTTAATAATAGAACTCATATTCTGCACCTTTCCATTGCCACTCAACCCTTCCAGACTCCCAAGGAGTCTGAGCTGTGTCTGGGCGGTCTCAGGTGAGCAGACTAGGGAAACACTGGGGATAGATCCTAGTCCACATTCAAATGGCCCAGACTGGGGCTGGCATTGCAGTATATGTTAATTGGCCACTGAGGGGCATCCTGGGGCATGGCACCCATGGATTAGAGGGATCCCTGGCAAGCCAGGTGGCTGTGCGGGGTGAAAATACAATACAATGCATGGGTATGTGTTGCGGGGAGACCAGACTGCCAGAGGGAGCACTTGGACTCCTGCTTTGTGGCAGTTGCCAGGACCAGGAAAGGTATACCCTTCCCCAGGGCTTGCAGGGATCTAGCAGCCGAGCTGGGCAGCAACAGTCCTCTGGCCTGCATGCATGTCTCTATGGCCTGTCACTCTCATGAGGAAGCGCTCCTTGGGAGAAGGGGCATACATCTATTGCATATGTCCCTGTCCAAACACCACCCAGGTGTAACCCAGGACAGTTCTTCTCAGAAGGTATGGCCGAGACTGCATGCTTGCTCCTTCCTCTACAACCTGGTACAAAAAATTAGAACAGAATTCTTGGGGCTATCTTTTATCCCAAAGTTTGGGTTATCCCTTTGATGGTAGACTTTCCTTTGCTAGGGCACATAGTACCACACCAGTCTGTGGCGCTTCCAAGCCAGGGGGCCAAGGCAGAACATTTGGATACACATACATATATGTACAGTGTTTAGGGGACCACTAGATAACAGTTGGCGGGAGTGGCATCATCCATGGAAACCTTAATAATATGGGCACTGTCCAGGCATCCAGGGAAATCAATGACCTGCTGACTGACCACACTCTACACGCAACACATTGGAAAGGATTCTTGCTGGGTAGCTGCACTTGATCAGGCATGTTACTAATGAAAGGGTTCCTTGCACATGTGCCTCTTGCCTGGCTGGAAGCTGTTGAAACATCTTGTATGGAAACTGCAATTAAAGGTCCTGCATGCTGGGCAATGTGCCAAGGTGTGCATTGCAGGTTGCTCAAGTAACACAACCAAATGGACAGATACAGACAGGGGATTTGTGGGGATACATGTTCTCTCTTTCTTAATATTATGGATAACAGGAAGGTTTCCACAGATGGGGTTTCTGCGGGTTTCTGCACTGGGTCAGCACACTGGTGTTTCTGCCAAGCAATGTGGTATCAGTCCCTTGGCATGTGTGATCTTTGTTGGGAAACAACCAAGTTATCCAACTCCTGGAGTCACTGGGACTCCATGTGTTTGTGCACATACTTATGCAGTCCTTTATTACAGGAGAGCTCTCCCACTGTGTCTGTCTTGTCATCCCATCCTTTTTGTGCAGATTGACACAGGGGGACCATGAAACAGTGGAAAGCGGGCTTTCCCCAATTTGGTTCTCTCCCTTTAAATGCATTGAAGCTTGGAATGTGTCAATATTGCGTCCCTGTTGCCAGGCAATGGAAGGAGGAGTGTGCAGACTGTGGAGGGTGGGGCAACTGATTGGAGAGGCAGCCAACGAGAAGCGTAGCACACATAGAGCTGATGCATTTCTGGGCTGGTCTCAGCCACCCTCTGTATGGTTCCGGGAGCAGCCACAGCACAAAACCCAGGTTACAACAATGGCAGAATTTGGATGACATGATGCCGCCTTCAAACCTGAGGTTTCAGCAGCGAACCTCACTACAAATCGAAGGTTCAGATTACGGTTTGAGGTCTAAAACCTCGGGTTGGTTTCATGCATTCCGACAACCACAAGATTGAACCTCTTGCACAGTTGCCTCCACTTTGATGTTCTGCCCAAAGGCAGCCTAAATGTTTTCTATCGGATTCCCTTGTAAACACAAAGTATCTTATGCAGGTTTAACTGATAACTTTATTAAGAAACCATTCTTCCTCTCCTTTCCTCCTCCTTTCCCTCTCTTCTCCTGACTCCCCACTCCCAACATCTCTACAGGATCCCCACTGGCACAAACCTCTCAAACACAAAAAAGATTATTGGATAGGATACAAAATTCAAATTTGATCATAATGATATGTGAGTTTGCTGCGGCCATATGCAACTTGCACATTGATGGAGCCATCACATGAGCAGGCAATCTGGAAGAGAGGCTACCATCTTGACAAATTCTGTTTCATGTTATTAAACAAAAATAATTATCTAAACCTCATGGTGGTTGCAGAAAATAGCTAAGAAGCAGGTGGATAGTGTTTTAACTAGTGTTCAGGAACTAGAGGAGACTGAGCAGGGCTTTCAGGAGTTGTTGATGGTAAAGCCTCAGTTCCTTGTCCTTCCATTCACTGCCTTCTGGGCCCTCCTGCTCACCTGCCCATAATCTTCATACTGCTCTCTGTCTCTTGTCATGTCTGTCACCTCAGTCATTGCTAAACATTATTTGGAAGCATAAAAGCTGGCAACAAACTCATGCTTATCACCTCATACAATTGTACTTCATTTGTATGATATACTCTGAGCACAGAATTTAATTTATTTGGCATGCAATTTACACAGTTCTGAGCATGCTGCTTTCAAATGTAAGTGGGCTGGTTTGGACAGTAGTCTGATCTGGCCCATGTAAATGCATGATGGAGGAATGTAGGTGTAAACATCTCCCCCACACCCAGTGTGCTGCGACACCATTGCCTAATAATGCATGGGAGGGGAGTTTCATTTGAATGGTTCTTCTATGCTTCATTCTAATATAAATTTAATGTAGCATCTGAACCAAGCCGGGGCGTAGCTAGGGGAGAGGGCCCCATGTTCGCTCCTCTCTCCGGCGGCCCCTCGGAGTGAGGGAGATAATGAAGGAAATAGGGAGGGGTGCAGCTGGGGGGCCCTCAGGAGCTGGGCCCCCCGGGTTCTTTGAACCCCTTCGCTCAATTATAGCTACACCCCTGGGACCAAGCACAGAGGGGTGGTATCTGAAGCACTCTCTGACAGTTAGGTGATGGTGAGTCAGCACAGCAGTTTGTGGGGGAGAGACATGCATACCCATGCTTCTCCCTCACACATTTACCTAGGCCAGTCAGAGTATGATTCAAAATACCCTATACACTGATGATGCTATAACTACTATATGACATGCAAGCCCACAGTACCTTCGATGGCACACATGTGCTGTTATCTGGAATTTTCCTTATTTAAAATCTCTAATGATTCTCCTTGGTTGGCACTGTAAGTAAAAGGTGTCTCCAGGCTAGCACATCATGTTGCTGGTAGTAATTGCATAGCTGGCTGAAGCCACCCACAGGGAAAATTAATCCTCAGTCTCCTCCCTCCAAATACAGACAGCATTGTTATGAAAAAGTTTGAGAAGCATTGGTAATGGAAAAGTTAATGCCAACTAGACAGCAGAGGCTAGAGAATTCATATGAAACATAGCTTCTGTTCATTCAGTTCTCAGAAAAAGAAAACTCCCAAGTGCTGAAATTGCATTTTGGAAGGGAATTATGTTTAATAGATATTTATAAGCCAGAAAACCCATCAGAAGCCATGTGTGTAGCCTTTTATATAGCAGCTTAGCTGCCTATGTCCCTGTGTGTGATTGTCTTGTCTCCCAGGAAATGCAGGAGGCAACCTATGATAGTCTAGGCAAATTTAAAATAGCATTAAGTAACATTCAGTCTAAGCTGATTTCCTCCTCCCATATCTGGTAGTCAACCACAAAGCAGTTGTTGTAATCTTGAGGGATTGGTGTGAGGTTTTCCCTGAGGGTGGTAACTCACATTATGGGTTTCCAGTGTCTGGAACACAGCATGGATCCTGTGACTGCATCAGTTTGGTATAATTTAAAGAAAACAAAATGGACATAACCCCACCAAATCACAGAACTTTTAATTCCCACTAGCTGACATCCAGAACAGCCAAATCAGGACATAATGGAGCTGAGTCTGCTTCAGAGAAGCTGCTCTGCATTTAGCCAGAATCTTCCCAGGTAGCAGAGTGTGCATGGGGAGGGAGAGGGGAGTGATTTTCATTGCTCTCCCCAGCTTCCATAATTGCTCTTTGCCTTCCAGCAATATGTCCTTGAGGTTTGTGTGACCTTCAGGGACATAGTCTTGAAGGCAAAGAGTGCTTATAGAGACAGGAAATAGTAAGATCACTTTGAGGTGGCATGCCCCTGAACACGAGGTGCTAGAAAACAGCAATGGGAAGGGTTGGTTATCCACTACCCTTCTTACAGAAATAACTTATGGACTTTCTAGATGCACACATTTGGCAACTGTGTGAAGCAGAATTCTAGACGAGATGGGCCTTTGCCCTGAGCCAGCAGGGCTTTTAAAATGTACTTATGTTCACCGCCCCCACCCGCACTCCTGCTCAGGAAAAATCTTGCTGAGCTCAGAGCAGCTTCTCTGCTCTGAGCCAGTTTGGCTGCTCTAAATGTCAGCCACTAAATTCAGTGGGAGAAACGTAAGTATATACCCAATGAAATCAATAAGACTGCAAAATGTGTAGGTTTCACTCCATCATAGCTACTAAGTGGTAATAAAATCCAAACAAGACCTGTAACACAGCTTAGGAGACATACTCCAAGGTTATGAAGCATGTAGTTGGGAGAGTTTAACCTTTTAAAAATTGAATTGATCTTTACAACAAAGTAAAAACAGAAAAAGTAATACATTAGTTAAAACAAAAAGTTAAAATGTTACAACAATTTAAAAAATTTAAAATAATATTTTAAAACAGTATTAAAACTATTAAAATAATATTTAATCAAAAGCCTGGGTGAACAGATGCATCTTTAAAGACTTTTAAAAAGCTGTCAGAGATGGAGAGGCTCTTATTTCAGTAGGCAGCAGCGGAGAAGGCCTGTTCCCGAGTAGCCACCAGACGAGTTGGTGGCAACTGCAGATGGGCCTCTCCTGATGATCTAAATGGCGGTGGGGTTCATGACGAAGAAGACTTTCTCTTAAATACCCAGGGCCCAAGCCATTTAGGGCTTTATAGGTTATAACCAACACCTTGTATTTTGCCCGGAATACAATTATTCTGTATTCCTTCGATACGGGAGTAATATGGTCTCTCCAAGATGACCCAGACACCAACCTGGCTGCCTCATTCTGGACCAACTGTAGTTTCTGGACTACATACAAGGGCAGCCTCACATAGAGTGCACTGCAGTAATCCAGTCTGGAGGTTACCAGCAGATGAACCACTGTTCTGAGGTCGTTTATCTTAAGAAATGGATGCAGCTGGTGTATCAGCCAAAGGTAAATAGAAGGCACTTCTGGCCACTGCCTCAACCTGGGAGACAAGGGAGAGTCTTGGATCCAGAAGCACCCCTAGACTGCGCATCTGTTCCTTCTGGGGAAGTCTGACCCCATTCAGAAAAGGCAGATCAAACCCATCTCCCAAGTTTTGACCCCACAAAATGAGTACCTCTGTCTTATCTGGATTCAGTCTCAGTTTGTTATCCCTCATCCAGCCCATCACCGACTCCAGGCAGGCATTCAGGGAGGTTATCCTCTCCTAATGATGCTGACATGGAGAAATAGATTTGGGTGTCATCAGCATACTGCTAGCACCCTGCACCAAATCTCCTGATGATCTTTCCCAGCGGTTTCATGTAGATGTTGAACAACATCCTTCTGGGCCGCCTCGGTTGTCGTGCATGCGGGACAGGGCCTTCTCTGTTGCTGCCCCCAGACTCTGGAATGCTCTCCTGGTGGCTATTCGCTCTTCGGTCTCCATCACAGCTTTTAGAAAGAGTGTAAAATCTTGGCTTTTTGCCCAGGCATTTATTTGATTATCTGCTGCTGCTCTTTGTGCTCTGTATTGCTTTTATGCTTTTGTTTTAAAATTTTAATCAGATCTGTTTAATATTTTTCACTTAATATTTTAATTGTGTCTTTTTTACCATCTTGTTTTTAAATTTTGCTGTAAACCACCTTGGGATTGTTTTAATGGAAGGCAGTATATAAATTTAACAATCAATCAATCAATCAATCAAACATCGGAGACAATACAGAGCCCTGAGGAACACCATACAAAAGTTCAGATTTTGAAGAACAGCAGTCTCCAAGGGACACCATCTGGAACCTGCCTGAAAGGCAGGAGTGGAACCACCGCAAAGCAGTACCTCTGACAAGCCTGGGGGACTCCAACACCAAGCCCGACACCAAGTCCATCAGCTCAGTTAGGGACTCGGTTGAGCAGCGGGACGATCGCTACAGCAACAGAAGTCCCAATCTATCCCTTGTCCCCAAACTTAAGTACACACATTCAATATGGTCTGATACTTCAACAGGGATCCTGGTAAGGGAGAGGTTATTCTTACAGACCACAGACACTCCACCTCCCTGCCCATGGTACCTCACCTGCTCCTCAAAAGAGTACCCTGGAAGGAGAAGCTGGGACTACTCTGTGTCCCCAGCCTCCCCCAGCCAGGTCTCTGTAATACATACCAGGTTGACGCCTTCATCCAGAATCAAATCATGGATGGTTTCTGATTTGTTCTGGACCAACCTGGCATTACAAAGGAGCAAGGTGAGGTTCGAAGGTTGGTTGGCACTGCTCCCCAAAGTCAAAGAGCTGGCAGGACAGCCAGAAGGGGAAACAGCGATTAGGTTTCCAAGTCCCCTTCCCCTGTAATGGCCCACTGACCTGCCAACGTTACTTCTTCTGTTCCCCACCACCACTGGAATTGCCACCCCAAGATCAGTGGATACGCCCCCTGTCTCCCCATCTCCAGATATGTCCAGACACATTTATAAACAGAATTAAAACAAAATCACCCAGGACTGATTAAAACAGAAGCCACAACATTAAATACTCACCCACATGTGAATTCTTGGGCCAGGAAACCTGGCCCTCACCCTCGCTGTCCCCGAAGTGGCTCCCCCAAAGGGGTGACCCCATTGGTGTCACCCCTTCAGTGGCAACCCTGCTGGTGGTGGGCCCTCTGCCACAAGCAGCATCCCTGTGTATGTCCAAAGATGACCACTCTGGACAGATGGAAAACAGGGACTGCTGAATCACTCTTGGGCCCCGATCCTGCAGAGCAGCCACAGCCAGAGGCCACAATCCCACAGGTCAAGCATGGGACTGGTGGATGGTCTCACCCTCTCCCTCTCCTGCAGGCAGGCACTCAACAGCAACAGACAGCCAACACCAGTATCTAACCCTGGGGGCTGTCTGGGAAACAGGTGGTCTCTCCCTCTGCTGTAGGGCTTCTTGTAGCAGAGATGAAGATTTTCAGTTAGATGCCACAAAAACCAGCCCTGTGTACATCAGTGATGTGCTTATCATTAAGTTTCAAGTAGTGTGTGTAATATGAGGTATTTAGTGGAAGCAGAAATTATCAATTAAAGGGACCCTGGTAAATACAAAGATTTTTAATCAATATGAAAGGCTGTGGCTCATTAGATGTGGGGCTATTTTAAGAGCTATTAAAATCATACCTGCTCAGATACTAGGGTTTGTTTAATGGCTTAAATAAGATCTGTTGTTGAGCAAGGACGGATCATCCCCATGCAGCCCATTATTGCTAGAAGCAGAATCATAAATGCTAATCACTACAGTATTAGGCCAAATTCACATATGCAAACCAGTGATGTGATAGACACTTGAACTGCCGTCATAGAAAGGCTTTTCCGCAGGACGCTATTTGTGAAAAGTAGTTTGCTACATATTTAGGTTTTTCACCATGCTGCTGATAAACTTTCTGTGTCAGGGGCACATCTATAATGAAGCGGCAAGAACATGGGCACCCAGGGTCCCACAGGGGTGGGGGGAGAGTCACCAGAAGCCTTGCCAGCAATCTTGCCCTGCCAGTTTGGTGCCTCAGGCCCGCCTGCCACCTCGGGCCCACTGGTCTTCTCGCCTTCCCTACCACCTGCTGGCTGCTGACATCAGTGACGAGTGAGCATGGGGACTGCGTGCGGTGGCAGGAGTGGTGGCAAATGTGGACAAGGACTGCTGCCATGTTACGATGCCACTGTTCTCTCCCCCGCCCCCCGCCCCAGTTTGTAAAGACATGGTGAAATGTTTCTAAATCTGCATGGTGAGTTGCTTCACATGAATAGTTTGCTGCAAGATGTAGTCTCCATCCAGTTGCTTCTGAAGACTTGCCATACCATTGTTTTATGTGTGACTTAGACCACAGATTTTGCAAGGAAAAGTGGAAGCAGGAGCCTTTATTCAGGTTCCAAGTATGACTATGTATGCTAATTTTGCAGCTTGTTGTGACTACAGTAACCACAGTTCTGTAGGCCCCGCCATTTTTAATGAGGTGATATGGGGGTGAGGAGATTTAAAAACAAAACAAAAACAGTTTCTGGTTCCATTATGGATCATGTGACATTACCTGCACTTGGGTACCTGTAAACCTCTTGTATCTGGGGATGTTTCTAATATAGATTGGGGGGGCGGACATGCTTAGTAGTGGGATTTGTGTGATCTTGAAAAACTAATCTACTAGTTAGTGGTTCATTTTAGAAACAATTCTTGTGGTCAGAGTTGAGAATTCCAGCATTGCTTCAGAAATGGAAGAGAACAACATTATAGCAGAGAGAGGAAGCAATTATGAATTCACAGGAATACCACTGCAGTGAAGTAAAGGCTTTGAGAAAACTTCCAGCTAGCTACATAGTCTCAAGGAAATATTTTGCTAATGAAAATAGCACTTTTTCATGACATTGCTTCCAAGAACTTACTGTAACACTCTGTTGCCATGAGTCTTATTAAGTTGCCAAATGTTTTTTAGACACACACTCTGACAGTTGTGTCTAGTCCACAGATTTTATGGACCTATGGGTCAGAATCAAACATTGCCATCTGGAATGTTTAATGTGAGTGGAGGGAATAAAGCAGAGAAAGATGGAAGAAGGCAGTATGGGTGACAAAAAGTACAATCAGTTTGTGAGTCAAGAACAGAACAACCTGTGACATGCACTAGTAAGGCAGTGCAAGATATCCCTCCTAGATTCTAGTAACTAATTTCTCCCTACAGTGTATGTATGGGAGGGTCGCATTTTCACAGTGATGGGAGCATTATTCACCATAATTGCTGAGCCCTTTTTGGTCCCACAGAATGTGACATGAGAATGTGGGATTTCTGGGCAATTCTTGTCAAATTACTGCAGTTAAATAGCATTTAACTGGGATCAATAATCAGGATCATTTCCAGATTATGGATCTCAGTTAAATGCCATTTAACTATTAATGCCACTGGTGTAGCTAATGCTGTGTACATGCTACAGGCAGTGGTGATTTTCACTCTGAAGCACACAGTCTGAAATATGTAACACCAGCACTTTGTTAGTCTGGATGTCGATTCAGAACAAACAATTTCACTATGTACAACAGCTCCAGAGGATTCAGAAGAACACAAGAAATGCCTTGCTATATCAGAGCAAGCTCTCTTGGGTCCACCACTCTATTTCCAACAGAGGCCACATTTGAACACACAAATTGCAATCTGTATGTATGTCTATGTGTATGACAATTCTTCTCTTCATAATCTATGAGAAAAGACAGCTGTAATGGGTATAAAGATTTTCTAAAATTATATGATATCTGTACCAGAGGGGTAGCAAGAAGAGCAAACAGTCTTGTGGCACCCTAAAACAGAAGTGCACCTAGGTAATTTTGGAGCCTGGACCTAAAGGTCTTTGGAGGGCCCCCACTGTAAGTTAAGCATCATTTTTTAACACCTTGATCCTTGAGGGCACAAACCACACCACCCAGGACAGACTAAAGAGGATTTGGGGCCCCCCAGGGAGTGTAGAGGCCCTGGACTTTGGAGCCCAGACATCACAGCACAGGGAAATTAACGGTGGTGGTGGGGATCAGGTTTGGAGTCTTAGGCCTGATTCAGAAATTTATTCCAGAGAGAGAGGCTTCATGTAGTAGAGGAGCAGCAGAGGGGTTCTTACTATCACCAAGCACTAAATTAACATATGATGTGGGTGCTCCAAATAGTGGCCCATATGCTCAGCCCTCCCTTTGGCACAGCAGGAAACCTATTGCTCCCAGGTGAATGTGAACTAGGGCTTTGATTGATTGATTGATTGATTGATTTGAGACCCCAATCAAAGAAGTCACAAGCACTCTATCTCAAAATAGTTAAAATGGGAAGTATCCATTTTTATTAAATTTTATTAAATTTAAAATTAAAGTATTAAATTTTTCTTAATGTTTGGAAAATATTGGGCAAATCTACTTTTGACTGAACTACTTTAATTTGGCTCACAAAAGCTTAGTGTCATCCATGATCTGTACAGCATCATTAGTATACTTCAAGTAAGTAGTTTTATTACTAATGAACTGAAGATAAACTATAACTCCTTATAAGTCCAACTGTGAGCTGATGTAGATTTAAACACTTTCCAGCACGTATTATCAGAGCCAATAGCCTTTGCCAAACTGAAGCAGTGATTCAAGATGTGTCAGTGGATTCAGTTTTCATCAGACCCAAAGCCTGCTTGTTTCCAGAAGAAAAAACTGGTAAATACTTTGGCTAACTGCTTACATACTCATATAATGTCTAGCCTACCAAGCTGAATGCAGCTCATGAGCCATGTGTGGTCACCTACAAGAGGCTGTGTAAACCTCCTCTTTTTGCTACCTGCCTGGGAGTGGGAAAATGAGTTTTCAAGCACCTGGTGGTTATCACACACGGTTAATGGGTTGAATTCAGCTGCTAGGTCACAGATTGTGGAGATCTGCTAGCTCAACTGGGAATGAAAACAGATGGGGCATGATCTAGCCACAGTTATGCACTTTTAATTCCCACTGATTTAAGTGGGAGAGTTAAATATGTGCATAAATCTCTCCTATTGAAATATATGGGAATTAAGAGTTCTTAACTTGGGCTGGATCATTCCAGTGAACAATGCAGAACTGTGAATGGGATACTGAATGTTACTGTATAATTAGACATGAAAGACCATCTAGCAGAAGGATTCGAAACTGAACAATTTAATCCAGATTGGTTTATTAATCTCCTTTTATCATCTTCATCATCAATGTCAACTTTCATTCTTTCCAGCTTTTTATATCAGTAGACATGGGAAGAATAAGACACAGCCATCTATATTAGTTTTCTTCCAGAAAGATAAGCACATTGGCATGTTATGTGGGTTTTTTCACCAGAGATGTACAAGGAAACAATTTTGTAAAAGTTTGTTGCCAAAACTATATGTTAAGGGCAGGGAAGATCTGCTACAGTCCAGCAGAACTATACAGTAGTACATTACTGCTAATTGGTCTATTATAAATGAAGAGTCATATAATTCAGAGATATCTTTCCATATGGATTACATCTTAAAACCCAGCTTAAATGTAGATACTGTTTGGAAGCCCTTTTCCCTACAGACATTGCAAGAATAAATAATTGACAGACATCAAGAGCAATTTTTAACTTGCTTGTTTCTTGAATTCATATAGAAACAGTTGTTAAAAATTCTCATGTCTGGAGTGCCATTTGATAAATAAATTTATTTATCATCATATCTAAATAAATTTGATAAATAAATTTATGTATCATATTTAAATAAATTATCATCATAAATAAATAAATTTGATACAGCATTTAGACAGCCACAGGGCTGTTGTAAGGATTATTGAGGCAATGTATATGAAGCACATGCAACATTCTAAATACACTTGTAACTGGGGCTTACATTCTGCGCAGATCCTAATCCACGGAAGAAAGAGGTGCAGATGCTGTGTCTGAGCCCCTAAAAGCATGCCTACACTGCTTCCGGAAGCAGGGCTGCTGCATGCCTACTAAGCATTGTGAAAAGGCAGTTTCAACACTGTTCTCGTAATTCCCAGTGAGAATAGCATCGGAACTGGCAGCCCAAAAATTCACGTCAAAATTATCCTGTGTGAATTTTTTTGTTCAGTATTTTCCAGTGTTCTTCAGATCTCAGGTATTTGCCGAATATCTGAAATCCAGTATTTGACAGTACTGCATCTGATATGCAGTAGTAGTCTTTATCTGACACCAAGGCTATTCTCACATGCACCCTAACCCAGGCTAGAGAAGCCCAGCCAAGGTTAGGCTGTGTGTGAGAACTTCAGGAATCAGGCCCAACCTTGGCAGGGCAGCACCACCTAGCCCAGCCTTGAAACCCGGATCTTAGCTAGGGTTAAGGGCTCGAGTGAGCTCTTAATCTGGGGACCAGGGTCATGTGTTTTCTGGAGCTACGTTCAGCCCCAGTGGACACAGAGATGGACACCTAGAGTGCCCATCTCCTGGGGGAATCCCCCAATGCATCGTGCATGTTGGGTGGTGCATTGTGGGATATCTGGAGGCCTGGCTTCCAGAACTCTACGCTGCACCATGCAGCACAGATCAACTGGGTGTGCAATCTGTGCTCCCAGAAACAGTAAGGTGAGTTCAACCAGCCTTCCTGCCCGCCCACCGCACCACCTGCCTGGTTGTGTGAATGACCACACCATGTGATAAATAATATGCAATGGTATCTGAGAGCATTTGATACTTAACATGTTTTGGTAATTAGTGCTTCACAGCTGACAGCTTTTAGTGTATTTGCAACCTTTCCAAATTAAAACCAAGGGATGCCTATAAGTCTAGACCATTTGAATTTTGAATGGTTGGGAAAACATTTCACATACCAAATGTAAATCTGAGTGTGGAATTTCTAATTCAAAAATTAAACGGCCAAATTTGGTGACTGTTGAATATTTGCAATGGTTCATTTTACTTGTTCTTGAAACAGACACTTCCCCGCCAGGAGATCTGCACCTTGTGAAGATATGTGGTAGAGCTGCCAGCTATGGAGGTTCAAATAGGATTCTGGAACTCTCCCAGTTGGATTTTCTACTCCTAGTCAGTGAATAGAGTCAGATGACCGATATTGCATTGAGCAATGTGTGGAAGTGAGTTCCTCTTTAATGACAAGTATACATTTCTCTGTTAAAAATGAAGTGTTTGGAATATACTTGGAATATTGTCAATTCTTGGGATAGACGTCAAGGATTTAATCATATCTTAATAGTATGTGTTACAACTGGCAATATTTTAAGTTGATCCTAGTGATTACTTCTAAAATGGAAAATGTACACAGTTGTCATTTTTGAACATAGCCAGCAGATGCTTCTGGTGGTGATTCATCCACTTTGGAAGTTGTTAAAAACAGAAATGGAATTCTAAGTCAAAAGGTCTGGAACAGGAGTCCTTACTCCAGAACAACAGACCTTACTGTGGAACAAGCCCTTCACTCCAGAGCAGGCACAGTGTTGTTCCAGACCAAGAATGCTACCCATGAGAACTTAGTCAAGCCTAACTAGGTCTGGATGTTGCCCATTGTTTTCTTGTCAAGAGAAGTAATAGTCCCACTTTAGTCAGACTTCCGCACTAGTCAGACTTCAGCTGGAGTATTGTATTCAGTTCTGGATGCTGAACTTTAAGAAGGATGTAAGCAAACTGGAACTGGCTGAGAGGAGGGCAATAAAGAAATCTGGAAAAGAAGCCCCTTGAAGAAAGGTGGAAGGAACTGGGATTGTTTAGCCTGGAGAAGAACAGGCTGAAAGGGGACATGATACCACTTTCAGAAACTAGGAGAACTCTCATATAGGCTTGTTCTTTCCAGGTCCAGAGCTAATGAGGTGACCTTGGCTGGGAGGGCTGGCTGGCTGGGGGGGGGGGAAGGCAAGAGCTGTCCTGCCTTACCCCAAAGATGAGTGGCGACCACCTATGCTTTCACCGTGCACCCACACAAGAAGTGGAGTGGCAAAGGCTGTAGCCAGGAGCGGGAGGACTTCTCCCCCTCCCCCATCCCAGGGTGTGCTGCGCCACGAGTGTGGCTGCTCCCCGCCAGCTCACTGCCGGAAATGGTGGTGGGCTGGGGCGGCGGGCGAAGCCTTTTAACCTGGCAACAATTGCCCAGATGATCACCTGCTGAGGTTAAGCGAAACACAGGTTTCTTGTGTTTTGGGAGGTATACAAATATGCTAAATAAATAAAATAAATAAAATAACCTCAGCTAAATGCTATGGTTAAGAGTTGAGTTAGGTGGGTGGGCACCACCAGGCTCAGGCTCAATCCTGGTGCTGCACATGATCAGCACAGCCCAGGCTGGGCTGCCCTAGCCTGGGTTAGGCTAGTGATGTGCATGGAACCGCGGAGCTGCAGTCCGGCACAGGAGTGTGTGGCCCTTTAAGGGCAGGGGAGGGGGTACTTACCCCCCCCGTGTTTCCGCCGCCGGTGCGTTCGTTTGGAAAAGCTTTTGGGGTGGCAGGATACCTCCCTGCCGCCCCTTCCTCCAGTCATTGGCAAAAGGCTTCAAAAAGCCTTTTGTGCGTGCACACATTGCGCATGCACGTCACCTCTCTGTGACACGCACGCATGTGACACAGAGACGTGATGTGCGCACGCGCAAAAGGCTTTTTGAAGCCCTTTCCCGACGACTGGGGGAAGGGGCGGCAGGGAGGTATCCTGCCGCCCCAAAAGCTTTTCCAAACAAACGCGCCGGCGGGCGAAACACGGTGGGAGGGGGTAAGTACACCCTCCCCCGCCCTTAAAGGGCCCCACACACCTGTGCCAGACCGCCGGACCACCCTCATGTCCAGACCGGTCCGGAGGCCTTCAGAATGGCCTCCGGACCGGTCCAGGCTCATCCCTAGGTTAGGCTGGTCATGAGAGCAGCCTCACTAGGCTTCTTTATAGGAGAGAAAAAATTGGCTGAACATTAGAAGAAACATCTTAGCAGTAAGAGCAGTCTGACAACAGAACCAATTATCTTGGTGGTGGTAGACTTTGCCTCATTGGAGGTCTTCAAATAGAGAATGTACAGCCATCTGTCGGGGACGCTCTAGCTCTGGATTTCCTGCATTGAGCAGGGGGTTGGACTAGATGGTTTAGTACAATGTCCCTTCCAACTCTATGATTCTGTGATTCCATGAAGACTAATCTGCATACAAACATGAGAAATAGCTCACAACTGAATCACACACCCCCCCCTTTTAATATAGCAAATTGGCTACTATTTGAGGGCAATGGTTTCCATACTACAATTTGTGGCATATTTAAAACAGATGGAGGCATCTCCAGGCGTGCTTTGTTGAAGGCCAAGAACATTTTTTTCAGCCAGGACTCTGAACTTGTTGCCACATAAACAAAATGAGTGATTTAAGCTTACTGTCTACATACTTTGGATAGACAAAAAGTGCTGAAGAAAAGACCAGAGCCAAGGGAAAGGCCTTGGGAAAATAGGAAGGAAGAAAGGAAGGAAGGAAGGAAGGAAGGAAATGTGACCATATACACAGGGGTGTAGTAGGGTCAGCAGGGGCTTGTGCTGAATAAACGAACATTGCCCCACCCCTTAATTTTTTGCACTGTGCTTCTGGCACTTCAAACATCTTTTGCTCATCCCTGCTGCTTGTCTCCTGAGCCGCTGTTCCTTGCCTCTGCTGCTCTGAAGCTGGTTTGCACAGTGGTGATTGGGGTTCCATGTCTTCTCTCCTCACTTGAGTGAGGCTCATGCACACCTTCCATTATTTAGCTGACTTGCACAATGCTGAGAAGTTCTGTGGCTTCTCTCATGCGAACAAGAAACCGTGGAATACCCTCGACCACTGCACGAACTGACTACCAAGCAGTGGGGGTGAAGAGGAGCAGCAGTGAGGAGTGGCAGGCCAGGAAGCAAACCATGGTGGCAAGCAGCGGGAGTGGGGAGGAGAGTGAGTGAGGGGCAGATGGCAGGACTCTTGGGGGCATGGCGGCCTGTGTTATTTATTTAACACATGTATATACCACCGTATATAAAATCTCAGGGTGGCTTACAATTTAAACAAACTGGAACGAAAACATAAAAATCATATAAACAGATTAAAAGTACCATAAATAAAACTTTATAACTTTAAGACATCATAAATGAAAAGACTGATTAAAAAAACTAGAGATGGGGAGATTCTGATTTCGTTTGGGAGTGTGTTCTAGAGCCTCAGGGCAACTCTAGAGAAGGTCACCACCAATTGAACTGGTGGCAGTCGCAATTGGACCTCCCTGGGCCCGAGCCATTCAGGGCTTTAGAGGTAGTAACCAACACTTTGTATTTTGCCTAGAAATTAATTGGCAACCAGTGTAGTTCTTTTAAAATAGGAGTAATGTGGTTCCTACGGGTGGCTCCAGAGACCTACCTGGATGCCATATTCTGCACCAGTTGAAGAACTATGTACAAAGGCAGTCCAATGTAGAGCAGATTGCAGTAGTCAAGCCTGGATGTTACCACCATGCACCACTGTTTTAAGGTCGTTTGTCTCAAGAAATGGACGTAGCTGGCATATCAGCCGAAGCTGATGAAAAGCATTCCTGGCCACTGCCTCTGTCTGAGATATCATGGAGAGGACTGAGTCCATAAGAACTCCCAAGCTACATACCTGATCTTTCAGGGGGCATCTAACACCATCCAGAACAGGTACTTCCTAAGTTCTGGCCTCCCATAAAGGTTACCTCTGTCTCGTTTGGATTCAACTTCAGTTTTTTCTCCCTCATCCAGCTAGACAGCTGGACATCAGTTCGAGCTGGACTCAATGTTGAATTGGGTCAGCTCGACAGGTTTGGGGTTGAACCAGACCAGCCTCATGTGGAGGAGAGGAGAGGATAGATGGTCTTGTGGTAGCAAGCACGACCTGTCCCCGTAGCTAAGCAGGGTCTGCCCTGGTTGCATCTGAATGGGAGACTTGATGTGTGAGCACTGCAAGATATTCCTCTCAGGGGATGAAGCTGCTCTGGGAAGAGCAGAAGGTTTCAAGTTCCCTCCCTGACTTCTCCAAGATAGGGCTGAGAGAAATTCCTGCCTGCAACCTTGGAGAAGCTGCTGCCAGTCCGTGAAGACAATACTGAGCTAGATAGACCAATGGTCTGACTCAGTATATGGCAGTTTCCTATGTCCCCATGGAGGCCATTTCAGTGACCTCTGCACATGCTCAGAGGCCATTTGCATGACCATGCATGCACGGAGGTCACTAAAATGGCTTCAATGCCTGCGCAGAGTCCTGAACCAGGCTGGAGAAGGCCCAAACCAGGTCACCCCCCGTCCTGGTTATTCTAGGGGAGGACAGCAGGGGTGGGGGGAGCCACCACAATCTGTGCTGTTCCCCCATGGCTGCCGCCACCGATTACAGTATTTGTACATTCTAACTAACTGCCCTCCTACCCACTCTAGGCTTAAGGAAGCCCCACTGCCCCTTTACTGGTAAATCCCTTTACTGGCAAATCCTCACTGGATTCCATTTTACCAGTAGAGCTCTGAACCAGCTTGAAATGGTCAGGTGATCAAACCAGGCTATATCTGGTTCAACTGGAACCAAAACCTAACTGGGCTGGGTCAGTTCGATTCCAGTTTGGATTCGAACAGAACTGGCAAAACTGGTTTTGTGCACATCCCTACATCCAGCCCATTACCAATTCCAAGCAAGCATTTAGAGAGGTTAAGCCATCTCCTGATGAAGTTGATATGGAGAAATTGATCTGGGTGTCATCGGAATACTTATAGTCAAATCTCCTGATGATCTCTCCCAGTGGTTTCATGTAGATGTTAAAAAGCATTGGAGATAGAATGGAGCCCTGTGGGACTTAGAATAGCTCTTGCTTTAAAGAGCAACAATTAGGGATGTGCGAATCAATTCGGATACAAATCGATTTGTACCCGAATCTAGCTGATTTGGGTGATTCGGAGACAAAACGAATCACCCCTGTGGTCCATTGGCTAGATTCGGGTACAAATCAAATCACGGCTGATTCGATTCGAATCGATTCGGGTTTCGGATCTGTCCTATTAATTTCCCCAGATTCCCAGCTTTCATTTTTAAAAAAAGCTAAGCTCTAGCCCTTATAGAAGTGGAGTTATGGAGCAAAATGTGTGGTCACTATTTTTCAAGTGTTCGGATTCTTTGGTGTATAATAACTTTCACTCAATGAATCCTTATGAGGATTCATTACACACCTTCATTTCTTCTATTCATTTTGACTGTCTTTTAGACAGTGCCAATTGTCAACTGCCATGTGCCAACTACACCCCACTCCCACCCGCAAGGCAGTGAGGTACTACTCAGTTTAAGTTAAGTGCCTAATGGGTAGAGGCTACCACCCAAATTGCAGAGGGATTGGGCAAAGGGCTGGTTTTTGGTGAATTGTTGAAGTTTTCCATAGGAAATCATGTAGGTTTCAGCAGCCCCATAACTGCACTTGGGGGGTGCTGGGGTGGCCCAGAATGAGTGGTGGTGTAGTGAACAGAGGGTTCCAGCCACCCCCATGGGTTTCTAGCCCATGGGGTTCAGGGTTCTGTTGTTTCTGAGGTGTTCTGAGTGTAGATTCTCTGGTAGCAAATGAGATTTTCAATACAAACCATGAATCCACTCTCATTTGCTACCATAGAATCTACACTCAGACCACCTCAGAAACAACAGAACCCTGTACCCCATGGGTTAGCAACCCCATGGGAGTGGCTGGCACCCTATGTGCACTACACCACCACTCACTCTGGGCCACCCCGGCACCCTCCAAGTGCACTTATGGGGCTGCTGAAACCTCCATTATACCTTATAGGGAAAAACCTTAAAGATGAGTAAACTTCAACTATTCACCAAAAACTAGCCCTTTGCCCAATCCCTTTGCCCAATCCCAATTTGGGTAGTAGCCTCCACCTATTAGGCACTACCACCTCACCACACTCTTCCACCCCAGATCCCACTTTATGGCCCAAATCTTCCTCAAAGACACTAAACCTTCAACAATTCACCAAAAATCAGCCCTTTGTCCAATTCCTCTGCAATTTGGGTGGTAGCCTCCACCCATTAGACACTTAACTTAAACTGAGTAGTACCTCACTGCCTTGTGGGTGGGAGTGGGGTGTAGTTGGCACATGGCAGTTGACAATTGGCACTGTTTAAAAGACAGTCAAAATGAATAGAAGAAATGAAGGTGTGTAATGAATCCTCATAAGGATTCATTGAGTGAAATTTATTATACACCAAAGAATCTGAACACTTAAAAAATAGCGACCACACATTTTGCTCCATAACTCCACTTCTATAAGGGCTAGAGCTTAGCTTTTTTTAAAAAAATGAAAGTTGGGAATCCGGGGAAATTAATAGGACAGATCCAAAACCCGAATCAATTTGATTCGGATCAGCCGCGATTTGGATCCAAATCGAATTTGGGGTGATTCGGATGGGTCAGATTCGGATCCAAATCGAATCACGGTTGTTTCGATTCGGTTACAAATCGAAACACAGAAAATCCGAATTGCACACCCCTAGCAACAATCGCCAAGCAACACCATCTGGAACACCAAGGAACACCATCTGGCACACAGATAGAAAGCAATGGCTCCATTTGCAGCATTCTGTTTATGTGATCCAGAAGCTGAATCATTGGCCCTCATGTGCACCTTTCTATATGTTTGTAAGGAGTTCTCTTGGCAAGTGGAGCAAAATCTAAAACTATTGCCAAGCATAAGATTCCATGAACCTTAGCTTGTGGCTGTTAAAGTAGATATTTTGGTCCAGGGCTGCAAGATGACGCAGCAACCAAGTCCAAAATAGAAAAATCAACTGCACCATGGTTCAGAACTGCTATAATAACTACCCATAGCCCCCTTTTTACTCCATTGCTTGAGTTTATTTATTGTCCCTTTCATTCCCCCCACTCCCATAATCAACAAAGATTCTAGAAATCCTACCGAATTCCATGAAAGACAGAAGTTGACTTTTTAAAAAATCAAAATAACACTGAAAGCCCTGAAGGCAAACACTAATTTCATAACAATATTTCAAACTATTTGCAAGAAGAACACATTTACTCATGTTTGCTTGCAACCCAAGCAGACACAGCCAGGCGCCTAGAGTTTCTGGCTTGAGTGGGAATCCCCCAGTACTTCTCAAGCAGTGCACTGTGAATTTCTGGAGGCCAGGCAGTGTTTCCCTGGCCTCCAGAATACTGCACTGCTCGCATCGTGGAAGTGTGGTGCAGCACAGGGCTAAAGAAGATCATGTGGAGAAAGGTTGGTATACTCCTGCCTTTTCCCCAACCCTCTCTAGCCACCAGGGATTTCAGTTGTGTGAACAACCTTATTTGTCTCATGTCCTGCACACAGTATTGAACAATATTTGGAAGCACAAGATATACATTATTAACTAATATTTCTAAAGGAATACTTGCCTGCAAAATTTATTGATCATGTGTCAACACCTAGATTTTCTGTTGGACTCTTATCTGTTTTTATTTCACCTAAATAAAACACTTGTTGACCCAACACTCCTCTGCCTGACTAATTTAAGGATTATAGTAACCTATACAGATTTTGGATATATAAATTTAGAACACATGTCTTGTTTATATTCTGTTTTGAATGTTTTATGATCCAGAGTACATTCCAAATCATTGTTATAAAATCCCTTTGAGAAGTTAATTGCATTTGTTAGATACTTGGGATTGAAGGAACTGCAAATAATAAGAGAAGGAAAGCTTGTTTAGTATGTAGCCTTTTGCTGAATGCATACATGGAAAAAGATTTCATGCAAAGAATGACTTTGCTGATTCCAAAGTCTATTATGAAAAGAAAAATGCATGGAGATGGAATAATGCCAAAACTATGCAGTTCTAAAAAGGGTTTTCTGATAATGGTATTGAGGAGGAGATAACATGCATGAAAAGGTTTAAAAGAAAAGCTGAGAAATTCTATTTGGATATCGTCCTAATGATTACCTCAGAGGTTAACACGACTCTGTGGTTCCTTCCAGTATACTTTCAGTGGATATAAGATGTTTCTTAATTACGATAATTAAGACAAAATACAGGTAAGAAGAAAGATATTTTAATGTGTTACCTTGTTGGGCTCTTACATGTCTGCCATCAACATGCTAGGGGTATGCAAGGAACTGCTTCTGGTGGTTTGGTTGGAATTAAAACTGAATTCAGACTGAACCAACAATTTGCGAACCGGTTTGGATGAACTGGCTGGTGGTCCAGACCATTCAATTGAACCACTTCGACCCAGTTCAAGGGGCTATGCTTGTAAGGGAGACAGTGATGCAAAACAAAGGTTTCTGAGGATGGCCAGGGGGCTGCTTTGCTTGTAAAGGGGAATCCTCATAGAATTCCCCTTTACAAGCACCACCCCTTGAACCATCAAACTGGGTCGAACCAGTCTGTAATGGGCTTGATTATTTTCAAACTCAGTCTGGACACCCTTTCTTGAGGCCAGTTTGGTTTGAATTCAAACTGGTTGAACTGGGCCAGATTGAATCAAACCTGGTTCAATTTGAACCAGTTCTGCACAACTCTACAACATGCTGCACTATGGGAGGAACACCTCATTACTGCCCACGGCTTCCTAGACTTATTTCCAACTGCTTCTGCTTCTGGGATCTGCGTCTGTTCAGTCACTTCTATTACTCACAATATAGAAGATGGTGTCACAGTTTGTTTTTTCCCAAATCAGTTTTCCACGCTAGCTACTTACTTGTCTTGGAGTTATCACTAGCCTATATTCAGCCATCACAAGACATAAGTTTATGGATATAAGGGGATTTTTAACTTCTCACTAATCTTTTTCAATAACATTTTGTAAGGCAGGATGTGCCTTACTATTCTTGGCCTTGTGAGAATATCCACTCCTTTGATCCCAGCCACTGTGTATAGAATACTTATATCTCTGCTATGACATTGTACAGTTCCAAATATATCATTTGTTCATTATTAATCTATCTATTTACCCATCTTCAAAAATTCATGATTTTTAGCTTACTTTCCAATATGCTTTTGAGATCACCTGGCATTCCATGTGTGTGTCCATCCATGTGTCCATGTGCGTGTCCCCACAATCAACTTCACAATGCCTAGACCAATATGAACCAAATTGGGTAATGTCCTAAACCCACCACACTCTATGAGCTGTCCATAATTTACGATGCAGCACTATGTGAAGAGATGTCTCCGGTTACAATACTTCTTTCAGGCAGGCACAAGGTTTTCTTCCAGCATCAGATTCCAGAGATCCCAAGTCCAAGGGTCCAAGGCGTCACAGTGGGAGGTATCAAGGCTGTCTGATGAGTTGTTTCTAGCAGAGTGAAACTGCAGAATTTATAGCAAGTTGACAGCTGGAATCAGTGCTCCACCCAGTCAGCTGCTTTCAATTAGTGTCGTGCATGCTGCAAGTAACTACTGTGTCTCAACTTCCTGATTTGGATGCACTGCTTCTGCGTGCCCTGGGAGATAACTCTAGCAGCCAGAGTTCCTCCTGGAATTCGTCACTCCGCTCTGCTCTGCCTCCTGCACCAAGCCCTCCTCGACCGCCTCTTCACTCTGATTACAAAGCTGGTCCTCGGGATCCTCAGGAAAATTCACTGGCTCCCACTCCTCTTCTGAGTCCTTGAACAAAGGCCTGACAGGTACAGTCGTAGGGACACATAGGGACACCTCAACAGCTTAGTTTGCGATGGTCATCCACTCCAATTCAAGATGGCAGACATGTACAGTTTGAGGGAGACCTCAAACACATAGTTTGTGATGATGTCATCCACACCAATTCAAGATGGCAGATCCATGAACATTTGAGGCACAAGTTGACTAACTTGTGAACTCCTAACCAATCTGGGCCAATTTTAGTCCAGTTGTAGGGACAGTGAAAGGAAAGTAGGCAGATTAGTTCTTACTAGAACAACTTGTTTACTTTGTATTACTTCCCCCAGTCCCTTCAAATATGGCATATTTCAATCTCCATTTCACAGTTCTGGATTTCTGTATATTTGAAAGTCTTTTATTAGAGATGCTGCTGAAGTTCACAGAGCGTCAGACTGGAAACAAGTTTCATGTGCTTGGATTGCTTGAGGTAAAGATGAGTTGAGCATTGCAAATACCCAAACTTTTCACCATTTGAGATTAAAAACCAAGCTGGAGAATCCTGGCTTTTCCTCACCAAGACACCCAACCTCCATACCACTGGGGGGAAATAGTGTTAGATCTTATCTCACCTTCCCTACTTCTCTGGCATACTTATAACAAGTACCGGGGGGTAGGGGACTCACTCTTAGGGGCTTTGGGGACATAGATTTCTCCCCAAGGGTTAATGCAATAGCATCTGACTCCCAAATGTCAAACTGGCTTGGAGAAAAAAGCCAAACTATTTTCAGTGTTTTGGGCGGTAGCTCAGCTTGTTTGCTGAGCCAATCCAACATGAGCAGATGTTGGGAATTCACCCACCTCTAACTTTTATAGCAAAATAAGAAAAAGAAATGAGATGATGGGTAAACATAAGTACAGTACACAAGATGTCATTTGACCAGTCTTTTGCAGTCTGTGCCCAATTACATGCTTTATTTTCTATTTTAGGCTAGTTATAAGCTATGCTTTGTTCATTCTCTGGGACCATGATAACACTCCAGATATCATCTTTAAAAGATGCTAGTGCAGTCCGAGCTATACTGACTCACTGGTTTGTTCAAGAGGTTTCACAGTTAGAAGAACCCTACAGCAGGGATTCCCAAACATTGCCATGAGCTGCTTCAGCTTAGACTTCTCCTTTGTGCCTCCTTCCTTCCTTTCTGCCTAAAGATGGAAAGACATCCATCCCATCCTGCAGTGCAATCTGCCCATCCAGTCAAGGTATCTTCAAGCCTTCCTCCTCCCTATGTTGCTTGTCCTGACCAGAGGCGTATCTAGGGAAAATAGCACCGAGGGCAAGCACTGAAATTGCGCCCCCTGTCCAAACATCTGACACCCATCTTTCAGATAACTTTACCATAATATCAGCAGAAAAATACAAGTCAAGCTCATTAATCTTTTAATATTTCAAAAACTATTTAGCAGTGGATGTAGCCAGACCAAAAAATGCTGGGAAACTACAAATTTCAGTATGCTGGGGCTTGTGAAATACCCAAATATTATGTGGAGGTGTACTTGGAAAACTAAACAGAAGTGCCTGTCTAATTCTCTACTATGCATTGCAGCATCACTATTACATATTTTAAAAAAATAAATGGAGAATTTGACTTTTCCCAAATACTCTGAAAATAATTAAAGGATATGCAGAGTAAACTGTGTCACTGCTTGGAATATATTCTAGTATTTCAGAAAGACAGTTCAAATGAGAGCAAGAGAGCAAGAAACTCCCAGTGGGCCTTAAGACTAAGGATTTCACACTGATTCAAAGACAAACTCACAATTAATAGCCATATTATTAAGACAGCACATTTAACTCACTTATCACAAGAAGCAAAGTAAGAGCAAATGAATACAATCCTAGCTCATAAACTTCAGCTCATTATTCACAAGCCCTGATTCTCTGTAAATAGTGCCACTCTGAATATGTGTACAGTGACTTATACTATATTATTTTTTTTTTTTAAAAAATATTTTTTACCTGTAGCTCCTTCGGGGGGCTTCCTAAAGGCCATGGAGGGGGGGTTGCAAAGGTTCCCCTCCCCCCACTGGCCTCTGGGGTCTTGCAGGGACCATTTGAGCATGTGCAGTTGCCATTTATATATATATATATTAAAAATGGCTGCTGAAAACAAAATGGCTGCCGCTCATGCTCAGATGGCCTCTGCGAGGCCTGGCATGGCCTAGGGCCTCACAGAGGCCATTTGAGCATGTGCAGTGGCCATTTTGTTTTTGGCAGCCATTTTTTTTTTAAAAAATTAAAAATGGCTCTCCCCTTCAAGTGGCGCCCGGGGCACGTGCCCTGCCTGCCCCACCCTAGTTATGCCCCTGGTCCTGACTCCTCCTATGTGTTTTCAATCAGTTTGGGTGTCTTCTAGTATGTCCCTGCCAGGCTTACTGTTTTCTCCCTCACCCCTGAAGTTAAATGCTATGCTATGGCATTTCTTGAGATTCTCAATAAAACTACAGTGCTCCTGTTGAAATTATGGAGTCTTTTGCAAAGTTCCATTCTTAATGCCACTATTGAGAAGCAGGGGTGTAGCTATAATTGAGCGGATGGGTTCAAAGAACCCGGGCCCCCGAGCTCCTGAGAGCTCCCCAGCTCCACACCTCCGTATCTAGGACAGGGATCCATTTTATTTATTATTTCTCTGTGTAAACTGCCCTGAGCCATTTTTGGCAGGGCAGTATAGAAACCAAATAAATAAATAAATAAATAAATAAATGGTTAGACAAATAAATAAATAAATAATCTTCTTCATTATCTCCCTCACTCTGAGGGGCCGCCAGAGAGAGAGGTGAACATGGGCCCTCTCTCCCCTAGCTATGCCCCTGATGGGAAGAGAGCACAGGCAGATTATCAAAACATAGATTGAATATGAGTCAATTCCAACATTCAGGAAAAAGCAATCCTCCTATCATACTGTATCACCTCCTAAGTACATGTGGAGTATTATTTGTCCCAACATTAAAATCTACCTGCTAGTGAAAAGCTGACATGTCAGGAAAAAGGCCAGGTTAGAGGCCTAGTGGTATAATCAAATAGATGACTGTGTCATTTTCTCTTCTGAATGTCTGAAATGGTTCCAGCTCTAATAAAAATGAAATGCCAGAATTACTGGCAGGCTGAAACATTAGCGTTCTTTGATGTAGCCCCAAACTCATTGTGATTTTAATGTGAATGTATATGTTATGTAATAATGAAGTTGAAACTTTTGTGTGTGTGCAAAAAAACTTTTTAAAATAAACTTTCCAGTTTCACCCATTTTGTAATATAAGCTCAAAATATGAATTGTCCCATTTGCTAAGCAGGATCCACCCTGGATTGCATTTGAATGGGAGACTACATGTGAGCACTGTAAGATATTCCCCTTAGAGGATGGGGGGCCTCTCTGGGAAGAGCATCTGCATGCTTGCATGCAGAAGGTTCCAGGTTCCCTCTTTGGCATCTCCAACATAGGGCTAAGAGAGACTTCTGCCTGTAACCATGGAGAAGCTGCTGCCAGTCTGTGTAGACAATACAGAGCTAAATGGACCAATGGTCTGACTCAGTGTAAGGCAGCTGCCTATGTTTCTATGTTTCCTTCCATGCATTTTGATTCACACTGAAGAGTTCTGGTGGTCTTGGAGTAATTCCTAATTCTCTCAGGCTCTCCTTCATCTAAATAACAGCACTGAATTTGCAAACAGAAAAGCTAGCAACCTTCAAGTGTTCTGCACATAAATGAGGATGAAAAACTATTGTAAAAAGACAAACCATTGCTCTGTTTTATAGAAGAGATTATTTATGAAAAAGTCAGAAAAATATTCTTGTTTATCTGTAAAGACCAGCAGGGATAGGTTTATAAGGCTTTTTATTTATTTTTTTCTGTAAAGTTCTGTACACCAAAGATGGGCAAACTGAATACTTCATTTGCTCCATAGCATCATTTGTTTCTGTATTTAGGCAGACAAATATTTCCAAACAGGTTCATGCTTTTAATGCATGCTGTAAGTGGAAAATGTGGAAATTAATGTCTGTCATTACATATTCAGTGCAACTGAAAAAAGTTAGTGTCAAGTGTGTACTGGTAAAAAGATGGCCCAATATGGGTTTAGTGGTGTGCACAAGTGGTGCTGAATTCCTACTGCAGCAAAACAAACGTTTCTTTATCTGGGCTGCATTCAGGGGTGTTTCTAGGGGAGATGGAGCCTGTGTTCGTGCCTCTCATCAGCAGCCCCTCCAAGTGAGGGAGATGAGAGTGGTGCAGCTGTGCGGCCCTCAGCAGCTGGTGCCCCTGGGTTCTTTGAACCCATCCACTCAACTATAGCTACACCCCTGGCTGCATTTGCATTGTTAACTGCTGAAATCACACAACAGGACTGATTTGTCTAAGAGCATGACCTAAGAAAGCTTCAATTACAATCTCACCGTTGTCAAAGCCAGCGTGGTGTAGTGGTTAGAGTGCTGGACTAGGACCGGGGAGACCTGAGTTCAAATCCCCATTCAGCCATGAAACTAGCTGGGTGACTCTGGGCCAGTCACTTCTCTCTCAGCCTAACCTACTTCACAGGGTTGTTGTGAAAGAGAAACTCAAGTATGTAGTACACTGCTCTGGGATCCTTGGAGGAAGAGCGGGATATAAGTGTAATAATAATAATAATGAACCCACTGGCCCACATACACAGCACAGCATCCTATGGGAGGTTTCTACACTGCCTGAACTGCTGCATGCATTTACAAAAAGGTCTACATAGTTGTGCTACAGCACCGTTGTGCAAATGCCTAAAATCGCTCAAACGCAGTTGCATGACACTATGGCCATTATTTCTAGTGGCCATAGTGTTGTGCAACCGTGCACGCACAATTTTAGGCATTTGTGCAACAGAGCTTTAGTGCAACTACACTGGTGTTTTTTTAAAAAAAATGTATGCAGCAGCATGGGTGGTGTGGAAACCACCCATGGGGCGCTATGCTGTACATGGGCTGCCAAGACTTATCTTTCAGCATTGGCCCTACCCCCACCATCTGCAATACATGTATCCTACTGTGTTGGAAGGCTTACTGGAAAAAATGTATGTGAAGCACTCTGAGCACTGAAAAGCCCAAACACTTAACAAAGAACAACACATTCACAATCAGCTTAAATTGCTTTTACAATGGCTGAGGTACTCAAGAGCGGCTTCGGGGAGGGGCAAGCACCCCCTCAGACAAGTAGTTTGCCCCCCACCTGTCTTAGAAATCTAACATGTGGGACACAGCTCTCTGTGTGTTGTTTTGGGGGTGATATGCTCAGTGCTGGGAGTCTATTACTGCACTTAGTCTAGGGGGAATTAGACCCCTTACAGTCCAAAGGTTACTTTGGGACTCCCCACAGAACTCTCATACCATCTGGGGAAGAGGCATGTGGTATATTCATCTGGGTTGCAAAGCAATTACCGTGTTGTCCATCAGCTGAGGCTTAGATGAGATTCATGCTTAGGAATAGCCAAGGATTTGCTACATAATCTTAATGGAAAAAAGCAAAGGTGTCATCTTGCCTGCAATAAACTTAGAATTCTGTCCAGGTGTATGTTCCACACTTCCATGACGTCTTTTGAGTTCTGCACTGGAAAGTGATGTCATTTCAAGTTTTATCCCATGCAGCTGGTCCTTCTTGTGGTGTGTGACCATCTACACTTGTTTACCTTTATTCCCAAAAGACACTTTTGGCTGCCAAGGCCATCTTTGGCTCTCATAATGAAAGATGTCATCCCACTAGAGTATTTTGCATCCTCTAGTTTGCAAGTGATGGTTCATGTTTGGTATCTATATATATAATTCTCCTGGGTGTGCCTTTCGAATGTGCGTCCTGGCAGCCCAGCTGATTGGCTGGGCTGCGGGGGCGCCTGATTGGGTAAGGCGCACCCAGGAGAATTGACTGGCTGGGTAGACGGCGGCAGCAGCGGGCCTGGCCTGGCCCAGCCGCGAAGGCGAGGCAGCGGCTGGCGGGCCTGGCCCGGCCTGGCCGCGGAAGCAAGGCGGCGGCTGGCAGGCCCGGCCAGGCTGCGGAGGCGAGGTGGCGGCTGGCAGCAGCGGCCGCACTCGGCCCGCTGACGGCGGCCACACTCGGCCCCGCCGGAGACGGGGGGTGGAGAGAGAGAGAGGTAGCCGGCCCCAAAGAGTGAACAGATGCTCTGTGCAGGGTCGGCTTGTATTTACATATTGCATAAATCCTTCTCCATTCCCTGCTAGTCAAAAATATGATATTAGAACGGTTGTCAAAGAAGCCGAGGATTCACAGCGGGCCCCTATACATTTCTACAATGTTCATTTCTCCTTGCGGACAAATCTAGCAAAAAATGAACTCTATCCAAGCTGAAAGATGGACTCAATGTACAGAGGTTATAAACTGGAGGCCTTTCTTCTAAAACAGAAAGACCAAGATTGGAATTTCAGACACACACACACACACGATAAGATTTGTATAGTATTCAAGAATTGAAAAGTATCTGACATCCAGTACAGTGTTAGCAGAGGCGTATCTAGGGAAAATAGCGCCTAGGGCAAGCACTGAAATTGTGCCCCCTGTCCAAACATATGACACCCATCTTTCAGATAATTTTACCATAATATCAGCTCAAAAATACAATTCAAGCTCTTTAATCTTTTAATCTTTCAAAAACTATTTAGCAGTGGATGTAGCCAGACTAAAAAATGCTGGAAAATTACAAATTTCAGTATGCTGGAGCTCATTAAAAAAAATTACCTGTAGCCCCTTTGGGGGGGCTTCCTAAAGGCTGTGGGGGGGGCCCTGCAAAGGTTCCCTTCCCCCTGCCAGCCTCTTAATTCACTGCCACATCCCATCCTAGGCTGATTTCCGGGCCTGTTCGGACCTGCAAAAATTGGCATGGTGGCCATTTTGGAGGCCACCACACATGCTCAAATGGCCTCTGCGTGGCCTGGCAAGGCCTAGGGCCTCACAGGGATCATTTGAGCATGTGCGGTGGCCATTTAATTTTTTTTTTTAAATGGCCACTGAAAACAAAATGGCTGCTGCAAATGCTCAAATGGCCTCTGTGAGGCCTGGCATGGCCTAGGGCCTGGCAGAGGCCATTTAAGCATGCATGATGGCCATTTTGTTTTCACCAGTCATCCTTTTTTTTTTAAATTTTTAGAAATGGCGCCCCCTTCAAGTGGCGCCTGGGGCATGTGCCCTGCCTGCCCTACCCTAGATACGCCCCTGAGTGTTAGGATGGAATAGGAGGTGCACTGTCGCAGCAGGAACTGCTCCAAGCTCAGCCGAAAGCAAGTTGAGTGAAAGAGTTAGCATGTGGTGAGGGGGAGGAATGATGTTTGCTGCTGCCCCCTTCCTCCAAAAGTGCTCTTTGGCTTCTAAGAATATGTCGCTGTGGACATATTCACCCTCAGGGACATATTGCTAGAAGCCAAAGTTCACTTTTGGAGGTAGATGAGAGCAGTGAAAATTGCTCCCATCCCCCTGCTTGTGTGCTCTGCTGCTCACCAAGCCATTAAGCCCACAGCAGGTCTTGCGGCTCTGCCCTTCTAACACTGCGCTGGATGTCAGTCAGTAATGTTTTAATTTATAACATAGATTGAAAGAGCCATGATTAAAAGTTGTTAATTAGTAACATGTAATGTACAATTATTACATAAGCTGTTGTCCTTGTATAGACTGTAACCTTTAAGTAAATGTTTGCTTCATGACACTTTTTTAACAGCTGGCATGAACTTAATTATATTTTGGCTGTACAATTTTTTTTAAAAAAAATCTTAGTTTTGGAATCTTAGTTTTTAATTTTCCATTAAATACTTGCATTTTACAAGACATTTTCCCCTCTTAATTTAAATCATGTTTTCCCAAAGGAACATGAGTGTTTCCTCATTCCTTGTCTTGCTCTGTAAACCAAAGCAGGCTGTATGTAACTAATAATGGTTCATGCCTGAAGATAATTATTTATTTTTCACTTCCTAGAACTACCAGGACTGTTAAAAACAAGAACCTGAAGCACCCCCGGATTTAATATTGTAACAACTGAAACCAACATTAGGCAGAATTTTTCTTTGCCCATTTTCAAAGTTTTATTTGAAGTATAGAACATACCATTATTCAGACCATCTCGCCTATGCAATTTTTGATATAAAGTAAGATGCAGTTCTCTGTGTTAGTACTTGCATTTTTTTCAGTCAAAACAGATACAAGCTTTAATTTTTTATATAAATGCACGTGAGAGTGGTGAAGTAGGATTATGCATAATGCCACCTCCCCACTTCATTCATTCAAAGATCTACTGTATGTAGAACTGTAATTCACATGTGTAGAACTGTATGACCTAGCAAAACAGGGTTCCCAATTGCATGGAGAGAGTTGTATCATGGAAGTTCTTGAATCAGAACTTGGAACAATCTATTACCTGCTGTGATGTGTTAAATGATTTTTTTGTGGCCGACTTGGATTTAGAACCCACAATTACTGCAGTGACTGAATTGGAGGTGTCCAGCAACTCCTCTTATGTGGTCAGGCTGGATCAGTTCCAGTTTGTGACTCCTGAGGAGGTGGACAAGCTGCTTAGAGTGGTGCGGCCTACCACTTGTTCTCTTGACCCTTGCCCGACATGGCTAATACTATCTGACAGGGAGCTTGTTGGAGAAGGCCAAGTAGAGATTTATAAATGCTTCTCTGAGGGAGGGCAGGATGCCTCCTTGCCTTAAAGAGGAAATTATTAGACCTCTTCTGAAGAAGCCTGTGCTGGATCCCTCAGAGTTAAACTACTATAGGCCTGTCTCCAATTATCTTGCCTGTTGGGCAAGATAATTGAGAGGGTGGTGGCCTCCCAACTCCACAGGCTTTTGGGTGGGCTTTCTGGCAGGAGACTGCAGGTTTTCGGGTGAGAGATTGCCTTGGTCAGCCTGATGGATGATCTCCAACTGGGAACTGACAGAGGAAGTGTGATTCTGTTGGTCCTTTTGGACCTCTTGGCAGCTTTCAATACTATTGGCCATAGTAGCCTTCTGGAGCGTCTGAAGGGGTTGTGGGTGGGAGGCAGTGCTTTGCAGTGGTTCCACTCCTTCCTTTCGGGCAGATTCTGGATGGTGTCCCTCAGGGACTGTCGTTTTTCAAAATCTGAACTTTGGTACAGTGTTCCTCAGGGCTCCATATTGGTATAGGGTATCACTATGCTGATGGCACCCATAAAGCTGCTCGCTGCTCTTCCGCGGCATGGCTAGCTTGTCCCAGCCCCTTATGCAAGGAGCACGCAGGGCTGGGAGCTGATGCTGATTGGCCCCGTCTGCTTCCGGGGGCGGGGCCGGAAGTAAAGGAGCTCGCTGGCGCACCTGCACCAACTCAGTCCTTCTCGGGAAGGCAGACCCACCCTCCCATCCCTATGATATAGACTAGGCTCTTGCTGGTCGCCTATTGGGGCCGGGCAGGAATTTTTTGGACGCACACCTGTTTGGCCATTGGTGTGCTCCTTTTTTCGCCTGCCTCAGGCTATATCAGCGGTGTATGAGCTAGTAGCCAGCTAGCTAGCGGTGGGATCATTTCCACGGGGTGGCAGGTACAGTGCAGTAAAAATGCCTATCAAATGGGTGTGGCACCTGAGGTAAAGTAAATCTATGAGGGCGGGCCGATCCCTTGAGGCTTAACAGATCAGGGATGTGGCCCATGCCTCGCTGCAGGTGACATCCTCA
Source organism: Hemicordylus capensis (assembly GCF_027244095.1). Classification (NCBI taxonomy): domain Eukaryota; kingdom Metazoa; phylum Chordata; class Lepidosauria; order Squamata; family Cordylidae; genus Hemicordylus; species Hemicordylus capensis. Next base: position 67,986,835 of record NC_069657.1, read on the forward strand.
CTGTATGGCTGTGCAGCTTTGGTGGGATGACGTACTGTTAGTTAAATGCCTGACCTTAGGTTGGCGAAGAAGGGCACCTCCGCCATTGGTGGAGGACTCGCCTGGAGCCAAGGTGCTATCGCCACGGTCTTTAGGAGGGGGCGGCCACAGCATGGCCGGCTCGTGAGGCACCGCACTGCTTGGGGTGTTTTTGCCAGTCCCAGCCCCTTTATGGTTGTAATCAAATCAAAATAAACATTGACCATTTCACCATTACTAAGTCTCCGCGTCTCCTTGGGGTCTTGGGACAAAATGTATTTATCCATGTCAACATCATCAGGGGAAAGCATAAGCTCTCTAAATGCCTGCCTGGAGGCAGTGATGGGCTGGATGAAAGATAACAAACAGAGACTGAATCCAGATAGGACTTATTGTGCAAGGTCGGAACTGTTCTGGATAGGGTCATACTTCCCCAGAATAAATAAATAAATAAATTTAAGATCTTATAATGGACAGGGGTCAGGCATATGTGATCTACTGCCATGCTCCATGCATTCATATAATGCTTGAACAGGGCTCCAATATTTGTTTAGGTAATGCATAAAATGATGAATGCCAATACTTACTGCTTCCATGTGCCCAAGAAATTATCAACTTCCCTTTATTTACCGCTGATGTAACATGCTGTTTTTAATACACTTGTGTCCTATTATTTCATATTTGCCAGAAGTATTCAATCTACCTTGATTACTGAGGCTAAGATCCAAATTTATCTCTGAGCTCATGTAGGCTTCTTTCATGAATGGGTGCAGGAGAAGGTTTGGATCTAAGCCAACATAAACAGGTTCCTTGGGACAAATTCACACGTTTGTGCATAACCTGATGACTCAATGACTTGCATCTGGAGACATAATGACCTTCACTGAAAATTCTTGTGATTGGTATATAAACAGTGCAGACCCCTGCTAACTTGGCAAAGAGGCACCTTTTAATGTGATGATTCTTTTTATTTAGCAGGGGGAGAGTAGCTGGCCCCATCCACCCCCAGCACAGTACCTCAAATGACTGTTGCTGGTGTCTATCTTATGTTTCTTTTAGATTGTGAGCCCTTTGGGGACAGGGATCCATCTTATTTATTTATTATTTCTCTGTGTAAACCACCCTGATCCATTTTTGGAAGGGCGGTATATAAAAAGATTGCACAGACTGACTACAAACAAAGGTATGACAAGGTAGCAGGGATGATACACTGGAACATCTGCAAAAAAGACAAGCTACCTGTAGCCAACAATTGGTGGGACCATAAAATTGAAAAAGTGGTAGAAAATGAAGATGCAAAAATATTATGGGACTTCCAACTACAAACAGACAAACATCTGCCACACAATACACCAGATATAACTGTAGAAAGAAAGACAAGTTAAAATAATTGACATAGCAATACCAGGGGATAGCAGAATAGAAGCGGGGGGGGGGGGAGTAAAAATAAAATCAAAAGATCTACAAATTGAAATTGAAAGGTTGTGGCAGAAGGAGACCAAAATAATCCTAGTAGTAATTGGCACCCTAGGTGCAATTCCAGAACACCTTGAAGAGCACCTCAACACCATAGGGGCCACAGATATCACCATCAGCCAATTACAAAAAGCAACTTTACTGGGAACAGCCTATATTCTGCGGCAATATCTATAATAATAACAACAACATTGATAATAAAATTCAGACAACCCAGGTCGTTGGGAAGGACTTGATGTATGGATAAAACAAACCAGTCAATAACACCTGTCTGACGGTGTAAGCAAATAATAATAATACTATGAAAACTGTGTTTATAGTGCTTGATCTGCTATGCTTTAGGGATGTGTAGAGCGTTTCGCTGGTGAAACATTTTGACTCATAATGGAACGTTTTAAATGTTTCGAGCTCAAAGCAGAACTCCCTTTACATAAACCTTTTATGGGGGTTTCCCCAACCCCCCTGGATCCTATGGGGGTTTGGGGGAAAGGTTAAAAATTTGTTTAAAATTCCCGCTTGCCCATTTGTTTTGTGGTTTGGGCAGTAGGTAGCACCCATCACGCCCTACCACACAACCCACTTTGGTGTCCCTAAGAGCTAACCATGGGGAACAATGGGGTATTTTGAATTTCCCTATAGTTCCCTATGGCTGGAACACTCAAAACATTTTGGTTTGTTTCATTAGAACAGCTGGCTCAACCGCTGTTTTCCACAAAACGTTTTGGCATTTGTGTTTTGTTTCAAGGTCGAAACAGAACACAAAATCAATTTCATGCACATCCCTGCTATGCTTTTTTTACACATGGAAATCATCACTTGATGCAGTCAATGAGAGAGATTAACATGCTCATAAAAACAGTCAAAACATGCATTGGATATTGCACTACTGCCTTTGGATTTGCAAGACTATTCTACAAAGGCTAAATTGTAGTGATGCTGCAAGTTGTCTGCATATACAAAAAGTATATCGTTACATTATATCTTCTAATCCTCAGCAATGAACCAGCTACCCCTGCTCTAAAAAAACTTCGTGACATGACGTTGTATCATATAGTGAGGCTCTCCATAAGAACAGTGTGGAGAGCCTTACTACGCTCTGTGGGGAGAGCAGGCTTAGCAGTCGCTTGTTGCTGGGTGGTTAAATTTTTTGAACAAAGTTCTGAGCAATATTAAACATAGTTTCAGAAGATACCATTGCAGCATTCCTGGGCAACCTCCACACATGACAATGAAGTCAACTTCAAAATGAAGGAGGTTACCTAGAGGCAGTGTTTGGAGGAATGGACCCATTTTCTCTAGCTCTCATCCCATGATAGGCCTGAAATAACTGGTCAACAACCATGCACTATCTTCCAGATAATCCCAGGCAGGCCCATGGTCATCCACCAGAGTGCTAGGCATTTAGGATTTATCACTCGGAGCCAGGTTACATATCCGCCAAGCCACCTCACTATTGTCTATGTATGCAAAGGCCATGAAGCATCTAAATTTCACAGCCCCTATTGTCTCGTCACATGTCTCAGCCTGTGATGTTTTGCTTGCTGTCACAGGCACGTGTCTCTGTAGCAGTTTAGTTAGAAGAACAGCTGAATAAATATTTTTTGTAAGTGAATAACATGTTATTAGAGGTATGAAATACATCTCCAATGTAATCTTCATGAAATAAAAAATTTTCCCTCAGTAATAACATTCATTCTAAACTATTTTTACTTGCCAATCAAAGCAAGTGAAAAATAAAATAAGGAATCTAGAGGAAAAACACAGGGCTCTCCAGGGCTCTTTTGGGATCTTGTGGAAGAATATGACAAGCAATGGCCCTGAAACCTCATTTATTGCATCGGTTTCAACAGTGGTTTCAACAGCGCTTGAATAGCGGTTGAATAGCCAGCTGTTCCAACGAATGCCTTCCCTTTGGTTAGAATTCCGTACAAGCTGAGGATTAATTGTCATTCAATATTAATACAAGAAATTCAATGTGAGCAAAAACGTGGATCTCTGGTATTTGTGGATTGCAACATTTTGTCTTTTCTTATTTATTCTGGTTAGCGTTACTTTGAAGAAAAATAATAGTGAAGGTAAAATGTATAAATGGTAAAACTGAAATCTCATTAAAATCCTCACCTCTAAGCAAGCAGCTGTCTCATGCATGATATCACCCTTGATTTCTTTTTAAAAGAGCTCTTGCATCAGACCCCCCAAATTGTTTTTAAAGGGCTGATCTCCCACTTCAGTATCTATAATATAATGCTGCTTGGGCCTCAATGACTGACTGATTCGCTCATTCACTGACATGAAACTCCTGGACCAAACCACAAAAGATAGAAAAATACCATTTTCGCAGGTAGGTTCAACCTTGCCCAAACAGCAGCAACAACAAAACAACAACAACATAACCCAAAACAAACACTCAACAGGAAACAAACACACAGACAAAACTCCCAGAAAAATCAATTAATTTCCCAGAAAATCAGGAAAAACTGTCCCATTGGAAAGAATGGGGAATGAGACCCCATAGAGATAGCAAAAGACTAGACACATAGACAGTAAGATGATAATATGCTTGCAAACTTCAAGCCCTCACTCACTGACTGACTGACATGAAACTCTCCAACCAATCAAACCATGAAAGATGGAAAACATGCCATTTTCACAGATAGGTTCCAGACCTTGCCCAGACTACCCCCACTGTCCCCCAGTTCAAAAGCCTAGAATAATTCATTAATGCCCTTGAGAATCCAGAACAATTCTCCCATTTAAATGCATGGGGAATGAGACCTCACAGAGCTAGACAAAATTAGAGTCACAGCAAGATAAGACATTCCTATGCTTGCACTAGCCCTCACTAACCCACTCACTCACTGACTGCCTTCCATGAAACTACCAGACCAAACCATGAAAGATAGTAACACACTGTTTTGCAGGTAGTTTCCAGACCTCAGCCACACTACCCCCAAAATCCAAAATTCTGGAAAACATCATTAATGAGCTGGAAAGTGCAGAAAAAACTTCCCATTGTAAAGCATGGGGTATGACACTTAAGAGACAGAGGAAAAGACTAGATAAGGCAAAGAGAGATAAGATGTTCATATGCTTGCAAACTGCAAGCCCTTTTACTGTATAGCATAAGAGCATGAAAACAGCCCTGCTGGATCACACCAAACGTTCATTATGTCTAGGCTTCTGCTTCTGCCCTTGGCTTACTAGGTGTCTTTCAGCCTACAAGCATGGCATAAACATAACAGCCCTTCTCTGTTATTTCCCCCTCAGCAGCTGGTATTCAGTGATCTACTGCTTCTGAACCATAATGACTAATAGACCTATTCTCCTTGAATTTGTTTAATCCTCCTTAAACATATCTAAGCTAGTGGCCATCACCACATTTTTGTAGCAGCAAATTCCATAATTGGAATGCATTGTGTAGTGATGTACTTCCCCCTGTTTGTCCTGAATTTCCTGCCAATCAGTTCCATTGGATGACCCCAAACCACTCTCTGCAGGTACCGTTTCATCTAGTGATGAAACGGTACCTGCAAAACATTATAGAATTTAAAAAACATTTCATATCTTTCCATCACTGAACTAAGAACATTATATTACACACGGTAGTTCTAGGGGGGAAACCCCATAACCTGATTTTGTTAAGAGTCACATCACTTGATGCCTTTGTCTCATGGCCAGCCTCACAATGAGGCTGGTGAGTGGACATCTCAGATGGTGGACTGGCAGAGGCAGTAGTTTGCTCTCAAGACCAAGGGTTAGAGATTACACTGTTTATTGGAGTTTGTTCTCCTCTCCATCTCAGGATGGCTTTGCATGAGGGATTGCTTCAATGACTACTTCCTGAGATGGTCCAAAGAGAGGGTCCTACTCAAAATGCTGCCTCACCTTGCCTCTCACCCATCCCTGTAGTATTTTTTAAAGGAGGCGTGGGTTGAAGCGTGGGGGTTGCTTGATGGTAACCTCTACTAATTGGTCTGACCACCTTTCACAAGGGGCCTGGGGCAGTGAGAAGAAGCTACCAGAAAGCAGTCTCTTCTCCTTAATCTACATTCCAAAGCCTTGCAAGGACTCGACTAGGAGCTCCCAAACTGACCCTTGAAATGTTTAGCAAGAAATCTGTGTGAGGGGGGAAGAGCAGCCACCCCCATCACACAGAGCCATTACAAAGTCTTTGCAAGGGATGTATCGGGAGCTTCTGACTTGACCTTTGCTAACCCTTGGAGGAATAGTTAATCCCTTTCTCCTACTTGATGGTGGTGGTGGTCATCACTGCTGTTCCTGCTCCTCTTCCTTCTTGTATCATCTGGCTTTCGAACAGAGAAGGGGCCCAATATAGCAGAGAGGGAGGAAGGATGAAGGGCAGTAGTGGCAGATGGCAAATTGCAAGAAAAACATTTTAGAATGCAATGGCGGGTCCAGGTATGGTGATATGACTGGAGGTGGCAATGAGTCCATGGAAGCAATCAGTTGACCACTTCCACCAGTCTGCAACTCGTTTCTGAAATTAAGAAGGTGTGGACTTGATTACTTTTTTGGATGGAAGACCACCGGGAGCCCCATGTAAGAAAAGGATATATCTATTTTAAAAATTAAGAACTAACAAAAACCCTCACAAAATGTGAAATTCTATTTAACATCGCATTGATACATGTTCTATTTTAATTATGATGCTATATTCTATATTGACAAAAATCATTGTAATATATAGGTATGGGTGAGGAATGTGTTCTAAATGAATTCAAACGATACATTACAATACCAGAACTGGGCGTAAAAGCTTTATTTTCAGTGTAATTTAGGAAGTGGTATACATTCCTGGAAACTTCTCGACTATCTCTCTTAACATTTTAAGTGCTGGCCCATATGTTATTCAAGTTACTAATGTGGATGAGTTATTGAATGGCAAACTAAAGGCATTAGATTCTATGGAATACCGTCAGTCTGTCAAGTAAACAACTCATTAATGTCAGCAAAAATTATCTAAAATTTTAATACATAAAAAACATGAGTCTATCTTTGTCTTGTAGCTATCTACACTATAAGCCTATTCTAATGAACAGCCTAACCCAGGCAAGGGCAGCCCAGCCTGGGTTAGGCTGCTTGTGTGCCGTGCTGAGATCCATGTGGATCCTGGGGCTGCCCGCCTGCCTAACCATAATTTTAACCCTGGCCCTTAACCCCGGTGCCGGGGCCATGTGTGGGCTCAGGCAGCCCGAGCACACAATGAGTTGGGCACCTAGAGCACCTGATTCCTGCAGGATTCCCCCAGTGCATCACACTCACTGCTCATTGCATGGTGCATTGTAGGATCTCCAGAGGCTGGGACGCATTGTTCCAATCTCCAGAGATCCACACTGCTCCAAGCAGCAAGGATCGTGTGGCAGCGCAACCATTGAGGACTGATCGTCTAGTTAGGAAATACATTTGGCACAGCCTTCCCGCCTGCCCAGCAGTCATGAGCAGATGCTTTATATAACAAAGCCATATTGTGTGATCGATGGCAAAACACAACGACCAATCTTTGTGATAAACTAATTTTTAAAACTGTAATAGAAATCAAGGTATAAATATGAAAAGTTGCCAAGTATAAAATATGAACTGTAATACTCTCATGTCTGTTATTGCCCTATGAAATTTGCTCTTTCTGTACCTATTAATCCCCTTGATATTTCAGCCTTGGACTGGCCTGGGGAGGGGAATATGGCTCTTGAATCTTATTTATATTTCTCTCAGTCTGATTGAGGGGAAAACCCCACCTTTTATTCCACATAATCTGGCTTTAACGCCTTCCAATAATTTTTAAGATTGCACTTCTGCCAGAAAAATATCTTTCTTAAGCAGGTGCAACAGGGAATAGACATCAAAATGCGTGTACCATTGTAAGCCAGGAGATGGCATCAACACACAGTTTAAATGAGTCGAAACTAAAATTCTCTGTTTATTTAAGTTGAAATGTGTTATTTAAGATGAAGTTTTCTGTGGGGTTTATATATAGACAGTTCAGCAGTGATCAGCAATGGCCAATGAAATGGGGCAGAAAGCAGTAAATAGCCACTGCCACTGAAAGGTCACTTAAAGGTAGGGGAGCCCAGTAGCTTGCTGGAGGCAACCAAGGTGGAAGCTGGTGGCAGCGGCTTATGCAGTACAGTGTAGATGCACGATTGGTAAATAGCCAGCAGTGGCCCGTATGGATATGAGCTGATAATGTCACTTCAGTTGCCAGCAGGGATGTATAATCAATTAAATGCTACAGCTAGACACATCATAGAAAGCAAAATATTTTGGAACTGTTGTCTAAAGATTGTGGTTATGTTGAAGAAAACAAACTTTCTCCCCAAAATCCAGCACTATATGTCACTTCATCAGTTGTTGCATAGAGGAAACATACTTAGTATGCTATGTATGACAAAGGTTAAAAAAAAATTAAAACCTTCAGGTTTTAAATTCCACAAAAACTTGTATTAATATGAAAAAAATATTTTTTCAGTGGAACTTTCCAAGGAAAATCCACTAAGCAGGAAATTTTAAATGTTAAAATAAATATTAACTGAATAACAGGCCTAAAATATTCTGTTTTCACAGCCTCCCAAAATAGGCAACTACAAGCATACAAAATTAATTAACAGAATGGTCATTTTCCTATGGAAACATCTCATCTAGTGTCCTCTAAAAGCCTCCATACTAAATATGATTATTCAGCTAATTTTATTTAGGCTTTGATGTCATGTATATCAATGTTTCTTAGGTTCACACAATAGCTATGTCATGGTTTAAGAGAAGCCATTTTAAGATGCCAAGAATTCATGTGGCATAAAATATGGCAAACTATTCATGTAGTGTAAGGATTTCATGGAAATCCAGAACAACCATGGGAATAAAGTGTAATTGACAACATGATGTTCAGCATTATGGCTCCTGGGGCTGCTGCAAGGTCAGAATGCAGCCTTGTCACTGTTAAGAGTGCAGCAGTGCCTCTGCGATTGTCCCCATTTGCAACAATGGTGAAAACAGCGGCTGCACTGTGAGTGCAACTGCCCATCTGCAACAGAATGGGGGCTGCATTCCAACTCTGCAACAGTCCCAAGGTGCACTTACAAAGCCATAATGCTGTGCATAATGTGAGCCACTAAATCTGGGATATCATAATATGAGGCTGTTCTCACACACAGGCAAAACCGGACTAGGGAAGCCCAGCCTGTTTTTGCCTGAGCTTGAGAACAACCGGGAGCCATGTGGTAGCACGGTGGCAAACCTGCAAGGGAGCCCATTTGTTAGCCTGGGTTAAGGGCGTAAATGCGCCATTGATTGATTGATTGATTGATTAAGTGCCATCAAGTCGGCGTTGACTCCCAGTGACCACATAGATAGACTCTCTCCAGGAAATGCACCATTAGCCTGAGCTAACTGATCATTTGTTGGCGCTGCGCGGTTCCATGCGGCACCCACACACCAGCGGGCTTCCGGCCAGCATCAAAATACTCCCCATATTGCACCACACACTCATGTGGTGAATTATGGGAGTTCTGGGGGCCTCTTGGACCTCCCTGCTGCTGGCAGAAGCTGGCAATAGTCTGGGTGGGCAATCTGAGAGGATCGTCTGTGGGGGAGGTAAGCTTCCTGAGGCTTCCTTCCCTCATCCCTTCAAGTCCTTCTCACAGATCGTGAGGAAGGACTCTGTGGCTGGTAGCACAGTGTATTCCAATGCACAGTCTTACTTTCCTCAGCTTTGGTGAGCAGCTTTCTCTTTAGATGTTAATGGTCTACTTTGAAGAGTAGTTGCTTTTGTGTGCCTTCCCTTAGCTACAAAAAGCAATGGCAATGCTGGCTTCCAAAAGTTCCATGAAATTGTGGTGTTTCAGAATTACCAGGTTAGGTTGTTTGGGTTTGTAAAGAAAATTCTAGATGTAACTTACAGAATAAATGACTGGTCTCAAACTAAATAGCTATATATACACCCATACACTGAGAGTTTCTAATGACATCATAATAAGCCACAAGAGTATAAGACTTAGATATTTTTGTTTTCATAAGAACTTCACGTAATCATAACCTTTCACAATATTTCCTGTTCTTGTTTTATAATGCAGGGACACAGTTAGCAATTTTAGTGAGGAAATGTTTTTAGCAGACATTTGCTTGGTGTAACTTTATCAACTTTCATTTCCACAGAGAAATACAGCCCAACTAGAGTTGAGCTGATATGATTCACTTCATTGTGTGTTCATTTTTGTCTGTGTTGAAAAGCACCTTCCATTTCTGGCAATTTTTGGCACTGAGTGCAGATATCAATGCTGCCATCTTCCCTCCTCTTTGTTTTCACTGTGCTATACCTCATTTGCCATTTAATCTGGCAGTGAGAACCCACAAGATAATGACATTAATATCACAGTACTAGCTTGTCATGATGATGTGCTTATAAACAAACTCTCATGGGTCACCATAGCCTATAAGATTAAACAGCAGTGTGGGCAAATGAGATTGGGCACAGTGGGGTTAAAGATGGTAAATGGTGCAAAGTTCAAACAGCATTAGCACAACTTAAGTGTTCATAGGTGAACACTTGTCAATAATTTGGTGAACACAATAATAAGTGAACATTTGTCAATAATTTGAGTGATTTCATTTTTGGTGCTATTTTTGAAGCAAACATTGAAATTTGTGAATCCCATTTAAGCACAATTTGGGCCACCATACAATATAACAATTTTGTGGCTGCCGTTGAAAATGCTTATTTTGTGTTTTTTTTAATGCATATTCTCCTTTTCCTGTAGCATAACAACAGTTTACAATGAATTTAAAATCATAATACAAAAACTTTATGACATAGCAACAACATACAACCACAGCCAGCAGATCAATAAAAGAATGCATGCCATCCAAACATACAATTCCTCTTCACACAATAGGGTCGTTCAAACGACTGCTGCCTGTGGGGCTGGAGGCAGGGAAGCAGGATCATATTTACCTTTCCCCACACAACCTCCTTTCCCTCCCAGTCACGCCACTCACCCGGGCACATGATCGTCGCTGTGGCAAGCGATGCAGCTACCTGGAGGCTGTGGAAATGAAGCCCAGCCTCCAGGAACCCCACAGTGTAGCGTGTGAGCAGCATGGCACAAGGTGGAAATGCTAGAGGCCTGGCTGCTCCTTCGCCCAGCCTTTATCATTAAAATGGCTTCTGGCAGCCCCAAAGGAGCTGTCGATAGCCTGGCTGCCCAAATGACTGGGTGGTGAGGGAGGAGGGCATGTGTGCACCCTCCTATCTCACTTTTAGCCAGGGAAAGGTCCTGGGCTAACTGGCCGAGGAGTGCCAGGACTGGGACCATTCCTGGCATTTTTCATGATCAGCTCTACCTGGTTTGTGAGAACCTCTTCACCCTAGCGGGTCGTGAGAACAACCTCAGCATGTTCAATGCTTATACAACCAGTGTGCAATGTACACAGGTACAGATGTACGCAAGTATGTATAATTATTCATATACTGAAGGTACAGCAGTGCATGTCCAATTTGTAGCATGCATTTGAGAGGTCTGCATCCAGGTTCACTTTTAAAATGCATGATACAGTCATTCACACAAAAAACAAGTACAATTATACAGACAGTGGTACACTGTTAAACTGATTGTATTATTGCTATAGTGTGTATTTGAACAATGATTGTAATAAAGTAATTTGTTGGTACACTTGTACAACATAATGTCTGAATAGAGCTATACTGTTACCCCAAACTAAAAGCCTTAATGAAAAGTCAAATATTCACTGACTGCCTAAAAGAGTACAGAGTGGGGGCCAATCAAGCTTCTCCAGTACTGGGGCCACTACAGAAAAGGCCTTTCTTCTGGTGGGCCCAATTGCAACCCACGCAATTGCAGCACCACCACTTATGTTGGGCTCTTCTCGTGTCTGCTGTAATATACATAAGCAGCTCATCATGGGGATTGGTGTTATCATTTCAAATATTTTGATGACAGCTCCGAACTTTCCCAGAAGCTGCTAGTATGGAGAGGTTCCCCACCAGAGTTTCATTTCCCATAGTAAATCCTAAGCCTCCAACTAGAGCCTGTATCACTTAGAAACATCTTTTGCTGCTATTTCCACTGCTGCACAATGTATAAAGGAGTCCTTACTGAGAAGTAGGTTCCACTGAAGTCAATATATTTTCAAAAGGCCCAAACTGCTCAAGAAGTTCAGTCTTGGGACCTATTCTGAATGAACATTAACTTCATTTTGTTTATTTTTAAAGCACATCTACACATGCCCATTATTTCAGTGGAGGATTGTATGAAATAACCAATATGCCGAATCCCTCTCCATTTCTGTGATTTGGTTCAATAATCAACCCAGAAGAAGCAGGATTAGCTAATTTACCAGTCCCAAACCTGACATCCAAGGCTTTGCAGAACCAGTGTAAGGATCACTTCTAGTTTGCATTTTCTGACTTGGATGATTTATAAAAAATGCATTGTTTGACGTACTTCTCTTCTAAAGCACTGGAGAAAACACCACTAGTTCCAGAAGCATGGGTCATTAGAAATTATTCTTTATATAGGGTTTATTATTCTTATAGAAAATATTGGCAAATGTCAAAATTGCTGCCACATCTGTACTCATTCTGACAACAGTAATGTAAGTTACACATAATCATTATTTATTATAAACCTCCAAAGATAATACAGTTAACTACAGATAGAAACAAATCTTTCCTTTACTCTGCAAACTGGAAATCAGTTGTTACTGACTCTTCTTAGTGTAAAGTAGGTCTGTTTTTCCTTCAATAATAGATTCTGTGTTCTTAGCATTCTGTGCTCTTAGTGAACGCACAGATCCACACTTTGTCTTCAGAAAACTAATAAAGGGCTGTTCCAAAATGCACAGTTTTAAAATGGGGGTTGGCTTGTTTTTGTTTTTGTTTTTACTTTCCTGTAACTGGGAACACTGGACTTTTTTAAGGTGGATAATATAAATGTAGCAGTTTGTTGTGATAGTCATATTTTATTAGTATTTTTAATGCAATATTACTTCAAGCAGTTGCAGAGCGCTTCGGCTAGCAGGTACTATGATGGACGTAAATAAAAGTTTCAGCAAATCTTAGCTTCAGCAAATCAACTATGATGGAATAAACAAAAATAGATCTTTTATTTTGTGCAGTGACATGAAGGCTGGAGAATATCTGCGGCAAAGGCTTCTTCAGCAGCCAAGTGTATGTGGCTTTCACATAAGTGATTTTCACTTATCTCCCTTCCCTGCACAGGCCCTTTTTGCTTCCAGAAATATGTACCTGAACTCTTGAAGCGGAGTCATCCAATCAGAAGCCAACAGCATGCCAATGAGTCAGTGAGGTGAGAGAGCAAAGAGCAAGCTGCCCCCTCCCTTAAGGGTCCAGGGACATCACCCCATTTAATTATAACTATGCCCCTGCAGTCACCTGTCTTCAGATTCATGTTGCAGATTTAGTGAAGTTCATTAAAAGCATTCTTGGCTTTACTGACCATTTCTGTTCCTGAGTCCAAGGTCTGATTCAATGTCCAGGATATTTGATTAATCCACATAGGAAAGGAGATATTGTTAACGATCAGGCCCTCACATCTTCTGGAATCCAAGCCACCATGCTAATTTGTTTCCCATATCAATCTTTAGATAAAGATAGTCAGGGGTACCACCCAGTGTCAGGTGGAACACCCAGTGTTCCCCCTGTCCCATAATCAGTCCAGAAACAGGAGTGGACTAGACTGAAAAAGTCTGCATCACTCAGGAAGATTTAGAGCTATGTTGCATTTATGCATTTGATTACTTTTTCCTCTAAAAGGAAAGTGTTTGAGCTATAGTCTCTTGTAAGTGAAGTTTTTTTCATCAACAACACGATCAAATGCTTGGAGTGAAAAATTAAGGATTTTTCTTGAATACAAAAGTGTTTTTAAACTTAAATGCTCTTTGAATATCATGAACTTAATGTGAATTTTTGTTTTGGTATCTGCAGTACACTGCAGTGCAACACTGATTTTGTGACATTGTGGCTACTATTCATAACACTCATGGGACACATTCGCACATAACATGAAACGAGAGGTGGCTGAACCTATGGTTTCAATTTTAAACCATAAATTGCATCACAGATATTTGTCCAACCACAGTCCAGCAACCTCTAGTTTCAAGACAGGGGATCCCCTCTCTTTTTCTGGTCTGCTGAGGACAATTCCAGCAAGCTCTGTAGTGCTTGTGTCACCAACTTTGGGCAAAGCATCAGAACATCACCAGAGCGGCTGTGATTGGCCACAATCTTGAAGGGGGCATGCCAAGTGAGATCATGCCTTTTCAGAATAGACCGCCCACCCTCAGCAGGGAAAGGGCATTTAAATTCCTTTCAATGCCATTCCATGCCAACACTTCTTCTTACAGTGATTTCACAGCAGGGGCAAGGCTACTGTGGAGGATCATGGGGTAAAAACCCCTTTGGTCTTCCATCAGACTGCATGCTCATGATTTGAGCTAACCCAACAAAGTGGCCTCCGTTTGCGTGGGGCACCCATTCTCTGGTTAATGACAGAACTTTTGCACTGCAACCACCTCCTCCCCTGGGAAGCCTTGCATGGACCTAAAGGAGACTTTGATGTTCCATGTGTCAGAGACTAGCTGTGTATGGGACAGGGGGAACACTGGGTGTAAAGAACTGGGATGGTTCTTTACTCCCATTCAATTCTGCCACAGGGAATTGCAGGAGAAGGGAGCCCAGATTTGCAGTGACTCCCGGAAAGTGGGGTCACCATTTCAGGCCAGAAGCAAGTGGGGGAAGGGGTTGTTTTGTTGTTACACATTATTAGCGATTCTGCCCAACACCCTGTCCCCACAGACAGTTCTTCTAATGAGTTGTGAGGGGTGTCCCCATGGCCTTACACTCTCATGAGTGAGTGGTCCATTTGGGATCAGCATCCATTAGCATCACATATGTCCAACCTCTGCCCTGTGTAACTCCAGTTTCACGTTATGTCTGAGTTTGGCCATAGTAATACTGATATGCCAAAATTACAAGATTTATGCTTGAGATGCTAACCACATATAGGTTTTCCATGTACTCAGAAAGGCATATTCACTTCTCACTGTTCAGAAGATACAAGATCTTTTACTGCCCTGCTTAAAAGCAAGAATTCATAAAAGTAATATTAGGAAATAGAAAATTCACAACCTATCTGGAAACATGCCCAAGGGTGGACATAATGAGGAGGTAAGAGTAACTTATTTCTCAGTGCTAAACATCATTATTGTAGTAAAACTGACATTGTGAAAACCTCATATCGATTGATTTCCTTTGGCTTACAGGTTATTCTTTGAGGGCCAATTGAAATAACCATCTTTTCCCACTTTGGGATGTTTTCAGCAGTCATCTTGTTAATGACATCCATATAACATCTATATAACATCCTGCTTGGGGGAAATATGCTAGTCAGGAAGAGATAAAGAGCATGGCAAGGCAATGAGGAGCATTCGCTCCTCAGCCTCCCTCACAGTTTTTAGAAAACAAGTAAAGCTGTCGCTCTTCAGCCAGGCTTTTATATGAGAGTACAGTTTTTATTGCTGCTGCTTTGTGTTTTTTGTGTTACTGTTTTATATAGGTTTTTAAACTTTTAAATAGAGATATATTATTTTTACATTTATATTTAATATCTGTACTTTTTGTATTTTAATTGTGCATTGTTTAAATTATATTACAAACCACTTTGAGATGATTTTAATGTAAAAGTGGTATAGAACTCAAACAATAAATAAACAAACAATAATTAAAAATGGCAAATATTTCACAAGGACAGAACCAACATAGATCTATGCCATAAAATGTTAACTGTTTAGAAGTTGTTTATAGTAGAAACGTAATGTATGAGTGAAGCAGGCCAGGGGGAGCAAAGAATCATAACTTTGTACTATGTAATATGTTTCTTACTGTACTACTACTACTACTACCACCACCACCACCACTACTAGCACCACGATTACTACTATGAATATTTATAGTAAATATAAATATTTTTTATAATATTATTATTTTATTTTTTATATAAATTGCAACATATTTGCATATGCTGCTTTTCAACATATGCTCAAACACAGAAAAATAATAAATAAGATGCTTCCCTGTCCCAAAAGGGCTCACAATCGAAAAGGCAATGTACAATAGACATCTGCAACAACCACTGGAGAGATTCTGTGCCAGGATGAATAGCGACAGTTGCTCTCTCCCCCTGCTAAATATAAGAGAATAACCAATTTTAAAGGCGCCTCTTTGCTCAGTTTGCAGGGGTACTTCCGTTTCTATTCCATTAAAATATTTTATTTTTTAAATAGTGTGCAATTTTGGGGGTTGTTTACCACTTAGAGCCCTGTAAAATGCCAGGGTCTCAAATGGGAAACGTTGGCAGGGAGGACTTGGGCTCTTCACTCCCTGTGCGTAGCTCCCAAGCAGAGGGAGTTATTAGCCTGATCTCTGCTAAGCTGTAGTGCCACCTATCTAATGGCCCAGAGGCAGTACGGAATGGCCCTTCAGCTCAGGTGACTGGAGGAACCAATAGGGGTCTGTCTGTCTCTATCTAACAGCTACTCCAGACTTGATTCCTCAGTCTGAACCATATCTCTGACTGAGTAGCAACACACACTGCTTGGCAAAGTGTGGCCTCCACTGCACCTCACCTGATAACCTGCTCATTTGCAACCATGATTTTGGCATCTGGCCCCTTTTATCTTCAGGATCAGACCCACAACTGACTCATAGCTTAGTCAAGGCCTATTAATTCAATTTATGCATACCTATACTACCACAGGTGCTGCAGCTTCCGCACTTATTTCCATGTTGTTCCAGGAATGAGCAAACAGTTCAGTCCAGGTATTTCTTGCTAACTATGTGTTTACTTAAATGCAAACACTGCACCGCCCACAGGGCTAGATGTTGCTTGCCTGTTATGTTAACATAAGTCTTTGCACATACTTGGATCAGGGTAGGAAATACTGTGGAAGCAGCAGTGACCACTTCAGTGGTCAGCTGTCTTGATAAATGGTTCATTACGTGTTTATACTGTCCATGGATGGTATCATTTCAGAATTCAGGTGGGAGATTATAAAACTGAATATTTTCCCCATGAAGAGAAAAAAAAAAATCCCTGGCCAACATCCTGCCTAATATTGCATGCAAGCAGCCAAAAGAAATACACATGCAGCAGATGTATTCCTGCTTCTGAAGTGTAAGTGCTTGTGCATCGGGGGATTTTCATCAATCTCCCCTTCCCCTACCAGTGCTCTGTGCGATGTGCAATGTCCTTGAGGGCTACACAGTCTTCAGGGATATAATTGCATGCTTCACAGAGCACTTCCAGGGAAGGGAAGATTGGCAAACTCCCCCTCACATGAGTACCTGCACTTCTGAAATGAGAGCACATCCACTGCACGCCATTCTTCTTTTGGCAGAACATGCGCAACATTAGGATGTCAGCCAATATACATAAGAAAGTAGCACATCAGGAAAAAGGCTAAGCTAAACCCTGATCCCTGACATTTTATTTCTTATGTGTAGGGAGATGTTTATACGATGAGAGAGCACAGTAATGTGATCCCCGACTAGCAGTTTGCAATGGAATGGGCTGGAAACAGTTCTACCGTGTGATACACTGTTTTCCTAGAAAATTTCATATAAACAACCCAAAATATTCTTCGTACACAGAGAAAACTCCTTGGTTCTGTGACTTGGCTACATAAGAACAAATTTATTTTGACAGACATGGGTAGCATCACACAGTGACTCTCTGTGACCGATAAACAACATAAGAATTTGGCAGTGTTCTGACCATTTGACAGACATTTGCTACAATGGAAAACAACAGAGATGATCAATTGCCTGGGCAGTTCCTTGTCATTCTAGAGTGCTCCTCCTATAAATCAAATTGCATAGAAAATGAAGGGAGGTCTGTATGAAAAATCGATGCACTTCACAATGTTCAAGAGTATCAAAGGAGTCTTTTATCATTGGAATTTTTCCATTATTGTTTTACTTGTTTCATGTTAGTGTTGAATTCTGATATACAACATTCGTTGCAGGTTACAAAAAACCCTACTTATTACAAAAACAGGAAGAGGAGGAAAAAACAGATTGGATAATAGTTAATAATTTGGCAAAGAGTCTGCTTTATATGGTGACAGGGTTGTTAAAATTTGCAAATGCTGTATGTATGACTAGGCTCTTAAATTAATGTAACAACTAGAAAATCAATAGCACGAGGCAAACAAAAAGCATTTCGCTTTAACCATTAGTGAGCTCTGTAAGAGCAAAATCATAAGGGGACTATCCAGTCCCTCACCTTAATGTGGCAACGTGCATGCACATTCAACATGCACATTGAGGATGGTTTGCAGGGGGGAAGCCTAAAACCTGTGTATGTGATGTGGTGTCAAGTGGACCTAGATCCACTTTAAAATGGCAGCTGTGCCATGCAGACCCACCCCTCTCTTTTCCTCGTAGTTCTGAGGAGATTGGCAGGTGGTGAGAACCCCAGCCCTGCTGAAGTATGGCTGGCTGACTCTGCTGATGGTCTTTCATTTCAGAGGCAAGCAGCAGGGGTGTCAGCCTGTGACTGGGAAGTGGGCGAGACGTATTTCATTTTGGGTTGGCTTGTCCCAGGGAGCCCATGAATCTGCTTCTGGAAGTGATGGCAGCAGCAGCAGTAGCAGCAGCTGCTGCTGTAGCCCAACCTATGTCAATCCACCTGAACCTGCTGCCTGTTTCTTCCTGGAAAGAAGATGAGTGAATGGTTGGCTGGAAATGTAATGCTGAGCACCGTGAAGCCCAGAGAATGGAACAGGAATCGGCAGCAACTGCCAGGTCAGTCAGGGCCATAAATGTATGTGTATGAAAGGAAAAAGCACCTGTACGCGGGAGCTGGCACTGGCCCCCGCTTCAGCTCTGGTAGAGGAGCTTTCTGACATTGTTTCGTCTGGTATCTTTAAGGCAGCCTCTCTTGCTGTTCCCAGATCTGGGGCTCGGGTTACATCCCGTCGTTTAGTCCCCTGGTGGTCAGAGGATTGTAAACTGGCTGTCTGAGCACGGAATCGTGCATTTAGGAAAGCTAAACGTACTATGTCTGGGGCTGATCTGCTTGTCTACAAGCGCTTGAGGGCTATGGTGAAGTTGGTTGTTCGGTCGGCGAAGAGGAAGAGCTGGAGGTCCTATTGCGACAGGTTGTCAGTAGATGTTCCTGTTGGGAACATCTTTAGGCAGATTTGGAAGATGAATGGGGTTTATCCAAAGATGAGAGGTGTCCCTGCTTTGGTGTTGGCAGATGGTTCTCTTTCTGTTTCGGATGTGGAAAAGGCTGAAACGCTTGCTGATTTATTTCAACAAGTTGGTAGCTCGGTAAATAGGCCAGCTTCCTTTGTGCGACGTCAGGCTGCCTTCTTGGAAGGCAACAGGGCGGTTTTCGACGTGTCTGCTCCTTATTTGGAATGTGAGCTTGATGTGTTCTTTTCTCATTGGGAGCTTCGTAGGGCTATATGTCTAGGGAGGCGGTCAGCCCCTGGTGAGGATGGCATCAGTTATGAAATCCTTCAACACTTGCCTGAGGACTCAGTTCAACTTTTGTTACAGTTATATAACCTGATTTGGGAGGCTGGTGTTGTTCCACTATCCTGGAAAGATGCCATCGTGGTTCCCGTGAGCAAACCGGGCAAGAATTTGTCGGAACCAACGTCCTATCGCCCCATAGCTTTGCTTTCTTGTTTTTGTAAACTCATGGAACGGATGATTAATGATCGCCTGATGTTGTATCTTGAGAAGAATAAGTTGCTTACAGACTTTCAGAGCGGCTTTCGGAGGGGTCGTGGCGCTTTGGACCAGGTGGTCCGATTGGAAACTGATGTACATAAGACCTTTATTTTGAAGGGGTTTTTGGTTGTGGCATTTCTGGACCTTGAGAAAGCATACGATATGGTTTGGAGGGAGGGCTTGCTGTACAAGATGCATTGTTGTGGTGTAAAAGGAAGGCTCTTTCGGTGGCTATTGTCCTTTTTTGAGGGCAGACGTATTAAAGTCCGAGTCCGGGACTCGGTTTCTGAGCCCCGTGAAATTCAAAATGGGATCCCCCAAGGCAGCATTTTGAGCCCTACTCTGTTTAACGTGATGGTGAATGACCTGCCTTTAGTCTTGCCACAAGGCGTGGCCTGCAGTATATATGCAGATGATTGTGCGATCTGGTATAGGAGCAAAAATTTGGGTAGCGCTGTGGAAAAAATAAATAAGGCTCTCCTTGCTTTGGAGGCTTGGGGGAACGAGTGGGGCTTCAAGTTTTCACCTTCGAAGTCGAAGGGGATGATTTTTACACGTCGTTCAGTATCGGTGGCTCCCAGCTTGTTTTTGTACGGCTCTTGTATTGAACTTGTTGCTAAATTTCGGTTTTTGGGAGTAGTTTTTGACTCCAAGCTGACGTGGATCCCCCATGTTCGTTCCCTTGAAGATCGTTGTAGGCCGCGTCTCAATTTACTGCGAAGTATTTCTGGTGACTCTTGGGGTGCAGACCGGGGGTCTCTTCTGTTGGTGTATCGTGCCATGGTTCGCTCGGTGATGGACTATGGATGTCAGGCCTTCTCATCTGCTTCCAAATCTACTTTGCACAGGTTGGATGTAATTCAGTCTACGGCTCTCCGGACTGTTTGTGGGGCTTTCCCTACTACTCCTTGTAGTGTTCTCCGGGGGGTGACTGGCGAGATGCCTGGGGCATTGCGTCGGGAATACCTGGATATTGTGCTATGGAACCGGCTCCGGGATTTTTCATTTGGGAATTGGGGGTCCGTGTATGAACAATGCTGGGAGTTTAGCGATCCTGGAAAGTTTGATGGAGGTCGCTGCCCTCATGCAGTAAGATTGTTCAGATGGCTTAAGTCGGATCTCACTGAGGGGCTACGGCAGGCGCGGAATGTGCCTTTGATCTATCCAATTTGGCTGTGTAGTCCCCCTGCGGTTCTGCTGGACGGTTCGGGGGGAGGCCCTTTTAGGGAGTCTGATGCTGTGTCAAAATTTCTGGCTTTGGAACGGTTATCAGTGGATTCTGGTTTTTGCAGGATCTATACAGACGGTTCCAGGACCGTCCAGGGAGATAGGGTGTCTGCGGCGTTTGTTGTTCCCAGTTTGGGCATGAGAAGGGGATATAGGTTGACTGGGGGTGTCAGCATTATGACGGCAGAACTCACCGCGATCCTCTTAGCTCTGGAATGGGTCCAGGGAATGCCCCCTGGGAGGTATGTGCTTCTGTCGGACTCCAAGTCTGGTTTGCAGGCTATTCAAGGGGGTACTTTTTTGAATAAATCCCCCGTTGTGTCTGAAATCTGGAACCTGAGTAACTTTCTCCATTTGGGGGGGGGTTTGCGTCCGGTTTTGCTGGGTACGGTTCCATGTTGGGATCTTTGGTAATGAACTTGCAGATGCTGTGGCAAAGGAGTCTTTGGACCGCCCGGATGTGGATTGCAGAATCCCATTTAACGGTATGGAGGTTAGATCTTGGGTACGATCGGAATTGCGGAAGGTCTGGCAGGCGGATTGGGATGTGGACTCCACGGGTCGGAGGGTTTATGCTTTCTGCCCGAAGTTGGGTGATTTCAGCTTGTTTGGTGTTCTGGGTAGGTCCCGGCAAGTCTCTTTGTTCAGGGTGCTGTCGGGTCACTGCTCGACTAGGGATAGGTTGCTCCTTCTTGGAAAATCGGGGGATGATTTGTGCCAGTTTTGTGGAGTTTCTGAAACTGTGGACCATCTTTTGTGAGATTGTATCCGTTTCAGCGACGACCGTGTTGGTTTTCTTCTCTCTCTTCAATCCGCTGGTTTTAGTGGTAGGTCTATATGGGAGTTGTTTCTGGATCGACGAGGTTGGAAACTGGCAATCTTGCTTTTATGGAGTTTTCTCAAGTCGTCTCGTTTATTTGAACGTTTGTAGATCTTTATTAGTTTAAATGCTTGAGCTCTTTATCAATCTTCCAGTAGGTGGTGTTAGTGGGATCATACGGTCCTGGTATGCCATTACCATCCACAGGAGGAGGAGGAGGAGGAGGAGGAGGAGGAGGAAGAAGAAGAAGAAGAAGAAGAAGAAGAAGAAGAAGAAGAAGAAGAAGAAGAAGAAGAAGAAGAAGAAGAAGAAGAAGAAGCAGCACCTCTGTGTTTCTTGTTTGTGTAGAGCATGTGGGAAGGTGTTTTGGATGTGCCTGCTATGTGTATGTGTACGAAAGACTTTGAAAACAGGGGCTGCATTTGGACATAACGTGAAACATTCGGACATAACCCCTGATTACTTGGCAAAGAGGCATCCTTTAACATGGTGATTCTCTTTATTTAGCAGGGGGAGAGTAACTGGCCCTATCCACCCCTAACACAGAACCTCCAGTGACTGTTGCTGGTGTCTATCTTGTTTCTTTTTTAGAATGTGAGCCCTTTGGGGACAGGGATCCATTTTATTTATTTATTATTTCTCTGTGTAAACTGCCCTGAACCATTTTTGGAAGGGCGGTGTAGAAATCGAATGAATAAATACATTATAAACAATACATAAACTGGGGTTAAGCAAGTTAGGAAAACCATGGGGGTGGGTATCCTGGCAACTGGCTTGGTGACTGCTGCCAAGAAAAAGTGTGCCTTCTGCAAGCCCATCTGTCCATGTGGATATGTGCACCCTTGCTTGTGCCCCAAATGGCAACCCCTCTTCCTGGGGTTGTTGGAAATTGGGGCTCCCGTTTCCCAGGATTCCCTGTGGTGACAGATCTGCATACGGTTCCATGCTGGTCCAAGCCCAGGAACTGAATGAGAGTAACTTGACAAAGAGGCACCTTTTAATGTGGTGATTCTCTTTATTTAGCAAGGGAAGAGTAACTGGTCCTATCCACCCCCAGCACAGTACCTCCAGTGACTGTTGCTGGTGTCTAATGTTTCTTTTTAGAATGTGAGCCCTTTGGGGACAGAGATCCATCTTATGTATGTATTTAGTTCTCTGTGTCAACCGCCCTGAGCCATTTTTGGAGGGGCAGTATAGAAATCGAATAAATAATAAATAATAATAAAGGTCCATCCCCACACTTGGTGTCTACCCTATCTGCACATGCAGCAAGGCTCTGACACATTGAGTGTCAGAATCTCCTTTGGGTCTGTGCAAGGCTTCTTGGGGGAGGAGGGAGTTGCAGTGCAAAAGTTAATCAGAGAGAATTGCTAATCAGAGAGAATTGGGGACCCATGCAAGTGGGGCCCTCTGTGTTGGATTAGCTCAATTCATGAGCCAATCGTGCTTGTGTGGAACAGTTTTGTTTCGGGGGTCTTCAGAGGCCAGCAGTGCTATCACTTTCTGAAGAAGCGCTGGCATGGCATGGCATTTAAAGGAATTTAAATGCCCTTTCCCTGCCAAAGGTTGGTGGACTGTTCCAAAAAGGCACAATCTCGCTCAGCCCACCCCCTTTAAGATCATGGCCAATGGCAGCTGCTCTAGTGATGCGTGGCTAACTTTATTTGTTAGCCACTCCATAAAAAATTGTTCTCTGGGAGGCTCACAACACAGCATTAAAACACCATGTAAAAACACATAGCACATGAAACACATAGCACAACACACGAATGAATGAATGAATAAATAAATAAATAAATGCAAAATACAATACAAAACATTTTAAAACCTTTTTAAAAAGTCAGTTTTAAAATCAAAATTTAAAATTTAAAGGCCTGAGTGAACAAAAAGGTCTTCACCTGGTGTCTAAAAGAACAAAGTGATGAAGCCAGACAAACCTCACTGGGGAGGGTGTTCCATAAATGGGGTGCAATCACTGAAAAGGCCCTCTCCCTCATGGCCACCCACCTCACCTCCTTTGTCAGGGGCACCTGGAGCAGGGCTTCTGAAGATCTTAAGGTCTGAGTTGGGACTTATGGGGCAAGGCATTCTTTCAGGTAACCTGGTCCCAAGACATTTATGGCCTTAAAGCTTAAAACCAGCACTGTAAATTGGGCCTAGAAACAGACTGGGAGCCAGTGCAGCTGACAAAGCACTGGCATGATATGATCAAAATGCCCAGTCCCAGTTAATAATCTTGCAGCCCTATTTTGTACCAGCTGCAATTTCTGGACCGTTTTCAAAGGCAGCCCCACGTTCGACGTATTACAGTAATCTAAGTGAGAGGTTACCAGAGCATGAGTAACTGTGGCTAAACTATGTCTATCCAAGTCAGGTCACAGTTGGCATATCAGCCAAAGCTGACAAGGTCGAAGTTGGCGTATCAGCCAAAGCTCCGAGCCACAGAGGCTGGATTGATGAGTACCCTCAGACTGTGAACCTGGTCCTTCAGGGGTCCTTCAGGGGGAGTGTCACCCATCTAGAACTGGCTGAACATCATTCATTGGGGCAGAGGAACCACTGACCAGCAGTACTTCTGTCTTATCTGGATTGAGTTTCAACTTGTTCACCCTCATCCAGTCCATTACGGCATCCAGGCACCAATTCAGGACACTCACTGCCTCACTTGTGTCTGATGAAAAGATGTTAAACAGCTTATGGGAAAGAATGGAACCCTGCAGAACCCCAAAGCATTACTGCTAAGGGGTTGAGCAGTAATCCCCCAGCACCACATTTTGGAAATGGGCCTCGAGGTAGGAGTGGAACCACCTCCAAGCAGTGCCTCCCACATACAGTACAACTCAGCCAGCCTATACAAAAGATTACTATAGTTAATGGTATCGAAAGCTGCTGAAAGTTCCAATAGAATTAACAGGGTTGCACCCCGCCCCCTGGTCTCTCTCTCTCTGCACAGGTCATCTCACAGGGCGACCAAAGCAGTTTCTGTTCCTAAGCCAGGCCTGAAGCCTGATTGAAATGAATCTAGATAATTCATTTCCTCCAAGAGTGTTTGGAGATGGTCAGCCACTCAAGCAGCTTGCCCAGGAAGAGAATATTGGCTGCAGGCCTATAGTTGTTTATTTATTGTTGTTGCATTTATTTGTTTACATTCTCTGGGTCCAGATTTTGTTGGTTTGTTTGTTTAACATGTTTGTATACCACCCAAAATGCAAGTCTCTGGGTGGTTTACAATAAAAACAACAGATAAAAAGATTAAAACATTACAACAATTAAAATTCAAAACGTTAAATATTATTTTGCCTATGGGCGGCAAAAAGCTTAATCCACCTGTTTAGGAATAGCTGAATAATATCAGGAGTCAAATAGTAGTAGGAGTCGTCCTTGGTATGTACATCTATGAAACTTTAATCCCAGTCAAGATGACACATTTTTCTTTCCTCACAGAAGCTGAATCATTTGCATGTTGAGCTGTTTGTGAATATTCTATCAGTGTCATACTAGTTCAACCAATCAGTGCTAGTGTCTTCATTGCCCAAAGCACAGTCAAATATAGATGGTTCTTGAATAGGCTAGCCCATTTTTAAAGCATAGCATGAATGTATCAGTCCACATTTAACACTGTTAATGCAACAGTGTCTGCTCAGCAAGCCACAAACAGTTGTGTAATCTTTCATTCTGCATGCACACTGCCCAGTAAAGGATGGGGATCTACAATAAAATGTATTACCTTGTAAAATACAAAGACTTTGGCATTTTAAAAGTGTATTAGCATTTTGGAAGTCTAGGCAGAACTCATGGCACTATTCTGCCCTTTAAAAGCATGGAAAAACACTCATAGCATTCTGTAACATCCAATAAAATGGGTATGAGATCTTATTTATCTTTAACATAAAGAAGTAGAAAATACTCCATAAAAATGAATAGGTTATCCATCCAATAATGATTCCAATACTTTGAAGTTATTATCGTCTTAAAAACACACACACATCATATTTCTGTTGTTCATTTTACAACAGAAGTTCTGTCTGGTCAGCCTTTCCTTCCCTTCATCTTGAATTTTAGCTTTGAACGGGGTGAGACTGTTGCAAAGACAGTCATTTGGTGACAGAAAATTAGCCGGCCTCCAAATGGACCAAAACAACAGAGTCAGTTTGAACAGCCTGGAGAGGTAAAGCATCTACCCTGAATAAAGCTGAATTTCCATATGGAACAAGTAGGGGTCTTTGCTGGGGTTCACCTGGACCAAACTTATTATTATTATTAATTCGATTTCTATACTGCCCTTCCAAAACTGGCTCAGGGCGGTTTACACAGAGAAATAATAAATAAATAAGATGGATCCCTGTCCCCAAAGGGCTCACATTCTAAAAACAAAAAACAAGATAGACACCAGCAACAGTCACTGGAGGTACTGTGCTGGGGGTAGATAGGGCCAGTTACTCTCCCCCTGCTAAATAAAGAGAATCACCACAGTAAAAGGTGCCTCTTTGCCCACTTAGCAGGGGCAAAGAGATGTATGGAGATGGAGCCACACAGTCCTGTTCGTAAGGCACTTCAGTCAGCGCCAGGTTTAAACTGGAGGAAAGACCAAACTGGATGAAAGACCAGACTGGAGGAAGAGGGAGAGTTCGCCTTGGCCTGGGTCCCCATCCCAATAACAGCCTATCCTCTAGCCAAGGCCAGCCACTCCCTCAAAGGAATTTTGGAGCACTGAGGATTAGGTGCCTCAGATGAGGCCGCAGCCTCAAACTCTCTCCATCACCTCTGGGTCCCCAGGGGCAGAGGCAATGCCCAGCCAAGGCTGAGCTCTGGCTCCAAAGGTGGAGCATTTGCCTGTCTTCTCAGGGCCTCCCTCCCAATGGTCTACTTAGGAGAAGGGGAATCTGTTTGGGGTGCTTCCTCAGGAGCAGAGCTGCCTTAGGAATTCAGGAAGGGGCAAGGCCCTTGCAAGACATAAAGGCCTTCCATTATCATCAGCTCCTTGCTGGTTCAACGGCTTCCATCAGAGCTTGTGCTGCTTGGCCTGGCCTGGCCTGGCCTGGGTTTGGATAGTCTTGGCTAAAAGACAGAACCTGAGCAACCTCACCCAAATATTCAGTTGAGTAAAAATCTAAGACAATTGATATATTGGTGCCCTTTTGCTGGGCAATCCACTTGAAACCATTCCATTCATGCATTTCCCCTGGCCTCCATAACAGAGATTCTGGATTTTTTGTCTTTTTGCAGCCCCTGCTAAAAGACCTCTGCTTTAAGACATGTTTGATTTCCTATGAGAGACTGTAGTAGCATTGTCTACACTCTGTACTCTATTGCTCTGAAGCATCACCCGGCTAAGTGCCAGCTTTTGCATTCGGACCCCTGTCCCTTTTAAGCTGAATTACTGGACTGCTGCATCCCAATCCTATAATGAAATCCTCAGCTTAAATCACTGACCTAGAATCATGTTTTGTCTAGGCTTAATACAGGCTAATCTCTGTAACTGACCGCCTTGGAACCCTGGTGTTCCCTTGACTGGCTGGTGGATATCTTATCCCTTGGAACTCTTTGCCAAGCTTTAATTTCCCAGACACCCCCCACCCCGTATCCCTTTTTGAAAATTGGAGTCTCATTGGCTACTTTCCAGTCCTCTGGAAAGGTAGGGAAAGGTAGGCAATCAGCAATTTCACATTTGAGTTCCTTCAGAACTCTTGGGTGGATGCCATCTGGCCCTGGTGATTTCTTAATTTTTAGCTTTTCAAGACAGTTTAGAACATCTTCCCTTGTCACCTCAAATTCACCCCATTCCTCAGCCGCTAAACCTGAAAAACTCAATCTGGAGAGGGTATATGATCAGTATCCTCCGCCGTGAAGACAGATGCAAAGAATTCATTCAGCTTCTCTGCAATCTCCTTATCCTCTTTAATAATCCCTTTTACACCCTCCTCATCCAAGGGTCCAACCACCTCCTTGGCAGGTTTTCTATTTCTGATATATTTAAAGAAGTTTTTGTTACCCTCCTTGACACTTCTAGCTATATGCTCCTCAAACTCTCTCTTTGCATCCCTTATTGTGTCCTTGCATTTCTTTTGCCAGAGTTTATGTTCCTTCCTGTTCTCTTCATTTGGGCAGGACTTCCATTTTCTGAAGGAAGTCTTCTTCCCTTTTATAGCTTCCCTGACTCTACTTGTTAGCCATGCTGGCATCCTCCTGAACTTCGTGGTACCTTTCCTCCTTCTTGGTATACGTTCCAACTGTGCTTCTAGTACTGTGGTTTTAAATAAGTTCCATTTAAATAAGTTTAAATTTATCGTTTAAATTTATGGTTTTAAATAAGTTCCATTTAAATAAGTTCCAGAGTTATTTGACTCTGCTGACTTTCCCTTTCAACTTCTTTCTTACCAGTCCACTCATTTTTGAGAAGTTTCCTCTTCTGAAGTCCAACACATCTGTATTGGACTTCCTTGACAATTCTCCACTCGCATATATGCTGAATTGGACCACACTATGGTCACTGCTACCCAATGGTTCTGCAACTCTGACATCTAGCACCAGGTCCTGGGCACCACACAGGATTAAATCCAAAGTTGCCATCTCTCTGGTTGGTTCCGTGACTAACTGTTCTAAGGCACAGTTATTTAGCACATCTAGAAATTTGGACTCTCTGTCATTACCTGAATGTGCATTTACCCAGTCTATGTGTGAGTAGTTGAAGTTACCCATTATTACTGCCCTGTCTCTCTTTGACACGTCTCTTATTTGTTTCTCCAACTCCAGGTCACTCTTAGTGCTTTGATCCGGAGGGTGATAGCACATCCCTAGTAAAACATTTCCTTTCAGTCCTTGTAATGTTACCCATAATGATTCTGTGGAGGACTCTGGTCCATCTAGGTTTTCTAGCTTATTGGAATCTATCCCTTCTTTGATATACAGAGCCACTCCTCCCACAATTTCCCCCTCCCTGTCCCTTCTATAGAGTTTATATCCAGGAATAATTGTGTCCCACTGGTTCTCACCATTCCACCAGGTTTCTGTTTCACTCACTATATCTACAGTATGTTTTCATTAGTAACCAAGTACTCCAGCTCACCCATCTTGGCTTGGAGGCTTCTGGCATTGGTATACAGACACCTGTACACTGGGTCCCTCACCTGATATTGGTGTGTGCTATCCCCATTACCACCATTTGACTTATTTGGCAAGCTGTCCTGCGTTTCCTTCTGCTCAACTCCTGGCTAAACTCTGTCCCATTCTGGTTTATCCAAAACATGTTCATCCTCACACCTTAGGGGATTTTGCTGGCCAAAGCACCCTGTTCCCACCAGCAATCACCCAGGCATCATTTTAAAAGCTGCTCTGCAACCTTGTTGATTTTTAGCGCCAGCAGTCTGGTTCCATTTTGGTTCAAGTGGAACATGTCCCTTTTGTACAGGCTTCACTTTCCCCAATATATATCCCAGTGCCTAATGAATCTAAACCCCTTCTCCTGGCACCACCGTCTCATCCAGGCATTGAGACCCCTCAGCTCCACCTGTCTTGCTGTCCCTGTCTGTGGAACAGGGAGCACTTCAGAGAACACTACCTTGGGGGTTCCTAGACTTCAGTATGGTACCTATCAGCCTAAATTTGGCTTCCAGGACCTCCCGGCTGCATTTCCCAACATCATTGGTTCCAACCTGCACCACGACAGTTGACTCCAGAGGCATATCTAGGGAAAATAGCGCCTAGGGCAAGTACTGAAATTGTGCCCCCTGTCCAAACATCTGACACCCATCTTTCAGATAACTTTACCATAATATCAGCTGAAAAATACAAGTCAAGCTCGTTAATCTTTTAAAATTTCAAAAACTATTTAGCAGTGGACATAGCTAAACCAAGAAATGCTGGAAAACTACAAATTTCTGTATGCTAGGGCTCATGAAATACCCAAATAGTATGTGGAGGTGTACTTGGAAAACTAAACAGAGGTGCCTATCTAATTCTCTACTATGCATTCTAGCATCACTATTACATAAGTTTTTAAAATAAATGGCGAATTTGGCTTTTCCCAGATACTCTGAAAAAATAAAGGATATGCAGAGTAAAGTGTGTCACTGCTTGGAATATATTCTAGTATTTCAGAAAGACAGTTCAAATGAGAGCAAGAGAGCAAGAAACTCCCAGTGGGCCTTAAGACTAAGGATTTCACACTGATTCAAAGACAAACTCACAATTAATAGCCATATTATTAAGACATCACATTTAACTCACTTATCACAAGAAGCAAAGTAAGAGCAAATGAATACAATCCTAGCTCATAAGCTTCAGCTCAGTATTCACTAGCCCTGATTCTCTGTACATAGTGCCAAATTGAATATGTGTACAGTGACGTATTATATTAAAAAATTTTTTTAAAAAACTTGTAGCCCCTTTGGGGGGCTTCCTATAGACTGTGGGTGGGGGGTCTG
Source organism: Hemicordylus capensis (assembly GCF_027244095.1). Taxonomy (NCBI): domain Eukaryota; kingdom Metazoa; phylum Chordata; class Lepidosauria; order Squamata; family Cordylidae; genus Hemicordylus; species Hemicordylus capensis. The sequence continues at coordinate 68,016,593 of NC_069657.1, forward strand.
CAAAGGTCACCCCTCCCCCATTGGCCTCTAGTGCCTTGCAGAGATCATTTGAGCATGTGCAGTGGCCATTTTTAAAAATAATTGGTTTTTTAAAAATGGCCGCTGAAAACAAAATGGCCACCATGCATGCTCAAATGGCCTCTGTGAGGTCTGGCATGGCCTAGGGCCTCACAGAGGCCATTTCAGCATGTGCAGTGGCCATTTTGTTTTTGGTGGCCATTTTTTTTAAAATTAATTTTAAGAAATTGCGCCCCCCCTTCAAGTGGCTCCCAGGGCATGTAGCCTGCCTGCCGTACCCTAGACACGCCCCTGGTTGACTCCTCTCCAGCACTGTCTAACAGTCTACCTAGACGCAGTGTGACGTCTGCAACCTTCACACCAGGCAGGCAAATAACCATGTGGTCTACATGTGGGTTACAGACCCATCACTCTATGTCCCTAATGATTGAATAACCCACTACTAAGAGGCTCCCAACCCCTAGAAGAGTATCCTCTGTGCAAGACGATATGGACGCATCACCCAAGGAAGGGGTCCCTGTTAAGGGAGTGTTTCCCTCTTCCTCAGACCAATGTCCTTCTTCCCTGAGACCCTCATTCTCAGTGACAGCAGAAGCGCCATCAGCCTGGGAGTGGGATGCCTCTACCACATCCCTGAGGCTTGGTCAACAGCTGCTGCTGCTGCTCCTGTGGGGAGGAGCCAGCGCGGGGCTTGGGTGAGTGTGGGGAGGTCTCTGGGGATGGGGGCTGCAGCTTGGTGCCAGCCATGCTGCAGCCATGACCAAGAAAGGTGAGGGGGATGGAGTAAAGGGATGGAGTAGGAGGAGCAGGCGTGTGGCTCAGGCGAGGGCGGAGAGATCTCTGAAGTGAGTGGGGCTGTGGCAGGGGGTGACGGGAGCAATCAAGTACTAGTGCGCAGATGCTCTGCATGGGTTAAACTAGTAAACCTTATTTCTGATTTTTCAAAAGTCTTGCCTCTGAGTCTGCTTGTGGTATCCTAGCATGTCTTGCCACTTTCTGGACTGTGATCCATTTGTTATTCATGCTTGCACATTTGGTTCTAAATAATCCCCCCATTTTGGTCTCAAAGCATACAGTAGGTGCACACATGTATAGTATACACGACTGCGAGGAAGTGTGGTAACATTGTCTTTTAGGGAATTGTAGACATGCTTGAAAATGGCTCCTTGGCAACCAGAAAAAATGAAATGACAAACATAATGAGAAAAATTACCCAAAGTGGTCCCATTGAAATAAAAAGTACATTGCCTAACTTGTCCTTTTAATTTAAATGGCACTTCTTTGATGATAATTTCATGCCAGCCAATGGCCCCATTCACGCATAAAGGGAGACTGGTGGTTGCTGGACCCCTGGTTAATTTTTCTAACCGTGAATTGCATTGCAGACATCCATCCAACTGTGGTCTGCAACCTCCAGTTTCAGGAGAGGGGAGCCCCTCCCACTTCCTGGTCTCTCGAGGCCGCATCCCAGCAAGCCCCGCTCGCATTGCTAGACCATGGGCACATCACTATATCACTAGAGGGGCTGCCATTGGCCACAATCTTGCAAGGGGTGTGCCAAGTGTGATTGTGCCTTTTCAAAATGGTCCGCTCACCTTCAGCATGGAAAGGGCATTTTAATCCCTTTAAATGCCATGCCATGCCAGTGCTTCTTCAGACAGCAATAGCACTGCCCTCCTAGAGCTCCAAAACAAAACTGTTCTGCACAAGCATGATTTCTGGGGGTGGAGAAACTTGGGGGAACATAATTTTCCTCTTACTCAGGAAACAGAAGGGAAGAAGGTGACTTTCTAGGAGGGGATATGTATATGAGGGCAAAGGATTCTGGGGTCTAGCCCATTGTGAACAAGGATACTCTTGCGAGGGCTCACCCTGGCAAAACAGTCCATGGAGACCAATCCACACTCCTGCCCCATGGTAGCTTGCCACCAGAGGACTTGCACTCTCATGAGAGGGTGAGTCTACTGGGGAGGAACTTAGGCTCATCAAAACCTTTGGCCCTCTATCAGACTGCATGCTCATGAGTTGAGCTAACCCAACAAAGAGGGCCCCACTAGAGTGGAACCCCTGCTGTCTCTGGTTAATGACAGAACCTTTGCACAGGGTCTGCCTCCTCCCCAGGGAAGCCTTTCACACACCTAAAGGAAAATTTGACATTCCATGTGTCTGGGCATATTCGGGTGGGTGGACTGTGGAAACATTGGGTGAAGGGATGGATCTTTATGCTCATTCAAAATGCCCAAGTCCGGACATGTGTTGTGCCTTATGCAGATCTGCCACAGCGGGGAATCATGGGAGTTGGGAGACCCAATTTCCAGCAACCCCAGGAGAGTGGGGTCACCATTCCAGGAAAAACCAAAGATGGACATGTTCAAATGGGCGGATGGACTGGCAGAGGGCATGCTTTGACAACCTCTTGTGGCAGTTGCCAAGACAGGGAGAGCTATTGCCATAGCACCTGTTCCCACTGCTTGCTTGTATAGAACAAACTGGCTTGGTGGCATCAGCCATCCAGCCCCCATGGCCTGACACTCTCGTGAGAGAGCAGTCCATAGGAGAAGGGTTTATCATCACACATTATTAGTGATTCTGCCTGACACCCCTGTCCCTACAGACAGTTCTCATGAGTTGTGAAGGGGTATCCCCGTGGTCTTACATTCGCTCAGGAACAGCATCCATCACCAGACAGGGGTAGATGGGTGGGGTGAGTGCTTGGAGAGGCAGCCAAAGAGAAGTGCCACATACACTCACAACAAATATGTATATACTGCTTTTTTTTTAAAAAGTTCCCAAAGTGGTTTACATATATAATTACATAAATAAATAAATAAATAAATAAATAAATAAATAACTCCCTGTCCCCAAACAGCTCACAATCTGAGAAAGAAACACAAGACAGACACCAGCAACAGCCACAGGAGGGATGCTGTGCTGGCGACGGATAGGGCTAATTGCTCTCCCCTTGCTAAATAAAGAGAATCACCACTTTTAACAGGTGCCTCTTTGCTCAGTTAGCAGGGGACAGGGATGGAGCAAGCACAATCCTTGGTGGGTCTGAGCCACCATCTCTATGATTACAGCTTCAGAAAGTGAACAAAACAGTGGTCATGTCCATGTTCGGATGTAATGCTGCTGCTGAAAAACTTCGAGTTATGGTAATGAAACTCACTACAAACCAAAGGTTCAAACTGGAGTTTGGTGAGGCAAACCGCAGGTCGATTTTGCACAAATTTGGATGTAATGGTGTTCCAACCTCTGTCCTGTTTACCTCCAGTGTCACGCTATGTGTGAATGTGGCCAATGTCTTTCAATGCCCTTAAAAATGTCCTGCCATATACAGCATGACAACATATACAGTTGAGCACTGATTCACAGGGCTGCTAAAAAGGCAAGAGAAACATCTGAATATCTGAATAGAAACCTAGCAAAATTTCCTAAAATAAAACTCGGAAGATTGGGCTGAGATAGAAGTTTGGGCAGGGCACTAGGTTCAATGGCTTCCAGCCTGCAAGTAGAGGAGGAGCACAGGAGGAAGAACTAGCAGTAATCAAGGTCACCCTCCACTAAAACAGCCAGCATTATTGAAAGAGCCATTTCTTTCCTGTTGCCTGTGCATGTGTGAGCTATTTTTAAATTAATTAATTAATTAATTAACTATTCGATTCTATACCGTCCTTCCAAAAATGGCTCAGGGCGGTTTGGTTAGACTTTGGTCCCAGGCCAGCAGGCACATAGTTGTATGCAATCTTTCATCTCACAACAATAATTAAAAATTGAACTTACTGCAGACCTAATTATCTGGTCATTGTTGAGTTTTTCTCCATGTGTACAAAACAGGAAAATAAATAAGGAATTACAACCAAATATTACTGTTAGCATACCTTGAATTTTCAGGACTTTATGGTATGGTAACATGTTGTTTTAAGCAGTCCAGCACTATCTCAACTGCAACACTGTAGGTAATGAACAGTAGTACATTGTCAGGAGCATTAGTACCAATTACATTATTAACTAAGGAATTTCAGGCATGTGTTTGGATTACCTACTCATTTCATTCCTTTTCCTGTTGTTGATCCTTTCAAGCAGCAGCAATTTTTCCAATTACAGGAATGGCTGAGGCCGTGTCTGTGGACACTGGGCCTTTAGTCCTTGTAGGAAAAGATTCTGTAAGATGGTTTACATAGCCATTTCCTCTGAGGGAGCCTGCAGTACAGTATATGGTTTAAGGCTCAGCAGAGCACATACCACAGCTATAGGATGTAGTGCATCTCAAGGGGTTTTGTGGCGGTTGAATTCTCAAAATAAACTGTTCCTTCCAGCCTGAGACGAGAATAAAAAAAATATATGTTTGCTTGCCAAAGCTGTGCAAACACACTATTTCAAATAAACCTGATCAATTATGTAAAAGACAAGGCTTTGGGGAAGCAAAGTATGGATGAGGAGAAGATGTTTAATTCCACCCCCCCACCCCATGATTTTTGCTTAGCTGCACATGTGCGAAGGAAAGCCAGCTGCTGCGGCCAGGATTCTAGCTATACAGAAGTCAGAATGGTTCTTTGATTTTAGGTTTGTGAAGCAGGACTTGAAATGTTGAAAAACAAATAGAATTGTCCCAGGAGCAAGCTTTTGCTATCTGGAGATGGAAATGGAAACCTATAGTTTTTTCAACACAGTAGTTTTTGCAACACCCTCTTCACATGGCTCAAGCTGGCTGTTGATCAGCCTACACTCCAGTGTCTCATAGTAAACTGGTATTTTGTATTAATTTCCTAACCTTGAAGACATTAGTTAGACTTCTAAATCTCAAGATTTCAATAGTATTTGCTTCTAACTGTAAAGCTTTATTTCAGCCTGTATCTCTGGAAATCCACAGCTCAGAGAAACCACCAGTTCCTTCACATGTAGATAGCATAAGACAGAAGACACCGTGCAAAAATGAATATTCAAAAATCAAATTACTGATAAGGATGGCAACACTATTAATGCTTGAAGCATAGCCAAGGCTTTTACAAATGAAGGAGGCAAAACGTATGTATTCACATAACTAGTTCAAGATGCTATATTGTGCCATGAACATATCCATCAAAGATCTAGAAAACTAGAAGAATTACCATAGATGTAACACTTAATTCTACACCTGCACAATACTAGACCTCTAAACACCAATAATAAGTAATGAACTATATCCAAAATAGATATACATATAGGCAATAGCACAATTGTACTACAAATGGTGTATATAAGTCCATATAAAATAAGGTAGATGTTCCAACGTTGATGGAAATTTCAGATGTGCAATGGTGAATAGATATGGTTGTTGGTATCTGGACATATATGGAAAAATATATATAGCATTACACAGGAGGAGTGAAGCTTCTTGCAAAGCTGAGTTGTGAGTCCTGAGTCCTGTGAAAAAATCCTACAAGGAGGAGACAAAGCTTCTTCAACAGCTGAATCCTGTGAGAAGATCCTCAAATTGGATCCTTATAGAGAAATCTTTATAGAAAAATCTAATGGGCTAACCCGGGAATCTCTCCAGCCCATTTCGGTAGTCCTTCGTCAGAGCCCAATTATTCTGCAAACATAAAATAAAAACTAACACGTCTCACAGCCAATATATTTATAAACAAACATTGTAGTAGCAGCAGCAGCCTCCCATTTATATGTCAAATGATACATACTAGCTTCCTCCCAAATTAACAGTCTTTCTAGGTGTCTTCTATCTTATGCTATCTACTTGTCGTGCATTGCCTTTCCTTTCTTCACATGTAGAGACAGAAGAGAATCAATTTTGACTTCTAGGGCAGAATGATGTATAAGCAATACATTTGCAAATTATGAGAATGTTGTTGTAATTAACTGCTGTCCCTAAACCCATCAGAGGGAGGGTAGCCAGGAGCCAGGCACCCCTTCATTGTGAGAACACATTCTGAGAATCCACCTCCCCAAAGTAGTATTTTGCATTGTATTTTAATTGCTGGGAGCCATGTTGGAAATCAGCTGGTGAAACGGAAACCCAGTAGTTGGTTGAAAAGTGGGATATTTGATTGAAAGGGGGATTATTTAATTGTCTGCTACCGCTTCAGATGGACTGTTTGCCTGTCCCAGGGCCATGGATAACCATCTTCCCAGTAGGAAGGAATCCAGGATTGAGAATCTAAGCAAAGGCAGCATCAGATGCCTACTCCTGCTCCAGGTGGATTGTGTTTGTTTTGTTTAAGGCATATGGTTTTTCATGTAACTGTTGCTCTTTGTTAATCTCGTGGGCGGCTTTGGGGAGTCCTGTTGAAAAGCAGGATATAGATCAATGAAATAAATAAATAGGCTGAAGCAGATCATCCAGAACAAATTTCTCATTTGCTAGGAAGAAAGATAAGAAGAGCAAGTGAGTATGCAAATTATTTGATGCTTCTCACTTTCTTCTGAAGCAATATCAGTACCACTCAGATGATGAATGCTCTACTATCCATTTCCACAGGAAACCAATTTGGTTGTATCTATTGGTTACCCTATACTCTCCCTCATGCATTAGGATGTGCCAGAAAATATATTGTCCAAATGGGTCCAGAGAGAATTCTGGTTCAGTTCTAGCATGAGAATCAATACAAAGTCCACTATTTCATAATGAGCTAGGGCTAGCTTATGCATTTCAGTACAACATGTGTTCAAGCTGCCCTTAAGTTCTAGTAAAGGCAGGCAGGAAGGAAAAGACTGGCAGGCATTAGAACAAGTTCCCTTTTTAAGAAGACATACCTTCTTGGACACACTGTGCATATAGAAAAGTTCATACCTCTTAGTGTGTTTACCCAAGAACTGAATGTGGCTGACACTTTGTATTTTTGGCTGTGTTTGTAGATTTCTGAGGGATTTTTTTTTTAAACCAACATCCACCAATCCAGTATATACTTGGATCTATCAAAAAGTATAATTTAGACTCCCCCCATTTCTTCCAAAGTATTTAAAACAAGAATTGCGGTTGTAAACTAAAGTTAGCTTTAAGCATTTAATGGCTCTGAAGCTAGGGCCATGCACTCTTAACTTTGTTTTTAATCTGATAGTTTGCTTATCCTGTGGTACTCTGAACTGAAAAGTGCTATAGAAGCAGTCTGTGGTAGGTAGTGATAAATATGGAGTCATACAGACTGATGTTGTCTAGGGGGAATGAAGACCTCAATCCTCTGTTAACAAGGGACAGTTAGGTGTTATGTTTAGGATAATAACATTATACAGTTTCCATCTGGTTCTCTTGTTTCCTCTTGATTGATTATGAATCATTAATTGTTGGTTTATTTCCATAGTGATTATAATCCTAGATTTTAAAAAAACACATTTTCAATATCCTAAAATATAAAGACACACTTAAAAACACACTTACCCCTGCTAACTGGGCAAAGAGGCACCTTTTACCGTGGTGATTCTCTTTATTTAGCAGGGGGAGAGTAACTGGCCCTATCCACCCCCAGCACAGTACTTCCAGTGACTGTTGCTGGTGTGTGTCTTATGTTTCTTTTTAGAATGTGAGCCCTTTGGGGACAGGGAGCCATCTTATTTGTTTTATTTCTCTTTGTAAACTGCCCTGAGCCATTTTTGGAAGGGTGGTATAGAAATCGAATTATTAATAATAATAATAATAATAATAATAATAATAATAATAATAATAGCAGAATAGAAGAAAAAGAAATAGAAAAAATCACCAAATACAAAGATCTACCAATTGAAATTGAAAGGCTGTGGCAGAAAAAGACCCAAATAATCCCAGTGGTAATTGGCGCCCTGGGTGCAGTTCCAAAAGACCTTGAAGAGCACCTCAACACCATAGGGGCCACAGAAATCACCATCAGCCAATTACAAAAAGCAGCTTTACTGGGAACAGCCTATATTCTGCGACGATATCTATAACCATTGACAATAAAATTCTGGCATCCCTGGTCCTTGGGAAGGACTCGATGTATGGATAAAACAAACCAGTCAATAACACCTGTCTGACTGTGTAAACAAGATAATAATAATACAGTTTTCTCATAAGTAATATGGAGGGCAAGTAACTTAAATGGGAGGCTACTGTTATTTATGGTAATCTATATACAGCTTTGCAACAAAAACATTCTCAAAATGGTTTTTATAGCAAAACCACTTTGAATTTGGTTTCTTGTTCCAAAGGAGCTCACAATTTAAAAAGAAACATAAGGGAGACACCAACAAAAGCCAACGGGAGGGACACTAATATGTGCCAGTTCATATGTTACTTTTAAATGTGCATTTAGTATATCTGTGGTTTTTTATACTAACTTGGAATGAACAGACCAATGTGGGTAGAGTGTATTCTTCCAATCCAGTGTTTAGAACCTTCTTTTCACAGATGTTGGCCTATCACTCTCCTCTCTCTATGATTCCCAGAGGCTATTCTGACAATCAAGTGAAATCAGGCTGGGAGAGCCTAGCCCGATTTCGCCTGACCGTGTGAGCCAATGGGCTCGCAGGTGAGCCTGGTGGCTTCCAAGCGTTTAACCCGCCTAACTACCCCTCCCCTTAAACTGGGTTTGCAGAACGGTCGCTCCACAAACCTGGTTTTTAAAAATGTGAGTAGCCGCAGCGCGGCTCTGTGCCGCGGCTACTCATGAGTAGACCCCCAGCTGGGAGGCTTAAAAGCAGCCTCCTGGCTCGGGGGTCTCTCCAGTATGCCCTGCACGCTCGCTGGAGCATACTGGAGCTTCTTGAGGCTGTGCGGCCCCCTATCCTCCCAGCCCCTCCCGCTGGCTCTGTCACGGAGCTGACAGTCGTGTGGGCGGCTGCTGCAGCTGCCCAGAGCAGACTGACTGCTCGTCTACGAGGAGAGTGAGCTTAGCCTGCTCTCCTCGCAACCCCCCTAGAGGCTCTTCTCACCTCCTCCCAGGCTTCCTTTGTTGTATTTCCTGCTTCAAACTCAGCACCTTCTCATATACACAACAACATAAAATGATAGAGTCATGGGCAGTTATCACTTGTTGCATTGCAATTCTTTTCCAAGGCAGAATGGAGAGCTTTGGCTCCTTTGCCTTCTGTAGAGACATGCTTACCTGCTTGCTAGCTTTAAGTACAAATTAAATGGGCATGTTTGGAGCTCTCAGGGAGCACCTCAGGTATGTATTAGTAAAAGGGCTTGCAGTTTACAAGCATTCTTCCATATTTAAACATCGTTTCTTTTTTGGTGACTCTAGCCGTTCCTATCTCTATGAGGTTTCATTGTCCATGCTTTTTCAATGCCAGCATTTTCGGGCATTACTTTCTGGGAAAGTAATGCATTTTTGTGGGGTTTGGGTGTCTTTCTTTTTTTGGTGGTGGTGGTGGTTGGGGGAGGGAGATAGTGTGGGGAAACTATCTGCAGAAACTAGATAGATTTTGTGTGTGCATTGATCTGGAAGTTTCATGTCAGTGACTGAGTGAAGCACAAGCAGCCTTAAATATAAAGAACTAAATATCTTTAGAGAGAGAGCAAGTGCAATATAGTGAGCTCCTAGCTGGGAAAAGCCCTTTTATAGGAAAGGATCCTAACAGTTTCCAAGTCCACAATCCCAGATTTCTGCTGAAGAATGAAAATACACTCTTTTGCAGCTGTAAGTGGGATGCTGGAAGATGGAGAAGAGAAAGCAAGGGACTAGGGGTAGAGTTGCCATGCCCCCCAGAATTCCGTGTTTCACCTGTGTATTAAGCATCTAACCCAGATTGCTTAGCCTACCCAGATTTGCCTGGATTTCAGCTTTCATTGGGGGTGGGGGAAGCTAAGCTCTAGCCCTTGTGGAAGCGGAGTCATGGAGCAAAATGTGCAGTCACTATTCAACTCAAAAATTATTTCCAAGCCAATTTACATAATATGCAAATTAGGCACCCAGATCTGAAAAGCCAGCATATGGCAACTCTAACCAGGGGTGACTCCATATCTGCCAACATGTCCCTTTTCCCCAATCAACTGACTAGCAGGGTCCTCCCTGGTTGCATTTGAATGGGAGACCATATGTGAACACTGTAAGATATTCCCCTGAGGGGATGGAGCTGCTCTGGGAAGAGCAGAAGGTTCCAAGTTCCCTCCCTGGCATTTCCAAGATAGGACAAGATTTTTTTTTATTTTTTTAAAAATAGGACAAGATTTTTTTTTAATTGAACCAACAAACTACCAAAGCATACAGTACGTTGCCAAAGCACAATTATATACAAAATAGTTGTTTGTATATCATATATCTACAAAGATTTACACACAAAGATTTGGAGACCCACAGGGTTATAAAGTATATGCAGGCAGTACTGTAACTCGGGGATGGGGGATTACAGGGCACATCAGGTAATCGGGGGGGGGGGTACGTCCAATGTCCATTTCCACAATTTGTCCCATTGCTGGTTAGAAGAGATACACTTGTCTTTTTGCACATAACCATACAAACTTTTCCAGAAGAGATTTACTGTCTCATCCACGTGAACCTCCTGGTCACGTCTTCCCTCCCTATTCCTATGCAGATAGGGCTGAGAGAGATTCCTGCCTGCAACCTTGGAGAAGCCGCTGACAGTCTGTGTAGACAATATTAAGCTAGGTGGACCAAGGGTCTAACTCAGTAAATGGCAGCTTCGTATGTTCCTATGTTCTATGAGAAAATTGGGATTGGAAGGATTTAGACTGAACAATCTGGATTTCAGGAAGTTGGTTTTAGGGTACCAAAGAGAGTGATTTGGCACAGTGAAGAGCATTTTCCACCCTCCTAACCATCTCTACAACTTTATCCAAGGTAGGTTTCTAACCCATTAGCCATTTTTCACACAGTTTGGTGCAGTTTGTTTTCATAACAATCTGATCCCTGATAATTTCATCAGTAATGTTGGCAAACTCACAGGTTACACAAGTCACACAATGCTGTGACAAATTGATTGATTGATTCACCAGGCAGTTGGAATCTAGAACAGAACATGTAATATTCAGCAATCACATTCACAGTAGGGTTGAAATGGTCATCTAAGGCTTGAAGAGCAGCTTCATAAGGATTGACATCCCCTTCCAAGTTGGCAGGAAAGGGCAAATACATATATATTATTTGGCCTTCAGGGCCCAGACACAATATAGCCTTCTGCTTTGCTGGAATAAAATAAGGGGTCTGTATAGTGAGGAGGTAATTGCAGGAATAGGACCTCTTTTGTTTCCAGGGAAGAGCAGGTTCTCCTGGGGTGGACAAGAAAAAAGGTGGTGGTGGGATCTGAGCCATGTTGAAGTGGATAGCCAGTGAACAACAGAGTCCGGGGTTGATAAGGAAAAAGAAGGGGTTGTGCAGGTCATGAAACTGGAGAAACAATCAACAGCAACAATAGTAGAATACAACAGTCCAGGAATGTAGACCCAGTAATGCAACTAAATGAAGATGCAAGAACCTTCCTGAGCTTTGCAGACTCACAGGCATAGCTGGTTCAAAATCTCATTGCTAAAGGTTTTATATCTGCTTCCCTCATAAATACAAAGCAATCTTATGTTTGTTTTACTAAGCTTGATTCAAAAACTCAAATTTTCTTCTTCTCCTTTCCCTCCCTTTTCCTTTTCTGACTCCAACTCCCACCCTCTCTACAGAATCCCCTCTGGGACAGACTTCTAATTAACAATATATAAAAGATCATTTGATGGAACACAACAGGTGGCTTCAAACATAAGGACAGCATGTAAGTAAGAGAAAACCACGGGCTCCTGGCAAGAGCCCACTCCCAGTACCACTGCTTCTTCTGCATCATCTGAACCTGCCAGTGTGTGGAGGAGAATGTTGGGTTCCCTCCCTTTGGTTACAAATGTCAGACAACAGTCAGGCGGTAGAAGGACCGGACATTCTCCATTCAACATTGGCAGGTTCAGACAACAAGGAAGAAGTTGTAATACAGGAAGTGTGCATACTCCTGTTGCGTGTGAAACCGCCCAGAGATTGAAATGTACTTTTTGCACCTAAATAAATACGTATAAGTTATTAATGTTTTCAGGAGCTAGACTTTCTTCACAATTTTCTTTTGATGACATTGTTTGCCCAGAAACTAGGTTTCTGTTCTTATTTTTTCCAATTAGTCTCTCCTAAATAAGGGCTATATCACCACATGTACAATCATCACATTGATGCTGCCAAAAATGGTTTCCTCTTGGTGAGCATTTCCATTCTGGCCATGACATTTACAAGTACTTATTATATTTCTTGCCTTTATGTCATGAATATCCACATCCCTGCTCAATGTTCCCAGCAGCCACTGGGGCGATACAAAGAGACTTACAATATGATGGGGGGTAAGTCACGTAATGAGTACTTGCAAATATTATGGTTTGGGGTGGTGATCAGCGGCAAGACCATTTCCTGTCACATCCCCATGATAAGCATAATAAGTGCTCCGGTTCTTATTCTCTGATCATTATAATAGTTAGAGCTCCATACATGTGATTACCAAGTCACTATTTGGCAAATGTGAATTGCCGCATAGCAACAGATTACATATTTCCAGAACAACAAGAGACACTGCCTTCCCATGAATTCTCTGCAAACTGCAGGGGCAGTGAGGGAGACAGTGTCTCTTGCTTTAATAATCCAAAGTAGGAGAAACTGATTCAACCCTCCCCTTAGTCCACTGGCATGCTGAGATTTGCTGGCACTTGGAAGCAGTGAGAATCCTTCCCATTGGCCGACATCTAGTGCAGTGTTAAAGTGTGCTGTTGAGTCGATTTCGACGCCTGGCGCCCACAGAGCCCCATGGTTTTCTTTGGTAGAATACAGGAAAGGTTTACCATTGCCTCCTCCCACGCAGTATGAGGTGATGCTTTTCAGCATCTTCCTATATTGCTGCTGCCCGATATAGTACCAGTGGGGATTCGAATCGGCAACCCTCTTGTTAGTCAAGCATTTCCTGGCTGTGCCACTTAAGGTGTTATGTGTCTGTAATGCTGCACTGAGGGCTGCTGCACCCTTCAAGGATAGTGTCAGGGCTGCCCAAAATGAGAGGTTGTGCAAGCAGTGCTTCCACAGGGTTTCCCAATCAGGATGATGGGGGAAATCTGTGGAAGTGCTGCTTGTGCAACTTCCCACTCTCACAGCATACAAGAATCCTCATGCCCTGGGGTGGTGAGATGCTGACCTCTCCTATCCCCTGATTTCTCTATACAAGCCCGAGGACTTGGGGAAGAGGAGGGATCAAAGGGGTCTACAAACAATGGCTATCTAGACCAGCTACAATTTGTGTATCCCTAATAACTGCACATGCTTCTAAGTCAGGGTTTTTTATTGCTTGTTATCTTTCAGCTGGTTCCTAGAGATCTCAGGACCAGCTGTGGATTATGGCTTACGTTTACTGTTTTGATCCAACGAAAACCCCGAGTCTTTGGGACACAAGTCTAGCCTCTACCATCCGATCACTGAAGCTTTGTTATGTGTCTGTTATGAAAAATACCTTGTTATTCTAATGTCCTCAAATTACCCCTCAGGATCTTCTTATTTTAGCAACACCACACCCAGATCACGGACCTCCCTGGCTACCACTTTTTCTCTGCCAGGGACAGCTGGATGCTTAGAGCTTGATCTCATTGCCCATTGCGGAGACTGTCAGTGTTCAATTGTCAGCTGGAAGTAGAGTAACAGTGCTGACCATTCCAAAAGAACAACATAGCACTGCTCCAGATATTTCTTAATAGGGATAAGGGTTGACCAGACTTCCATAAAATCCAGAATTTTAAGAGGTGATTAGTGACTCACTAGATCATTAGAAGGCAGCCCTTGCTAGGCCCTCCCCCCCCTTGAAATCTAATTTATCTTGTTACATAATATGCTAATACTCAACAATGGCAAATTTTAGTCAGAAACAGAGCTACTCAAGACTGTTTGTGATGTTATTACAGAAAGGCTTACATGCAAGGACAACTTGTCTGCTTGTTAGCCTGTCATTTATAATGAACAGGAGAAGGAGAGAATGTTGCAGAACATTATCATTCTTCTTTATCATGTCACCCTCAAAGCTTACTAAAACACCCCTACTTCTTGCCAGTGAAACTATAAGCTGCTACTATCACTCGGAGGACTTACCCTAAATCCCCACCTGATAGGGGTGTGCACGAACCATTAGATGTTGAACTGGTTTGCATCGAACTGGCCTGGTTCAGCGGTTCAGTCATGAAATGAACCAGGTCTGGTTCAGTCCATGTTCACACTGGACCAAGCCCAGTTTGATGTGAACAGGTTTGACATCGAAGGGGGAGCAGCCGGTGGTGGCAGAGTGGTGAGAAAGGTTGTTTAAGGTGGTTACCCACTTGCCGCTGCTCACCACCCCCCAGTACATCTGAATTACTGGGCCAGATCGCTCTTTAAACTGGCCGCCTGCATGGTGGTGGTGGTGCAGTGCCAGCCTCCGCGAATGCCGCTGCCCTGCCCCGCCCCTTTACTTGTAAAGGGGAATACTCACTGGATCCCCCTTTGCAAGTATTGCTGCCCAAACTGCCAAACCGGTTCGATGGAATGTACCAGACTGGTTCAACCGAATCGGTTCAGCGGAATGCGGTTTGGTTTTAATTCAATTTGAATTTGAACCAAACGGCATTTTTGGGCTCGTACATGCCTCTACCACCTGACAGATAACTCGTTGTTTGGCCTCCAACATCAGTCTTGAGCTTAGAGCTTTGCTACACTTTGGGGCCTTTCACACAACCCACTGAGCAGGGGATGGGGTGGGGGTGGGGAAGCTTTGCAAATCTTGCCTCCCACCCAGATGAAATGCTTGGTGGGGGCATGGATCATGCTCCCACATGATCCATGCTGCCCGATATGGAGCAGGGCAGATCACTCTGAGGCTGGGACTCATTATCCCGGCTTCCAGGTATCCCACAGTGCACTGCACACTGATCTCTAGGTGCCCATCTCTGTGGCAGTGCAAGCTGCAAGTAGCCTCAGCCTGCGCTGACACATGACCCTGGCAGCTGGGTTAAGGGTGCATTTGCAGCCTTAGCTAAGAGCTGGGCTTCGGCTCTGTGTTTGGTGCTATGGCACTGCTGGGATCCACGTGGATCTGCTTGGCTGCTTAAGCCTGGGCTTGGCTGCTCATGAGAACAGCCTCATTATACGAATCATGTCAAAAAGCATCAACAGGTGAACAACACTATGAATTCTGACAACCTCACAGAGACAAACGGAGAATGCAGGAATAAATTGTAGGTAAACACACAGGAAAGCAGGAACGGCTGGCCACTTTTCTCTATCTGTATGCCATTTAACTCTGTTTATCTTATCTCTTCTTTAGTGATTAATCAGCTAATTGTCCCTGCAACATCTCATCCCCTAGGAACAATTAGTCCCTACAGGAGATTAAAAATAAGCAGATGGAGATCCATGACAAGATCAAGGCTCTGCACTGGGGGAGAGGATTTAACCATCCCCTCCTGCCATTTTCCCAATGAAAGGTTGCCCTCTGTGAAGCCACTACTTGTTTTGTTAGTGATGTGTATCCATACATTTTCCCTTCCAAGCCAAAAACCCAGATTTGGAGTAGGGGGTGATTTCATTGGGGAAATGGTATGGGAAAACTCCCCCTTGTCTGCTGCCATGGTACTAATGCAAACTGGACACTCCTCCCACAGCTGCTCATAAAGAGAGGGAGATCTCATAGCGGGTCTCCAGCAACTTGTCTAGTTTCACCCTGAGAAAAACAGTAGAGAGATGGAGGAAAGTGCCCAGTGCTTCCTAGCACGTTTGCCCACTCCAGCATTCCCTGCCTGTCTCCAGAATTCTCATTGTTTAAATATGACTACTTTTGACATAAGGAATGTAAGGTATAGCAATGCTCCCAGCTCAAGACTGAGATCTGAAGGCAAACTGCATGTTATCTGTCGAGAAGGGATTTAGGATAAGTCCAAAAGACAGTGGCAGCTTACATTTCACTGACAGGAAGCAGTTTAGAGCCTAAAGATTGGTCAGAATGCCAGACCGCAGAGAGAACCTTAATGGCCCACCTCTCCAAGAAATGACTGAAGTGGCTCGCGAGAAAAAAGAAGAAGAAAAGATAAAACTTAAAATACATATTAAAATAGAGCACCTCAAAACTCAGACCATCACAGCAGTAGAAGCAGAGGGCTGGTCTAAACACACACACACACACTACAACAGAATAAACACAGCAGCAATAAGGCACAAATGTATTAGTTTTTATTTCATTATACAGGTTGAGTATCCCTTATCCGGACTGCTTGGGACCAGAAGTGTTCCGGATTTTGGATTTTTCCGGATTTTGGATATTTGCTCACTCTTGCAAGGCAGGGATGGAGGAGCCCCCTTTGCTGCCTCCTGCCAGGGGAAGGCCAGTTTAAGGGTTAACCTGAGGGAGTCCAGGTTCCTAGAGAGGCAACTGGGAAGAAACATTCGGCAGGAGTGCCTTCCCTTCTGGCCCCTCCCCTGAGAAAGGAGCCTTTGTGTCTTTTCCTGCCTGTGGGATCTGCAGCCCCCCCCTTTGAAGAACAGAACTAAATGGTTGCCAATGTAGGTGGTGTGCATGGGGACCCCAGAGCCATGGGGGGTGATGCAAGGGAGGAAAACAGGGAGCGGGCTTGGGATGATGGAACCAAGGGAGAAATGTCCTGGGTGGGCAATGAGGGGGATGAGATGTGTGCAGCCTTCTGAAATAAGTAAGTTAATAAGTAAGTTTTGACTGCAAGTTTAAAAGCAGTAAAACTGGGAATCTGCAAGTGAGTGAGCTCAGGCATTTTGTTTTTTGTTTTTGTTATGGCATGGTGTCCGGATTTTGGAGCATTCAGGGTTTTGGATGTCCAGATAAAGGATGCGCAACCTGTACTGTTTTTTTATACAGCCAGATGCTTCTACTGCTGTGATGGCCTTAGTTTTAATATGATCCATTTTACTATGTATTTTAGGTTTAATCTCTCTTGTAAGCTGCTTCAGGCATGTTTTGGAGAGGTGGGTCATAAGTCCATTGTGTAGAATAAAAAGAAAAACCACAGAAAATTGAAAGGCTGAGGTCATAATTTACCTGGACATAAGTGTTGGTGTCAGAAATATAGAACAAGGAGAACATTCCTTGTTAAATTCTGTACACAGCCTAGAGATGTACATATCAGGTGGAATAGAAATATGACAAATGAATGAATGAATGAATGAATGAACGAACATTCCACAGGTGGGATGCCATCACAGAGTAGGGGTGTGCAAACAGTTTGAGGGGGGTTCGGTTCTACGCCGAGCCGGTTCTGGGGTGGAATCGAACCCCCCCTCATTCAGTCTGACCTCGAACGGTTTGGTTCCCGGGGGGGGTTGCAACGTTTTTTAATTTTTTAAAAACCGTTAGCCCCTTTGGGGGGCTTCCTCTAGGCCCCAGGGAGGGGTTGTGTATGTCTACAAAGGTTTCCCCTCCCCCCGCCGGCCTCAGTCAGCACCGCTGAGGCCCGTTTTAGTGCCTTTTTTGGCCTGTTGGGCCTCTGTATGTTGGTGCAGCGGCCATTTTGCCCACTGCCACACATGTGCAAATGGCCTCTGTGAGGCCTGGCATGGCCCAGCACCTCACAGAGGCCATTTTCGCATGTGTGGTGGACATTTTTTAAAAAATGGTGCTGACCGAGGCCAGCGGAGGGAGGGGGAATCTTCATGGACTCCCCCCCCCCCAAACGACCTAGAGGAAGCCTCCAGAAGCGGCTAAAGGTAAACAAATATTAATAATATTTTTTTTAAAAAAAATACTTTGCGAACTCCACTGGACCGAACCAAACTGGGGGTGGGTTCTAAGGGGTGCAGGACTGAACTGGTCTGGTCAGGTTTGAGTCTGGTCCAGACTCGAACCAAACCAGGCCAGCTGGTTCCATGCAGTTCCCTATCACAGAGAAGGCCCATTCCCCAAGCCTCACCTGTTGAACCTCAGCAGATGGGGAAAACCAAAGAAGGGGCTTAACAGGTGATCTTTAAAAATGGGTAGGTTCACTTCATATAGGATTAGGCAGGTCTTCAGAGACACTGTTTCCAAGCCTAAAAGATCTTTAAGGTTAGCATCAACACCTTGAATTATATTTGAAAATGCACAATGAACTATGAAAGTGTTTTGGCCTGCTGAGGGGTGTTCCCTATAACCTGCTGCATTTTGAAGTTCCCGGAAGCTCGTCAAGGGCAGTTCCATTCCATTGTAGTAGTTAAGCCTGGATATAATTTGGGTAAAGATAACCATAGCCAGGCTACTTCTGTCCAGGAGGTGTCTCAGTTGGTGCATCAGCCTAAGCTGGTGGAAAGTGGTTCATGCCAAAGACACTGCTTGGAGGTCCAGGGGTCTAACAGCACTCCCAAACTTCTTTCTTTCTTTCTTTCTTTCTTTCTTTCTTTCTTTCTTTCTTTCTTATATGGAGTTTATTCGTCTCGTATAAAACTGACCCAAGAAAATGCTAAGGGAGTCTCCAAGATCTGTGCATTTAGTATTACTATATTGTTCCATAAAATACACATTTTAAAAAAAACCACAAAAACACCAGTTTGAGTAATAATAAACAATTATCATAACCACAAGAGTTGGGAAATCCAAAGATTTCATTTGATTCTAAAAAGGTGTGACATAATGTCATTTTAAATGTATTCGAGTAGCACTCAGTAGAATATAGATATTAATAAGCTTCTGCTTTAAACAGCACTCAGTAGAATATAGATATTAATAAGTTTCTGCTTTAAACAGTGTCCTTTAAAAAAAACCTGGTAAGATAAGCTGTTTCATTTCATTGTTTGATTAGTTTTGGCAATTTCCCCCAAGGGCTTCAGGCACATATTATAGTAACATCAAATCATGGAGTATGACTGTGTGACTCATGGTAGCAGAAATTATCATAGAGTCTCACAGGAGAAACACAGCTGCAACACATTTCAATCTGCTTAAATTGTTGAGCAACTGATTGGAAACAGCAGTTAAGCTTTTAGACACTCCGTGTCCCTGGAGCACTGATATAGTCATGTGTGCTTACGATGTTAGTTCTGAGTATTAATTCCAGTGGCTTTCGCTCATAAGGCAGCCAAGTTGGGAAAGCGATTAACCCAGCTAAGGTAGGTTTTTTTTGGTTTTTCAATGCAAAAGAAAAAAAAGCTACATTTTCTGGCAGTCACTAATCTTGCAGTCTGAAGCAATGCTATATATTAGGGGAAGTTTGTTTCAAAGTTCCAACACTATTTTCATATTCTGTATTCTCTGCCATGGACAGCAGAGAGGGGGATAACACTGATCAGCATGCCACTGGTGTGTTGAAGTGCCCGGGGAAGTGGAATACAAATGATATATGTGGAGGCTTAATGCTTAAGAGATTTAAAGAGCCCTTTCTCATGATCAATGAGAAGGGTTGGAGGGTGGGCGGTGGGGAAGGGTGCTTAAACTTACCTTCCTCACAGACGACCGCTCCTCCATTGCTGGGCACGCTCACTGTATACCTGGATGATCCTCTGCTGCTCCCAGAAATCCCATAATGCACTGCGTGAGTGCCTAGTGGGTTGTAGGCAGGGCCGGTACGACTATATTGTGCCCTAGGCAAGGCTAAGTACTTGCACCCCCCAAAAAAAATTTCAACTTTGATTTTCAAAAACAGATGTTTTGTAGAAAAAATGAAAAGCACAAAACTTGAAACTGCTAAATTTATTTTAAATGGTAAGAATAGGTAATACATCAATTTTTGATTATCTTTCTCAAATACAAAAGAAAAGATTTTGGCACACAAATCATTTTGATTGATTTGGTACACTCTGTGCCCCTCTGAGGTGTGCGCCCTAGGTGGCTGCCTAGTTGGCCTAATGGTAGCACCGACCCTGATTGTGGTGATCCCCACAGTGACAAGTGGGTGTCCATCATTGCTACAGCACTGGTTAAAAGCAGCCAGTGCTGCACACGATTCAAAATAATGGGGCTAAGGGAGCAGTCACTCCTTTAACCTCATTTAAGAGGCTGTCTCCGCAGGTGGGTTTGCCACCACAGAACCGCCGAGGCCTGTTGGCTCCCATAGGTTTACATGCTCAGCCAAGAGCAGGCTTGGCTGCCTTAGCTCAAAGAGACTGTTCACATGAGCAGCCAAACCCAGGGTTTGGCTGTCCATGTGAAGCACCAGAATTGGGGCTGATCCTGGTTCTGTCTGCCATGCAAGCCCGAGTTTTTAACCCAGGCTTTAACCTGTGTCAAAGGGCATGAGCATGTCCTTTACCCTAGGCACAGAGTTGTGTGTGTGCTCGGGCTGCACACAGCCTGAGTACACACAGAGTTGGGCACTTAGAGCACCCAACGTATGGGGGATTCCTCCAATGCAAAATGCTGTTCACGCAATGCATTTTGGGATTTCTGGAGGCTGGGACTCATTTTCCCAGCCTCCAGTGAGCCATGCTGCTTGGAAGAGCTTGGATTCTGTGGACATGTGTCAGCACACCAAAGAGATTGTCAATCATCAGGGTGGGGAGATATATTCATCCCTGCCTTCCCCACTTCCCACCCTCCTCTCTCCTCTCATGGTTGTGTGTACGACCTTAAAATCTAAAAGATTCTTCACACATTGGCCTGGTCCAGCCAATTCAACAAACCATAATTTAGGAGGGCTTGGGATGGCAAATGATCAATTTGGGATGGCAAATGATCAAGGAAGGAGCAAGAGGCCTGCATGCTCTCTCTTCCCCTTTGCATTTTCTCCTCTCCTCATGTACCCAGCAGAAAAACAAAGCTTCCTGTTTTGCATGTTTTAAACCACACTTTCCTGCGACATTCAACCTGGAAGCTAGTTTAAGCAATCTCAACAAACCAGGAAATCAAACCAGAATCAAACCATGGTTTGATATCCTGATTTTTTTTTTTTTTAAGAAACACATTCTTTGTGGGCAACTGTATTTTAATTGTGGTTTGGAATGTTAGTGATACAGGCCACATTCGCACATAACATGAAACTGGATACTGACGAACTGTGGTTTCAATACAAAACTGTAAATAGCATTGTAGATGTTCATGCAGCAACCTCCGGTTTCAAGAGAGAGCAGCCCCTCCGTCCTCCTTCTCTGCCAAGGCCACATCCCAGCAAGCTCCATAGTGTTTGCATCGCCAGACTGTGGACAAAGCGTCATCACGTCACAAGAGCAGCTGCAATTGGCCACGATCTTGAAGGGGGCATGCCGAATACGATTGTGCCTTTTCGGAATGGTTTGTCTGCCCTCAACATGTAAAGGGAATTGAAATCCCTTTAAATGCCAGGCCAGGCCAGCACTTCTGACAGTGATTGCACTGCCTGCCTCCAAAGAGCCCTGCCACAAGACTGTCCCAAACAAGCATGATTGCGGGGAGAGAAACTTGTGGGGGCGCTATTTTCCTGTTATTCAGAAAAGGGAACATGATGACTTCCTAGGAGGCGATATGTATATGAGGTAGGGCAAAGTATCCTAGGGGGTAGGGTCTGTCCCTCCATGACCTGGGATGTTCTTGCTAGGGCTCACGCTGGCAAAGCAGTCCATGTAGACCAAACCACACTCCTACTCCCCTGTAAGCTTGCTGCCAGTGGACTAGTATACTCATGAGAGGCCCAGTCTACTGGGGAGGACCATTGAGTTAGATACCCTCAGTCTTCCATTGGACTGCATGCTCATGAGTTGAGCTATCCCAACAAAAGGGGCCCCACTTGCATGGACCCCCACTCTCTCTGTTAAAGAAATTTTTTTTGCTCGTCTGGGAAGCCTTGCATGGATCCAAAGGAGATTGTGATGCTCCATGTGTCAGAACTTAGCCACATGTGAGGACAGGGGGAACAATGGGTGTGGGGACAGATCTTTATCACCATTCACAATTCCTGGGTTTGGGCTGGCGTTGCGCTGTATCCAGATCTGCTGCTATGGGGGATTGTGGGAAAGAGGAGCCCCAATTTCCAGTGACCACAGGAAAATGAGGCCACCATTTTGGGGCACAAGCAAATGTCCCCATAGGTAGAGGGGCTGGCAGGGGGTACACTTTGACAGCTACTTGGCAGCAGTTGCCAAGGTACCCATCTCCACAGCTTTCCTGTACTGAGCAACCTGGCTAAGTATAGAGCCCTCATGGCCTGACACACTTGTGAGAGAGCTGTATGTGGGAGAAGGGGTTGTTTTGTCTTCACACTTTCTTAGAGATTTTGCCCGACACCCCTGTCCCCACAGATGGTTCTGCTCATTAGTTGTGAGGGGTTGTCCCCATTGCCTTATACTCTCATGAGTGATCAGTATCCATCACCATCACATTTGTCGAATCACTCCTTTCACTGGGGCAATGCTGTTCCCGCTGTCTGGCCCTTCTCATGAGTAAGCCTAGGGACCACACAGGTAACCCCAAGGTAAAGGGCTTGCACGCCCCTTCCCCAACCTTGTTGTGCAAAAAATAGAAATTGGCTGTTCAAACATCCCTGGTTGGGGCTGCCTTATAAACATGGCCATAGGTCCCCCCACCCAGCTGGGCACTCTTATGGGGTGCCCAGCTGATGTTGCCACATGGAGTATTTGTGCTTGTGAATGTACCTCATTGTGGCTTTAGTCCACAAAGCACTTTGTGCCCATCCTGTCATCCTGTACCCTTTCCCTCCTGTTTGCCAGGAGTAGGGGGCAAGGGATAGAGTGGGAAGAGAGAATGCCCCTGTGTGACTTTACTGCTTGACAGCTGACAAGCTTGGGATGGGATATGGTGGCATCCTTGTTGCCATACAACTGCATTGCTGGATCAGAGACAGCAGGGGCAGGGTTGGTGTTCAAAGAGGTGGCCAGCAAGAAGTGCTGCAGGCATGAAGCAGAGCAGGTTCAATCCGGGGTGGGTCTGTGCTGCCATCTATAAGATTGTGGTTTCAAAAACTGCATGTAACCATGGTTATGGAATCATCCTCATTTGGACAAAACCTCTGGTCTCAGTGGCCAAACCTCTGGTCTCGGTGGTGAACCTTACTGCAAACCAAAGGCTCCAATTGGAGTTTTGCGAGGCAAATCATAAGTCGCTTTCTCTGCAAAGCTGTGGTTGCACACATTCAGACGTAACAGAGTTCCAACCTCTGCCCCGTGACCGTGTAACTTCGGTTTTGTGTTACACCTGAATTCAGCCTCTGTTTCTTAGATGACAAGCAAATGCCACTAATGGACATAAGCACTGTGAAAAGACAAGGAGGCAGGGACCTAAAACAGGGAATAGTAGAACATTGCTGATAGTTTGCCTTCCAGAGGCTCAGCCCTCAATTGAAAGGTAGTTAAGCTTCTGAATTGACAGTTTTCTGTAAGGGGATAGAGTGTACATCAGGTTTGAATAGTCTAAACTCTTAAGTGTGCTAGTCAGGTCCTCATAGACATATGTACAAAACTCTTATGTGTCACCATGTTACCTTCTGTGTGTAAAGGAGGAGTGGCGGTGTGCACCTGCTGTTCCACCATGCAAGAAGGACTGGCAGCCAAGTGAGTGTATGAACTGTCTTGATATCCTAGGGAAATACTTGACATAGCTTTGTTTATGTTTGTGTCCTCATGAAGCTGGGGGAAGTTTTCCATTTGAGGGAGTCTAAAAATGCAGTGGAATACATATATGCTGTCTCTTCCTTATAATTTTGAATTTGATTTGTCTGATGCTGTATGTGGTTTTCCTTATTGCCCAGACAGATCAGTACTCTGTGATCATCTCAAGTTAACTCTGCTGCAAGGGGATATTTTATTAGGTTTTCTCTGTGGTTGTCCTTATACCAAAACCAGGACAGCTGAAAACACGTTTCTTGAATTTTTTTTTTTTTTAAGACTGGCAATTGAACTTGACTTCTTTGTATGAACTGTTGAGTGTCTCCCACACCAAACACCCACTTGGTGGTTTGGGAGTAGATCTTCATGTAGCGGTCTTGCATGGAGGAGCATTGGGGTGATGGAGGTGGGAAAGGGAATATTAATGGAACCTGCAGCTATTTATTTTTCTAGAGATCAGGAGGCTTGTTCAATTGAACTGAGGAGGGAGAAAGGAATCCACTCATCTCTAATATCCTTATCATGAGTTATGCCACAATATAATATTAGAAAGAGTCTTATCAGAATATTAAAAAGTCTGGGTGTACATCACTGGGTTTCTTATTGCTTGATTTTGCATCACAGACTTGCAGCTGAATGTTGGATGTTACCACATACCAGCTGTTTCTGCACAGTGTCCTTTTACTGTCACACTTTAGTATCCATAAAGGCTTGGCTCATGAAGGATGTTCACCATGCTCCTAGGGTTTGATCTGAAGTCACATATAGTAGCCATATTGCTGCTAAGTAGGTCTGGCTCTAGCCAGTACCTTCCTCATCCTCAGTCCACCATTTGCAATATTGAGTTTGGTTGTGATGTCCAAACCAACCAATTTGGGTTTATTCTAACCA
This sequence comes from Hemicordylus capensis, assembly GCF_027244095.1. NCBI lineage: Eukaryota > Metazoa > Chordata > Lepidosauria > Squamata > Cordylidae > Hemicordylus > Hemicordylus capensis. The sequence goes on from NC_069657.1 coordinate 68,040,964, forward strand.
AAATGCTGGAAATGAGAAGTGGATTCAGATCATTTTATTTCAAGCAAGTTGGTGGAATTAACAACAACAACAACAACAACAACAACAATCCTTGAAACGCTTCTCACGATCAGGTCTGTGGGGAGATTGGGTTAACTTAGCCCTTCTCACAGACGACCACCAAGTGGTCCCTGGGTGGCCAGATTGGCCACCCACACAATTACTAGCTGTGTCGTAGAGCCAGCAGAGGCAATGGAGATCAGGGCCGCCCAGCCCATGGAAGCCCCAGAATGCCCCACGTGAGTGTGCGGGGCATTCTGGGGAGACCCCCAATGCTGGGAGGCTTGTTTTAGTCTCCCAGTCGGGGGTCTTCATCAAAGAAATGGAGTTAGTGGAGTGCTCACTCTGCTAACCTCATTTAAGGGGAGGGCTACTTTGGTGGACTAGCCGCCACTGAACCACCAGGCTGGCCTGCAGACCTGGTGGTCCTCTCAATGGAGGAAAACCAAGTTGGGCTCCCTTAGCTCAGTTTTCCTCCATCATGTGAATAGCCTCTTTATTTGTTAGCCACCCCATAACAAATTGTTCTCTGGGTGGCTCACAACACAGCATTAAAACAAATTACAGTACCAAACCATTTTAAAACTTTGTCAGTTTTTAAAATTCAAATTTAATAAGCCAGAGTGAACAGAAAGGTCTTTACCTAGAGTCTAAGAGAACAAAGTGATAGTGCCAGGCAAACCTCACTGGGGAGGCTGTTCCATAAATGGGGTGCAACCACTGAAAAGGCCCTCGCCCCAATAGCCACCAGCCTAATCTCGTTTGGCAGGGCCTTTGGAACAGGGACTCCTTAAATGATTCTTAATGTCTAAGTTGGAACATATGGGACAAGGCACTCTCTCAGGTAACCTGGTCCCAAGCCATTCTGGACTTTAAAAGTTAAAACCAGTACTTTGGATTTGGCCTGGAAATGTACTGGGAGCCAGTGCAGCTGATGAAGCACTGGTGTGATATGATCAAAATGCCCAGTCCTAGTTAATAATCTTGCAGCCCTATTTTGTATCAACGGCAGCTTCTGGACTATTTTCAAAGGCAGCCCCACGTACAATGCATTGCAGTAATCTAAGCAAGAGGTCACCAGAGTATGAAGAAATGCAGTCAAGCTATCTCTGTCCATGTACAGTTGCAGCTGGCGTATCAGCCAAAGCTGATAAAAAGCAATCTGAACCACAGATGCTACTTGAACCTCTAGCTGGATCGATGAGCACCCACAGACTATAAACCTGGAGCTTTGTGGGGAGTATAGCCCCATGTAGAACAGGCTGAACATCATTCACCCAGGCAGAGGAACCACCCGGATTGAGTCTCAATTTGTTCATCCTCATCCAGTCCATTTCTGCCTCCAGGCAATGATTCAGGACAATCAATGCCTCACTGGCATCTGATGAAAAATAGAGATGCAACTGAATGCTATTTGCATACTGATGACACCTCAGGCTAAATCTCAGGATGACCTCCCCCAGAAGTTTCATGTAGATGTTAAAGAGCATAGGGGAAAGAATGGAACCCTGTGGAACTCCAAAGCATAACTGCCAAGGGGTTGAGCAGTAACCCCGCTTTTGGAAATGGACCTCAAGGTGGAACCACTGCTTGGAGTGGAACTCCAAGAAGTGTCTCCCACACCCAGCTTGGCTAGCCTATCCAGAAATTGGTGTTGACTCCTGGCTGTTGGGAATTCTCTCTGGTAAGAGATACCCTTCTATTACAGCAGAGTCCACAGAGGCAAAACACAGTGGAGTCTGCCCAGGCATGCATGTTTGCTGAGAGCAAAAGAAACTTGGAGCCAGTTCATAGTTTCAAATCAATATGAGGAGTCTTTATTGGAGAACTCCATTCTATATAGGAAAGTAGAGAGATAGAATCTCTAATCAAGCTAGCTAGCTGGATGCAGAGAGATGCTGTCTGCATCTCTGCACACATGGTGCAGAGAGAGAGAGGTGAGTGTGTGTGATAGGGAGAAGAAGAAGGAAAAAGAGGAAGGGAGGCAGGAAGGAAGGAAGTCCCTGAGAGTAGCAATCTACATATCAAAGGGATAGTGTCAGAGCAGTAGAGAGGAGGAATGACCAATGTCTTGACCCCTCTAGCCCTCTGACTCACTAATCTGTCCCCCTCTGTCATTGAGGCATGAGACAGCGCAGAGTCCTTCACTTCCAACACTGGCAACCACAGAGCCATGTGGTCTTCTTTGGTAGAATACAGGAGGGGTTTAGCATTGCCAGTGTGAGATGATGCCTTTCAGCACCTTCCTTATTGCTGCTGCCATTTATAGGATCTAGATAATCCATTTATCAGACTCAGAATTCTTCTGAGACATATGCGAGAAGGGGAGTGGGAAGCACATGTTCCTCACATGTGGGAGTATTGTGTAGAACCAGGATTTAACTACCCTTCTGTGTGATGTCTGAATCAGCCCCATGCATAATTAGTTGGTTTAATGCAAATTAATTTATGTACTGCAACAGGATGCAGTGATTGTCATGACTCCCACCCCCAGGTAGTTAATCTGAGTTTTACACTGAGGAGACAGGACCAGCACTGAATCAAGTCCTGGGTCAGAGCCTGAGAGAGCACTAGAGCTGGAGCCCCCTGAAACAGTACCTTCAGAACTTGAGCCACTGCAAAGTTCTACTTTGCCCCTGCAAAGTAGTAGCCCCCAAACTGGGCTACCTCAAGGACCTGGCCCCTCCTGCACCATAAGACTTTCTGATATCTGCACATCCGTGCTGGCAACAGCCTATGTAGCAATATGTGGAGAGGAGGAGGCAGGCCAGGCACCAGACTAGAAGGCTGACCTTATAAGGTCTACTCTCCAGGCAGCGAGGCAGAGCCCAGGAGGGATAGTCTGAACTGAGACCTATTCAACAGCTCATTCTACCTCATACTGGTGTTGGATTATCTTGAACCACAAAGCAGTTTAACTTGCCTCACCTCACCGCTTTCCAGACCTTGAGGGCTCTTGGCAAGAGACAGGGTAGCTAGAGTCACTGGCTTAGATAGCTTTGAAGGAGATTAGACAGTTCCATGAACATAAGAACAGCCCTGCTGGACCAGGCACAAGGCCCATCTAGTCCAGCATCCTGTTTCACACAGTGGCTCACCAGATGCCGCTGGGGAGCCCACAGGCAAGAGGTATGTACATGCCCTCTCTCCTGCTGTTGCTCCCCTGCAATTGGTATTGAGGCATCATGCCTCTGAGGCTGGAGATGGCCCACAGCCACCAGACTAGTAGCCATTGATAGAGCTGTCCACCATGAATCTGTCTAAGCCCCCTTTAAAGCCATCCAAACTGGTGGCCATCACCACATCCAATGGCAATGAATTCCATAGATTAACTATGCACTGGATAATACTTCTGCCAGTGGCCATGAAAGCTAAATGGAACCTCTATGTTTCAGATTGAGGCCCTTGACGTCATCCCCTGGTTATGGTCTTCCTGGGAGCATCTGGATGGCCACTGTTGGGATGTTTCAATTAAATATGGCTTAAAAGTTGATAGATAAATAATCACCCAGAATACTGAACTACATGACCCTTTGACCTGATTCAGCAGAACTTTTCTTATTCTCTGTAAAACAGGTGCTTGTTATATCTTTGCTGAGTTGGCAAGCTGGCAGCCAGCTATGTGCTACAGGAAAAAGAGAACAGCACTGGTAATAACAGATTTGGTGGTAGGATTGGCCCTTTTAAGGTTAAAGGAGGAACCAAATTTCAGTGTACACGAGCCACATATGTAATCATCATTCCAGCTGTAAATAAATATATCCCCATGGTGGTTAGAAAAGGGTGTCTCTTTGTTAGGATCTCATTTCTTCACATGAGAATAGACAGTAATAGTGTTAGCAGTTCTACCATCAGCTGTCACCTTTCCAGAAAACTAAATAAACATGCAGCCGTTTTTAAATGCAGTAACAGGGTGTACATTTCTCAATGACTTCCAGATCCTTTGCTTGGTTTACCCAGTTCTAATTGATGCTTTTAACCAAAACCCTTCCATCCGTCTGACTACTATCAATTTATGGACTTCAGCACCATTTTGAATTCTTAAGCATGTATAATGGCGGAACTTTGCCTTGTCCTCTATGATATGTGGTAGAGAACTAGGACATAAGATTCAGTGCATGTACACTGAATGCTGAGAAACACAAGTTAAGAACTAGTGAGCAAGAGACACTTGGTGACTGTAGCTTCAAGTATTGAGTTGCATATGTGAATGAGCCATTACAGGACTTTCAGATCATCTCACATACTCTCAAATGCAATACTATTTAGTGGAAGTAGTTCACACAGCCTTGGCTGTATGTTTATACAGGTAGCCCTCGTTATTTGTGGGGGTTCCATTCTAGGCTACAACTGTGGATAATGAAACTGCAAATAATGAGACCTTGAGTCTATGCGAATTGTGGGGTTAGGTTCCAGAGCTCTGGAAAATGACAGAAAAATTGCCAAAAAGCCAGGAAGAAATCAGAGGACGAAATACAGCACTGTACCTTGGCCACCTCAGCTCTGCCACTCTCCAGGTGCTCCAGCAATGGTCCCCAGCTCCTCCACGAATGTGTAATCATTAACTTTCCCCACCCCATAGTTGAAGTCCAGCACAAACCCTTGTCCTGACTGGTTGGTAGGTTGGCCATAGATGCAGCACAGAACTGGTTTCAGTTCAAGTAAACACACAATGAGCCACCTAACAGTGCAGTGGGGAAATGCTTGACTAACAAGCAGAAGGTTGCCAGTTCAAATCCCCTCTGGTATGTTTCCCAGACTATGGGAAACACTTATATCGGGCAGCAGCAATCTAGGAAGATGCTGAAAGGCATCATCCCATACTGTGCGGGAGATGGCAGTGGTAGAACCCCTCCTGTATTCTACCAAAGGCAACCACAGGGCTCTGTGGGCGCCAGGAGTTGACACCGACTCGACGGCACACTTTACTTTAAACACACACAGGGGAGTTCCTTCGCTTCACTGCTGGGGTTAGCAGCACTCCATCTCTCTCTCCAGTCTCAGGCCTGCAGCAGTAAAAAATCAAACTGGAAAAGCAGTGGAGTTCCTTCTCTCCACTGCTGGAGTATGCTGCAATCCATCTCCAGGTATTTTGGTGGGTTTTTTTTAGCACAGTTCAGGTAGCAGAAGCAGGCCTGCTGCTGACATCATCACCATCCTCTTCCTCCTCAAAGCCATAGAAAGTGCAGGTGTCACTTTACAAATACGACAAATATTTACATAGCAATGTTTCAACAAAAGTTCCCAAAGCATTTACATATAGATAGATAGATAGATAGATAGATAGATAGACTCCCTGTCTAGGGGTATACATGGAACCGCTCTGGGCAGTTTGGTTAAAGTTCGAATCAAATTTGAACTGAACTGCTCAATATGTGAGCCAGTTTATTAGAACTGGCCAGTGGTTCAGTTCATGCCTAGAACAGCGCTGATGGGCGGGGTGGGGGGGAGTGCAGGGTGGGTGGGTTAGCCAACCAGAACCTAAGGGGTATATTTGTGGGTCAAATGGGCCGTAAGCCAGAATTTGGCTTTTAAAAAGCCAAATCTGGCCACTCAGCCTAAGAAGCTGCACTGCCACTGTGGCACATAAGGTAACCTCCTACCTGCCCCCTCCCATTTTCAAAATAAGGTTCTTCAACCTTACTGGATTCCCCTTTGCAATCACTAGAACCAGTCGAACTGGTTTGATCCAAAATGGGCCCAGTTTGGCTCCAACTCAGACCAGCCCCCCTTTCTGGGTCGAACCAGGCCGGTTTGAATTGAACCTTATTTGAGCTCGAACCGGTTCACACACCCCTATCCCTGTCCCCAAAAGGCTAACAATTTAAAAGAGAAACATAAGATAGACACCAGCAACAGCCACTGGAGGGGTGCTGTGCTGGGGGTGGATAGGCCCAGCTGCTCTCCCCCTGCTCAGTAAAGAAAATCACCACTTGCCTCAGCTCAGTTAGCAGGAGACTAACTGAGCACAGTTCAGGTAGCAGAAGAACTAAGTTCAGTTCAGTTAGCAGGGGACTAACTAGCTTTCTGATGTTGAACACTCTACAGCTGTGGTGGTGGGTGTAGCTACCTTTCCAAAGTAGCTGGTAGTGACTGTATGCTTCCTTTTGCTTTCCAGAGCCTAGCAGGGGTCCTTAAAGGGTTGCAAAGCAGCCTCTAGCTGCCTTTTGAACTTTATGCTGCACTCCATCAGGGGATCAATCTTGAAGACTTTGTCCATTAAGGCAGTCACCAGCTGCAGAACCTCCAACAGCCCCTACGTGGTGAGGGACTGGGGGGGGGGGATCTCTTCTTTCTCCTCTCTCACTCTCAGGAGCTGTCTGGATGATGTCCTTCCATTCTTCCTCTGTCAATTCCTCCTGATGGGATTAGAGGAGTCCCTCCCTCCATGTGGCTTGATGTCTTGCAGGCCTTCTCCAACAACAGTACACACAAGATTGGTGATCAGCTCAATTCCGTCAGTTACTGAGGGAATGGCTGCAGCAGATGAAGAAGTGACTGCCCCAGGCCATAATTTCTTCCATACTGTGTTCCATGTCTGGGATTTGATCTTGGCAAGGAATGTTATGAAGCTCTCAACACAGTCCGCAATGCTGTAGCTCCTCCAGCAATTGCTGACTGACAGAGAGGGATCAGCTTCGATGAGATCCAGCATCCTCTTGAAGGTACAGTTAGTGTAATAGGCCACTCACGATCAGTCATGAGGAGACCTTGGTCTGTCGGTTGGATGGAGGAGATGGTATTGTGCATCAAGAAGGTGAACTGCAGGCCTAGGTGTACAAACTGAAGGGTGTCAGGATGGCCAGGAGCATTGCTGAGCACCAGGAGACCTTTGAAGGCCAAGTTCTTGGAGGCCAGATATCTTTGCACCTCATGCAGAAAGTAGTTTTGGACCCAGTCAGAGAAATCTACTGTGGTCACCCATGCTCTCCTGTTGGCTCACCAGAAGATGGGAAGCTGGCTTTTATTCTTCCCTTTCAGGGCACGATGGTTCTGTGCTTGGTACAGGAGCTTGGCTTTACCATGCAGTCTCCTGCAGCATTGCCACACACCAGCAGAGTGAGGCGGTCCTTGGCTGCCTTGAAACCTGGAGCAGTTCTTTCTTCTTTGCTAATGAAGGAGTGGGATGGCATCCACTTCCAGAACAGGCCTGTCTCATCAGCATTGAAGACTTGCTTGGGCCTGTACTCTATGGGTTCAATCAGCTGCTGAAACTCCTCTGGAAATCTTTGTGCTGCCTCATGCCAGTTTGACATTGTGGAGGCTGTAGTGGTGTTTGAATCTTTAAAACCAGCCTTTGCTCACCTGGAAGCCATGCTCAGTGTGTTCAGATGTTCCTACCACTTGACCACCTCCCACCACAAACTGCCAGTACACCCGCAGTGCTTTCTCACGGTAACAGGTCCACTAAGTGGTATGTCTCTAAGGGCTTGGTTCTCTTTCCATAAACGGAGGGCCTTTCCCATCTGTTCCATGTGGGGAATGTGTGGATGGAATGCCACCTTCAGACTCCAAGATGTGCCAGACACCACACTCTCATGGATCCTGGCTTCTCTTCTCTTTATGGAGCAGACAGTGGACTCATTGATGCCATAATGGCGTGCTATGAATGCTGTGCTGTCACCACAAGCCAACATGTCCAGCAGCTTCACCTTCTCATTCAAGGGCAACACTTTGTGAGACCTCTTGCCACTCCCCTCAACAGAGCTCTCCACTGTGCACTTGCTCATTTTGACTGTGGAGGAAGGAAAATTTGTACAATTATGTATGGAACATAACATACCATACATACCCCCCCCCCAAAAAAAAATCGATAAAGCAAAGGACGGGATAGTGTAATAACTGATGATTAAAATTAATTTTCAATGGATACATACTTAAAATTGATTTTTGATGGATCCAGTACTGTACTTGAGATCAATTTTAAATGGATACAGTACAGGTATTAAAAATCAATTTTAAATGGATACTTAAAATCAATTTTAAATGGATACAGTATTAAAAACCAATTTTCAATGGATACTTAAAGTCAATTTTCAATCAATGCTTAAAATAAATTTCCAATGGATACTTAAAATCAATTTTAATGGGTACTATACAGTACTGTACAGTACAGTTGGTACTTAAAACATGTTTCAATGTATAATTAAATTTTAATTGCAATTTAAATTAAGTACAGTCATATGGTATAGCACAGTACTATAATTAATTACCAAGATTAAAATTAATTTATTTGAATTTTTAAATTTAAAAAATGGAATTCCATTAAAATTAAATGGATTAAAGTGATAATTAGCATCTTACCAGGGCTGCACAGTGCTGCAAGAGGCTCCTCCAATAAGATGCACAGGAATGGTTGAAGAAAGACTCCCAAAGGCACTCAAGGGCTCCCACGAGCAGTAGATAAGTAGAACTGCATGTGCTGGGACTGTAACTGATGAGGTTCATCACTTTACCTGTATCCCGGCCACTCCAGGGTAGTAATATCTACAAATACTCATGATGTGAGGTTGCGTTCTCAATTGTGAGCACCACAATTGTGAACACCATACCCCTTGCACAGGTATGATGTTTGTTGGTGGGGGCATGGAGACTCAGAACATAGGGATGTCATTTCATGAGCTGAGTATTTATAGGTTCTGCAGCATAGGGGTGGCAAGTCTTATTCATAGCTGATTACAACATTCTTTATGCAGGGATGACCTTGAAAACAGCATCTGGTCACAATACTGGTGCCAGGTTCCTTATGGGTGCCTCCTGGAAGTTAGGGATGTGCTGAATTGGTTTGGGGGTTTGGGACCAACCCCCCCTCAAGTTCCATCCAGACCAGAACCGAACCGCTGCGCAAGTTCACAATTTTTTTTTAAAAAAAAATTATTTATTTATTTATTTATTTTTAATCTTCAGCCCCTTCAGGGAGCTTCCTGTAGGCCGTGTGTGTGTGTGTGTGTGTGTGTGTGTGTGTGTGTGTATGTCTGCGAGGGTTACCCCTTCCCCACCGGCCTCTCACATCACCGCCACAGCCCGTCCGGAGCCTCTTTTCTGGCCCGTTTGGGCCTCCATAGATTGGTGCAGTAGCCATTTTGGAGGCCGCCGCACACGCGCAAATGGCCTCTCATTTTTTAAATGTTTTTTTAATGGCTGCCAAAAAAAATAAAAAATAAAAAGGCTGCCACACATGTGCAAATGGTCTCTGTGAGGCCCTGGGCCATCCAGGACCTCCAATGAAAATGGATGGGCAGGTATTATTTAATACCTGATTGATTGATAATACCTGATGAGCAGGTATTATTTGATGATTGATTGATTAAGTGCCATCAAGTCGGTGTCGACTCTTAGCGACCACATAGATAGATTCTTTCCTGGATGATCTGTCTTCAAATTGGCCTTTAAGGTCTCTCAGTGCTGCATTCATTGCTGTCATAATAGAGTCCATCAACCTTGTTGCTGGTCATCCTCTTCTTCTCTTTCCTTCAACTTTCCCTTCTCAAGGGAGCTGGGTCATTGTATTATGTGTCCGAAGTATGATAGTTTGAACCTTGTCATTTGTGCCTGGAGTGAAAATTTTGGATTGATTTGTTCTATGATCCATTTGTTTGTTTTCCTGGCTGTCCATGGTATCCTCAAAAGTCTTCTCCAGCACCAAAGTTCAAAAGCATCAATGGTATTATTTAATACCTGACATGATGAGGAAAATTACTCAAAACAGTCCCATTGAGATTAGGGCATTGTCCTTTTAATTTCCATGGGACTACTTTGGGTAATTTTCCTCATAGTGTTAGCCAATATTTCTATCTTGATGAATTCAAAATGGCTTACAACGTAAACAAAATATAATAAAATGCAATACAGTCAAAAGCAGTAGTAAAAATCTGGCAATGTTATTAAAACGGAAGAGCAGCAAAACAATAATAATCTAAATCAAATAATCTAAAACAAAAATAATCTAAATCTAAAGGAGAGAAGGCTCACTTAAATATAAAAGTCTTCAGCTTTCATTTCAAGCTAAACAAAGAGGATATAACCTGGAGGTCAGGAGGCAGGGAATTCCTAAGGACTAGGTCTACCACAGAAAAGTCCCACCCGTGTGTCACTGCCAACCATACTTCAGAAGATGGTGGAACGTGCAAGAGAACCTCTCTGCTTGATCTTATGGATGGGGCAGAACTGTGTGGTATGAGATGCAATCATACAAAAGTAGGGTTCTGTGTGGCAACTGGCAAAAAAGATCAAACACTCCTGTACTCCAAATCCAGCCTGCTTAGAATAAATAAATATAAAAAATAATAAAAATTAAAAATGTGGTATCCAACATATATTAAGCATGCTAAAGCCCATTGATTTCAACAGACTTAAGCATGCATAACTCTGTGTTGGAGCGTGGCCAGTAACTGTAAAGTCAAAATCCACTCTGTTTCTTAAGACAGATTAGAGGTTGTAGCAATAAACATCTAACAGACTCTTTCTGTTCTCAGCCAGTACTTACAGATACAGATTGTTTAAGATACAGATTGTCCATCTTGGTAGAATGGACATAATGTTTTAAAACCAATTTTACCAGGTACTGCTTACATTATTTTGCCAGAACGCATGTTCAAGTCTCTTTCACCAATAGTCTTTTCAAGGATAACATTCTGAAGAATTTGTACAGATAGATCTCTGTCCTTTAGAGAACTGGAAACTGAACGTTGCCAGTGGTCATAACGCATTGCACCATTAGAACCACCAAGTATATAGATTCATGCTGAGCGGCCATATTCTATAAAGTCAGTTGATGAAGGATGGCTGCCAAAAACTGAAACGGTTATATTATTGCTGTGTGCTATGCCAGCTGCCCATTGGTTATCTAAATGAAAGAACTTTTTTGGTGTGTGTTTTCCTTAAACTGGTATTGCAGCAAAAATGGGGAAAAATTCCAAGTACAATATATCCTTGAGAGTAGATGCTCAAAGGAACACACTGTACACCTTTATAAAACACATTGAAATAATTAGACTTATTTATCAGTGAACAAATACATATCCCAAGCTGACTTCTATCGTGATTGCCAAGAACATCTGAACTTCAATTTTCCATACCTCAGGCTTACCTTAAATAAAAATGACCATAGAAGGTAATTGCTTCAGCCTGAATTTTGCAGAGTGTACAATAATAGAAGAAGCCAAAAATAAATATTATAGCAATCAAAACAATCATTAATTGGTGGTCTAGCAGGGAGATCACTCATATAATGATCATTTAGATTTAATATTCCAAGTGTCTTTTAGAATGTGTTTGGATTGTTTGAACTCATTAGCATAAATGAAACAATTTTTAAATAAACCTTTAAGAGGTCATTCACACAATCAAAAATGGTATTCAACCCAGGTGTTCAACCCAGTCTCCCAATTTTTGGTTGTGTGTAAGCTATGTAGGAGAAAAACCTAGGTAGAAGTAACTGTGTGGAAGCAAGGTAGGAGGAAACCTGGGTAGTTTTTCCTCCTACCTTGCTTCCACACAATCACTTCTACCCAGGTTTTGGGAGCACAAACGGCTCCCAAACCCGGGTAGAACACAGTGAGATCTTCCACACAACCTTGAGACCACCGCTGGGTGAACTGTGGGGAAGAAAGGAATTCATCTGAATTTGTACCCTCAGCAGACAAGCAGCGGCCACCCTCCCCTCCCCTCTGCCGCACAAGTGGTGGCGTAGTGACCACAGGAGCAGAGAGTAGGAGGACTTCCTGCCTCCCACTTCCCAAGGTGCCCTGGGAAACCAGTGCGATGGCTGTTCTTGTTAGAGCAGCTGCCATGCTCAGTGTGGCAGCTCCTTCCCCCCCCCCCCAGCTGGCTGCTGGAAATGACAGGCTGGTGGGAAGCCGTTTAATCCAGTGGCTATTGCCCAGGCAATCTCTGGCCAAGGTTAAATACTCAGGCTTGGTATAGCAGCACCGGGAATCGGGCTCAATCCCGGCATTTCATACATGCAGCCTAGCCCAGACTAGCCTGGACTAAGAATATAAGAACAGCCCTGCTGGATCAGGCCCAAGGCCCATCTAGTCCAGCATCCCGTTTCACACAGTGACCCACCAGATGCCGCTGGAAGCCACAGGCAGGAGTTGAAGGCATTCCCTCTCTCCTGCTGTTACTCCCCCACAACTGGTACCCAGAGGCACCCTGTCCCCAAGGCTGGAGGTGGCCTAGAACCCTCCAACCCTCCAAGTAGCTGTCAATAGACCTCTCCTCCATGAACTTATCCAAACCCCTCTTAAAGCCTTCCAGGTTGTTGGCTTTTACCACATCTCATGGCAGAGAATTCCACAAGTTGATTATGCGTTGTGTGAAAAAGTACTTCCGTTTGCTGGTCCTAGATTTCCTGGCAATCAGTTTCATGGGATGACCCCTGGTTCTAGTGTTATGGGAGAGGGAGAATTTCTCTCTCCCCACTTTCTCCACACCATGCATGATTTTATAGACCTCTATCATGTCTCCCCACAGTCGTCTTTTTTCTAAACTAAATAGCCCCAGGTGTTGTAGCCTAGCCTCATAAGAAAGGTGCTCTAGGCCCTTGATCATCTTGGTTGCCGTCTTCTGCACCTTTTCCAGTTGTACAATGTTCTTTTTTAGATGTGGTGACCAGAATTGTACACAGTACTCCAAGTGTGGCCGCACCATAGTTTTGTATAAGGGCGTTATAATATTAGCAGTTTTATTTTCAATCCCCTTCCTAATGATCCCTAGCATGGAATTGGCCTTTTTCACAGCTGCCGCATATTGAGTCAACACTTTCAATGAGCTGTCCACTATGACCCCAAGATCCCTCTCTTGGTCAGTCACCGACAGCTCAGATCCCATCAGCATATACTTGAAGTTGGGGTTCTTCGTCCCAATTTGCATCACTTTACACTTGCCAACATTGAACCGCATTTGCCACTTGTGAACAACTTCAGTTTTTGATTGTGTGAATGACCTCTTAGTCTAAAGTTATCTTTTGTAGATTGATCCCAAGAAGCCTTGTTTTAGAATAAAGTTATCAGAAAAATGTAGTTCTAGTAAACTGATATTTTATAAGGAATTATGTAGCAGATGTTTAAAAGATATTCACTTTCAGAATAATTCAGCAGCAATTTCCATGCTTGCAACATCTAGCAAAACTGCTAAGTCATAATGTAACATAATTCTGAATGGACTTCTGAGGAAAAAATAGTGGCCCCCACTGGCAGCTGTGGGGAAGAGCTCTGAAGCTTTGAAATACAAAAAGAAAGGTGAAACAAAGAAGATGGCTTCTAGTCACCCACCAGTAAACCCCCTGAACCTTTTGCAGATTATCACCATCTCCCTTAAATTGCTCCCCCAATTTCACCCCAATTTTGAGTTGGAATTTCTCAAGTGAGTACTTCTGTTTCAGTTCTAGAAAACAACAATTATGTAAATTTATATCACATAATTTAAATTTATGTTACATAAGTATATAATTATGTAAATGGGTACCTGAATTTACTTAATTTCAGTTTCCCTCCCCATTTATTTTTTCTTTTGCATTTTGATTATTATACTTTTGTGACATATTGTGACTACTGGTTTATAAATCCAATAACAAGTAAACAAATATTAGATTGTATAGCATTATTTGAAATTGTAAACCACCTTGAAAGTATTGGCAGAAAGGCAGTATGTAAATATAGGGCAACTTCATACAATTGCCCGGAAATCGGTAAGTTGGGAACCAGAGATTCCTGGTGAGTGTGCACTCCTGGCAGGTATGATGTTTAGACTCACACATCAAACTAGATTCCTGCTCTTCATTACCAATATTTTCCCAACTTCTTCTGCCCAAAATCAAATCTTGGTTACAGAAGTTGGATGGAATTTGGGAGAATCTCAGTAACATGGTGTAGGAATTGGATTTGGGGAATTGGACATGACCGCCAGGAGCATGTACTCACTGGGAAGTTCTGGTTCTTGGTTTATTGACTTTGGGATTATTGTGTGAAGCTGTCCATGGTAATTAAGTTTTTTTAAAAGCATGGAAGCCTACAGGATGCATTCAACAGCATCATCAAGGCTATTCCACAGACTCACTAGAGCCTGAGCATCTTCTGGAAATGCTTCAAGAAGACATGTTCGCACAGTATCCTTTTTTTATTTTTAAAGGTGGTTATTGTTATGCTAATAAGGGGAATTTTTTTAACATCATTTGCATTTTTATATATGATTCTAGCATATGTTTACTTGCCTGAATCTAATTGGAGTGTATTATGCTAGAAATAAAATTTATCTTTGCTTGAAATAAGATTTATCTTTTCCATTGTTGTGGTGAAATAGGGCAAAGCATTTTATTTTTCAAACTGATCTGAGGTTAAATACTGCAGTGCAGGGTGTGCTTGGCTATTTAGTTTTTTCATAGTGTCCAAGTTTGTGCTGCAAGCCAGGGCCTCTGAGGATATAAGGCCAAACAGAACCTCTTGGCCACATGGCAATTTTGGAAGGAATCAGTTATGCTAGATGACTCATGGCACTTGCCTTCTTTGCTACCTCTTCAGTAATAACTACAAATTTCAGCTCCCCCCAAGAGTAGATGTGCAAAATATTTACATGAACAATATTGCCCCCCCCCCGGAAAAGCTGCTCTGAAGTTGCTCAAAGTTTCAAATATTTCATTTTGACTGATCATAATATGGGATATGCATAAAAATATTGTGAATGTTCCAACTTGTCCTAAATGTATATAATAAAGATCTCAGAATAATCAAACAAAATTCAGTCATGAACATTTCTATTTTGATATAGTGGGTACACAAATTAATGTAGAGGTCACAGTCCTTTAGGTATTTGGGTCCCAAGCCATATACAGTATACCTCTTGCCCATGGGAAGAACCTGTGCCTGCCTAGAGCCCACAGTTCATTAGCATCATTCTTAAACGTCAAATGGAAAGTCGCACCCAGCTGCTCCTCGCACCTTCTTCGGCTGCAGAGATCCTGGTAGGCACATAGGGGCAGTGGAGCAAGAGGGCTGCCTTCCCAGCACTGACTACAAGGACACAGTTAGGGGTGGGGAGCATGGCTGGTGCCAACCTGTGTGCCCAGAGGGAGGAATAAGATGGTAGTGGCAACTGGGAGAAATGGTGCCCCAGTGGTTGGGGCAGTGGGGAGAGAAATGGGGGCACCATAGGTGATGGGGTGGGGAGAGAAACAGGACATTGGGGATGTGGGGAGAGAAATGGGGCATTTGGGGTGTTGGGGAGAGAAATGAGATGGCAGGGAGAGAAATGTGGTGGTCTGTTGTTAATGTATTGCTAGAAAGCCTGCACCCATAAGTCCCCATACCCCCTTCTATTCGTAAAAAAAGTGAATAACCCGCGGCTTGTATGTGCAAATATGGTAATCAAAACCAGCAGATTGATTTGGGCCAAGAAATGAACCAGAAGCCAGTGCTACTGTTGTACCAGATGAGACACATAATCCCAATAGCCCGCTCCAGTCAACAGTCTGGCCACAGCATTGTGAACCAGCTGCGGTTTCTGGACATTCTTCAGAGGCAACCCCCATGGAGTACATTGCAGTAATCTAAAAATGATGTTGTGTATTATTGTGGCTAGATTTGCCATTTGCAGGAACATATACAACTGGAGTACCAACCAAAGGGGTGCTCAGCGAACATCCTTCCTCAATTTGTGAGTGTGAAATTGGGGCGGGCAGCACAGCTTACAAGTGTCTTGCTCACACCAACTATGCTTGAACATCATTTTCACACACCTCGCCATCCTGTCCTCACCACACCTTGCCACTCTGGCATGACCCAGGCCATGCATAGGCCCATTGCACAGGTGTGGCGGCCTCCAAAATGGCCACCATGCTGGAGGAAAGGCCTGAATGGGTCAAAGAATGGCTGAATGGGCCAGTTTTGGAAGGCAGGGAGGCTGGCAGGGGGAGGGGGAGCCTCCATGTACCCCCCTGCCTTGGAGAAACCCCCTCCTCCAGAGGGGGGAAGTCAATTTTTAAAATTCATTATTCAGTTTTTTTTAACCGAAAAATGTTTGCGGACTCCCTGAACGGGTTCGGTCTGGGGTTGAGCCAAAGCTTGAGTGGTTTGGCTCAACCCCGAGTCTTCGAACTGAACTGGTTCAACTTTGAACTGGTTCGGTTTCAAACTGGTTTGCACATCCCTAGTAGGCACCATGCCCAGTTCAGTCTCCCACAAGGCTGTATGCCATCACCTGACCTCCCTCCCAGCAAGAGAGGAAAAGCTTTGCCATGGCAGGCACAGCACCCATCATCACGGTCCACATTGTGATGCAGATGTTTCTCAGCACCATGGAGGAGGAAGCAACCCACAGAGCCCAGCAAAGGAGCCACTTACTACAGGTACAGGTGCATTTGGGGCCCACAGGTGCAGCAGCTGCCCAGGTTTGGCTGCAAGCTTCTTGGTCATCTCTAGGAGATCCGAGGTGCTGATTGTGTGCTCCAGGGCAGTCATTGAAACAGCCCAGAGACATGCAGTGGCTCTCTCCTCTGCTTCTCACATCCTGCAAGAAGATTGGATGGGGAAAGGAGAAAGGTGCTGCCAAGCACCTGGAAGTCAATGGAGGATGTGGACATGTGGGATGAAAAGCGATTTTGGAGCAGCTTTAGGATGTCTTGGGCAACCTTCAACTTCCTGGCAAGTGAGATGGAGCCTGTGCTCCACTGGCAGGACACTGATGCGTCACATCATTTCAGTGTGCAAGTGGCTTGCCATAAAAATTTACAACCTGGCCTCCAATGGGAACTAACTGTCCCTGATATTCCAACGGTTTGCAACAGGACATCTACCATCTGCAAGATAGTCAAGTAAGTGGTGGACCTCATGGTGGAAATGTTCCTGGAGGATGTGATCTGCATGGGCGACTCACAGAAGGTGATGTTGGGTTCTAGGAGAAGGGTTTCCCGGGCATCCTTGGCTGTATAGACAGCACACACATGGAGATTTTAGTAACCCCAACCCTGATGTCACAATGAGTACTTCATGTGGAAGCAGTACTGCACCATGACCCTCCAAGGTGTGGTGGACTCGATATGCAAATTCATGAATGTCATCACTGGGGCATTGGGCAGAAGCAAATAACTTGGTTTTCCCTTCCTCTACCCCAAGGGCACTCCCCTGCCCCCCGCCCCCCACATCAACACCGCTCACATCCAGCAAAATGCATAGAGGTTCAAATAATACAGCTCTCCTGCCTGGATGAGGCACTCCCCCCACCCAAGGATGTGCCCCTCTGTTGCCAAGTAAATAGCATGCTATCTCATATTCTGCTGCTGTTTTATTGAGGTGACATAGCTGGGAGTATAGTTTGGAAGGGGTTAAAATTGCCATTGGCCTGAGAAAGCCTGCCGGCAAAGCCAGAGTGAATCGAGCATGATTGACACCCCCCTTTGGAATGGTGGCCAATGGTGGCCACCCAGATGATACGCTGATGCCTTGCACTCAGTCTGGCGATGTGAGAGGACATGGTTGGATGAATGTATGCGATGCAATTCATGGTTCAAAAAGAAACTGCAGGCTCGTCAGCCTCTGGTTTCACATTATGTGGCCACTAATTATTAAACAGTCATCACTTTTCCTTTCTGGTCCTTTGGTCACAAAGTCTTTATCAGACTTTCAAATGGGGATTTGATGCAAGAGGGGACAGAGGCAAGATTACAATTATGCTAAATTGCTATATAGAATGCAATTGCCAGGTGTCTTGAATAGAATACTGTAATACGTATACAAAGCTGCAGAATGAAAAGATCATTATTTCTTAGTTTATCGGTGGGGCTATATACATAAAGGTAGCTACCATCTGCTGATCTAATAATCTGTCACAGTTTCACCTAGGCAGGCTATTCATAGATAAGCATGTTCAGTGTCTGGCGACCTTTATGTGGTTTTCTTTTTCTGTGATTGTTGCTGATACAGTCGTTTGCTATTTTTTACATGAATATATAAGAGCTGCAAGAATCAAATGGTTCACCAAGAAATTATGACAGTAGAAAAAGCCCTCAAATGTAGGGGTACAATATAATAGAATGGCCAGGAAGACTGGGGGTTTATATCACTATAACCTGAAGTGATACAGTAGTTCATCCCACCATCCCATTCTCACCTCAGTTCAGGCTGCTTTTGATATTATTCTGACCAACCAGGCCTAATCATGTGGGTTGGGGGAGCATGGGTTAGGGATGTGCCAAAACACGATTTGGATTTGTGACCATGCAAATGGCCAGCGTGTATGTACAGAGACCATGTGTATACTGGCATCAGGCACAGGGGCAGCTGGGAGATGCCTCACCGGTGCGAAGTTAGTCCTGGGGGAATGCCGGCAGTATGGCAGTGCTCAGAGGAGGAGCAGGTAATTACCTGCTTTCCTCTGCTTTAAAGGGGCTGGGAAAGCCTCATTTTTAAAGGGAGGTACCCCGTGATTCAGCTTCCAAATTGTGTTTCGACATATCCCTAGCATGGGTTTAGGCATCTCACCATCCTATCAGGCACTCTGTCGTGCCACTGCCTAATTGCGGGGAGTGGGGCAGTTGATCTGAACCACCCTTCAACACATGAATTAAGTAGTACTTTTATGTAGATTGAACGACAGTAGGGCGGTCTGTCCACATTCCTCCTCCACATGACAGATAAGGGCTGGTTGGAGTATTGCATGGACTAGCATTCTGCTGCATATGTAGATTCAGCATGAGTGCATGCCTATTAAAACTGAGTTGAATTTGTTCCCATTCTAGATACTTACTGGGGTGATTCATGGTCAGAGTAGTGGTTAGCCTCTGGGAAATATGGCAAATGTAACTGGCAAGCTTGAGAGAGACTGACTGATTGTTTGTCAGCTGCCTGCCTAAACTATGACTTCTTTCCAAATAACCAATGTTGGTTTCTGTCACTGACAGTCTTTCAATAACCCTAACCAAATTTTCATTCAAAGTCTTAAAAATAATGGGAAGAGATTGTGCTTTTCTGATTCCATTAAGCAAATATTATACTTTTCATGACATTCTGAAATCTGAGTTTTTTTGTTTTTTTGAAAAAACAATGGTCTCCCATATAAAACCTGGAATGCAGTACCAGCCTTAATGATGCTCCTAGTGCTTTGGTTTGTCATGAGTGACTCACTACTGTGCATTCCTATTGCTTTCTGTTTTCTCTTGGCTGCATTCTTGTTGGAAACGTATGAATTTGCCATTAGTAACAAAAGCCAAACAAAGCTTTTACCATGTGGTTTTTACATTGGTGGGTCGGCATTGTGGCTTTAAAAGCCTAATAACAGAACTTGTATAATGCTGATTACAATTCATTTGGTGGCACAGAATACTGAGATTTAATAGTGAGACGTTTTAGTGATGACTTATAGTACCCACATGTCTACCATAGACTTCCCAGTCATTTTTAAAACTCTTCTTTTAAAAATAACATTCTTTGTGGGGTAATTTAGCTAAATACCTGTAATTAGGAACTGACATAGATGTTAGTTATATCAATGAGTTGATATAACAGTTAGCATATTCATATGCTCCTAATAATATAAAATCCATGTCAGTTCCTAATCACATATATGCATTATGTTGCATATATACATTGCATTGGCACTGCTGTAATATTCATAAAAGTTTTTTAAAAACCCAAAAACCCTGGTAAGTACAAATGCAGTAATTAAATGGTGCAATGTCTTCTCTCCAGATTTTTTTTAAACCATAAGAGTGCCTCTATCTATTTATACTTTTTGTTTATACTTACTGCGTGAGACCTTATTCAGCTCTAGTGACTACTTAATGTGACTTCTTTATCAAAGTCTTTGTTGGACTGCAGCTTCAGATTATAATTTGATTGAGGGCAGAGACTTGTAAATTTGTATGGACACTCACATAAATGGTAATATTTATCTGGAATCTACCAAAGCTATTGTGAAAGCTGCTAGAGACCAATTCACTGTTATTTATTTCTATTATACCATTTTAAATGGCACCAAGCATTGCACAAAAAATAAGGACTGAAAAATACCCAGTTCCTGACAAAGTTCTCATCATAACCCCACCCACTGCTGACACAATACAAAAGGGAAAAGTGGAAGAGAAGAAGCAATAATTAATGTTTGACACTGTTAGAAATAAGCTCCCTGACAAGCATTGTAGGTCCAAAGCTTTGGTGGGCAAGTAAGATCTACCAAAGGAATTATGTGGAGCTGTGGAAGGAGAGTGGCAAGGGACTATTGAGTACATAGTGAATGAGGGGAAAGCAGGAACCAGAAAATAGTTTTGGAAAACAAATGTGTACATAGTATCTGACACCTGACTAGGGATGGCACTGAGTCATCCCCAGCTGGAATTTGGATGAATTTCCAGATTTTGGTTGGAGGAGACTAATTTTAAGACCAGATGTTTGAATGGCTAATTTCCAATGGATTTGAGTGGAGTCTGTGAAACAGCATGCGATGCAGGTGTAGACTTTGTTTTGCGAGTCCCGAGCAGTGAAATCAACTATGCCATGCCAAAGACCCTTGAAGGCCTCTGAATATGCCTGGATGATGCTAGTGCAGGCTGGGGATGTCCCACAAGGCCCATTTGAGCATGCATGAGGGCCCTGGTCTGGGATGAGGCCACTGATGTCAGCTAATATCTGGGCTGGTGTTTTATGAGGTTGATGATGGCATCCTTCTAGAGTGAGTCCAGGATTTTGAGGCAACGTGGAACCACCAAAATAACCCAAAGTGGAGTTGGGAGGTCCCACTCATCCCTAGATCTGTCACATTTCTTAGCTAAGACGTTGCAATAAATCTTGGAACATTGTCAGAGCAAATAATAAGTGTGTTGTGTTATATCTGAATTTGAAATGTTCACCAAATGTTTGGGAATTCATTGTTATATCATTTTCATGTCATTATATCTTTTCTCTGTCTGTATCCAGCACCTTTAATCTAAAGGGAATGAGGACCCTAAACTGGAGATATGCCTTACTCTTTCCTCTGGTAGTACTGGTATTTGGATTTCATGCACTCTGCTAATGCCCTATCTGAAATCAGTCACTCTATTGAAAGAATAGTTATTCTGTTATAGACAGTGGGAATACTGTATATGGAAATCAGTTTCTATAATATATCTGAATGACAAATTGTTTAAACTTGTCCAGGAAAGATTTGACATATGAAGCTATCTCATACTGAAGTAGCCCATTGGTCCATTTAACTCCATATTGTCACACTCTGGTAGCAGCTCTCCAGCATTTCAGACAGAGGGCTTTCCCAGCCCTACCTGGAGATGTCAAGAATGACCCTGAAACATCTGACTGGCAAAGTATGTACTCCACCACTGAGCTACAGTACCTCCCTTCTACTGAGGGATATTTCCAGGTCACCTTAGGTCATCCCTTAGCTCTGATTAGCTTCTGAAATTTTGATGTGACTGTCCCAAGCTAACTATCACAAATCATTGTGTGCCGTCTGGCTTTGCTTCCCATTGCCCCAGTGAGGGTGCAGCAAGACTGGCATCAATGACTCCCTTTGGGGTCTGGCTGTGCCTCAGAAGTGGTGGGGAGTGGGTTAACTTTCACCCTTGTCCTCCTCCATCTCTCAGTGGGAAAGATGGTCTTGCTCCTCCCCAGGACACTTTCAGACCTGTTAGCCCCTGTCCCTACTGACTTCCTCATCCTTGGCTGCCTGACCCTTAAATAAAGCTCTGCAACCAGGGCAGTCATGTTTCCTTCTCGCTGGCTCCTCTGTCTTCAGCCAGGCTGATCCTGGCCACCCTATGCCTGGCCTTCCGAATAGGAAGCCTTGGAGGGCCTTCCTATTAAATCCCACCCCCATTGCTGATGTCATCACACCAGGCCATGGCAAGGTGGCGGGGGCTACCCGTCACTACCAGGCAACACATTGCTGGGCTGCTCCAGCCCAAACCTGGGCAGTCACCTCCCACTTCTCTTTGTTCTTGCCTGGGGGAAGAGCCGAACTGGCTGCCATGGAGGCTGGGGATTCCTTGGCACTCTCTTTCATCGCCACATGGCAGGGTTTGTGGCTCGCTCCATCAGGCAACCGAGGGGAAGCCCAACAGTACCATACTTTCCATAGCCTTTGAAAAGAGAGGGGGAGGGAATTATGAATGGGCATTACTGTTCTTGAATTGAACTGCAGCTGAGCACTCTAGACTCTAAAGGAACGTTTCATAATAACATGAGTTGGACTTAGCAATGATGGCTCGGCATGTCAGATAACTTGCTCCTGAGGTCACCACTGATGAGATTAGCCTGTCATGCCTGGTGTTGAGCTGTAAATGTCTGGATTTTGCTTCCACTGGCAGTGGCTCCAGAGACAGAAGGAAAAACAGCTAATAAATTTTCTAACATTTCTCAGAGCAGCTTTTTGGCTGAGTTTTCAACTAACACTGTTTAAAGGCTTCTGCACGATGTAAATGTAATAGGCAGCAACAATGGCATGAAATATGTGGTGGAATCAAAGGTAATCTCCGACATACACTAATGCCTTTTATCAACAATACATATTCATATTTAATTGTCACTAAAACATACAAAGCTATGCTGAACAGGGAAGGATCCTATGGCCAGGTACATGTTGCTTTACTTTGGGTTGAAGCTTTAATTTTTCATTTTTTAGATTTTCCTTTGGAAAATATACGACTAACACAAGCAAGGCCAACCTATTGCTGGGTATAAGGTTATACAACGCCACACTGAGAAATTTCATTTGTCTTAAAGAAACTAGATTAACTTCCCTTGACACTTCACAGATGTTTCACTCTGAATGAGATTTCAGTGTCAATAAATAACTTTACTAAATTGCCATGCAAATAAGGAGAATGTTGCTTTCAGTTTTGCCAAGAAAAGAAGGAAGCTATAACAGAAGATTTACTTATTGAGTTGGATCCAGAGACATTTGAGGAGACTCAGGCATCAGGCTTTCTGGGCCCCGCTCCTCACTGCAGTACCTTGCACCCACCAGTCTGCTTTTGAGAATTGAGGGCCCTCCAAAACAGTGTGACAAGGAGTACAGGGGCTGCAGCAGCCAGGAGGAAGAAGGGGAAATCTTGGAGTAATCTTAAGTGAGTGTAAATGCCTTTTCCACTCACACCAAGGCACCTTTGGATCCAGCCCATTGGATCAAGTAATTCTGGGTTCATTTGCATTGCTTTTTATCAGAAGAACAGTTGGAACTAGAATTCTACCATTGGGTTTCATTTTATAAATATGTTTGGCATCCCGTCACATAATGAAATTGTATGGAATGAACGCATGTAGGGGGAGTCTATGAGCAGATCATGCAGAAGGGCAATTAGCATGACCTTTGCAAAAATAAATCCTGCCTTACTAACCTCTTAGAGTTTATTGATAGTGTCAACAGGTATGTGGATATTGATACTGTGTACTTGGATAAAGAAAAATAGACAAAGTACCTCATCAAAAGTAGGGATGTGCATAAAATGACTTTTGCGATGTGGTTCAAGTTCAAATTGAATCAGCCTGATTCTATCTGAACATGAATCTGCTGCCTTTGAATCAGGGTAGATTCAATTTGGATTCAATTGGATTCAAATTTGATTCACTTTGATCTGAATTTATTCAAATTTGATTTTAATGGGCTAGGGGGCAGCAAGGTGGGTTGGGTGACAGGGCACCATGGGTACTGCCTACAACCCAAACTGCAAAGTGATTGGGCAATTGGTTGATTTTTAAGGAATTTTTAAAATTTTAATTTTCTGCCATAGGGAATAATGGGGATTGAATGTGGCCCCATTATTTCCCATGGGTAGCTCCTAGGTGCTCAAAAGAGGGTTTGGGGGTAGAGCACTATGAATACCAACTACCACCCAAGCTGCAAGGCAGTGGGACACCCTGGTGATTTTTAGGGAATTTTTATGTATTTTAAAATCTCTGGTGATAACTAATGTTTTCTCATAATGAATCCCTATGAAGAAGCAATGTAACATCTGAGAATCTAATGTGTTTAGACTCTTGGATGTTACATTACTTCTATGTAGGGATTAATTATGAGAAAAGGTTAACTAACATCAGATCATCTAAAATATATAAAAAATTCCCAAATAATCACCCATGTACCCCACATGCTTGTGGCTTGGGTGGTAGTTGGCACCCATACTGCCCTACCCCCTAACAACTCTGGAGTATCTAGGCACTTCCCACGGGGAATAATTGGGCTGCTTCAAATCCCCATTATTCCCTATGGCAGAAAAATTCAAAATAACTTAAAACTAAAAAAATTTCTAAACCAGAGCAGCAGAGAAGCTCAGAAGGACATGATGAAATGGCAATGACAATGACTAAGGGAAACTCAAATCTCAAATCAATTCTGGGGAGATTCGATTCTAGTTCTATTTTGGCCAGGGGTGCCAGGGCAGGTTCGTTCTGAGGTTGAATCCCTTGAATCGACCAGACTGAAGTCTAATCAATTTGATCTTGAAATGATCCATAATCAAAAGTTCTTGAATAAACCAATCAGTTATGGGATAAGAAGATGTTTCATTTCATGGACTGATAACTGGTTTTAGAACAAGAAAGAGAGCAGAGATAAATGGACATTTTTCAGAATGAGGGAAGTAAGATGTGGTGACCCCACAGGAGATGTGCTGGGATCAGTACTTTTTCATAAACTATCTGAATTTATGGGTAAGCAGTAAGGTGGCCAAGCTTGCAGACTACTGTATTTACCAAACTATTTTATTTACTAGAATCCAAGACTAGGGGCCCATTTGGACAATATGGGTTATTAGGCTGTGTGTGTGTGTGTGTGTGTGTGTGTGTGTGTGTGTGTGTGTGTGTGTGGCGGGGGTTCAGTAAAATGAGACAGGGGGTGCTTTATAACCTTTATGTGTGTCTCCAAAGTTTGGGGAAGTAGCACAGGTTTCTTCCTTTCCTTCTTTCTTTGAAATGTGAGAATGTGAAGTAGCTGCTCTTGATGGAAACTTTACTGACAATGGAAAAAAAAGAGTTTGCTTCTTTGTAGCTGCACAGATGGCAGTTGATCTTTTTGCCAGTTGTGACTCATCTATCTATATAGTGTTGGGACTGCCAGATGATTACTCTTTGTTAAGCTGTTTGCTTGCTCAGAGATTATCCATGGTTATATTACTCAATGGTCTGGTCAGGGACTGGGCAAAAGTAATATATTGATTTATGGATTGCTATAATGTATATCCTTCCTTTCTAAAAATGTAATCAAGGCCGTTCATACATACCTGAAGCAACAAATCAAACATCCATGATGGCTGGAGGTGAAGCACAGGAAAATAGTTTACAAATACAACAAATATTTATATACTGCTTTTCAACAAAAGTTCCCAAAGCAGTTTGCATAGATATAAATAAATAAATAAAACTAGCTTAACCCGCACAGAACATCTGAATGCTAGTACTTGATTGCTCCTCAAACCCCCTGCTACAGCCCCCCTCACCTCAGAGATATCTCTACCCTCATCTGAGCCGCACTTCTGCTTCTCCTCCACCATCCGGGAGCTTCCATCCCCCTCAACCCTCTTGGTCACTCCCCCATCCCTTTACTCCATTCCCTTCACCCCTCTTGGTTGGGGCTGCAGTGTTGCTGGCACCTATTGGCCAAGATGTTCCTCCCCAGAGGAGCAGCAGCAGTGGTTGACCAGCCCCTTCCTCACTGCCGCCACTGCCATGACCAATCCTCTCAGGCTGCTGACAGGCCTGGACCTGTCCCTTGCACCCCCTGCCTCCCTCCATCAATGGCCTCAGTAGCCCCAAACAGCAGCACTGGGCCCTTCCTTGTTGCCGCCAGCACCATGGCTGCTTGTTCTGCTCAGGCCATTGACAGACCTGGGCCCATCCCTCACCCTTCCTTCTTTCTCTCTTTCCCTCCCTTCTTTCTCTCTCTTTCTCTCTCCTCCACTTGCTCTTCCCCTCTGTTTTCCATGCGCACCTCCCTCCCTCCCTCCCTCTCTTCCTGAGTTAACAGATTTTGTTAATCTTGTTTCCTCATCTAATTCACATAATGGCAGCCTTCTCCTGAAGGGGCTCTTTCTTCCCTCATGACCCCTCTCTTTGCAGACCCCTGCCCACTATCCTTTTATATATATAGATTCCTCTTCTCTACAATCAAGAACATCTTCTGACCAGTAACAGTTGCATTCCAACTGACCTTAACCGTCACAGGCTCCTCCTCCCTATCTGCATATAGAATCCTCACTGCTCAGTCACTATGGTGCCACAGACTCCTCCTCCCCTTTTGCATGTGGAATCCGCACTGCCCAGTTACCATGGTGCTTCTGCTCTCACAGGCTCCTCCTCCCTATCTGCATATGGAATCCCCACTGTCCAATCACCACGGTGCTTCTGCTTGCAAACTCTTGTGAGAGCTGCCACGCAAAGAATTAGCTGTGGGTATGCCTTAGTGAATTATATATATAGATGAATCCCTGTCCCCAGGGCTCACAATCTAAGAAAGAAAGAAAGAAAGAAAGAAAGAAAGAAAGAAAGAAAGAAAGAAAGAAAGAAAGAACCGGCAACAGCCAGAATGAACGTCTATAGAGAACGACAGAGAGTTGAGATTTGGTTGAAGGTGAAGCACCTTAGGGGGCAGGGGCTCTCTTTTGGAATCTGATGTAGAACAAAGCCTTGTTGCCTGCCAATAACATGTGCTTGTTGTATGTGTATTGCTTAGGTATTTGTATGTGTCAATAAAAGAAATATTACGAAGACACTGTAAATCTGCAGTGTGCTCTTGCCCAGAGAAACCTTGTTGTATTGTCCCTGGAACTTCTCACCATTCAAGGAAATGCTGAGTACATAATTAGATACCAGGGTTTCCCTAAACAAGACTTGATTTGACCACTGTATGAACTGGAGTTGTAAAGAACTTCCCCTTTCCACTGAATATTGAGTCTGAAGTGAGGGATGGCAGTGGGATGGAGAGACAGAGGGGGAGAGAGGGCCCTAAATAGGCACTGGGCTTTTAGATTTGTACAGCAAAAATTATGTTGCAGTTTCAGAATCGCAATATCGTGGGGGAGGGGAGAAGAGGCTGTCTTTTCTGGTGACTGAAAAATTCATCTTTGCGAGACAGAAGCCGTTCCAGCTATAAGTCTGTGTTTTCGGCTTGAGGCATCCTCACTGACGGACTATACAAAGGTCCTCTGTGTCAAGGCTAGCTGCTATACGATACTCCCAGACATACCTTTCTTACCCACATGACACGTTTGCCATACCAAGCACTGAAAGGCTGTATATTTCTCTTTCCTGTTATTTCAATTCCAAACAAAATCCAAACTTTTAGAAGTGCGGCGAGATGTTTACCGAAGATTTGAACCTGAGAGGGCAGGCTGTTGTGGGCTCCCATGCAAGAAACCTGGGCCTTGTCTGTTTCCATTCATTCAGAATTGCTTTTGGAACATACAAGTCCTACTCTCAGACAGGGCAAAGGGCAGCAGACTCTGTACTAGGTAGTGACCTGAAGTAGCTTCTGTAAATTGGTATAAAGGAAACAGACAACAAGGCAAGTTGATTCTGACCCTAAACAAACTTACTTAGAAGCAGATCTCACTGAAATCAGTGAACAGTTGCTTCAGGCAACTTCAGGGACTGGTTGATGGTGGGAAAACTCTAGGGAAAGGGTTACATTTCCATCCCTGGATGCTGATCTCACATCACAGGTGTGATGTGGCCCACAGGGGCCCACAGTTGTGCAGGTGTGTGGATGTGAATATGAGGGTGGTGTGAGTGTGTGTGAGAGAGTCCAAAACAGCTTGTCTTGGTGCTGCAAACAGCACCCTTTCATGTGATTTGGAGTTGCAGGTTTGCAACCTCCATCTTGGATACTTGAGCTCACGGGATCATGAACTCTGCCTATGCCCAGATCTGGCAAACTAAGCAATTTGGTTACTTAGCACAAGCAAACATGGGGCAACATTGCCCAAGCTCAGAATAACAAACAACTGTAAGGAGGTCCCTTCTCCCTCGCCCCCACCATGGCTTCTCTTTTAAAATTTTGTATTAGAGATTATTTTTTATGTTGGTTTATTATGCTTTCATATGTGTGTTATGACCTGTGGTTACAACAATAAACTTATTCTCTTACAACTCCATGGACTCCAGTTCAGCTGCATGTTGTTTTAAGCATCAGCCTCATCCTTTCCATTCTGTACATTATTCCTTTGCTTTCAAGTTTCTTTGGGTCCCTCCCCTCTGATGCCTCAGGGTCTCTCCTTCTAGTTGCCAGGCTCACATATGGCACCAAAATCGAGAAACACGGCAGCAGTATTATTATTATTTATTTATTTATTCGATTTCTATACCGCCCTTCCAAAATTGGCTCAGGGCGGTTTACACAGAGAAATAATAAATAAATAAGATGGCTCCCTGTCCCCAGGGGGCTCACATTCTAAAAACAAAAAACAAAATAGACACCAGCAACAGTCACTGGAAGTACTCTGCTGGGGGTGGATAGGGCCCCTGCTAAATAAAGAAAATCACCATGGTAAAAGGTGCCTCTTTGCCCAGTTAGCAAGAGTGCTTGCTTTGCGGCAAGGAATCTGGGTTCTGACTAGTCTCCTCAAGAGGCAGAACAGGATTCCTCAGGAGTAGGGTCTCTTTGTTGCTGATCACTAGCATGGGGTGGGGCTCCTTCCAAATGCTACTTCAGACACTTCTTCCAGCAGGTTTCTTGCTGGCAACAACGGCTCACTAAGGGATCTTCTTGCTGAGCCCTTCTGCCAACTTCAGGCCAAGGCTTGCATGCTTCTGATAAGGCTTAATTTGTCTTGCACTATTTCCCTGAGCCTAGAACTCTGCAGGGACTGCACCCTGCAGGACTGTGTCCTGGATTTCCTCCTGCTTGCTACTCCCAAGGAATGCTTTGCTTACCAACTGAGATCACTGCCCTGTCCACTCCTAGGTGAGCCTCTGTGCATGCCAAACGTGACAGAAGGTCAGCCAACAACAGCTGCAACAAATCTAAGCATTTTTTTAAAAGATACCTGGATGAAATGAAGTTTGTAGTGGGACTTCCCAGCTCTTTTTCTTAATTATAATTCAGTAGTCTTCTAGTGTGTCCATGATAATATACTTTTGCCATGTCACAAAAGCTCAAAATAGGCTTTCATTGTGTCAGGCAATATACACATACAAGTGTTCACACAACTACAATGGTTTGACCAGGATTGCCTGAAAATTCTGGGTTCTCACAACCTGCTCCGCAGGGTTCAGTGATCGTTAGTTAGTTATTTTTATTTATAGTCAATGAACAAACAAAACAGCACCTGAACAGTAAGTACATAATTAGAAATCTAAAACCAAATAAAATAAATTTAAACTCCAGTTTGCAAGCATCTTATTTTACACACCACGGCACAAAACCATGCAATTCTGTAAGTAGTCTCCTCTTGGCGATCCGCTAGAAAGAAAGCAGCATGATAATCATCAGAAAGCCCAGAACAATTTTTCATATAAGACTCAATCCAAATGGAATGAACTGATTTATAAAAGGAACAATGAAGCAAAACATGAGCTATTGACTCAACTGCGCCTACACCACAAGGGCAGAGGTGATTCCTTAGAGGGACCAGGCTCAGAGATCCTTGTTAACTCTTTAATCACAATCACCATGATTGTGTGAATGAAGCCACAATAAAAGCGCATACATCAAAGATCTTAGACACTATTAAATAGTTATGAGGCTGATTAATTGCTGCCATATTTGGAACAGTTAACAGCCAGTACTGCAGAAGTGTAAACAGAAGTGTAGTTAATGAATGAGCCCTTTCAGACAGTGAGGCTATTCACACGATGGGAGAAATTCGGGCTAGCGGAGGCTAGCCCGATTTTCTCCAATCATGAGAACCACTGGACTCAGCTGCAAGCCCGGTGGTTCTTAAGCGGGTAACCCGCTAAACTACCCCTGCCCTTAAACCAGGTTTGCGGAGTGAGCGCTCCGCAAACATGTTTTTTAAATTGCTGTGGCGTGGCTCCATGCTGTGGCAACTCATGAGGAGACCTCCAACCAGGAGGCTGAAAAGCAGCCTCCCAGCTCGAGGGGTCTCTCCAACATGCCCTGTGCGCTTGCGCAGGGCATGCTGGCGCTTCTAGGGGCCACATGGCCCTAGAACTCCCAAGCCCCCGCCGGCTCCGTGACGGAGCCAGCAGTCATGTGGGCAGCCGCTGTGGCCACCCAGAGCAGACTGACTGCTCGTCTGTGGGAAGAGCAGGCTAAGCCCTCTCTCCCCGCTAACCCTCTCCAGGTGGCTTTAAAAAAGCCAAATTCTGGCTTACAGCCCATTTGACCCACGAGTATACCCCTTAGGTTCTGGTAACTCTGGTGTGAAACTGACACTGTGGGTTGATGAACCTGAAGTTAATCCTCGAACCCAGGAATCGTCTTGCAGATGACCTTCCAACCCATATTGGGCAACCTCCGGTTTCAGGGCAGAGGATCTCCTACCTCTTCCTGGTCTGCCAAGGCCAAATCCCAGCAAACTCTGTAGTGCTTGCATCGCCACAATCTTCGTGGGTGTGTCCAGCACGATTGTGCCATTTCAGCACGGACCACCACCTCAGCAGGGAAAGGGCATTTAAACAGAGGGAGCAGTCTTTGGAAGAAGGGGCATCATCACACATTATTATTGATCCAGCCCGATGTACCCCAAGACACTTCTTCTCATGAGTAATGCCACAATGCGCATGCTCACACCCGAGGGAAAGGGGTTTAATTATCCCATCTAATTTGTACCAAAAATAGAGCAGAGCCACTCAAGAATTCCTGGGGCTGCCTTTCAACCCAGAAACCACGTATCATTCCCCTGGCATGTGTTATCTTTGTTGGGAAACTACCCAATTGCCCAGTTTATGGTGCCACCGGGACTCCATGTGCTTGTGCAAATACTACCATCACTGGGTTTGTGGAGACCTCTCCACAAAGTGCCCATCTTGTCACCCCATTCCCTTTTTCTGCAGATTGCCAAAGGGGGGAACATGAGACACAATAGGAAGCAGGCATCCCCCAATGTGGCTTTCCCCTTTGACATAGTTTGAAGCTTGGGATGCAGCAATGCAATGTCCCTGTTGCTGGCCAATGGCTAGAGGAGTGCGGAGACATTGGGGAGTGAGGCAAGTACTCAGAGAGGCAGGCAGTGAGAAGCATGGTGGGCACAGAGCTGACACATTTCTGGACTAGTCTGAGCTACCCTTTCTATCGTTTTGGCAGCAGTCATTGCACCAAACCCAGGTTACGGTGGCAGCAGAGTTTGGATGACACAATGGGGCTATTCTCACAATCAGGCAAAAGTGGGCTAGGGGAGCCTAGCCCGATTTTGCCTGATCGTGTAAACCACCGGGCTCGCAGGCAAGCCTGGTGGCTTACAAGCGGCTAGCCCACTTTAGTAGCCCTCCCCAAAGCCCGGGTTTGCAGAGCGAGCGCTCCGCAAACCCGGGCTTCCCGATCATGAGTAGTCGCGGTGTGGCTCTGCAGCATGGCTACTCGTGAGTAGACCCCTGGAGGGGTGGCAAAAAGCCACCTCCCGGCTCTGGGTGTCTCCCCAGTATGCCCTGCGTGGCCCCCAAGCTCCCCAGCCCCTGCTGGCTCTGTCATGGAGCTGGCAATCGTGTGGGTGGCCGATCTGGCCGCCCAGGGCTCCCGCTCTCCCCACTCAGCTCCTGAAACCGGGTCTCACTGATAGTGAGACCTGGCTCAATGACTCCTTCAAACCTCAGGGTGAAGCAGTGAAACTCACTACAAACGGAAGGTTCAGATTATGGTTTCAGCTCAAAAACCTCAGGTTGGTTTCATGCATTTGGACAACCATGAAATTGAACCTCTGTCTTGTTTGCCTCCGGTTTGGCATTATATGTGAAGGTGGCCAATAACTTCACTGAGTACCAGTCATCACTTCTAAATGTGCAGTGTGATTTTACATACATTTTGTGTGAATGAAGATGAAGTTATCTTTGGCTGTACTTTCAAAAACAATGTGTAAAAGAGAGTGGTTAACATGAGGAAAGTTACTCAAAGTAGTCCCATTGAAATTAAAAAGACAAGTAGGCATTGTGTAAGTTGTCCTTTTAATTCCAAGGGTGCTATGATATGCAGTCTAACAGAGCTGTAAGACTCCTCACGGAGCTGCAGAGAAGCTGCAAGATAAGCCCCAACACTTTTAAAACCTGGTGGCTGTGGAAGCAGCATTATCACATTTATTCCCATCTATGACAGTGGGGATAAATATGGTAATGTATCTTCTGCAGCTTCTGGGTTTTAAAAGCATCAGGGCTTATCTTGCGGCTTCACTGCATCCCCACACAAAGCCTTATGAATCTGGAAGACTGCACATCATGGCAGCCAATC
The DNA here is from genome assembly GCF_027244095.1 of Hemicordylus capensis. Taxonomy (NCBI): domain Eukaryota; kingdom Metazoa; phylum Chordata; class Lepidosauria; order Squamata; family Cordylidae; genus Hemicordylus; species Hemicordylus capensis. Next base: position 68,073,322 of record NC_069657.1, read on the forward strand.
GGAATATTTTGAGTAATTTTCCTCATCATATCAGCCAATGTTTGTTTTGATGATGAAATGAAAATAAAGTCAACACAGACCCTAGGTTATCAAATGTAGAAAGAGTAAAGCCCTCCTTATTTCAATAAGCTGATTATTATCCTTTTTGCAGTAATGGGATAAAACACACTAACCTAGAATACAATAAGGCGGGTCTCACGATCGGTGAGACCCGCCACAAGAGGGTTTGCAGGGAGAGTGGGCTTAGGCTGCTCTTCCCGCAGATCATCCCTGCTGCAATCCTGGGTGGCCGGATCAGCTGCCCACACGACTGCCAGCTCCATCATGGAGCCGGCGGGGGCTGCGGTGATTGGGAATCGGGGGCCGCATGGCCCCCGGAAGTTCTAGCATGCTCTGTGTGAGCGTGCAGAGCATGCTGGAGAGACCCCCGAGCTGGGAGGCTGCTTTTTAGCCTCTTGGTTGGGGGGTCTCCTTGTGAGTTGCCGTGGCATGGAGGTGCATTGTGGCAACACATGAACTGAAAGCCCGGGTTAGTGGAGCACATGCTCCACTAATCTGGGCTTAGGGGAGGGGTAGTTAAGTGGGTGACCCACGTAGGAGAAGTGGTTCTTACAGTCTGGCAAAATCGGGCTAGGCTCTCTTAGCCCGATTTTGGCAGACCGTGATAATAGCCTCAGTAAGTTTGTTCACATGGCTGTTAAGCGGGTAGGACAAGTGTTCTGTTGTTCACCTTTGGGAGCATGCTCCCTGTTTTCTTTCATGTCAAAAGATAGGTTGGAGGAGGGGAAAGTGGTTGTTTGGGTAGTTGGTGCATGCTTCATTGACATTTCCTTCTACCTGGGAAATATACTGGGTAGGATGAGGCTGCCCGAGCCTATGCCTGCCTCCCACACCATCACTTCTACCTCCTCCAATCTAGCTTTTAATTCACACATGACCAAAAATCAGGAGTGCGCACAGCTCCCTAAGCTCGATAGGATGCTTGTATTACTACTTAATGGTCATGCGAAAAAAACTAGCAAGTACCATTGGTTGCCAATTCTATTGAAATGTCTCCTAAAGGAGGTTTAAAATTAATCACTTAATTTGGCCATGTCAGTGAACCCCATGGAGGACACAATTGTGGAACTAATGTCTTGGCCTCAATTCTAGGTATATTATGAGGAAACAAGTTCCATGAAAGCGCTATAACATAATTTCAGGCAATAAATTTAGCTTCAGGGTATAACTGTTGGTCTAGCACAACTGAATCTTTAAAAATGTCTTTTCTCATTTGCAGTTATTTTCACCTTTTAATAACATTGGCATCTGTGAGCCTCCTCTTTCAAAAAGAATCATAATAGTGAGTTTCTCAATGATGTATGCTAAGGTATGTGCATAATGTTTACTAGAAAGGGCATCTTTTTTCCTGAAAGAAAATCTAATATTCTTCCATTAATATTAAATACAATATAATGATGTAATTTGAATCAAACTGTTTATGTACCCTCAGGAAGAACTCCCAGGTTATCTGTTTCCATTCTGTATTCTGGCTATGGCTGAGAAAGGTCACATTTGAAAATCCTGTTTATGGAGAGTCACAGGAAATGTAGGCATGGAAAATCATGTGTCATTGATAACTGGCACCAAGTTGCTAAATATTTGTCGTGGCAAATCTACCACCCCCCGCATAGTAACATTGTGGCTTGATGGTCTGCTCCTTCCCAAGATCCTGTGCCGGTTGACATGTTGTCAACTGGTTTAGCAGTCTTTCACCTCAGAAATGGAAAACATTTATATAGCAGGAAGAAATGGGATGAGAATGGCTACATTTTTATGTATCCTCGTATAAAAACAATAATCACATCATATTTTCCAACCATGAAGAAACACTTCCTTCTAGGACCACTTATCATTTTAATGTTACATGCTGTTCCACTGTGGTTACTTCAGCACAGGTCCCTAACCCACGCTGTTCCTTTAGATGCATATATTCAAATGGCAATAATTTTTTTTTAGACTGGGCATTAGGAATAGCATGGTAGTGCACTAAGCACATTGCTTGGGGTGGGCTACTCTCCATCACAGGAGGTGTGCTTAGGAGCAGGTTAGATATGTTTAAGTGTATTAAATCCCTGAAATTGGATGGCTGACTGAAAACCAAAATCTATTTGAAGTAAGAGAGGAGGCCTCATTCATGTGTACTGAGAAGCAGTTCCAAGCATAAAGTGCATCAGGGGCAGAGTTATCTGACAGCAGATATTTAAGCAGTAGCCACTGTCCATGTGTGACTGGTTCAAGGGCAAAGCTAGTGCCCAGGGGTTCAGCCCTTCTAGTACACAGCCCCCTTGTTGTGTGTGCATGGTCCTGCTCATCCTTGCGTACACTGCCATTCCATCATCTGCCTCTGAGCACACCCACCCACCACCGCCACTTGCCATGCAGTGCCTCTCACATGCAACACCTGTCCATCTCCTACCCATTGTCCTGCCACTGCTTGTCAGCCCTTCCTCCTTCTGGCTCCTGGGCTGGAAGAAGGAAAGGATGGTGGGAAGGTGGAGGTTGTGGCAGGTAGGAGTATTTGCACACCTAGGTGATTTTGGCACCCAGACTGCCCCCACAGTGGCCGGGGGTGTGTGAGCCGAACAGGCCTCCCCCCTGTGGTGGCAGTGCAGCAGCAGTGAGTGGAGTGACCCTTGAGAACTGCAAGGTGCTCCAGCATGTCTGTGCAGTTGGAATAGATTGTCGCATGCCTGTGATGGCATGGGCTTGCGATGATCTGTTCCATCTGCTCAGGTGCGCTGAAGCGCCTCACAGTTCTCAAGGGCCACTGGGCCAGACAGACAGGCCCAGTGGCTGCTCCACCTCCTGCCGCCATAGGGGGGGAGGCCTGCTTGGTTCACCCCGCCACCCCTGGCCATTCACATGTTGGCTAAAATTATGGAAAATATTGGAGGTTCGGCAGGGCAGTGGCGCAGGGTGGAAGTGGGGTGGCGGCAGGAGCCCCCCTGGATATTTGGCACCCTCCGGACCTTGGAGGCCATGGTCCAGGGCCCCAAGGTCTGGGGGTAAGAGCGCCTCTGGCTAGGAGGACAGGTGGGACTGGAGGCAGGCTGGCAGTGTTTGTGAGAGGCGCAGAATGGCAAGAAGTGGTGGTGGGTGGGCACAGACAGAGAGGCAGGTGGATGGGGGAGCAAGCAGACTGGCAGTGCATGTGAGGCAGGCATGTGCCAGTAGCAGTAACAGCACAGGAGGGGGAAGAGGGAAGGGCCTCCCAGAGGTGGAGCCAGCCCATGTTCCAGGGACACCCACAAAGACGGGTAGTTCTGCCCTTGTACTGGTTCTTCAATCCATACTGGGATATTGCCCACCTGCATTGCATCTGTGGATATGAGGAAGAATGCCACAAGGGGGCCACATGGCCCCCAATCCCCACAGCCCCCACCAGCTCCGTGATGGAGCCGGCAGCTGTGTGGGCGGCCGATCCGGCCACCCAGGGCTGCAGCCTTGATCGTCTGCAGGGAGAGTGGGCGAAGAGAGTGGGCTACTCCCATATAGATGTCTCACTATTTTTTCTCAGTTCTACTACTAGTGTAGATGGTTGCATTATGTAGATACTGCTGTAATTTGTGATTGTTTAGCAAGACACCAAGAAGAAGCTGCCCACTCCAGTTACAAAGTAGTGCAGAGCCTTATTGTTGCAGTTAGTCAAGAATAAGCATGGAGACTGTAGTGCAGTATAAAGTAAATAAGATTTATTAGGCTAAGTACACTTGAGATAGGAAAGACCTATCCTAACTATGAGCTACATAGTGAATAGGAGGGGAGAGAGAGAGTTGCTCCCATCTGCTCTCCAAGGAGAAAGGAAGTAGAACTGACTCACTACAGGAAATACCTGAGGAGTCAAGGCAGGGGTCATATAATAGAGGCAAAGCAGGGACAGGTAAGGGGATCCTTACTAACTACCTCTACTCCCAATGCCCCTAGTGGTCTTTAGGATAGTTGGTGCAAAAGGTCAATGCACTGTAACTCCATCTCCAACAGATATTCAATACATATTTAGAAGCTACTCTTAAAATGTTGGTGTTCATATAAGGCAAGAAACTTTGTAAAAAGACAGACCACTAGATTGGTGAACCTGGTCCTGAACAAAAGTGAGCTTCTGAAATATATATTGTGCCTGTTGGGAATTCTCTCTGGTAGGAGAATCCCCCTTTCATTATAGCAGAGTGCACAGAGGCACAACACAGCGGAATTTATTTAGGCATGCATGTATGCTGAGAGTAAAGTAACTTGGAGCCAGTTCATAGTTTCAAATCAATATAAATGGTATTTATCAGAGAACTCCATTCTGGATAGGAAAGTGAGGAGTTAGGATCTCTAATCTATCTATCTAGCTGGATGCAGATGGATTCTGCATCTCTGGACACATGGTGCAGGGAGAGGAGCTTGCATATTGCAAGGTAGAAGAAACAGGAAGAGAAAGGGAAGGGGAAGTGCAAAGCAGGAAGGGAGTTAGTTAGTCCCTAAGAGTAGCAATCTATATTCCAAAGGGATAGTGTCAGAGCGGTAGAGAAGGGATCACCAGTGTCTTGACCCTCTAGCCCTCTGACTCACTAGTCTGTCCTTCACTGTCTTTGAGACAAGAGACAGCGCAAAGTCCTTCACTTCCAACAGTGCCAGGGGAAAAAAAAGAGAGAGGCAAGTTATCTGTGTTATTTTCAGAAATAAAGTAATATTAGATTTAGTCTGAACACTTTTTGTCACGTTGCCCACAGAGCACCACATTAAGGTGAAATCAATCAAGTACCAGTCAGTGCTTTGATATGCTTCAATATTATGTCTATATATTCAGCTTGCAACCAATATAACATACCTTGGTTACATTTATCTAATGTTTCTAACACCAACATATTTGGCAGATTTCCCCCCAACAGTTTGCTTTCTCCCTGCCATCTCTGAATTCTGAGACATTTTTTATCACTGGTGTCTTTATACTGCTGTGGAAAGCTGAAGGAAAGTTGATGAACCATGGGCATAAAAACATCTGTGTGTGCATTACATTTTCTTTCTTGGGTTGGGCTGAGCAAATGAGCTGGCTGCTTCCATGACAAGTAGTTAAATGAAAAACAGTTAATGCTTTCGTCAGGTGAGCACGCCTTTGAAATCCCTTTCATGTGGAGTGGCAAATTTGCCACAGCAACTGCAAGCTGGCCATATAAACACCCTGCCTCAGAGAAAGTTGTTTTGTTTTCCAGACAGACTTTCAGTTGCTGAGAGGAAGTGTGCCACTGTGCCAGGTATTAGAAGTCAGGCCAATTTACTCTGAATTGGAAATGAAAACACACACACGGGTGTGCACACCACACAACAAACATAGTTCAGGGGCAAACAGAAAGCACTAAAGTAAACAGAGATATCATCTGGAACGTATCACTATTTTATGGTTTAGATGGATCTCAAACTTTGCAAGAGATTTATCTTTCAGTAAGAGACTGATTTTTTAAAAAGTCACTTTGACAAAATCTGTCAGAGGCATTCATGATTGTGACTGTAAAGGGCTTTAGGCATTGAAAATATCACGAGAACATGTGTGCCATAATTGTCATTGGCTCCAGTACAACAGTGTGTATACATAGCCACTAAGACTACATGAATATAAGCCTGTCAGGTGGCTGATCCACTACTTCTTAGAGTTAAAGAAGAAGGGGAAAGCCTTCCCTACGTCCTGAGCAGCCTATCAGTGGTACTGAAGTATACAGGGGCGTATCTAGGGTAGGGCAGGCAGGGCACATGCCCTGGGCGCCACTTGAAGTGAGGCGCAAATTCTTAAAATTAATTTAAAAAAAAATAAAAAAGGCCACCAAAAACAAAATGGCCATTGCACATGCTCAAATGGTCTCTGTGAGGCCCTAGGCCATGCCAGGCCTTGCAGAGGCCATTTGAGCATGCGTGGTGGCCATTTTGTTTTCAGTGGCCATTAAAAATACCAACACAATTATTTTTAAAAATGGCCACTGCACATGATCAAATGGTCTCTGCGAGGCCCTAGAGGCCAGCAGTGGGAGGGGTAACCTTTGCAGACGCCCCCCACAGCCTATAGGAAGCGCCCCTAAGGGGCTACAGGTTAAAAAAATTAATTTAATATAATATAAGTCACTGTACACATATTCAGATTGGCACAATGTACAGGGAATCAGGGCTTGTAAATACTGAGCTGAAGCTTACGAGCTAGGATTGTATTCATTTGCTCTTACTTTGCTTCTTATGATAAGTGAGTTAAATGTGTCTTTAAAATATGGTTATTAATGGTGAGTTTGTCTTTGAATCAGTGTGAAATCCTTAGTATTAAGGCCCACTGGGAGTTTCTTGCTCTCTTTCTCTCATTTTAATTGTCTTTCTGAAATACTAGAATATATTCCAAGCAGTGACACAGTTTACTCTGCATAGCCTTTCATTATTTTCAGAGTATCTGGGAAAAGCCAAATTCTCCATTTATTTTTAAAATTTATGTAATAGTGATGCTAGTAGATGCATAGTAGAGAATTAGACAGTTTTCCAAGTATACCTCCACATAGTATGTGGGTATTTCATGAGCCCCAGCATACTGAAATTTGTAGTTTTCCAGCAGTTTTTGGTCTGTCTACATCCACTGCTAAATAGTTTTTGAAATTTTAAAAGATTAATGAGCTTGACTTATATTTTTCAGTTGATATTAGAGTAAAGTTATCTGAAAGATGGGTGTCAGATGTTTGGCCAGGGGGCGCAATTTCCGTGCTTGCCCTAGGCGCTATTTTCCCTAGATATGCCTCTGGAAGTATATCTTCGGATATTTGAAACTCATTCATTCCCTTTTGCTCCTCCACCAGCTGCTGCTCTCTGCACTGCTGCCATTTTATTTTTCCATAATGATTTGTACACAGTGTTGCTCTGTGGCGGAGTGCAGGGGATGACAGACCTCACCAATGGCTTCCATTTTTATTCCCAAAGTTCTCCAGAATGATTCTGCATCTGGGGCATTGTGGGAAAATAAGACTGCTGTGCAAAGAGCTGCCACCCCCTTCCATGAAGCAGCTGTGGGAAATGTGTAAATAAACAGCCAACCCCCTCCCCTGCAAAGATGGAGTAATGAAATGAATAACAGGCTAATGAAAACATATATATATATATTTTAAAAATGCAAGTACAAACAGGATGATGATTTGGGATTTAATAAATGAAAATGAAAAGAGTAACAAAATGGAAAATCTTGTACACTACCAACCTCTGTGGAGCTCCCCCCTCCCCAGCTGGCTCAGAGAACCCGCTCTGGAGGGGGTCAGTTTTTAAAAAAAACATTATTTTCTTTTTATTTTTTTAAATTAATTCGCAAACTCCCTGAACGGGTCTGGGGGCATGTTTCAGTCCGGGGTCAACCCAAACCAGGGGTGGTTCGGCTCAACCCAAGCCTTCAAACCGAACCCATTTGACTTTGAACTGGTTCAGTTTCAAACCCATTTGCACACCCCTATTCAGTATGAAAACCCACTTGCTGGCGTTATAGCCAGACATGGAGCCTTGCTGTAGGAAGAACAGCTGCGGGGTGATGAATTGTAAGGAGAACAGCAAAGCACCCCACTTTAATTCACAGAGGCTCCATTGACAATTTCTCCAACCCCATACTATTGTTGTTGACAAAACACAGGTTTGGGAACATGTGTAATGGTTGTCTATCACTCTTTTACATTGTGGTTTCAATTCACATGTATATTGAAGAAAAGTTTGGCACTCTTCATAGACCTGAAGTGCTCTGACATAAAAGACGGCAAGTCTCTTTGCTGCCCTAGAGAGCAGGCCTAGATGTAGAGGCTCTTCTCACAAGCAGCCAAGACTGGAGTAAGGCAGTCAAGCCTGGGCTTGGCTGCCTGTGAGAACCACCTGGATCCAAGCGGATCCTGGCGGCAGGAAGGCAGAAAATCCATCTATAGAGCCTCACAGCCGTGGTTAAGGGTACAAGCATGCCCTTAACTCAGGCTAACAGCTCGTGTGCAAGCAGCCAGCGCTGGCACCAGAGCGGGCTCCTGGCCATTGCTAGGGAGATCCCCACAATGTACCATGCAATTGTGCATCATCAATTGCATAATGCATTGTGGGATTTCTGGGGACCAGGATGAAGCATCCCTACCCCTGGGCTTCCTCACTGCCTGGGGCAGCAGATGACTGGCTGGTTGTGCGACCCATGCTCCCAGCAACTTCTTGGTAATCATCTGTGCAGAAGCTAAGCAGTCTTCCTCCTCGCCCACCCTCCTGCTCTCCCAAACAGTCGTGTGAATGGGCCTTTAATGTTAAATTACAAGAGGGCAGATTTTAGTTGAACGTATTAAGGTAAGAGCAATATGGCAACCAAACTAATGGTGGTGGGCTGACATTCTCCGGAAGTCTTCTGGCAGAGGCTGGACAGCTATCTGTTGGGAATGCTTTAGCTCTCGATTTCCTGTATTGAGCAAAGGGCTGATGACCTGCAAGATCCCTCTATCTCCATGATTTATTGGCATTCATATAAGATCTCAGCTCTGACATGAGTAAGCCAAGAGTTGCTCATGCACAATTTAGTTCCTGGGTGAGAACATATGCAGGCCTTGGGTTCATGCTGCTCCTTCATAGCCCTTCTCCTTTTCCTCATGGTGTGTAGAAGTTAACAATCGAACAGGTGACACATTCTAGAGGGTTTTATTTCTTAGGATCAGATAAATTGGTCAAATGCAACGTGTTGATTTCAGAGAAGTATGAGTAGAAGGGTGCTTACTTTAGGAGGCTTTGTTTTCTTCTAAACCTCTCTGTAGTCCTGTTCACCATCTGCAGGGGAACAGGATAGCATGTGGTGCAGAAGGCAGCAAAGGGAAGGGCAGACTCCAAAAACTGGGTGGAGATATCTTACAGGAGTCTTGAATGAATGGGAGTTCTGCTTGTGCTAGGTGTCCCCACGTGATTGCAGAGGATTTGATGCCTTCATATTCCTGAAGGTTCCCCAACCATCAGAAGTAGGTTTTCAAGAAGTGCAGGGGGAGAAGGGGGTGGGAATCTTTCTTCAAGTTTCCTTCCTCCTGCACTGCTCAGGATCCAACCCAGGATCTGCAATGCCTACCTTCTATTTGTCATGAAGAAAACATGTAGAGTCCAAGAACTGCTCCCCTTCTCAGACTGGGTACAATCCCTGGACCTGAGTAACTCTACTCTGAGCAGGTTCAGGTGAGTGTCTAGTGGCTCACATGAAGAAAACAAGTTTTCACTGAGAGCATACCTGTCCTGACATCACTGAAGGATGTCTCAATGAACTGACATCTGAATTGACCCTGTACATCCTGTTACAAAACCCTGTTTAAACCCTGTAGCATGTGTGAAAGCCAGTGTGGAGTAGTGGTTAGAGTGCTCGACTAGGACCGGGGAGACCCGAGTTCAAATCCCCATTCAGCCATGATACTTGCTGGGTGACTCTGGGCCAGTCACTTCTCTCTCAGCCTAACCTACTTCATAGGGTTGTTGTGAGGAGAAGCTTAAGTATGTAGTACACCACTCTGGGCTCCTTGGAGGAAGAGTGGGATAGAAAATGTAATATATTATTATTATTTTACACAGTCAGAAAGGTGTTATTGACTGGTTTGTTTTATCCAGACATCGAGTCCTTCCCAAGGACCTGGGATGCCAGAATTTTATTGTCAATGTTGTTGCTGTTGTTATTATAGATATTGTCGCAGAATATAGGCTGTTCCCAGTAAAGCTGCTATTTGTAATTGGCTGATGGTGATTTCTGTGGCCCCTATGGTGTTGAGGTGCTCTTCAAGGTCTTTTGGAATTGCACCTAGGGCGCCAATTACCACGGAGATTATTTTGGTCTTTTTCTGCCACAGCCTTTCCATTTCAATTTGTAGATCTTTGTATTCGGTGATTTTTTCTCTTTCTTTTTCTTCTATTCTGCTATCCCCTGGTATTGCTATGTTGATTATTTTGACTTGTTTTTCTTTCTTCTCGACTACAGTTATATCTGGTGTATTGTGTGGCAGATGTTTGTCTGTTTGTAGTCGGAAGTCCCATAATATTTTTACATCTTCATTTTCTTCAACTTTTTCAATTTTATGGTCCCACCAATTTTTGGCTACAGGTAGCTTGTCTTTTTTGCAGATGTTCCAGTGTATCATCCCTGCTACCTTGTCATGCCTTTGTTTGTAGTCAGTCTATGCAATCTTTTGACAACAGCTGATTAGGTGGTCCACGGTTTCATCTGCTTCTTTACAAAGGCGGCACTTGCTGTTTGTGGTTGATTTTTTGACTTTTGCTCTTATTGCATTTGTGCTTAGTGCCTGTTCTTGTGCAGCCAGTATTAAACCCTCTGTTTCTTTCTTCAAGTTGCCATTCTTAAGCCATTGCCAGGTCTTGGTGATGTCTGATTTTCCACTTATATTGTGCAAATATTGACCATGCAGGGGCTTGTTTTTCCATTTTTCTGCTCGGTTCTTGACTTGTTCTTTCTTGTAGGCCTGCTTTGTTTCATTTGTGTAGAATAGTTTCGCGTTATTGACCATTTGAAGTGCATGTTCTTCACTGTCCTTGATATATTCTTCAAGGCCTCTTTTCTCCTCCTCTACTGTTTGATGGACTTGCAGCATTCCTCTTCCACCTGAGCTGTGAGGGAGGTATAGCCTATCTACATCACTGCAGGGGTGCAGAGCATGATTGATGGTCATGATTTTCCTTACGATCTAGCATCTCTAGCTCTGCCTGGGTCCAGTATATTATTCCTGCAGTGTATCTGATAACAGGTATAGCCCAGATGTTGATGGCTTGTATGGTGTTCCTGCCATTGAGTTTGGACTTGAGGATTTTTCTAACTCTTCTGATGTATTCACTTCCAATTTTTCTTTTAACTTAAGTGTGTGCGATGTTATCAGCCTGGAGAATGCCGAAGTATTTGTAATGTTCTTTCTCTTCCAGGTTCTTGATCTTGTTTCCATTGGGCAGTTCTATTCCTTCTGTTTTTTTATTTTCCCTCTGTTCATTATTAATGTAGCACACTTGTTTAGTCCAAACTCCATTGCTATATCGCTACTGAATATATGGACAGCGTTTAGCAGTGATTCAATTTCTGACTGGGACTTTCCATACAACTTCAAATCGTCCATGTACAGCAGATGGTTGATTTTACTTGATGTTTTAGATGTTTGGTATCCGAGGCCTGTTTTGTTTAGTATTTGTGAAAGTGGAGTCATGGCGATTACAAACAACAGAGGGGATAGTGAGTCCCCTTGGAAAATGCCTCTTCTAATGCTAACTTGTCCAAGTGTCTCGCCATTGATTGTTAACTGTGTACTCCACATGCTCATAGCTTTTTAAAAATAAATATCTGAATGTTTTTACTGACACCAGTTGTTTCTAAACATTTTAGTATCCATGTGTGAGGCAATGAATCAAAGGCTTTCTTGTAGTCAATCCATGCAACACTTAGATTGGTTTTTCTTCTCTTGCAATTTTCTAAATAAGTTAAGTGTTTCTAAATAAGTGTTGCATCACTTCATCTGCTATTATTCCAGTTAATAATTTGAACATGGTTGGCAGACAGGTTATCGGTCTATAATTACTTGGAACTGCACGTTTTGCTGGGTCTTTCACGATGAGATGAGTTTTCCCACTTGTTAGCCATTGTTCAATATCACCTCCTTGCAAAATGTGATTGAACTGTTTTGATAGTGTTTATGAAGGCTTGTTAGGTGTTTAAGCCAAAGGCCATGCAGTTCATCGTCGCCTGGAGCAGTCCAATTTTTAATTTTCTTTGCTCTTTCACTTATTAATTCTGGTGTTATTATTAGATCTTGCATTTGTTGGTTACATTTTTTGACCTTTCATCATCATCATTATTATTATTATTATTATTATTATGTTTTGAAGGTGTTCATCAATCTGGATGAACACCCCTTTTACGTGATTAAAGGATGTCGCAAGAGTGCTTTTGCATGTCATTTAGTGATATCAGGGCACATGCATTCTCGTTGTGTCCCTGCCTCCAACATGTGAGCTGCTGGATACTTGTCCAAATCGGCTCTTTGTGAATCAAGTTAACAGACCTGCCATACTGTACAACAATCTTGGTGATAGTAATTTATTTATCTCTTTATAGATAAAAGAGATAATGTATTTATCGCCTTTATCTTTTATATAGAAAAATGTGCAATTTATTTGTGTCTTCATCTAAAGAGCAATTTGTTTATCTGCAATATTTATTGCCAGGCTTTCAACCTAACAGTTCTGAATGAAAATTGAGAAATGTCCAAAAATATTTTAATTCTAAAGTTCTCACTACACTTTCTTCTGCTTTCTATCTTGAACAGGCTGTCCTGTTGGGGTTTGTGATTATTTAGCAAACCAACAAGGAAGCTACCACTCCAGTTACTGAGTGCAGACCTCTCCACTTGCAGGATCAAGGATTCTGTTTCCCTTTTGGGGCAGGCGCATATCCAACCAACATTTGCAGTTAGCATCTGCAATTGAGTTTGGTTCTCTTGGCCTTTGGGACGTATGCATAAGCCTTTGATTCAAACACAGAGACATGGTTTAGAGAGGGTTTGTGCCCGTACCAAAATTCAAATGGTGTCTTGTCTATTGCTTTGGTTGGCAATCTGTTTTGCAAGTAATTTGAAGTCATCACTGCTTCTCCCCAGAATTTATTTGCCAAGCCAGCACCATGTAACATGCATCTGGTCATTTCTAGTAGAGAGAGATATTCCCTCTCCACCACCCCATTGAGTTCAGGTGTGTATGCAGGAATAGTTTCATGTGAAATCCCATGCTCCTTTAAGAATCTTTTGATGTCATTCTATTTATTTATTTATTTATTTGATTTATATATCGCCCTTCCAAAAATGGCTCAGGGTGGTTTACATTTAACATGTATTAGCCTCCATTGTCTGACCTTTCTGAGGCTTTCTTTCTGACCTCTGAAGCTTTCTTTCAAATTTGTTGTTGACTAGTGCAATATATTCTTTAAATCTCTCAAATACTTGACTTTTCTCTCTCAGATGATATACATAAGTAAATCTTGAAAAATCATCAATAAATGTGAGTATGTGGCGATTGCCACCCATACTATTTTTCAAGTGGACCAGATACATCAGAATATATTAGCTCCAAAGGATGCTGTGATTCCATCAGTGTCTGTCCAGAAAAGCTTGGTCTCACCCCTTTATTAAGTAAGCAACATCTTGTGGCAGCTTCTTTGCATGACTCCACTTTAAAGTCCTTAATTTGTCCATTTCCCCCGAGCTCATTTATCACATTTATTTGCCTATGCGCTAGTCTTTTATGCCATATGATAGAACAATTCTTGTGTTCGCATGAGGCTGAGAGGCTTGCCTGTTCTGTCCAATTGAAAAAGACCATCTTTACACATATAGGCTGTCATAATTAAATCATAATCTTTGGTGATGTAGCAAACTTTGTCCTCAAATGTCACTTTACAACCTTTATTGACTCCATGTACCACAGAGATCAAGATACTCTCCATATCAGGGACAAAGAGTGCATCTCGTATCAAAATCTTTTCAATTTTTCCATCAAATTGTCTGAAATACAGTTCAGCTGATCCTCTCCCAATCAAATAAAGATTGTTCCCATCAGCAACACAAACAACAACTTTGTCATTTTTTCTCAATCAAACAGTTCAGGAGAATTCAGGATATTTTGGGTAGCGCCTGAATCAATAATAAAATCATTTCTTGTATTCCTGCTTGCTACATTGAAAGACTTGGCTCTTTGGCTCTCTCTCTCTCTGTTTCCTGTTCTTTAACCAGCACGCTGTTTGCTTTTGTGCCTGTGAGAAACGCTTGTCTTCCTTTCTATTGTGTTCACAGGCTGTGAGTAATCTCTGTAGCTATGGTAACCAGGTTTTCCTCCTCTATGATTCTTTTTGCATTTCTCACTTGGCTCTGGGCAGTTTGCATGTGAATACAGTTTCCAATTCAAGCTTACTATTTGAAACCTCCAGTGCCATTTTTACATGATTATAACTTTGTGGCAAAGATTTCAGAATCAAATAAATTAACACTTGATCATCCAAAGTAGGTCCATGTTGTTTAAGTAATCTGTGAATCTCCTGCATTATATTTATATGGGTTGAAATATCCCCTTCCAGCTGCATTTTGCAAATCCTTTGAATTAAAAGGACAGCAGCGTTGGGGGAGATACTGCCATACAGCTTTTTGAGCTTTTTCAACACCTCTGAGGCAATTTCAGTCTCTTTGAAATGCATTAACAAGTCATCACTCACATTTAGGAGAATCAAGCCATATGCTCTGTCATACTGTCTTCTTTTGGGCAGCCACCCCATCTGTGGGTATTGGTTCTGAGAGGGCTACATTAAGTCCTTTTGCCTTCAGGAGGGCTTCCATTTTCATGACCCCTTGATAGTAATTCCTTCCATTCAGCTTGGAGAAGGCAATGCTGCTCACCTCTGGATCCATGCTGTCTTACTAACTAACTCTGCTACAGACTTTTGGGCTGCTGGGCCCTAACCCTGTTGATGTTTGTGATTATTTAGCAAAGCATCGAGGAAGCTACCACTCCAGTTACAGAGTGCAGAGTTCAGTTGTTGCAGCTAATTAAGTAACACACATGGAAATCACTGTAGAGTCTAAACAAAATTGATTTATTGGTGAAGCACCAATAGAGATAGGAAAGACCTATCCTATCTATCAGCTACATAATGAAGAGAGAGAGAGAGAGAGAGAGAGATATGTTTCCATCTTCTCTCTAGGAGGACAGGAAGAGGACTGACTCACTACAGGAAGTACCTGAGGAGTCAAGGCAGGGGTCATAGAGCAGAGGAAAGCAGGGACAGGTAAGAAGACCCTCACTAGCTAGCTCTGCTCGCAATGCCCCTAGTGATCATTGGGATAGTTGGTGGAAAAGGTCAATGCACTGGAACTCCATCTCCAACATGTCCTTTCAGTCTTGTCAACCTCATTGGGCTTTACCTAATTAGGATAGTATCAGCAACTTTTGGCTCCCAGAGCTGTATCTGACAATAGCTTTTGGAAGCTTTGAAGGAACAGTGATGCAAAAAACCAGATACTGTGTTATCTGAATCCAAGACTGGGTTTTTGTCCAAGTTCTTTGATGTTAGAAATGGGGTGGGGAGGTCATCTTAAATTCAGAGGCCTCTTCCTTTTGGGAAAATACAGGTATGATCTATTTGTAACCTGCATTTTAAAAGGGGGTCATCTTAAATTCAGAATCATCTTTGGGTAAATATGGTTTGTTTGAATTTAGAATAATTTGGTGACAAATCTTCCTTATGGTACAGCCGCTATAAGTGCCTAATTTAATATTGATAGTGACTTAACATATTGTGCAACCAGCCATGCACCCAAGAGTGATACAATCTTGCTGGCTGTGTGAGACTCACCAGCAGTGGAAGAGACTAAATGCACCCTAAGCATTGCTTCCCAGTAGCTGTGACCCACGCCTACTGGGAATGATGGGAGTCAGTCACAGCTACTCTGATGCAGCACATAGGCTGCACAGAGCCTCCTTCGCCATTAGTAGGACTATCCATGCACAGGTGAATCCTAGGCAGCCAGCAAGATCACATCCCTCTTGGGTGCACAGCTGGCTGTGCAGAATATAAGCCAGGATTTTTGTTGCCAAAAGACATATTCATAATTGAATGAAAAGTGCCAGTCAACCAAAGATTTAGAAGGAGGTGAGAAATAGTGCATGGACTGGATATACAGGCTCTTTGTAATTCCAGCCACTATAACATAAGCAGGCATGTGTGTCTGGCAAAGGGTAAGGCTAAATGAGAGAATACAATGAAATGTTAAATTAGACTGTATGGGGTTAGTAAGGACAGAGGATAAATTTTATTTAAAGAAAGTAACATTGTATTTCATGCCAAACTGAGGTAATTTCCTTCCTTTTTCTATATTTCCTAGGTTCCCCGATTTACAATTTTAATGGTGCTTGCCAGAGCTCACCTGAAGAAAGCATTATTCAAATAAAATTTAAAGGAAATATTTTTGTTCTGGGCTTAGACACATAAAGAAATACTACTGTACATTTTTTTTAACCCTAGTAGTAATCATACTACTAATTGCACCCATAAATAGACTGGTGTTGCTGTAGTGCAGAGTGAAGATTTGGGGCCCATTAGATTATCCATGTGTAGTTCTTTATAGAAGAAAAATAAGAGGTACGCTACTTACTGTTCATCAGAATAGAGATGTGATTCACACTAACATTTTGGAAAAGCCACTGCTTTTCAGAATGCCCTAGTATGTATTGTGGCTCAATACATACATGTATTGTATGTAATGTGGCTCAATACATCATGGGTGGAGTCTTGAGAAAGCAAATGTACCTTTAACATAGTAAATTAAATTAAATTAGGTTTGGTTTTCCCTACAGTGATGTTACGATGCCAGACAACACCTCCTGGTGAAATTGGGGCCTGGACCTCTTGGCGTCTGGATTATAAAACTCTGGTTGAAACAGGAAATGGTGAGTCATTGGCTGAATTCAGATGACATAGGAAACTGGAGGTCCCTTCACCTCTGGTTTCCAAAGCCAAACTCAGAATTCCGGAGTCATGGGTGAAAAAGGACCTGCAGTTCCCCTCTCCACTGAACCTTTGGTCAGAGTCGGGTTTCACCACCCTTAACTCCAGTTTTGTGGTGCCAGCATTATGTACAAATGACCTGTGGTTAGGGGCCCATGGAGCCAGAGTTGCGGGAGGAAGCTCCTCCCTCACTCTGGCCCAATTGGCTGTGCGCGTTGTCCTTCTGCCAAGAAGGAAGCCCACGCAGCCAGCTCCTCTGCCTCTCTGCAGTCTCGCTGAAAGCAGAGAGGCAACTCTCCCTGTCATCTAAGCATGGACAGGAGAGCAGGGGGAGGGGGATGCAGAACCGACCTGAAGTTCCACACTATGTCTGAACTGGGCAATGATCTCAGTACAAATCAGAGAATGGGCGATCAGTATACTGTGCCAGTCAGGGTGGCCCTTTCATAAGGCAAGATGAGGCAGTCACCTTAGGGAGCAGATTACTGGGGTCCCAGCCGTGCAATAAGATTCCACTTGCCATTAGGGCTGCCATATTCAAGCATTCCAAATCTGGGCATCCTAATTTGCATGCTATGCTAATCAGCTTGCAAATTTGCATATTATACAAATTATTCAAATCAACCTATTGCTGTCCAGTTGACTTGTATTTCCTCTGGATATCTACCAGCAATCTCTTAATCTGGTCATTTACCTGAGCATTAAATACCCAGACCTTATGTCCCAATACTTTCTAATATACAAGTTCAGTTTTTAACTTTGTCTTTCTCTAACTTTGTCTAATTAACTCTGTGTGTGTAGCGCTGTCATGGATTTCTCACCAACTGCAGACTACAACCCCAGTCCATTTTCAAGTACCTGAATATGCTGTTTATTGGTGAATAAACGTGCTGTTTATTGATGTAAATATGCTATTTATTGTTGAAGGTAAAGATAGCAGATAAGATAGATGGAAATAGCAAATCAAAACTCATGCTGAGGAGCAGTGCGGAGTGCTGGCGAGACCCCCAGAGCCGGGAGGCAGCTTTTTGCCTCCTCTCCGGGGGTCTCCTCGTGAGTAACTGTGGCATGGAGCCGCACCATGGCTACTCACGATTTTAAAAAACGGATTTGCAGAGCGCTCACTTCGCAAACCCAGTTTTAGGGGAGGGGTACTTGAGCGGGTTACCCACTCTAGAACCACCAGGCTCGCAGCCGAGCCTGGTGGTTCACACGATTGCAGAAAAGCTAGCCCGAATTTCTGCAATTGTGTGAATAGCCTCACTGAATGGTCAGGCCTCAAAGCCTTCTTCAGGTGTAGAAGGGAATAGAGGTAAAATACAATTTCTTATTCGAAGGTGGCACAAAGCCTCTCGATTGATTTTACCTAGTATAAACACAAGGAATCTGGCCTTCTACTCTTGCCTGGTCAACAGGGCTGTATGTTCTGCATGGCATACTTCCACTCAGTCCATTGACCTTCGGGACCCTAGATAGGGGAATATATACTACAAATCTGAATTTGGGTATGGCTGCCCATGGTCTTGATCTGGCCCTGATATAAATATTGGCTAAGGAGGTGAGAGTTAAGGCTTACCAATTCTATCAGACTGCAAAGATGCTTCTAGGGATGTGCAGACAGATTCGGGGGTTTGAGGTTCGTGGTTTTGGTTCAGATGGTTCTACCCCCAGACCAAACACCATCCAGCTCGATAGCCCCCAGAACCAAAACCACCCCAATGGTTCTGGGGGTTTGTGAATTGTAAACACTTAATTTTTTAAAAATTACCTATAAAAAGATCATTGAGGCGGTGGGGGGCGGGGCACGTGAAGGTTCGCAGAGGCCATTTGTGCATACATGGTGGCCATTTTTGTTTTTAAAAAGTGGCCACCAAAACAAAAAATGACCACTGTGCATGCGCAAATTGAAAAGCCATGGGTCATGCCAGGCCTCACAGAGGCCTTTTGCGCATGCACAGCAGCCGCCATTTTGGCCACCATGCCATTTTTAGCAAGGCCTGAATGGGCCGAAAAATGGGCTGAAAATGCCCGAGGGGTGCGTTTTGAAGGCTGGTGGGGGCAGGGGGGACCTCCGCGGACACACCCCGTACCACCTCTACAATCATTTTAAAGGTAATTAACTTTTTTAAAGTGTTTAAAATTCGCGGACCCCCCGGACCGGACCAGACCGGGGCGGGGGGTTTCAAGGGGTGTTGGACCGAACTGGCCCAGTTCAGTTCGAGGCTGGTCTGGCCTTGAACTGAGCCAGATCAGACGGTTCCGTGCACAACCCCAGATGCTTCCCTGCCTCTGAGTGATTGAGTTTGCTGCAGTGTGATATCATGAACCTTTACAGTTTTGGCCTGGCCAACCCATCTCTCAGCACCCATGGATAGTGGTGTGGGGTCCCTTCCAGAAAGACCAAAATAGAGCAGGTGCTGGAACTGTTTTTCTTTTCATTAATTTCCCCAAAGCACACGATGTTCATTTTGAATATATCCATCAAGGGAATATCTCCATGAACATATACAAAAAAGTATAAAGCTTTGAAAAGAACGTGTATATATCAGCCTGTTACTGTAGCCTGGTAACAGGAACATAACAGGAAACCAGAGGTCCCTTCACCTCTGGTTTCCTAACCTGAACATCCAAATTTGGGGAAATGGAGTTTGCAGGGGAAAGCAACCTGCAGTTTCCTTTGCCAAATTCCACTCTGAACCTTCAGTCGGAGTGGAGTTTTGCCACTGCAAACTCCATTTCTGTGGTGCCAGCATTACATCTGAATACTTGCACTGCAGTTTGGGCCCCAAGGAACCAATTCTGGCTCGATTGGCTGTGTAGGCTGTCCTTCAGGAAAGAAAGAAGCTCACACTGCCAGCTCCCCCAACTCCCTGCAGTCTTGCTGATATCCAAACACACGTCCGAACGAAGGCTGGACAATGGGGGAAGGGGGTGTGTGGACCCACAGGTCCACTGGACCCATAGTTCCATGTTACATCTGAACCAGGCCAATCTGTTCAATGAGGTGTATATGCTGGAGGAACATCCTTTTCAAGAAATGGAGCAGAAGAAAGTGTAGTGAAAATTCTAGAATTAGAATGGTTGTTATCCAATTTGACCTGAGAACTTTTAAGAGTATTATCATGTGGATATACTGTGTCTAGTGTTCCCTTTAGCAGGGATTTCCAGATATTGTTGACTACAACTCCCATAATCCCCAAGCAAAGCCCTCTGCAGCTGGGGATTCTGGGAGCTGCATTAGAGGGAACACTGACTGTGTCTTATATTTGGATTATTTTAAAATGTTTTCTCATATAATGTTCATGTGGATATTCCCTTGAGAAATACTATATTTGAAATGCATTGGGAACATCAATAAAAAGGAACATGAGTCCCAGCAGCTTTGCACTTTTGTGTTTCTATTCTGAATTACAGTTGCCTTGATCCCATTTTTTGTGTGGGATTCTTTGCCCCTCGGTCACCAAGTGGCATTGGTCAAGGAGTATTACCTCCCCCCTTACCTCACTGGCTGCATTTCCCACTGTTGGGAGACTTAAGGCAAAAGGAATCTCATGGCTGCCAATCTGGCAACCCTATTCTTTGAAATTGCAACCAGTACAAAGTAGGGTGGATTTGCTTCTCTTGCTTCTTACAAGATGCCACTACTTGATCTCTCTCTCTCTCTCTTTTTTTTTTTTTTTTGCATTCCTTGTGTCTTGGCCTGCTACAACTGTATCTAGAGGATGGATCACAACACACATTTTCCATTCAGGGATTCATTTCTGGGGTTTTGAGAACAGACAAGAAGATGGAAGGTTCAACACCTCCTTTGGGAAGTGTCAAATTGACTTGGGCGCCTGCAGCTGAACTGGTTCAGCGGTGTGGGGAGCAGACCCCTTAAGAAGGTGGTAAGCAGATCCTTCCCTGCTCTGCTGCTGTCTTTCCACTTCTCCGGGCATGGTGCTCACACTAGCAAAGGATGTAGCTACGGCGATGTTCCCTGCAGCCTGCACATTGCCTGCAGCCTGTGTGCATGTGCAGTGGCCATGTGTGTGCTGACACCACATGTGCAGGCTGGAGGGAGCAGTGCCACAGCTGCCGTAGCCTTTGCTAATGCGAGCAGTGGGGCAGCAGCATAGCAAGTGAGGACCTGCTTCTCAAGGGAACCGCTCCCTGCCCCACTCACACCTGCATGAGCCGTTCGTGCACATCCATAGTGGAAGGATCTATTTAGACTTAACAGCAAGGCAAACATAGCTATATATTACACTGACCTCTTCTGAAGATTTAACAAACGCAGCAATCATGTTTAGCTAAACTATGCTGTGTAAGTGATTTCTCCCAATTTATCCAGAAATGTCTTTCAGTATGTGACTCCTGAGGATGTGGACAAGTTGTTTTGAACTGTGCATCCTACCACTTACTTTCTTGGCCCTTGCCCAGCGTGGCTTATTTTATCTAACAATCAGATTATC
The DNA here is from genome assembly GCF_027244095.1 of Hemicordylus capensis. Classification (NCBI taxonomy): domain Eukaryota; kingdom Metazoa; phylum Chordata; class Lepidosauria; order Squamata; family Cordylidae; genus Hemicordylus; species Hemicordylus capensis. The sequence continues at coordinate 68,094,337 of NC_069657.1, forward strand.
TGACAGGGTCTGGTAAACATCATAAATCCTTCTCTGAGGGAGGGTACGATGCCTCCTTGTCTTAAGGAGGCTATCATTAGACCATTGGGATTAGGTGACACTGTTCTACAGTGCTTCCATTCCTACTTCTCGGTGTCACGTGGAGATGGTGTTGTTGGAACTAGGACCCTGGCAGCATCAGCATTCAGCTGCAATGTCTCATAGTGACCATTGTGGTGGTGGGGATTAGGGACATGGATAAAAGTGCTGGACTCGACCCCTCTTTGCTCTTACAGTGTTAGTCTCCATTTTGTCTCTCCAGAGATGGTTGTTTGTTTTGGTCTCTCTCTTCAGCCATGAGCTGCAGCTGGAATTAAGCTGCAGGCTTTTCACATTTGTTTGTAACCTTTTCTTTAAATAAATCCTTGTAGTTCTTCAATACTAAAGAGCTGTCTCAAGACCTTTTGCTTTGCTGCTTTCTCACCAAACTGGCTTTGCTCTGCTAATGGGAATTGAACTGCCATTCTTCCCCTACAGGTGTCGTTTGGTGACTGTTGCTCTGTAAATTGAGAGTTACTGTATGAAGTTCCACAAGTCTCCATACTGCCTCCAAAACTCTTTAGCATCTACATGAAACTGCTGGGAAAGATCATCAGGAGATTTGGTGCAGGGTGTTATCAATATGTTGATGACACCCAATCTATTTCTCCTATCAACTTCATCAGGAAAGGCATAACTTTCCTAAATGCCTGTCTGGAGGCAGTAATGGGCTGGATGATGGATAAGAAACTAGTGATGTGCGGTTCGGTCCGGATCCGGACCGGTTCGTCCCGAACCGGTCCGGATCCGGCGGTTCGATCCCGGACCGAATCGGGCCCTTCTGGGACCGATCCGGACCGAATCCGAGTCGGTTCGGCTCCGAACCGGCTCGGGTTTCCCGAACCGGTTCGGGAGTTCAATTGAGTCTCTGGAGTGTCCCTTTAAAGTTTGAAGTGTGTCCTCCATTTTGTGGCTCATTCCTGAAACTTTTGCTCCTAGCATCCATTTTGTGATGCTATTTTCAGGCATTGTATTGGCTGCGCTATTGATCCTTTGATTGGCCAGAATGAGTCCTTTGGTCTGGTAGGCTGCTTGGCTGTTGCACTGTTGAGAGCTGGCACCCTGTTGGCCGTGGGGGAGTGCAAAGGTGGGGGCTCCCAAAGGAGGGAATTTCAAACCTATATAAACCCAAGCCTCTTCTCTGGAAACTTCTCTTGGCTGCAGTTGTGGGATCATCTCTGAGACCTTGCTTGCTCTTTTGCTGCTGGTGTCTGCTGTGAGTCCCTGCTGACTGTGTGTCACATTAGTGTGTGTCTGTCTCTCTGCTCTCTCTGTGTGTTGTTGTGTGCCACCTTGTCCATCTGCCCTCTGTCTGTCTCTGTCCAAACCTCTTTAATACTTTCCCCTCAACTTTTTCCAACTTTTCCTGTTGTGTTTTCTGTTCTCTTCACCCTTTCTCTCAACCCTTCTTCCAAAGTTTTGGCTTTCCCTCCTCCCCCCCCCCCACCCCCCTCTTCTGCATTGCTTTCCTGTTTTTGTGCCTTGCCTGACTTTTGTTCCACTTTTTGAGTTTCATTCAATTATTGCTTCTGTGTAAATTTATATATTTGCTGATTTTGGTTTTTAATTAATAACTTCTGCTATTGTTATTGCTGGCTGCCTGTCTGAGTTGTGTTTCTGAGGATTTAGTTTATATTATTGCTGCAATTTGATTCCTTGTGTTCTGATTTTGATTGTTAATTTGTTCCCCTCTGGCCCTGCTCCTAGCTTCCCCCCTCCCTCCCTCCCTCCCACCCAGATAAGATTGTTTCCCTCCTGTGCTGCTGCCTGTTGAGCCTTGCATTCTTTGGATTTCTTTGTGGAATTAGGTTCTGGTTTTGGTTTTGCTCCCTGTGTGTGTCCCACCCACTCCCCCAGTCCCTCCCCCTGGTAGTTGTTACCCCCCCCCCCCCGCCCTGAGACTTTCTGGCTGCCCTTTGGTTTCCTTTTTTTTACTTTGTGTATAGATTGTTTTGATTCAAATTTGATTGTTCCCCTGTGTGGTCCTGCTCCTAGCTTCCCCCCTCCCTCCCCTCCAGAAACCCACTCCCCCCACTGCCACCTCCTCCTCCTCCACTCCTGCCCTGCCTGCCCCCTCCCACCCAGACTGAGTGTTGTTCCCCATCCTCCCTGGTGCTGCTGCTGCTGCCTGTTGAGTCCTGTCTTAGTTACTTTGGTTTTTTGTGTGAAATCAATTAGCTTCTTTTGGTTCTGGTTTTGCTGTGTGTGTGTCCCATTCCTCCCTGCTGGTTGTTGTTGGTTGCTCTCCCCCCTCCCCAGACTTTCTGCCCATTGTTCCCAGGTGTGGTTTTTTTTTGGACTTTTTTTTCATATTGTTTGGTTTGCTTTGATTGATTCATTGATTGTTCCCCTCTCTGTGTGGCCCTCTGCTCCCAGCTTCCCCCCTCCCTCCCCTCCAGAAACCCACTCCCCCCACTGCCACCTCCTCCTCCTCCACTCCTGCCCTGCCTGCCCCCTCCCACCCAGACTGAGTGTTGTTCCCCATCCTCCCTGGTGCTGCTGCTGCCTGTTGAGTCCTGTCTTAGTTACTTTGGTTTTTTGTGTGAAATCAATTAGCTTCTTTTGGTTCTGGTTTTGCTGTGTGTGTGTCCCATTCCTCCCTGCTGGTTGTTGTTGGTTGCTCTCCCCCCCCCCGACTTTCTGCCCATTGTTCCCAGGTGGTTTTTTTTTTGGACTTTTTTTTCATATTGTTTGGTTTGCTTTGATTGATTCATTGATTGTTCCCCTCTCTGTGTGGCCCTCTGCTCCCAGCTTCCCCCCTCCCTCCCCTCCAGAAACCCACTCCCCCCACTGCCACCTCCTCCTCCTCCACTCCTTCTCTGCCTGCCCCCTCCCACCCAGATTCATCCCCCTTGACGCATACTAATCCCCCCAAAACACACCCTGCCCTCTGGTCTCTCCCCCTCTTGCCCCCCGACTCCCTGCTACATACCCCAGACCCCCTGAAACACACTCCACCCCCCAAACACCCTCTGTTGGTCTCTCCCCCTCTTGCCCCCTACTCCCTGCTACATACCCCAGACCCCCTGAAACACACTCCACCTCCCAAACACCCTCTGGTCTCTCCCCCTCTTGCTCCCCGCTACATACCCCAGACCCCCTGAAACACACTCCACCTCCCAAACACCCTCTGGTCTCTCCCCCTCTTGCCCCCCGACTCCCCGCTACATACCCCAGACCCCCTGAAACACACTCCACCCCCCAAACACCCTCTGTTGGTCTCTCCCCCTCTTGGGACCGTCACCGCTGCTGCTGCCTCCCACACCCGAATCCCCCTCCCTGCTGCTACATTACAGCTCCTCCTCTCTTCTTCCTCTCTCTCTCTCTCTTTCTCTCTCCTCATCCCTTCACTTCTTCTTCCTCCCACAGCTGCAGCCACACAGTATCCTACCTCCGACCTCACCTGGAGGTCCCCGCCATCGGTTATTTTTCTTTTGAAAGTTGTTTTATTTCATTTGTCTCTGCTTGGGGGTGAGTTGAGCAACAACACATAAATAGTGTGGTCTCCTCACTTCTGCCCCTCCATCGTTGAACTACCCCGGTTGCCTGTGCCTCGTGCGGCCGCCCTGTTGTGTCCCAGCCCAGGGGGTTGGCTGTTGGCGGCGCATCCGTGACCAGCAGTGAGCGGCAGGAGAAGGACCGGAAGAAGAGGGGTTAGTGCATGTGCAATTGTGCACCTTTTGTTGCCCCCTTTCTCTCCCTAGCTGGCGGTTTTAAATAGGGACACCCCTATCTTGAAATGCATTTGGGTGTGGGGAGGAGGGAGAGGAGATGTACCGTTGCAACTTGTGTCTTCATGCCCAATAAAGAAATTGCTGCTGCTGTGTGTTGCGTTGCATTGCATGCATCTTGCAGGTGGTTTTTGAACAGGTGCCTTCTTCCAGAGTGTTTCCTTGCCTCTGGGGCAGTCTGAGTGGGGTCAGGGGATCGGATGCTGCCACTACATGCTGGGCCAATGCCATGCCAGAGTGCTTCCTTGCCTCTGGGGCAGTCTGAGTGGGGTCAGGGGATCGGATGCTGCCACTACATGCTGGGCCAATGCCATGCCAGAGTGCTTCCTTGCCTCTGGGGCAGTCTGAGTGGGGTCCTGGGTTCTGATGCTGCCACTACATGCTGGGCCAATACACACATATGATGATGAGGTTCAATCCATGATGCTGCCATCAAGTGTTTGCTGCTGCTTGCTTGCCATGGCATTGGGCGGGCAGAGTCACAGAGTGGGTGGGTTCAACCTCTGTTTAGGTGTGACTGGGTTCTGGTTTTGGTTGTGTGCAATTTAGAGTCACTAAATAGGCTGCATTGAGTTTGATGCTCCCCCCACAGGAGCATTACTTGAGAACCACCCCCCAGAACCCACACTTTGTGTTCCAGTTCACTAAATAAGGCTTTCCTCCTTTGATCTGCAGGTTCCCAAGCGTTGACTGCGTCCCTCCCCCACCCCCGGTAGGTGCTGTGCCCTCCCCCCATCCACTCTCCCCCCCAAAAAACTTAAAAACTTGCCACCCACACCACAACTACTCCACCCAACTGCCCGTGCCACCCACACCAGGGGTCCACCCTTTAACCCCCTATTTTTTTTTAAAAAACCCTCCCAGACCCATCTCCCCAATTGGCTTGGTTGACTCCCGAGTCCCAAATTCTAAAAGGACACCCTCCCCCTCACTTCAATTGGCTTCCCCTCCCCATCAAAAAGTCTTCCTTTCCCCCCAATTGGCTTCCTTTTTTAAAAACAAACTCCCCCCCCCCGCCGTCTCCAAATCAGCTGCCTTTTTTTTGGCCCCTAAGCCCCTCCAAATTATTTTTTTGACCCTGTCTCTGGCCTTCCTCCTAAAGTCTCCCTCCTTCTGACCTAGCAGCATGTCTGAGCGCCGTGTGGCGGGCAGGGCTCGCTCAAGGCTGGCAGGCAGAGGTGGGAGAGGCCAGGTGCGGGGTGCGCCTGCGGCACGGGGAGGGAGAGGACGCGGGGAGCCTGAGGACACCCCAGTTCTCCCCATTGGAGAATTCTTTGCTCCGGCCCCATCTTTGGTGCGCAGGATTCAGTTCCCCACGCCTGCTGCCGCCAATCGCGGCAGAGGCAGAGGCACCGTTAGGGCTGTGGCGGGTCCCTCCTCGCCGGCGGCACCAGGTGCTGCTGAGCTACCGCCAGTTGTTGAGGTGGAGGAGACTGTGGAGTTGGAAGAGCAGGTAGAGGGCGGTGAGGACCGTGCGGCTGGCAGCGATGCAGCCAGGTTCTCCCTCCCTCTGGGGCCCCTTCCCCCTATCCTTTCGCCGCTCAGTGGGGCCCTCCCTCGTGAAGCCCGACACTCTGGTGGGGAGCGGTCTGGCAAGGTGGTGGAGGAGAGGCCTGCCTCTCCGATGCCAGTTCAGCCGGGCCCTTCCTCCGCTGTGGAGGGTGGAAGGGGCGGGTTGGGTGGCAGCAGTGGGCAGGCAGCGGCGGCCGCCCCCCCCTAGGACTGCAGCCACCCTGCGAGAAACGGCCTAGGACGGCACCCAGGGCGCAGGAGGCCAAGGGCAGTGGTGCATGGGTGCATTTTGAGGTCCCTCAAGATGACCCATTCCACGCCCGCTGTGTCCACTGCAGGATGCTTGTCAGCCGTGGAAGGGACCCTGCGCACCTGGGTACGACGCCTATGTGGAGACACCTAGAGCGTCACCACCCAGGTCTCAGGGGACAGGCTGGCAGCGCTAGTGCGCCTTGTGCATCTGCCACTAGGGCGGGCAGCGGCAGTGTGCCAGCCAGCAGGCAGGCTACACTGCCCGTCCAGCGGTGGACGCAGTCCTCGGGCAGCCAGCGTATTGTTCGCGTGGACCATCATCACCTCACCCGCCTCATAGGGGAGATGATTTCCACCGATGACCAGCCGTTTCAGGTGGTCGAGAACAACGGCTTCCGCCGGATTCTCCAATACCTGGCTCCCGAATACGTCATCCCCTCAAGGACGACGTTCAGCCGGAACGTGGTCCCCTCCCTGTACCGCCGGTGCAGGGAGCTCGTGTCGGCCGAGCTGCGTGCAGCTCCGGCCGGGACAAGCGTGCATTTCACGACTGACCTCTGGACCAGTGTCAGTGGGATGCACGCTTCTTTCCTGGCCCTCACTGCCCACTGGTGGGGACCGGAGAGTGAGGGGACCTCCGCGGGCGATGCTTCCGGGTCCGGCGCGGCTCCCGCTGCACTACGGCACAGGTGGGCCGTCCTGCACGTGGAGACGATGGACACGAGGCACACCGCGGAGGAGGTGGCGGCCGTACTCGACCGCCAGATAGAGGAGTGGATTGGTGGGTGTCCACACCTCTCCCGCGGCTTCACTGTCACCGACAATGGAGCCAACGTTACCGCCGCTGTCGAGACAGTCATGGACTGTGTGAACATACGGTGTATGGCACACACGCTCCATCTGACCGTCAGGGACGCCCTTGGCCTTAAGGAGCTGAGGGCGTCCCAGGAGAAGGGGGCCCGCCCCATCCCAGCTGCTGTTGCTGCCACGGCCACGCTTGTGGATAAGTCCCGCAAGCTGGCCGCCCACTTCCACCGCAGCGAGAAGTCCAGGAGACTGCTTCGCCAGAAGCAGGATGACCTTGGCCTTCCTCGCCATCTCATCCCTACGGATGTGGAGACGCGGTGGAACTCCACCTTCCTCCTGTTCCAGCGCCTGTTGGAGCAGGAGAGAGCCCTTGTCGCCCTGGCGAGGGACGAGTCCTTGGATGTCTGCGACTTCTCGAACGCAGAGTGGAAGCAGATGTCCGAGGCGGTGTCGGCACTCGAGCCCTTCCAGCTTGCCACGAAGGGCTTGTGTGGCGACACCACTCCCTTGAGCCAGGCGCTGCCCACAGCTGTTGGTCTCGAGAAGCTGATGGGTGGACTCCATATCTCTCTGACCACGCCAGAGGGTCGTGCTCTGGCTGGGAGGCTGAGGTCTGGGGTTGACAAGCGGCTCGTTGATGTGCTGGGAGACAGGGAGGAGTATGTCCTCGCTTGTCTCTGTCACCCAGCCCTCAAGGGCAATGCCGTGAGTGCCGACGACTTGCCCAGGTGGAAGGGCATCCTGGTCGAGAAGGTTAGGGAGGAGGAGGCCGCTAGGGCCCGCAGAGACCAGGGTGTTGGTAGTGGTGCGGGGGCAGCCCTCGCGGCCCAACCCGCACCCAGCAGCAGCATGGGCGGCCAGCCGGCATCAGCTTCCCCTTCCCCTCCCTCTTCCCAGTCCAGCAGCGCGGCATCCCAGGCGGCGCCATCGCAGCAGCCATTTGCTACCGACTCGAGATCCGCCCAGTGGTTTCAGCGGTTCTGCTATGGCGCCATGCCTGGTATGCGGGAGGCTCGACCTGCCAGGCCCCCCTCCAGTGCTGAGCAATGCGTTGCGCAGTACTTGGAGGAGCCTGTGGAGGGAGACAGCGTGGACTGCGCACAGTTCTGGGCGAGCCGCCGCCAAGTCTGGCCGGACCTGGCGGTGGTGGCTGTGCGCCTCCTCTCCTGCCCCCCAACCAGTGTCCAGAGCGAGCGGGTGTTTTCACGTGCCGGGGACGTGGTGACACCCTCTCGCTCCCGCTTGAACCCTGGTCTGGTGGAGCAGCTGGTCTTCCTTAAGGTGAACCTCCCCCTGTTGGGCTACCCCAAGCTGCAGTTTGAGACGGGCGAGTGATTACCGTGGGTTGCCCCATGGTTGGTCACCTGCCTGGCTCGACCTCTGTGCTTATCCCTACCCTCCCCCCTTCCACCTCTAGCTGAGCTGACGTGACAGATGCTGAGCCATGCCAGCCAGTCGCAGCGTGTAGTGTGCCCACACAGAGATGCAGTTGTAGTAGTAGTTGTAGTGCTGCGACTGGCCAGATGTTTACAATGCCCACGCCCACCTAAAAAGAAACCCAATGCTGACCAGCACAGGCCCTTTATCTATCCACCTGTCAGCATTTGGGGACCTGGCGTGGGCACGGCACACCCCCCCAAAGTAGCACAGCCCACGGAGTACTAGACTTAGCGGCAGCGGCGGGTATACGTTCTAAAATGCAGTGTAGATATGTAAATACTGTATGTAAATAAACATGTAAATAATTTTTTCTTTAAAAACCCCATGTCAAAATCAAGCCTCAAAATTATGCAAAAGAAAGAAAAAAAGGTGACAGAGGGAGAACAAAATGATGAATGCCAAATGAATTGATTTTATTGAAAATGTTGCCAGAAATCATGTGTGGGGGCTTGGTTTACATGGAGAAAATGACTGGGTGATTTTTTCAAATGAAACAAATGAATTATTATCATCTTATGTTCATCTTGATTGTGGTCACTGTTGATGTTGGCTGATGGCAAAAAACCCAAAACCATCAGAATAGCAATGAACTGGCCGCCAACACAACATATTGATTGATAACTGTGCAGGGGGGGAATTGGGTCTGTGTGTGTGTGTGTGTGGTGCAGGCTCAGTCTGTCTCTTCCTGTTGTGTGTGTGTGTCTGTCTGTCTGTCTGTGTGAATGGATGCCTAGCACTGTCTCTGTGTGTGGATGCTTTCTGTGTGTAGTGTGGTGTGTGTCTGTCTACATGTTTTTTTTCCTCCCCCCCATGCCTCCCTCCATCCTTCCCCTCTCATCCTCTCCCCTTCCTCTTCACCACCTTCCATCCTCCCTCCCTTCCAGCCCACCACCGCCTCACCTGCCCCCAACCCCGGTCTGGCAGATGATGAGAGTCTGGTCTCTCCCACCGAAGCACACACGTGAGCACGTGTGTGCACAAATATGTGGCTGACCAACTCTGAGCCGGACCCTCCCCCCTTCAATCCCCTCTACATCCCTCTCCCCCTCCCCTTTCCTCCCCCCTGCCTCCCTGCCTTCCTCCCCCCTCCTAGCTAGCAGCGCACACATACACACACAAAACACCTGTGGTGGCAAACACCACCAGCACACATGCACTCACACTGGTGCCACCACCACCTCTGCCTTGGGCCTCTGTGTCCTTGAGCAGATATGTGGTGGTGGACCAGAGAAGCATTTCTTTCCAGCAAGGCAAAAGGCATGCACTCACTGCACACACACACACACACGAAGAGGTGAAAAGACGAGAAGAGGCAACTTCTAGAACCAGCAGCAGCAGGTGAGTGTCGTCGTGTAATTGTGTTGCTTCCCAAGGCCACTGCCCATGCTCAATGCTCAGTCTGCTGAAACTAAAGAACTAGCTACAATCATCCTTCCTCACACGCAGCTCAGCTGCACAGCACACTGACTAACTAGACACTACAGCTGGTGGTAGAAAAAAAAGAAGTCTAGATTCTAGAAGATGTCCTGGTGGATTTTAAACTTTCAAATCTGTGCTAGGATTGCCTTGCCTCCTCCTCCTCCTCCTGCCTGTAATTGTGCCCTCTCCCCTTGCAGTTGCGCCGTCGTGATGGGTTGGTGATGTGCGTGCGCCGTCTACTTAGCTCTCTCCTCCTCATGTTGGCTGGGCTTGCCAGGCACTGGCTGGCAGCAGCTGTTGGCTGTGTGCTAGGCTCAGGCTGTGGCACGCGTGACTGGACTGGGAATGTTATTGTAGCGGCAACACTGGTTGTGGTGGTAGCAGTAGTAGCTGTTGTTGTTGCTGGGCTGGTGGCTGCTGGCCTGTGCTGACTCTGCGCACTTGGTCTGGTCTGGTCATTGGGATGCAGATGTAGGGTGTGTGTGCATCATCCATGGGGAGCATCAGAGCAGAGCAGAGCAGGTTGGCTGGCTTCTGTCTGTCAGGCCTAATCAGTGGCAGGCACTGAGTGAGGCAGTGGTTTCTTTGGGCATCACGTCACCCATCATGCAGAGCGGCAGGTCCGCTGCTCTGCTGCTCCGCCTCCTGCTTCTTCTCTGTGTGTGCTGCTCTTGTGCTTAGTGTGCTGCTCCGCTGCTGCTGCTGTGCTGGCAGGCAGCACAGCAGTGGCCTTTTTGTTAGATCAGAGAGTGGGTGTTGTCTCTCTGAGTGTCCTCCTCTTACTTGCTTGGATAGGAGTGGTGGTAGTAGGTAGGCATTAAGATGGACTGACTAGGTGTTACGTGTTAGGGCGCCCAGAGAGAGGGGCCAAAAAGATGGGGTGGCAATTGTTGGGTTGCTCCTAGTATTATTGGTGAATTTCTGAAGAAAAATTTTTTTTCCATTGGCTAGAATGGGGGTTCGGGGCTGCCCCAGACCCGCCTCTGTGGGGTGGCAGCACCGCCAAAGTGGGTCCGGGGCCATGGCAAAAATGCCCTCAGTCCCTCCCAGCAATCCCCGTAGAGATAGGAGTGATGGTTCTGTTGTTTTTCTGAGGTGTTCTGAGTGAGTGTGGATTCTGTGATAGCAAATGAGAGTGGATTCATGGTGTCTCATTGGAAATCTCATAAGCTATCATAGAATCTACACTCAGAATACCTCAGAAAAACAACAGAACCATCACTCCTATCTCTACAGGGAATGCTGGGAGGGACTGAGGGCATTTTTTCCATGGCCCCGGACCCACTTTGGGGGTGCTGCCACCCCACAGAGGTGGGTCTGGGGCAGCCCCAAACCCCCATTCTAGCCAATGGAAAAAAAAATTTTATTCAGAAATTCACCAATAATACTAGGAGCCACCAATTGCCTTGGGATTTTTGGGGTGGAGGACACCCATGGGTGGCTACCACCCACCCCAGCTTTTTTGCCCCTAAGGGCTCCACATTGTGAGTTATGGGCAAAAATTTATTTTTTGAAAAAAATTTGTAAAAAATCAGAGGAAGGTCCAATCGACTTGAAATTTGGGTGGCAGGTAGAACACAATGTCCCCTTCAAAACCAGCCACTTTTTGTGATCCGAACCAGTTCGGTTCGGATCCGAACCGGTTCGAAACCGAACCGGACCGGGGGGGTGGTCTGGCAAAACCAAAACCGAACCACCCCGGTCCGGTCTGGACCCGGTTCGGACCCGAACCGAACCGGGAGAACCGGTTTTATGCACATCCCTATAAGAAACTGAGGTTGAATCCAAATAAGACAGAGATATTGATGGGGGGGGGGTTTCAAGACCCAAGAGATGGTTTAGATCTGCCTGTTCTTCATGGGGTTACACTCCCCCTGAAAGATCAGGCACATAGCTTGGGAGTGCTCCTGGATACAAAACTCTCTCTGGTTTTCTGGAGGTAAATGACCTTAAAACCAGGGGCATAACTACCATTAGGCAAGGGGAGGTGGCTGCCTGGGGGCCCCCACGCCTCGAGGCCCCCCCCAGAGGCAAGTCACATGACTCCCCAACACCCAGGGGCATAGCTAGGTTGGAGTGGGCCCTGAGACAAGATTCTTAAATGGGCCCCCTGTCACCGCTTACCTCTCCTTCCTCTGGCCCGATTAACTATCCCAACTAGTTGCAAGGTATAGATAACACGAAAAGCAGAACCAACTAATACAACAGAACCAACTGCGCTTGATGGAGCCCTTCAGCCGGCGGCTCAGGAAGCCCTGCGGGGGGCAACAGAGCAGGGCAGGAGGGAGAGCAGGCACCAGCAGTTAGGACCAGGTCAGGAGGCGGCCGTGCACAGCCAGCGAGCAGCGAGTGAGCGAGAGGCTGTGCACCGTGGCAGCCGAGGAAGGTGTGTGCTGCTGCCGCCGCTCCAAGAAACCTCCACCAGCAGCATCTGCTGCTCTGTGAGGCCGGCGCACGACGTCGGCGGCATGAGAGAGACCCCCATGCGCGCCTGGGTTACCTTGGCAACCGCGCCCCCACCACCGCCAGCACCAGCTGCTCCCATTAGCCCCCAGGAGAAGGACGACGTGCGCCCAGCACCTTGCCACTCCAGGCACGTTGGAAGGCGCCGGTGGGGCGCGCTGGGCTGGCTGCGGGGCTTCAGCCTCACCTGCACCGAGAGGCAGCAGGCCGCGGCTGCGGCCCCGGGGGAGCCCCCCCCCGCACGCAGGCTTCTCTGGCTGGAGGGAGGGGGTGCCTCAAGACCTCGCTCGCTGAGCCTGCGGCCGGGCGCCAGCCAGAAGCTTCTCCCGGAGGGGCCCCAGGGCAGCAGCTGGAGCCAGCACCGAAAGGCCTGGGCAGCCCCCACCCTGCAAGTTAAGCATCAGTTTGTAACACGCAGGCTGGGTGGGGGAGAGCCTCTAAGGGCCCCCCCAAGGCGGGGGCCCCTGAGACAATGGCCTCCCCATGCCTAATTGTAGTTACGCCCCTGCCAACCCCCACAGAGCTTTGGTGCCATGGAAAAGCCAACCCCAAGTTCAGAGCAAAGGCGGCATGCATGCAGCAAAGTCCTTGTCTGCAGAAGCAACTCTGAGCCGGGAGCGCTCTTCCCCATGGGAGGGTGGAGGGATGGGGTTAAAGCGAGGGAGTGGAGTTTTCTAGAGAAGCTGGCATAATGGGGATGTGAGTGTGAGTGCACTATATATTGTGAAGTGTGTGTGTATATCAGCGAGGGGCCCATTTTAAAATTTTGTCTCTGGGCCCACTCCAGCTTTGTTACGCCCCTGCTTAAAACATTAGTAAATATGCTGGTAACCTCCTTGCTTGACAACTGTAATGCACTCTATGTGGGACTACCTTTGTACATAGTCCAGAAACTACAACTGGTACAGAATGCAGCAGCCAGGTTGGTCTCTGGGACATCCCGAAGGGACCATATGACACAGATTCTGAAAGAATTGCACTGTCTGCAAATATGTTTCCAAGTGAAATAACAAGGTTTTCTTGTACATTTCTACACGATGGCTTCTCTCCATATTATGTTTCTCTCCCACTGCATCTCCCTGCCACCCCTTTTCTCTCCTCACGGTCCTGTTTCTGCCCTTGCTGCCCTATCCCCCCTCCCCCCCAGTGCCTTTCCCCACTTCTCTGTTTCTCTCCCCGCCTCCCCATTTATCTTCCCATGGAGAACAGCTGAATGTGGGCCTTGAACTAGTGTCTTTGAACAAGGACCCCAAAGAACTGCAGGCTCTAGGCAGGTGTGGGCACTTGCCATGAGTGGGTCCTATGTGCAAAGGTCCTATGGGTATATGTGCAATGAGTACTATGTGCAAAGGTATGGTAAATGTTTTACTCTGTGAATTATTTTTAATTGTTTGTTTTTTATTCTGTTAAAGTATTTTGTTTATTTTATTTTTATATTGTAACTTGGATTGTGTACATAGTGTATATATCTATATCTATACCTATATCTATCTCGGTATACACATATGATAATAAATAAATAAATGCACATCACTGAAAGAAGGGGTTGCGAGACAGAAAAAACCCACCAAATGTGTGTGTTTAACCTTCTTCTGCTCCATTCCAGTGGTTTTGATTGCCAAGAGACATGTTTGCACAACTGGCTGTAGACGAAAGATTGAGTTTGTAGGACAGAACACCTCTTTACCTGTGACCAAAGTGTGCCTGTGTGTGTTAGAGTGTGGGGAGCAAGAGAGCTTTCTAAATCATACTGAAGAGATTAGCCATATTTTTGCATACATTTTTACAGGGGAAAACCCACAAAACCTCTTTTATACTCCACTAGTCACCTCGGGGCCTGGGAGGCTTCAAGTGCAGAAATAAAAACTCATGACAAAATGCAGTGCAGACTAGATGGGTAAGCTATCTGAATGTTTCCTGAATCTGACAAGTTTCTGAAATGCATCTGGCATTTGAAGTATGATGAATTCCTCTCTCCTCCTCCCTGCAGAGTTCCACTCTAGATATCCAGATTCAAAAGACTTTATCTAATGTCTTACCTAACCAAACATTCTTCCTTTCAAAGTCATGTCTGGATTTCATTTTTTTCTTAAGTGAGAACAAAGAAGATGCACCTGAGTTGTTGTTCTACTGTCAGATTCAAGAATTGCAATTTAAAAACTTTTTAATTTAATGACTTGTAAGAAATTGTTCAAGTGGATTTGGCCTTTTCCAAAGAAGCATTTCGGTCCAAATTTTAGGGACTATTGAGTAATCTACTCCTAATTGATCTCAGGTGGTGAATGAGATCTTGGCAAGCTGTACCCAGGAACCCCTCCTCAAGTAAGAAACTTAGGTAAAAGTTCTGCAAGGCTTTATACGACCTCACCACTATCTCAGCAAGCGCATAGAAGCAAGTCTGCTCAACCGGTTGGGACTGACTAGAGACCCAGTCAGACCAAGAACAAATGTAATACAATCAGGGGCGTAGCAAGGTTGGACTGGGCCCAGAGACAAGATTTTAAAATGTCCCCCCCCACACCCGAAGCTCAGCTCATGAAGTAAAGCAATCTTAAATGAGGATGGTGGTAACAAAAAGCATATATATATATGCCGCAATAGGACATCATCCTAAATTATTATTTTTTTAAAGGTTTTGTACATCGTGGACGATGCAAGTCATTGAATGGTACTAGAGAAAGACATGCTGTTCTGGTAGCTTCAGGTCTTAACACTCACATCAATTTCAGAGGATGAATACAACTGAAGGAAGCCCAGGCGGGTGCGTGGCTGGGGGAGTCAGTCATGTGACTTGCCTCTGGGGGCCCCCCCAAGGCAGTGGGCCCACAGACAACTGTCTCCCCTTGCCCTATTATAGTTACGCCCCTGAATACAATTATTTTATATCTTCTACAATTTGCTGACAATAGTTGTTGTTTTTCAAATTTGACTGGTAGTGCCACACAGCACGCACACATTACACACACCCTATGAGTTATGCCCACATGATGTCTGCGGTTTAGCTGTTTTCCTGTTTTCCTTTTCTGCCCCATGCTGAAACCCCTTTTAACCACAAGTAACCTATTCCAACATTTCTAGCATCAGCATATATTAACTTCCCCACTTAGGTAGCCTCTGACCCACAAACATCTGTGCTGAAGTTCGGCCTGTGCTAAGGATTAGCTAATGTATTATTGATAAGTATTAATGTATGGATTAATATAGAAATTGCACAACAAAACATGTAACAGTAGTGCCACTACCTTATTTTGCATTAACAGTGTTCTGAGCACTGCAAATATCACTGCCTGGCATCCTGACTAAGGCTGCATGCATTGATCTGAAGAAATACTTATGCAGCAGCTGCTGTCTTGCTTCTGAAACTTGGGTACTCGTGTCTGTGTGGGGAGTTTCCACCACACAGCCTCCACCACACAGCTTCCCCCCAGAAGCATTCTGTTCCACCCAAAGTTATGTCCCTGAGGGTTTTGCAGTCTGTGACATGGCCAAAAAAGAATGTGTACAAAAGAGGATATGATGCAGTTCTCTCACAAAATTATGTTGTATCAAATGAACAGGCAGCATTGCTTATTTTAAAGTGCCCTTATAACCAAAAGCACATACAAAGCCACCGTGTCATAGCCTTTCTCTTCACATGTTGGCTTTTCATATGCTGGGAGATTTATTTTATGGGGGTGTTTTTAAAGAACAAACCAAGGTGGTACAACCCCATGAAAAGACTGTACATACCATCACATTTGAAGTTCCCTCCCTGGCATCTCCAAGATAGGGCTGAGAGAGACTCCTGACTGCAACCTTGGAGAAGCCGCTGCCAGTCTGTGCAGACAATACTGAGCTAGGTGGACCAGGGGTCCATAGGAAACAAGGATTTGGCTACTGGAAAACATGCTATGGCAAAGTCAAACTCAAGGCTTGAGCACTGCAAGATGCACTAGGTGACCCTGCATTTGAAAAGGACTTGGAAACGTTAACTTGTCTAGATAATGGCAGCAAAGTTCTTATTGGGCATGGCTTCAGAGGACATTAAATATTAACTCTTTCGATGTGGGTCCAGGAATGGAGCATTTACTTAGATTTCTTTGCCCCAAAAGGATATGCCCTCTAGTCGGCATTCAGCAGAGACACGGAAGTTTTTAAATAGCTTTCTTTTACTAGAACAGAGTTCATTAAGTCATAGGAATTTATAGACAGATACAGCTCCAACTTCACCCTAGTTCATAGCACTCTAACTAAACTACATCCACAGAGTAACTAAAGGTAATTATAGGCCCCTTAATAGTGAAGTCCCATAAACCCCCAGATATGTTGCTCCTTTTCTTAAAACGTTTGGATTGTGTACCATTTTGTTTCTGGCCCTATTTAAAAATGCTGATTTTGATCTTTGAAGCCTTAAGAAACTTGGATCTGGGTTATCTGAAGGAAAGATTTCTCCCATGGGTGACCCCTACGATTTGAGTTCATTTGAGAAGGTCCTGCTTTGGATCATCTCATTTGTTGACATAACAGATATGGAAATCCAAATGTCTGGCCTCCTCTGTGATGGCCCCTTCTCGTTGGAACTCTCAGTGTGGTGCATATGCTTTTGGAGACAGTGCATAACCTTCTTTTTTATTTAAGCATTTGGATTGCTGGGATAGCTTTATGTGTGGTTTTATTGCTGTGTTTTTATTAGCTTACTCTTAACTATGTTTTGTAGTGGGCAATATTTCTTTTGATGGTTGTTTTAAATGTGTTTTAACTTCAGATGACGATGACGGCGAATATTTATATACCACTTTTCAACAAAAGTTCCCAAACTGGTTTACAGAGAGAAATAAAAATAAATAAAGATGGATGTAAACTTTTGTGAGAGCCCACGTGCTGAGCATGAGGGATAAGACTATCTAAATAAACATCCATATGTATATTCTCCCATCAATAAACCTGCAGAAGAATACAAGAAAGACATACAGATTTCTTGATCTAGTATGAAGAACAGGAGCAGAAGAAGGCTGTATGCATGCTGCTGTGAAGTTCCCACTCTACACATGTGTTGGCCCTATGGGAACCCCTGTGCTATAAGTCATACAACTGGGCCTCTCTTACTGTGTGTTGGATGTGGTCTATTGTTCCTCACACAGCAGTCATTTGTACAGGTAATCTGGGTTTATAAAGTATTTTTCCACACGAAGATTTGATTATCATGGATCAGACTGGAAGGCTGATCAAGCTGTCATTTACCAGGGCTTAGACAGAGGCCACAGAGAGCTTAGGATCAGGGCTCATATAGTTTACAGCCATGGCCCACCCTGTGCAGATAGTGTGCAGTTTGAAGGCAGTCCTCATGATATTAAGAAAGTTATATGCAGACATTAGCATATTTTAGATAGTATAGCCAAACATGGTTCCCATTTTGGTCATGAAGGATGAAAAGAAAAGAAAAAACCCTGAAGAACTGTTCACTCTATTTGGACTTCATATCTGAACCTTGATCCTGATAGCTGTGCAGTGATGTCTTTTTGGGTCTGTCTAGTATGGACCCTGGATGGAGTACTCGGTTAACATCCCAGGGGCTAGCAGGGGCTTTAGATCAGGTTTGCATAACTCTGGCCCTTCTGCTGTAGGACAATTCCCATCATTCCTGACTTTGGGCCATGGTGTCTGGGAATGATGGGAGTTGTAGTCCAACAAGAGCTGGAGGAACAAAGTTGTGCAGCCCTGCTTTAGATGGCAAAATGATTTTCCAGTTTTCATAAAGAGAAAGAAAGTTCAGGGTGGCATCCAAGGAATATAATAACTTAGGTACGCTAGCAACACGTCTTCCTATTCAAAATCTGAATTCCACGATGATAAATGTAAAACCCCATTATAATCTAATATTAAACCTTTTGTCATTCTGTTATCCTTTAGTTACTTTTTTCCTGGCTGAAAACTAGGTCATGCAACATGCAATATTTATAATTTAGAAATGGTAATACTTTAGAATTTCTATCAAAGTGGCCTGAGATAATCATGTATTGGTTTGGAAAGCAGTTAATGAAGCTTCCAAAGTCTTGCACTGTACAGAACAAACTAAAACTATAAACTGGCTCTCATTCATAATCTATTCAGTTTCCAAAGCCACAAGAGATAGATTATTTGTATGTCCCATGACTAAGATTTCTTCACACAATATTTTTCTTCATCATGCACATGATGCCATTTACAGAACTACCCTTTCCCACTGACATATGTGAGATGCTTTTGATTAGTGTGAAACATGGCATGGCAAATGTATATTTTCAATGAAGCCTTAACAACCCAAAGGAAAGGGTTTCTTAAAAACACCATAAATACATCAAGGCCACAGGCTGGGGAAAGCTTGTGGTTATCAAAGAGGAAATTTCATATACATTTACATGGTCATTACAGCCCATCTCTCAACTTCTTCCTCATTTCTTGAAAGATTTCCTTTTAGCTGTGTGTGTGTGTGTGTGTGTGTGTGTGTGTGTGTGTGTGTGTGTGTGACCCGACAGGTATTTTGTGCCTTCCTATGGATGTTGAGCTTCCCTAGTTCCAGCAAATTTAATTCATATTGGAGGCTCTCAGTTGTTCACAGCAGGTGCTTGGCTCCTTTCTGGACTCTTCATTTTATCCTGCTTCTGGCTTCCCTTTAATGAGATTATGGAAGCCAGGTAGAACAAGAACACTATTCCACATACTGAGGCGGGTCTCATGATCAGTGAGACCCGCTTTGACCGATTTTGCAGGGAGAGTGGGCTAAGCCCGCTTTCCCCACAGATGATCAGGCAGACCTGCCTGAGCGGCCAGATCAGCCACCCACATGACTGCTGGCTCCTTGACAGAGCCGGCAGAGGCTGGGGAGTTTGGGGGCCGCGCTGCCCCTGGAAGCTCCAGTATGCCCTGCGCAAGTGCGCAGGGCATACTGGAGAGACCCCTGAGCCAGGAGGCTGCTTTTAAGCCCCCCGAGCTGGGAGGCTGCTTTTAAGCCTCCCGGCTGGGGGTCTGCTCACGAGGAGCAACGCTGCAGAGCCACGCCGCGGCAACTCACGATCCCAAAAACCGGGTTTGCGGAGCGTTCGCAATGGGCCTCTGCGTGGCCTGGCCTGACATTTTTTAAAAAGTCTGCAAACCCCCCAAACCCATGAAAGAGGTTCAGGTTAGGGTCGAGATGAACCAGGGGTGGTTCGCCTTTGGACTGAACAATTTTTTTGATTGTGTGAATGACCATGTTAAGTAAAAGGTAAACTAGATGGCTCCGTTTAAAGAAATATTTGGTATGCATGTAGAGCAGCCATTCAGATGAACAGCTCCCATCATGATAAAGGGACATGCAGAGAAGGCACTGGGATGTCTATGGAAGACAATTGGCTCGCCTTCAGTGCATTCCCTTTCTGATCATGTCAAATATCATCTGAAGTGCACCAAAGTGAATTAGACCTATAATCATTCAGATGATATAATCAGCAAGATGGAAAGAGTTGTTGTTCCTGAGGTCAGAAACACAAGAGTGGGACCTGCCCCTGATCTCCTCTGAAACTTCTGTTTCTACCTTGCCCACCATCTCACCGTTTCCTGTAAGAGATGTATGGATTATTTTATACAGGGTGATTTGTTAGCTAGGAATGTTGATGTTGGCAATGATAAGCTTGACTTTGTGAGTGTGTTTGTGTGCACATGTGGGCAACAGTCACTGACTTACTCTGATGGGATTTTGTATTTGTGCCAGCTGATGTTCAGGACTAGAAGAAAATCAGACTAAACCATGCTGTCTTCTAGCTTACTGTCATCACTTTTATTTATACAAGGTACACAGAGTTGTCTTTCAAAGCTTTGAAGCTACCGATCTTTGCAATCCAATTTCAGTCTTCCTTCTTCCCTCACCTGTCTTTTTACTTAACATCTAGGCTGGTGAAGGTTCTGATAATTAAAAAATTCTGTTTTTAGTCTACTTTCCAGAAGACTTATGAGATCACTAGGCATTCTGTGTGTGTGTGTGTGTGTGTGTGTGTGTGTGTGTCCATCTGTGAGTCCCCCCCCCCCACATCAACTTCGCAATGGCTGCATCAATATGAATCAAATCAGGTACAACTGTAGGGACACATAGGGACACTTCAACGGAGTATTTTGTGATGTTGTCATCCACCCCGATCCAAGACGGCGGATGTGTAAACTTTTGAAGCGCAGGTGGACACACTTGTGAACCATTTAACCAATTTGAACCAAATTTGCTACATCTGTAGAGACACATAGGGATGCCCAAATGGTGTGGTGTCTGATGATGTCATCCACTCCAATTCAAGATGGCAGCCATGTGAACATCTGAGCTACAAGTGGACTAATTTGTGGACTGTCTAACCAATTTAAACCAAATTGGGTACAGTTGCAGTGAGGGACAAACAGGGACACCTCAACGGCATAGTTTGTGATGATGTCATCCACACCATTTCAAGATGGCGGACATGTAAACTTTTGAGGAGCAAGAGGGCTAATTTGTTAACCATTTAACCAATTTGAATCAAATTTGCTACAGCTGTAGAGACACATAAGGATGCCCTAATGGCATGGTGTGTGATGATGTCATCCACTCCAATTCAAGATGGCAGCCACATGAACATCTGAGGAACAAGCGGACTAATTTGTGGACTGTCTAATCCATTTGAACCAAATTGGTTTCAGTTTCAGTGAGTGACACACGGGGCAACCCAATGGCATAGTTTGTGATTATGTCATCTACACTGATTCAAGATGATGCTTTGTACCCCGATCCAAAATGGTGGATGCATGAACATTTGAGGTGCAAGAGATCTAACTTGTAGACCTCGGTTTGAACCAAATTTAGTCCAGTTGTAGAGACAGTGAAAGGAAAGTAGGCTGATTAGTTCTTACTAGAACCAATTTTGTTTTGTTAGTGGCTGACATACTGCACAGTGTTACACATGCAGTGGAATGTAACACTATACAGCCACCCACCCATAATGGCTTCACTATTGTGCAATTTCATGTAATTTGTGCTTGCTAAACAGTACTGTTGAACAACTGTACAGATGTTACATTCCACCTCATGCATAGAGTCAGTCACTCCCTATAAAAGTATTGCCCATTTTTGATCTGTAGGTTTTCTTTCAATGAACTAACATGCCCACACTTATGATTATGTGTGTTTTGAAGAATACTGCACTTAGCTGCCCAGGGGAAAAATATTTGAACTGGAAAAATATGATCTTCTGCCAGCTGATGATTAAAGACACCTGCCACAGCTACAGCAGGTAAAAAATGCTGAAAACTTTGGTCCTGTTTTGTCCTAATTCATATAGGCATATCATAATCTTTCAAATTTTGATAAAATCTGTTCAGGTTTGTCTAGGAAGGCAATCCTATGTTGGTTTGGTGAACCAGCGGTTCAAAAGTTATTAAGGTTTTTCTCCCCCATTAAAATCTATGGATAATGTGCTGGCAAAATTATCAGAGCATGACTGTTTGATAATGAAGCCATAATGCTGACACATTTTGCCAGTTCTCTGGCAAGGTGGTGGATTGTGTTGCAAGTCCAATGCCTATTAATGATGGAAGGTGAACTCTCAGGTGACATTGCACAACACTGTTACTGGTCACATGGCACATCTCTTAAGGCATCAGCCTAAAGTTCCAATTTCCCAGCTTTGTGGAACATAAGCCAAAACAAGATAACCTTAACTCTGGTCTTTAAACCAGCAGGTTTTCTGAATATCTGATTTTTGATATGTCTGGATAAAATTTGGGCAAAAAGGGTGAGATTGTCAGTTGTCAGCACTTTTTAACTTCTTGTAGCTGTGGCAATTTTTATCAATTCTCCCTGAAATTAGGCATATTGGTAGACCTCATCAAGAAGACCACACAAACCAAGTTTCAAGTTGTTAGCTCAACAGTTGCAATAGAATGTGGTGTTTATAATGGCTGAACCTTTTTTGCTGCTGCTCACCTGAACTATAGGGGCACTCCCGTGCCCCTTTAATAAGGTATGAATGAAGGCATGAGTATCTTTCTCACATGAACTGAGAAGCTGATACATTCAGGCACTTATAACATGTTCTGCATTGCATCAGCGCTGATTCCTATGGCAATTTTTCTGTATATGTCGGGGCACAATCCCATGAATCACTTGCCTGCACAAGCTTTGTGGAAATAAAAGCAAATTGTGCAAGAGCAAAGATCAAAGGGGCTTGTACGGAAGAACTTCCTGGGGAAATGTGCTCATGAAGTTGGGGTTGGGATTGTAGCTCAGTTGGTTTTCACATCGAATGTCTCTAGGCTCAATCACTGGCTTCTTCAGGCAAGGCTGGGAAAGTTCCCATGCTTGAAAACTTGCAGAAGCCACTGCCTGTCAGTGTGGACAATACTATGCTAGATGAACCGATGGTCTGACTCGGTATAAGGTATAAATAATCCTTATTCTCGTGTGTGGAAAAGTATGTGAAAAGTGTTGAGAGAATAATCCTACAGGTTCCTCTAGTGTATTTGCTTCCTACTCAAAAGGCAAACAGAAGAGACAGGCTATTCTTGCATGATCTCTTTCACTTTTAAGTGTAATTTTTGTTGATTCTGGTTACCTCTTGCAAATCCAAATTGGAGACAGTTTAGACAATAATAAATCTTCCAGCATCTCACATTGAAAAGAAAAAGCTGGAGTGGACATTAAACTTCATTCAGCAACTTAGAAAAGACTTGTACAGCCAGTATTCAACTTTGTTGACCAATAAAAAGAGGAAAAAATCCATTTCAGTTGCGGTAGTGTGTTTGGCTTCTTAGTAATAACAACAATAAAAAGAAAAAGGCACACCCATAATTGTTTATGCCAGTAAAATAAGTAATTACAGCTTGTAGAAATTCAGGGAGCAGACAATAATTTTAAAAAGTTAATCCTTTCTCTGTTTTATAAATTCTGGGACTTTATAAAGCACTTTCAAGAGCTTTTGATAAATGAATACATGATCATGTGAACTATTCGCTAAAAGCAGATCGTAAACATGACAATTTAGCCTGAACATTTTGAAGAGTTTAATTCTGATAAATGAAACAGGAGTAACATTTTTGAATCAAAGGAGCTTACTGCTGAATCCATTTAATGAAAGATTAGGATCCCATTCCTGATTAAAGGTATGTTGAGCACTTCTGGGAACACACAGGTTGTCACAATCCAGCCGCTTGCTGCCCAAATGCGTGGTGCAGGTTGTTTGCCCCAGCCCCTCTGAACAAGGAGCATGAGGCTGCGGCTTGAGCCCATTGGCTCATTCGGTTGGAGGGGGCGGAGTTTTGGCCCGCAGTGATCAGGCCAGCATTATTCCCCTCAGTCCGTTTCTCTCAGGCATTGAGAGCAGTTGTGTGGGGACGGCTCTCCTTCGACAGCGCCAGGGTGTGGCGGTGAAGGCGGGGGCCTGTGGCGGTGCTCAGAGCGGTGAGGCATGGCTGAGTGGCAGTGGGACTATCTGGCTGGGTTCAGGGGCCCTGGGAGAGGTGAGCAGCTGTTTCAGACCGGGCCTTCCTGGCTCACGGTTTGGAAGGACATTTAAGGGGATTGCAGGCTGCGATTTTAACCTGGTGCTGCGGCGCTAGTGCGGGCCTCTTCAATGGTGGGTTGAGCGGATCTCCTGGCCATGAAGGGGCATTATTGGGGGTTGTTTTTGTCGGCTGTGGGCCAGGCCCCTGTCTGGAGGGTTGCAAGGCTTTGTGTGCTGCTGTCTAGGCTAATGGCCTATTATTGGTAGCGGGCGGGGGGGGGGGGCGGATAACCTCCTTGATTGATATGTTGGCCTGTGGTCTTACTACTACTACTACTACTTTTTATATACTGCTCTTCAACCAAAGTTCTCAAAGCAGTTTACATAGAAAAATAAACAATACATAAATAAATAAGATGACCCTCTGTCCCCAAAGGACTCACAATCTAAAAAGAAACATAAGGTTGACACTAGAAACAGCCACTGGAGGGACGCTGTTCTCCAGCCAGTGGAGGGATGCTAGGGCCAATTGCTCTCCCCTTGCTAAATCGAAGAGAACTACCACTTTAAATGGTGGCTCTTTGATCAGTAAGCTGTTATATTCTTATGGGTCCCAAGAAAACATCTGGGAAGAAATGGGGGGGAGCCCATTCAATCCCCTAGGAGGCCTCACTCTCATGATTCCTCCTCTTCAGATGATGATGGGGATATGGGCACCATTAGGGCACTCAATGCCCACCTTGAAGCCTTAGAGAAAGAAGACAGGGTGCCCCAGGAAGAGAAAGATAATGGGAGGGACCATTGGCAGTGCCACTGCAGCTTAAGAAACTCACTAGGGGGGCAAAAAAGTTCAAAATTAATGCAGGCTTTGTCTGACAGACTTGCTGTGCTGGAGGCTGAAAAACCCAGTCCTGCTCTGGCACTGGTTGACCTGACAAATGAGAAGGATAGTTCCAGGAGACTGGTGGTGACAGCCACAAGATGGGCGATTCTGACGTGGGTGAGTATTCCTAAGGCTGGTACCCTGGTGCATTTGTGCAGCCCGTGCCTTATAATGCCTGAAATCAGGTTTGGCAAGGCATTCCCACACAGGTTCTGGTGGGATAGCCTGCACCGCACATTACACCTTCAATGCCAGCTATGCCACAGGAGCACTATCCACCAGGGGACACATCTTTGCCTTTGGGTGACCACTTACTGCTATCAGTCAAAGAGCTGATTTGGAGGGGCTAATTTGTAGATATTTTCCAGCTTTGA
Source organism: Hemicordylus capensis (assembly GCF_027244095.1). NCBI lineage: Eukaryota > Metazoa > Chordata > Lepidosauria > Squamata > Cordylidae > Hemicordylus > Hemicordylus capensis. The sequence continues at coordinate 68,118,752 of NC_069657.1, forward strand.
ACAGGGCAAGGAGAAGGAGAAAATGAAGCGGAAGCCCATAGAGCATAATTGGATGAATTGGGTTTCCACATTTACTGTGTACATGGTGGTAGTTTTGCAAGTGCAGCCCTCAAAAGGCTCAGCTTTTGGTTAAGTATTTTGATATTATCCACAGGGGCTATATGGACTTTGTGGGTAATGCTTGGAAGTGGTACAACTGCTCATTTGGCATAAGGGTAGCCCTAGATCCCGAGATCCCCTGGGACAAGCAGCACCAAGAGCTGTCGCTGCTGATCATGACTCCATCACAACCCGTACAGGGAGAGTAGTCAGATAGCAGACATATAATTTCAAAGGCATCTGGAGTGCCTGCTGCTTCGCAGTCAGATGCTCAAGGGGTTCAAAGCTCCCTAGTGTGCTGGGAATTTAACAGCAGTGGCAAATGTTCCCGCTCTCCCTGCCAGTTTAGATATGATTGTGGATTTTTCAGGGGAAAGCACTCAGGTGTTACCTGCCATCACACCAAAGGTTTCAAGGGAGGCTTTAGGGATCAATTTGCTGGGAACAAGCAAGGCGGTGCCACCCCACAAGGGGGTGGTAAGGGGCCCCAGCCCAATTAAGCTACCAGTTTTGCACAGTTTATTGCATGACATTCCAGGTAAGGATCACGTGGAGTTCTTGTTGTCTGGGTTTATGTTGGGTTTTAGGATTCCCTGCCAATCATAAGCATATTAGGGTGCACAGCTTTGCTCAGAATTTAAAATTAGTACAAGAGATGGAAACAGTGGTTGCAAAAAAGATTCAGAAGGAGGTAGCACTTGGTAGAGTACTTGGCCCTTTTATGGTCCTTCCACTGCCCACGCTGCAAGTCTCCCCATTGGGGGTGGTGCCAAAGAAAGCTCCTGGGGAGTACGGCTCATTCACCATTTGTCTTTTCTCCAGGGTGGCTCATTTAACGATGGCATACCACCCAAACTTTGTTCAGTTTGGTATACTTCATTTGACAAGGCAGTTAATATGGTACGAACCTGTGGGCCTGGGGCCATTTTGGCCAAGTGCGACATCAAGTCTGCTTTCCGCCTTCTACCAGTCCACCCTGAGGTTTTTGATCTTCTGGGATTTGTATTCCAGGGTAATTACATTGACAGAGCTTTGCCCATTGACCCAGCTTTGCCCATGAGTTGTTCGGTCTCCTGCACTGCATTCTAATCTTTCAGCTCCATGTTAGAATGGGCTGTCCAGCGCAGGGCGAGACTGTGATCCTCCGTGCATTACTTAGATGATTTCATTTTTTCAGGCAGAGAAGATAAAGATCAATATGGCCACTTGCTGCATTCCGTCATGAGTCTCTGTCAAGAGTTGGGGGTTCTCCTTGCCCAGGAGAAGACCCAGGGTCCTGCGAATAGGCTGACACTTTTGGGGATAGAACTAGACATCTAGGAGGAGTGTTCACACCTCCCTCATGAAAAGCTCTTGATTTTACGAGGTTTGTTGGCCGAATGTGGGTGTGCTAGAAAGATTACACTCAGGCAACTACAGAAGCTAATTGGGCATTTAAATTTCACCTGTAGGGTAGTGGCTCCAAGCTGGGCATTCCTTAGGTGCTTGCGTGATGCAACAGTTGGGGTGCATGAGCCTCACTTTTACGTCAGAGCCATTGCCCCAATGAGGGCTGACATCAGGCTCTGGGCCTCCTTCCTCTACTCTTACAATGGGGTTTCCTTTTGGCGCAGTCTCCAATTAGTGGAGGCTGACTTGTAAGCTCACGATGATGCCACCATTGGCCTGGGTTTGGGTCTGTATTTCAGGGGCCATTGGTGTGCTGAGCATTGGCCTTTGGATTGGTCCGAGAAGGGCATCACCTGGAATCTCACCTTCCTAGAATTTTTTGCCATAGTGGTGGCAGTCCACATTTGGTCTGAGCTGTTTCAGGACTCCACTGTGAGATTCTGGTGTAATAATCACACTACAGTCAAAGTCATAAATTGGCAGACCTAAAATCCCATAAAATCCCAGACCCAGAGTCATGGGATTAGTCAGGGCATTTGTTCTAGCCTGCTTGCAACATAATATACTGTTTGTGGCTTGACACATCCCCGGTGTCCAGAATGGCATTGCGGATGCCCTGTCTCATTTTCAGGTGCATGATTTTCACCAGCTGGCACCAGGAGTAGAGCCTTGGTCCAATTGCATGCCCGAATGGCTTTGGAGCCTTGACATCTAGAAGCATTCAGGGCAATTGGTGCTTCTTTGGCACCGAGTATTCGGGCAGCATAAGACAAATGAGTAAGGGCTTTCCAGGAGTTTAGGTTTCAGGTAGGACTCAGCCAGCTCTGGCCTGCCCTGCCAGAACATCTTATGCAGTACATGGTGCATCTTCAATCCCAAGGTTTGGCTGTGAGCACTCTCTCAGGTCATCAGGCAGCAATTTCATTCTTTGCTAAGTCACGGGGTTTGCAAGACTGGTGATTTTGAGGTTAGGCGAAGGAAGGGTAGGCCTGTGAGGCGTTGGCACGGTGAGACCAGCGGCTGCCTCTTATACCAGAAGTGCTTCAGGGCACCATCAGGCAATTCGAGTCTTTATGTTCATTGCCTTATGAGATGGCCCTTTTCCACGCAGCTACTCTGGTATCATTTTGGGGGGCTTTTTGAGCTGGCAAATTGTTTCTTAAGGGTAAGGGTAGTCCCTCCTCTAGGGTGATGCAATGCGGGGGCCTGGCCTTTAAGTCAGAATTGGCTGAGTTATGTTTAAAATTTTCCAAGACAGATCAGAAGGGCAGGGGACAGCTTATTACACTTCATAGGTCAGATAATCTGGTACTCTGCCCCATGGGTGCTTTAGAGCATTTTGCTGCCCTGCGAGGGAATCAGGGAGGGTGCCTTTTCATTCACGCTGATGCGCGGCCCCTCTTGCAGTATCAGTTTTGGGCCTTAGTGCAGAAGGCACTCAGAGCCACTGGGGTGTCCACAGCTCACCTGTCCTTACACTCCTTTCAGATCAGCACTGCTTCTGCCACTTTTAAGCTGGGTTATCCTGGGATGGCCATTCAACGGCTTGGCCGATGGCATTCTGAGGTGTACCGGAGGTATGTGCACTAGAGCAGGTGACTGCAGTCACTAGTGTCTTTCTTTCCCCTACAGGACCAAAGTTGCTGGCCGAACAAGCTAGGGTTCTCATCCTTGGGCATTCTGTGGGTTCTGGGCCCACTAGTGGGCACATGGTGTCGAACCCGGAACACAGCTGGGCCTTGGAGAATGGGCCTCAGTTACTTGGCTTGGCTGGCAGGGCATTCTGTTTGCCCAATTTTTGCATTTTTGTTTGCATTTTTGGAAGATAACCCACCACCATCCCCATTGGGTTGGGGGAGGGAGGGAGAGAATGACTTAGTGAGGCAGTCAGGGCTCTCCCTTATTTGCAAGGTGCATGCAGGCTTAGAGGTAGTTCAGATCTGATTCTTGGACCTAATCATCATCTGTTCTGATGTGCTGCAGTGCAGGGTTTGGAGGGGAGCTAGACAACCTGGTAAGATTGATAGGGCGAGGAGAAAAGTCAACATGGCCTTAGCTCACTTCATGGATTCCTTAGGAGGAGGCTGTTTGGCGCATCCTAACATTCTCTGTGCCTGGCCCCTACAGAGGTGATAGGGTACATCTTTCGCCTACTGGCACTAAGATTTTTGTTGAAGACCTATGGTGAGGATTTGCAGCGATCCTTCGTCGTTGGTGGGTGGTGTGGGGTGTTAAGCTAGTCTAACCTCCACTGTGGCAGGTGCAGTGTGGTGGGAAGTAACATCTAAGCCTTGGTGAGCACCTTAGATAAGCGTTTGGCTACAGGGCGGGTGTTCAGATCCCTTGAGGCTTGGTGGATCAGGGATGCTGACTTAGCCCACTCTACTCTGTCAGACAACAACCCTCTGAAAGATTTGGCAGCTTAGGGGGTGGTGGTGACACCAAGGACAGAGATCTGACCTTAGCCTGGCTAAGATGGGCAGCCTCCGCTCTAGAGCTATGGGACTGCCTGGAGCCAGGTGATTTTTCACCCATGTCAAATAGGCTAAGGCGGCCACTTGTGTGGTTTGCTTTTAGGAACTCCACTGAGGGTGTGGAGCCCCAATTCCAGTCTCATTACAGTTCCAGTTAATTATTATTCAATAAAATTGTGGCCCTTTCACTAAAAAATTGTATCTCGTGTCTCCTTGGGGTGTGGATGCAATAGTTCTGTTAACATACTCACTCAGATATTTTTAAGTTCTTACTAAACGTTTTCAAGAATGTGAGGGCTGTATGACTATAACAATTTGGAAACAAGTTTGACAGTTTTATTGGCTTTAGTTCTGAACGGTTGGCTGTTTAGGTTTCTAAAGTTCATTTGCTTTTGGTAAGCAAAGCAGAACAGAACAATAAACTATAAACCCCTCATATAAAATTATTATTGTGTCTTAACGTATTTTTCATGTATTTGAGACATACAAGAGATTCCATTATCTCAGGAAGGGAGGAGTCATTATGTAAGCATAATGCAGTTATTCATGTTACATAAGTACTGCAGTTCTTAATTCAGAGGGGTAAGTGTGTTCATCTGTTGTAGCAAACCAGCAGAGAGTTCTATGGGCTGATCGTGTGGGAGTGTGGAGTACTTATTGATGTATAAAACCACATTTTATGGATGTGGTTGCTGCTCAGCCTTTTCACTTACTGGAAAATCCAGGTCACAGTCAGACATCACATTGGCATTTGACTTTTGCCTCTTATCAAAGTACGCAACCCTGCACAGTTTCAATTTAGGTTTTGTCCCATTCCACAGTCCAAAGGCTGTTATTCCTTTAGTTTTCATTGGAAGTCTATTCTTCAAATAAGTTGCAGTCTTTACAGCTTCTTCCCAGTGTTTGCTTTCCAGACCTGAGTCAAGAAGCATACTTCTAGACATTTCAGTCAAAGTTCTGTTCTTTCTCTCTACCACTGCATTCCACTCTGGAGTATAAGGTATTGTTCTCTCATGTTTAATTCCTTATTCTTTTAAGTACGGCTCAATATTTTTCTCAGTTTATTCTCCACCATTATCAGTGCACAAAATCTTAGGTTTCCTTCCAAACTTACACCACTCTGAAAGCAAAAGTATGGTTTTGCATAGTTAAATTTTGGCTAAGCCTGATCTTCTTTCTGGCCGATCTAGCCCCTTTAGTGTTATCAGACAGTTTCGTTTCCAAATGGAAATCAGCTCTGAAATTAAAATTGCATCACTTGGGCACGTCTCAAGAAGCTCTTATTGGGTGAGGATTAGAGCAGGCTCTTTGCTTTGTGAAGCAACGGCTCTGAGATATAGATTTACAGGAGGAGTCTGCACGGCTGCCCAAGCGAATATAATTAGGTTCTCAACCTTTTAACTATAAACTGGCTGAATATTTAGACCAGATCTTGGTACCAAAATTTAGGAGATTTTTGACCCTCACGTGATTGAACATTCTCCCTTCAGCAGTACTTGATGGTAAATTCAAATTTCCTTATGATCAGCATTGTTGCCCCTGTGGTTCAGGGGATATAGAGTTTATCACCTATGTTATTCTTTATTGCTAATTTTATAAGGACGCGCACACCAAATTTATTGCTCCTATTTTAGCCATTTATCCTGGTCACACAGACCAATTTGGAATTGAGCCATTTTGGAAGGGTGGTATACAAATAAAATAAATAAATAAATAGAATAGAATAAATTTTATTTGGAAATTATGCTGACCAATTTCAAACCTGTAATTTCAGATAACATGGCAAAGTTCTGTTTCATGGTGTCAAAGCTCCATAAACATTTTATTAATAATTTGAACAATTTGTGATTTTGTAAACTTTAAAGTTTTTTGAATTTTCTTATTAATGTTATTAATTGTTAATCTGGTCCGTGACTGCAATAAACTTACTACTACTACTTCCAAACTTGTTGCTTACTCTAGCCACATATTCTTTAAGTTTTGGCAACAAGTTTTACTTGTAAACCGCCCTGAGCCATTTTGGAAGGGCAGTATATAAATCAATCAATCAATCAATCAAATAAATAAATAAATAAATAAATAAATAAATGTCATTTTTCTCTTTTAGTAGCTAAGTGTAAGTATAGCAAGAAAACTCATCTATGAAAGTCAGGAAGTAGAGATTCTTTCCTGATGTCTTTTCTGGGAAGGGCCTACAAATATCACTACGAATCAAATCCAAATCCTCACTGGATTGCCTTTCTGTGGTTGATAAATATGTGCCCCTTGTTACTTTTGTATTTGACCAGTTGTTCTTTTACTATTTTGAAATCATTCCTTGCTTGGATGCCCAAATCAGGGATGCAAAAGACTCATGCAATCTTTGTGTGCACACTAAATGGCAACTTTAGCTTGCTCTCTTTTGCAATCTATCTCATACAGTTCATTTTCCAACATGATTAGAGGGTTCCCTCATTTCATTAGAGGCTTCTCTCCTTTGAAAATAAAGTAATGGTCCCTTGTGAAAACAACTCTACATCCACACCTTGTAGCTGTTTTTACACTCATTAAATTGTTTGGGCAACTGGGTACATAATATACCTCTGGAATACACACTTCATTCACTCTGCACCAAGATAACACCTCAGACAAACTGTCCCTTTTCCTTCTGCAAAAATTTGCTGCCAGTTAACAAAGTATATAGGACTTTTATATTCCATGCTTCTCAGAGAAATCTTACAAATTATTGAAGAGATGTGAAGTAGCTCCACTATCCAAATATGTTTTGTTTCTGCTTTGACTTGCATCAACCCTGAAGAGGATTTCTTTTGCAGCACACAATTTTTCATCATTCACAGCACCCTTTTCGTTGCTTTTGCTTTTGGATAGGCAAGTTTGTTTGTTAGAAAGTCCATTTTTTCTGGAATGTAGTCTTATTTCCTTTTCTCTTTTGGGAATAATCCCCTTGCGCTTTACTAGGACAGGCATTATTCAAATGCAAGGTGCTTCCACATATAAGATATTGTGGAACGTTCCACATCAGGAACTTTGTAGGCTTGCTTTTTAATGGATCCCTACCTTTTTAAAATTGAATTCTTGCAAAAAACCCATGCACAAAACTTACATTCACATTTTCTTTGATTTGTAGGAAGTTAACAATATTCTCATATTATTTAGACAAGGTATTAAGCAAAAGTCTAATTTTTACTGATTCAGGCATATTTATCTCTTGCAGTTCCAACTCTTTCAGTGTTCCCAAAAATGAGCATATGTGCCCTTACAGACTCTCTCCCTCTCTGAATCTCTTATCACACAACTGCAGCATAAGATAAACTTGACTATTCATAGTTCTTCTTTGAAAGACCTCCTTCAGTCTCTCCCACATCTTTCTTGCTGTATTTTTGTCTTCTATATAATAGATTAACTGATCACTTACAGTCAGAGATATGTGTCCCATGGCTTGTTTGTTTGCAGAATCCCATTCTTGCTGTTTCTCTTCATTCTCTGTTGGTCTTTGTTCCTACAGAACATAAGATAGCTTATGCAACATCTTCATGAGTACTCAGCAACATCTTTATTCTCAAGGACCATTTTCTGTAGTTTGTTTCATGGAGCAATTCAACAGTGAGATACTGCACCACAGATGCAAAAGTGGTAATCTTGTCTCGCTTTCTTGCCTAAAAACTCTTTGTTATATCACAACTTATTGCTTCACAACTTGGCCCATAACCCAATGTTTCAGAGAAATTACTTATCTTGCATAAGTGGTTACACAGGAAGCTTACTTTAACTGAGAAACACAATTTTGATATTTATTACTAATTAATCATAGGCTAAGAAAACAATAAACTGTTTTTTATGTAGGCAAGATGGAGAACCTCTCAGTTTGAATTCTGTGCAACAAGTGAGGAGCAGACAAATTGTGACTCCACCCCTAAGTCAGTAAAAGTAAAGTAAAGTATGCCATTGAGTTGGTGTTGACTCCTGGGAACCACAGAGCCCTGTGGTTGTCTTTGGTAGAATACAGAAGTGGTTTACCATTGCCACCTCCTGCGCAGTATGAGATGATGCCTTTCAGCATCTTCCTATATCGCTGCTGCCTGATATACTAGGTGTTTCCCAAAGTCTGGGAAACATACCAGCGGGGATTCAAACCGGCAACCTCTGGCTGGCTAATCAAGTCCTTTCTCTGCTACATCATTAGGTGGCTCCCCAGGTCAGTACATAGCTACATTCAAATATTGACAAACATGTAAAGAATATAAAGAACTCCAACAATTTCTATTTAAATATCCCACAAGTCACTATGAGAGGTGCAATGGAAAAGAGAGGGTCTTCTTGGCAGTTGTGATAATTATAAAGCAGATATATGAAGTATTCTAAGTTGGTGGGTACATAAACAGATGTAAAATCCCACTTCATTAATGATAATGTCCAGTTTTTATTGTGTTTGCTGCAGTTTGTTTTTCTTATTTGCAGTTGTTCTGGGGTGTGTGTTTATGTGTGTGTGTGTGCATATCACCAGTGATTCAAACCATGCCAGTGCCTTATTGCTACCTATTGCAGGAGCGGGAGGATTCAAAGGTGATTTAATATTAAGGATAACTAGAGACTGGTGGCAGAGTAGTTATATGATATGGACAGAGGAGAGTGATATCAAGAAGCTATATAGTCTATGTAATTTGGCTATGTGTTGACATTACTGAGCATGAATGAAGCCTTTTCATCTAATGGTAATGCTCCCCAAATTGATCAGATTCATTATACTAGCCAGTCAGGGATCACACAGTGAACATGGGGAGGGCACTGAGGGCAAATGAAGCCTGTATAAGACAAGCTAAAAATCACCAAAGGGGCACCTTTCAGTGCTGGTGAAAATATGTGTGAACATAATCACCTCACTTTCACCTCAGCCCACAAGAGATAGCAGTGGGTGTGTCCATATTTGAATGCAGAACACAAATTAATATTAGAACCAGTTAGATAATGTGTGACCCACTCAAAATTAGCAGCTATCCATGACTAATTTGGAGAGCAAAGAAAATAAGAGAAGGGCCATAACTCAGTGGTAGGACACATGCCCTACATTGTGCTTGCTATGTACTAGGTACAAAGTTCAACCTCTGACATCCTATATAATAAAAGGCTAAGTGAGTGGCCGTGGCTTTGGAACGTTGGGGATCTGCGTCCCTGCCTCCCTGGGCTGTTCTGGGCCTGCGCGAAGCGCAGGCCCAGAAGAGCCCAAGGGACACAGGACCTCAGACACCAGTGTCCCACAGCCACGGGCGGCCATTGAGCCCAAGGGACACAGGACCGCAGACACCAGTGTCCCACAGCCACGGGCGGCCATTAGCCGGTGTGTGGCGGCGGGGGAAAGTGGCCGAGGCGGCGGCTCTGCCGCCGCCTCGGCCATGAGCTGCGGCACGGCAAGAGGAGGCCGAGGCAACCAGAAGCGGCCGCCCTGAAAAAGGTGAGGGCAATGGCGGCGGGGGAAGACCGAGACGGGGGACAGGGAAGCTGGGCGAGGTGGCGGCGAAGCCGCCAACGAGGCCCCTGCCCGCTCACAGCCACTGCCGCCGCCTGCTCACCCGCCCTCCCAGCTGCCCAAAATGAAGCTGGGCGAGGTGGTGGCGCAGCCGCCAACGAGGCCCCCGCCCGCTCACAGCCACTGCCGCCGCCTGCTCACCCGCCCTCCCAGCTGCCCAAAATCACCTTCCCCGCTCCCCCCCAAAAAAGATTAAGGGCCAAAATGGCCCATGAGAAGGTCGCCGCCCCCGCCTATCGCCCTCCCAGCTGCCGAAGACCACCTTACCCGCTCCAGCCCGAGGGAAAAGAGAGGAGCTCACGAGCAGAGCTCCTCTCTGTGCTAAGTCACTGCTCAAACTGCTGCTATGGACACAAAGGACGCCTATTGCGTCCATTGCGACAGTATGGGCAGCAGCTTAACACAGAGAGTAGCTCTGTTCCCGAGTTCCTCTCTTCTCCTTCGGGCTGGAGCGGGTAAGGTGGGCTCCGGCAGCTGGGTGCGCGGGAGGGCGATAGGCGGGGGCGGCCACCTTCTCATGGGCCATTTTGGCCGTTATTCATCCACACACACACACACCCAAAAAGTAAAAGCAAAATAAGGAAGAACAAAAACAGAGACAACAAAAGAGAGAGAGAGAGAGAGAGGGGGGACAAGGGGGGAAAAAAGAGACAGAAAGAGAGAGAGAGAGACAGAAAAGACGGGATAGAAAGCTAGCGCCCGTTATCATAACGGGCTTAAAAATACTAGTATCTAATAAAGTGGATCCCCAGTACAGATAAGAATGTTTATTTATTTATTTAAAATATTTATACCCCGCCCCTCCAGTGCAATACTGCTTGGTGCGGCTTACAACAATAACATAGACACAGATACAAGTAATAAAATTATTTTTTTATAGTCAGATTAAAAACAATTATTAGGTTCAAATTAAAACTGAAAATTATAAAAAGCTAAAGAACCTAAAGAAGCTAAAGAACCTACCAGATATAACAAAATAATGATATTCAAAAGCCTCCTTAAAAAGGTGTGTTTTAAGAAGTTTTTTTTTTTAAAGACTGGGGTGTGTGTGGCCCTGTCTCTAGTCCCCACCAACAGGATCTCTGTTAGTAGATCCACATAAGAACAGCCCTGCTGGATCAGGCCCAAGTCCCATCTAGTCCAGGATCCTGATTCATACACTGGCCCACCAGATGCCACTGGAAGCCTACAGGCAGGAGTTGAGGGCATGCCCTCTCTCCTGCTGTAACGCCCCTGCAACTGGTATTCAGAAGCATCCTGCCTCCAAGGCTGGAGATGGCCTCTAACCCTCCAACTAGTAGCCGATGATAGACCTCTCCTCCATGAAGTTATCCAAACCCCTCCAGATTGTTTGCTCTAAGCACACCTTGTGGCAGAAAATTCCACAAGTTGATTATGCATTGTGTGAAAAAGTATTTCCGTTTGTTGGACCTAAATTTCCTGGCAATCAATTTCATGGGATGACCCCTGGTTCTAGTGTTATGTGAGGGGGGGGGGTTCTCTCTATCCACTTTCTCCACACCATGCATGATTTTATAGACCTCTATCATGTCTCCCCACAGTCATCTATTTCTAAACTAAAAAGCCCCAGGGTGTTGTTGCCTTGCCTCATAAGAAAGGTGCTCTAGGCTCCTGATCATCTTGGTTGCCCTCTTCTGCACCTTTTCAAGTTCTACTGTGTCCTTTTTTAGATGTGGTGACCATAATTGCACTCAGTACTCCAAGTGTGGCCGCACCATAGTTTTGTATAAAGGCATTATAATATTAGCAGTTTTATTTTCAGTCCTCTTCCTAATGATCCCTAGCATGGAATTGGCCTTTTTCAGAGCTGCTGCACATTGTCGACACTTTCAACGAGCTGTCCACCATGACTCCGAGATCCTTCTCCTGGTCAGTCACCGACATCTCAGATCCCATCAGCACATACTTGAAGTTGGGGGTTTTCATCTGCATGTGCATCACTTTACACTTTTTTGGATTTCACTACCCTAAATAGTTTGGTGTCATCTGCAAATTTGGCCACCTCGCTGCTTACCCCTGCTTCTAGATCATTTATGAATAAATTAAAAAGCACTAGTCCCAGTACAGATCTTTGGGGGATCCCACTTCTTATTTCCCTCCATTGTGAAAACTTTCCATTTATACCTACCCTCTGTTTCCTGTCCTTCAACCAGTTAGCAATCCACACATGTACTTGTCCCTTTATCCACAGATCCAGAAAAGATCTGTGTCTGAGAGCATGGAGAGCCCCTGCCATAGTGGCAAGATGGAGCTATGATCTGATTCTGCAAGGCGACTTTATATAAAGTGTAAGTACCTAAAGTGTAGCAATTACTTCCTGAAATGAGAAGTTTAAGGGTGATGACAGCCACATATTCCAAACTGTGGTGAAAACATTTCAAGCACACATTTGTCTCATTCCACAGCATTTGTTTTCAGGCCATGTGTGTCCAAACAATTCTTGCTACATTTAGAAAGTATGCCTGCTTTTCACTGAGGTCTGTAGTTCTAATAATCTTCAGGAACAGTGAGAGGGTTCGAATTTCGTGGCCCGTGGAGGGGGTCCCATCTGTGCCTGAGTTCAAGAATGCAAATTTGAGCTGCAGAGGCTCATTTTGCCTTGAGGTTCTCCAGATGAGAATAAAAGTCAGTTTAATTTTTTTTTAATCAGAGAAAACAAGATATATTTTTACTCAAGAAAATAGAGCAAACAGAGGAATGGCTGTTTCATCAAGGATTTAAGTACTGTATATTCCTAACAGTTATGAGTGAATGAACCATCACCAGCAGATAGTCCTTTGGTAGTCATTGCCTTCTTCTTGAACATGATTGCAAGCTGAAGTAGCAGCAGGAGAACAAAATCTTTCCTTTCATTGTGTGTTTTTTGTTCTCTGTGGTCTGTGAGAGCAGACTTAGCACCACTGAATAAGGTCCTTCCTCTCCCCCCGAAGCAGCTATCTTGCTTCTGAGCCTGTTGCTGTCTGAAGACTACTGCCTCTTTCCCAGACTTGTCCAACTACGTATGCCTAAAAATGTGTGCTTCTACTTACAAATGAAATCAGGCTAGAATGAACCAGGGGGAAATAACAGCCCTACTTTTCTCCCTTGCTCCATCCTTTCTCCCTTGTTGTCCCTTATGCCTAGAACTTCCTCCCAGGTAACTTGTATGAAGTCTCTTCTCTTAGTTCCCTCAAATCCTTCCTCAAAGTCCATCCTTTCCAGGAAGCTTTAGGCACAAAAACATTTTCTGCCAAAAAGAATATTTTCTTCTCCCCCACTGTTGCCTGCATCATTTCTTGGCAGTTACTGCTGTGTATACAAGCAATAGCGATGACATAGGTTGTATATCCATAGACCAGCACCCACCCTCCCAACCACTAAACCAGACAGCAACAACAATGATGGTAACAAGAACAGGAGACACATGGAATAAATGTTGCAGTCCAAACTATTTATTAGGATGCAATTGAATGCAAGAGCATAATAAACTAATACTTTGATTCTGAGGATAACCAGTGACATTTAGGGCAGTGCTACTGGCTAATGTAAGAACACAGGAACAGCCCTGCTGAATCTGGCCCAACGCCTATCTAGTCCAGCATCCTGTTTCAGATAGTGGTCCACCAGCTACAGTACTGTCCTTGTGGACAGAAGAAAGTGCAATCTGATGTCAAATTGATTCAGGTCAACTCGGGGGTGATTTGCAGGTTTGACCTTTAAAGGAATTGCTCCAAAAATAAAGGGTGTGATTTGGGGTCAAGGAGAATCACCCCTGATTGAACCCGAATCAATTCGGGTGATCCAAGAACCATTTTTCTGGGGAGAGCTGGTCTACCAATTGGGGTCGGCAGGTAGACCAGCCCTCCACTATGGATAGACTAGTCCTCCGAGGTGGGCAACACGCTAAGTCTGGAACAGACTTAGTAGACCAGCTCCCCCCAGAAAAACAGTGCCATTTTGAGGCCCGTTTGAGTCAAAATGGCGCCACTTATCTGGGGAGAGCTGGTTTATCAATTGGAGTTGTTGGGTAGACCAGTCCTCTGCTCTGGCCTTCATGTGTCTGCCCACTTTGGAGCAGAAAGTCCAGTCCTCTGAGGCTGGCTGAAATGCCAAGTCCAGAGCAGAGGTCTGGTCTACCTGCCAACCCAAATTTCCAGCTCTCTCTGGTAAAATTGTACCATTTTGAGGCCCATTTTTCCAGGTCTCCCTGGAAAAATGGGCCTCAAAATGGCACTCAAATAACTCAAATTTATTCAAGTGATTTAAGGTTGATTTGTCAAGTGGCTGCGAATTTGTCAAGCAATTCGATCTGAGCTTGAATCAAATTGCAAAAATTGATTTGTGCACACCCCTAGTGGACAGATCCCTCCACATTGCATATCAGATACCAAACCAGCATACTGTCAGATAAAGCATTATTAAAACTTCAAATTGATAACTTTATCAATTTGATAAACAAAGCAATATAATCATACTCATGAACCGATTCACCATGAATGTTCAGTTATCAATTTGGGTTTTTTTGCTTCTTGTGACTTTATAAATGCACATAGTGGAATTGTACTTATCTGGCTTCTTGTCAGTGATAGAATGTTTTTGCAAATAAATTCCATTAGCTCACTGTATTTTTTTCACTCACTGTATTTCTCCCCCCTAGTTTCTAATGCCAATGGATATAAATATGCCACATAAATATGACTATGAGCAATAAACCAGCATTCTGCCTCTACATGCTTAAAAACAATGCATATGCCTTCAGTTAGCTTCATATTCCAAAATATGGGGGGATAATTTAAATGCACCCAGAGGTACACCTAGGTAATTTTGGAATGTGGTGCTAGAGGTCTTTGAACACCCCCACTCCCCTGCAAATTAAGTATCATCTTGATCAGTTGGGCAACCACACCATCTGGGGCAGATGAATGAGGATTTAGGAGGCTCCAGGGGCTGTGGAGGCCCTGGACTTTGGCCCAGAAGTCCAGGGGTAACAGCACCTCTGAATGCACCAGTGATTGTTTGCTAACTGCTTGAGTTTGTTTTAGTTCTTCCTTTGTTTAGAAGGCATTTAGCAGAAAGGGAAGGGGTTTGGGTTTGAAATTTAGTCCTACACTGAGGACTTTCAAACTTGTCCATTGGAAGAGAGAGAAGGATGGATGAAGGGGCTGTTGGACCAGGTAAAGGCAGAAGGTAACCTTGCTGTATACTTTCTTGCCACATATGGACTCTAAAGTGATGAATAGAATATTGGTTAGCTGGTAGCAGCCCCAAACATATGCAAACTGCCTAGAAATATCAGTGTTAGAATATATATATATATATATATATATATATATATATATATATATATATATATATATAAATTTATATATAAATTTGAGTCTACCAGGCAAAGAGATTATTTAACAAAGATAAGTTCACATCTGGGTTTTAGATTAGGGATAATTTATTGCAGACCTACAGAGCTGAGGGACAGTCTGAATAAGCCATTGTGCAATAACTTATGACTTGTCTCATGAAAGAATTTCTTGCTCTAATGTCAAAAAGAGAAAAATAAGCCAAAGCAATTTGTTTCTAATATCAAGGTATTACTATTCCTAGATTCTATTCCTTTGTACCAAAGAAGTACAAACATTGGCTGGGATCCAAAAAATGTTGGGTGCAGCAGCCTACTCCTGTTGCTTGTGGTTCTCACAGAGCAACGTGGCCTTTCTCTAAGCAACTGCTGGAGGGCAGACCACCTGTGAAGTCTATGCAAGTGGCTCTGAGCTCTATGGAGTACAAATGTAGCCATCACACACATGGAGCTGGAAAGAGAAGGCATCTTATAGCTCCAGTCAGCAATAAACCACATGGAGTACCCCATAGCATGGATCATTTGGGTTACTGAGAGTGTGCCTGACAGCTTTTCAGGTGAGCAGGCACTGGATGTAGGTTTTATCCTCTGAGCCACACTGTTTATATGCATGGATCTGCCAACAGGTTTTGTCTGGTTGAGAGAGAACTACAAGTCTAACTATACATGGCTGGAACCCTATGTGTGGTAAAGAAGGCTGGAGGGCGTAACTGAGGAGGAAAACACTGCCCCCTCCCCTGTAAATAGTGCTTCTATATTCACAGTCGCCCTCTTTCAAAGTAGCTTCTCCTGGGGGGAAACAAGATGAGGTGCAACAGTCCATTTTAGTGACAATATGCTACTAAATCTAAGGACAGGTTCTCAGGTTTCTTTTTGGTATCCTGAAGTCATCATAAGGTGTTTTTAACACATGCTTGTGGGGACATTACAACCATTTTATGTGAATGAAGGTGAAGGGCAATTATTCACGTGAATGACCCTTTCTAAGGTGCAGACTGATAATTGCCATACAAATGCCAAATTGTCATAATGTGTAGTGCCTGTTCAGACCAAATGCTCATCACACAGACTTAATATCATTGCTACTTTCCTCATATCAATAAAAAGTAAAGAAAGACGGGACAAAATTGAATATGCTGCAAGTATGATGACCCCCAGGGGGACTGCAATTTATTTATTTATTTATTTGAAATATTTATACCCCGCCCCTCCAGTGGGAGCGGCTCACAACATGAAGAAAAAGATACAATTTAAAATAAGACTAATAAAGTTAACCAAATTTAAGTTAAACAATGTCAAAGACCAGACTAAATCCACATTTAAAATTACAAGCTTTTTAAAGTTTCAAATTAAAAGTTATTTTAAAAGCTAAAAACTGAGGCCCATAAAAACTAAAGAACCTACCAGATATAAACAGAGACAGAGCATTAAATATAATGTTTATATAATCCTGATAACATGCAACACATTTATACAGTCCTCTGTGGCAACTCTACCCAAAGAACCTACTGTTACTATGTCAATGGGCCTAGATAATAAAAGGACAAAGATTTGATAAAAAAAGAAGGTGGCTAGCACAGGGCCACGTTGTATAGTGGCTAGAGCACTGGGGTCCCCAAATGTTGTTAGACTACAGATCCCATCATTCCTGACCACAATGTTCATAACCCTTTAGCCATTGTGGCTGGGGATGATGGTAATTGTGGTCAACAACAACTGGGAATCCAAGTTTGAGAATCCCTGGGTTAGAGGACTGGACTGAGACCAGAGTCATATCCCACTTACCCTCAAAGCTTGTTGAGTGATTTTGCGCAAGTCACTAAATATCATCCTAACCTCCTCAGTAGGAACATTGTGAGGATTAAAGTGGGCCCCATGTATGCAGCTCTGAGCTATTTTGAGGAAGGATGGGATAAAAAGTAGCAAATAACTAAAATTGCAAGGAAGCAAGTCATCACAAGCAAAAATGCAGGCTTGCCATAGGTGCCAAGAAAGCCGTCAGCATTATACATAATGATACGATCTTGTGAATTTTTGCAGTGGGCTGATCTCCTTCATCCTACTAAAGAAAATATTCCAAATAGTCGCTTCTGAATTGGAAATTCTTTCTGCTAAGTCCATTAAGTCCATAACTATAGCAATACTTTTTCTATGGCCATTCAGTAAACTGTCCAAGAGATTCCAAAGCCTATGATCACATGACAGCCCTCCTAGGAACGCACAACACAGTTCTAGTATAAAAACCTGATTGCTGTTTCTGGTGGGAGAGAAAGCGATCAAGGGGGAGATTGGGTGAGGGTGAAGAGATTGTCCTGGGGGGGTGGGGATTTTGAGGGGAATTAGCATGCTGAGTACTGTGGAAGTGGGGGGACAGCTTGGTGTGTGCTTTACTCTGTGTGCCACGGGTTGGGGCTATGGATGGCAGCTCACCACATCACCTCAGGCACTGAGGCCAGGCCTTGGGCCAGGCCTAATAACTGCAGCGAACATGGCTGCAGCCCCTCCTGTAGAGATGTCATCTTGACACAGTTGTCCATGAACTGGTAACTTCTAGATCAAACTACTCCAATGCATTATATGTGAAGCTGCCTTTGAAGAGTGCCCAGAAACAATCTCCAAATTCAGCAGCAGAACAAATTTCTAGGAAAACCTAGAGTGTGAATTTAGATATGGAAAACGCCTATTAAACTATGTAGCATAGCTTACTCCCAGTATTATACTATGAATTCTACTAGATGTTTTCGTACTTTATTCTCCTTTTTAAATGGAGCCAGCGTGGTGTAGTGACTAGAGTGCTGGACTAGGACTGGGGAGACCCGAGTTCAAATCCCAGTTCAGCCATGAGACTTGCTGGGTGACTCTGGGCCAGTCATTTCTGTCTCAGCCTAACCTACTTCACAGGGTTGTTGTGAGGAGAAACCTAAGTATGTAGTACACCGCTCTGGGCTCCTTGGAGGAAGAGCGGGATATAAAATGTAAAAATAAAATATAAAATAAAATAAATGATTCAAATCTCCCAGAGTGATCTTGTTCTTCAGTTACACTCATTGATCAGGAGATGAGCACAATTGTCATGCCTGTATTAGCCCTGGCATAGAGGCTGCCTCGTGTAGTAACTGCCTAGTGAAGCAAGACCATAAGATCATCCTGTTTGACCTGTAACTCTCTGTATAACCCAGTTCGATAGCTGAACAGAGCTAAGGTAGGTTTTCTTAATACTTACTCCAAACTTATTTATTCTCGTGAGCAGTTAATCCCATTTGGTTTATTAATTCCATTCATTCTAGTTCCCTCATATGCAAATAAATAAATATATGCATCTGCTCTGATAGTAATATGGTACAATATGGTGTAAAAGCTTGTTAATTAGACTCATACTGGTGCAATAGCGCCAGTATAGTTAAGCTGAAGAATGTTTTCAATGTTCCACCATTATAAGCCCTGAATATTCTATTGTTCATAAAATCAAAACTATTTGTCCAATATTTCCAGCCATCAGCACACATTCACTAAGTGGCAAGTGACAAATCTGGTGAATATCCACTGGAAAATGACTTAGAGCAGTTTAAAGTTTTTCACTTTTGAACAGGGGTTCAAAGGGTTGGTGACATTTTTTTGGACTGAGGAAGTGCTATTTACATAATTTTGTAGTCCTTTTGCATAGTTTCAGCCTTTAGACTGAATGCCAGAAAAGTGCTTTTTGTCTATCCCTCTGGTACCCAACTGATGGTTATTTCAAAATTGATCCTCAAAGTTGCATTTTAAGAGGCAGAAAAATGCATCTTGCAGCTGCTGAAAGAGTCTGTGCAGTAGGACTCTGAAGCTGTGGTGCCCACAGTATTGCCCACAACCAGTATGGTGGTCTTGTAGTGTGCAATGTTGTCAAAGGATGCAGCCAGCTTTCCTGCCGGCCACTGCCCATTGCTACTGCTCCTGCTTGGCATGGCGTGGATGCCTCCACCGATTCAGCACATGCTCCTCACCCGGTCCAGTGCCTGCCTTGTCCTGGCCCCATCAAGCTGGCATTCCCTGCTGACTGCCCCACCCCCAGGACCCAAATGGCCTCCACACATCTCCACTTTGCCTAGACCTTTCCATTGGACATTGGGCTGGAGAGGGATGCATCCAGGCAGACATTTAACAGGTGCAGTTTCCCTAATCACTTCCTAGAGATGCCCCTGATGAATTTCTGACTGATGCATCTCTGATCAGGGAAAGTGTGGGTGCATGGAGCCTCACTTCTAAATTATCATATACCAGACTGTACAAAGTTTTTACAGCTTATATGGCACAGAAGTTATGATGGGCACCTTAACTTGCCATTTCCTTTTTTTTTTTTTTTTTAGAGCACGTGAAAATATAAAGCGTCTTAAGTCTCATCTTAAACTGAAGGGTTTTGGATTACTCAGTTTTAAGTGCTTGTAGGTTGATGATGCATGTACAATTAAATAAAATGGCACATATGCAGGAAAAAGGAAATGTTATGAGAAATATGAGCTTGTTGCAAAAAGCTAGTCCAGAGTCATAGGATCCACCAGATTACTTAATGGGCTGGTACAGTCGATACATTCCCTGCCCACAATGTGCAGATGTTCCAATGTCCTCCCGGTATGTCTCTTTATTACATGGAGGGGCTGTTCATCCAAATGGCCACTCTACATGCAACCCAAATGACACACCTGCTTTCTAAATGCGTGGTCAGGGAATGTATGGTCCATACCAGCCCAGTGTGAAATAGGATGTGACGGCTTATGGAAACCTACAAGTCATTTGGTTGAATTTGCAACTAGTGAACACAGTCCCTTCTATATATCAGTGTATCCTTTGGCCCACACAAAGTCAATACACAACAATGTGGGTAATCAACAGGCTGGGACACATTAAGGAGGTTTGTTTAGTCCATTTGGTTTTGCTATGCCAATGTGGCATTTTGATGGATTCCCTTCATAGCAGACTTCTGAGTTCAGGCACTGTATTCTATCTTCCTTATAGTGAAATGAAACTAGCCATCCTAGCATCTGTTACAAAATATTGTTTATACATGGTTTTTTTATATAATGGTTACACATTTTAAATAATAATTAACATCTCATTTGTTTGCATGAAGAATTGTAGTGAGAACAGAGAAAAACAGTTTGCATCATTCAGCCTCTTTCCCCCATCTTTCTTCTTCTTTACCCCTCAAATGTTCACAGTACAGTATACCTTACTGCGACTATGTCAGGGTCTGCAGGGCACTGTGAATATCGTATTTACAGCAGCTAGCCGTGGTTCCTCCACATTTTATAGAGATTCATTACAAGACTTGCAAGGAGGATCTGATTACAAAGAATCCACATGACAATCCATTGTGGGATTAACACCATGCATCAACTGTTTCAGTGACCCTCTATGTAGATATGTTGCTCAGCTGCCATTGGGTTAGAAGAAATTGTTAGGAGGAGATATGATAGGGATCTGGAATCCAAGCTGATGTATTAGATTATCGTGGGATGTCATATGTGTTTCTTTTCTTTTTTCTTTTCTTTCTGTGTTGGCTGTTCTTTAATTTTTTTTTTTAAATGAGGAGTTTGCCATTGCCATCTCCTGTGCAGTATGAAATTATGCCTTTCAGCATCTTCCTATATAACTGCCGACCGATATAGGTGTATCCCATAGTCTGGCATGTATAGTTTGCAGATATGTGCTTAGACTGAGACACTGGCTTACTTACATTAAAATGAAGTGATTTCTCCCCTAAGAAAATCTCTTTAGGATCAAGAAGGTGGAAATATTCATCGAATGCTTGTGAAATTTGTGTCTGAAGACAGAATACCATTACTTTAGCTCATAAATGACTCAAGCTGCTCAGTGGATCTATATCAACACCATATCAAACTCTGTCTTTCATTTTCTCTATATTCCACCAGCACTATTTGTGATAACTCTTTTTCATGCAAGGAGGGGGGAACAATTTTCAGCAACCCCACCTTACTTTTGAAGCTCCCTGAGCTCCCCAAAACCTGCTCCTGAGAACACCCCAACCCTCAGATATTTTCTGGGGGCACAGGGGGCTGCAGAGAGAAGGGTGACTTGCATGAAAATCAGGGAAAATATACTCCTTGTATGAGCAGAACATCTCCCATTCATGTAAGTTCTGGTCTGCATGCTGCCCATTTACTAGGAATGTCTGTTTCAGAATTGTCCTTGGTCATTGCTTACACAAAAAATTTGCAAAGCCTAACTTTTGGGGGTTCTACTTTAAATACGAACACCGTAACAGTTGTAGGTTGTGAAAAGATGTAATGTAAAGGTTTAAGTCATTGCTATGTTGTTCTTTGAGCTGGGCTTTCAAATATGTCTGTCCGTTTCTCCAATCAACCTGCCAGCAAGGTAGCCTGGAGCCAGGTTTCCATGAGCACTCTGGATAATATGACAGGCCTTCACACAGTTATAAGTTCTTCATATAACTGCTAGTAAGGGGGTATGGGATGCAGAAGGAGGGGAGGCCCACAATATCACCTGCAGAGAAAAAAATGAGGAAGTTTCCAGGCAGTCCAACCTCTAGAGCAGAGAGCTACTCAACTGACTCTTTGTTTGCTCTTGACAGAGTGCCTAATAGCATTGCATTTAAACTACTTGAATATTTTTTCTGTAGCTTGCATATAAGCACCTTTGGCACACAGCAAGTTTAATTTTTTTTTAATCAAGTCAATCTATGATTTAGATCCAAAGTGCTACACACATTTATAATGTGTATAATGTGTGTATAAAAGCTAATTTATTCTTTCTATTGCTGTGGCTGTGTTTATGCAACTTGGGTGCCATCCAGAGAAAATCAAGCGTGATATTGATGGGTGTTTAGTACATAAATATGAATTCCACCCCACTGATACCAGTCAGTCTTTGATCCTATTCATACATTATGTCCAACACTTGTACAATGAGTATATAGTGTACAAAGGCATAAATCTGTACACCAGTACAGTGAATCACATGTTTTATTAGACACAGGTATAGCAGTAACTTCATGTCTGTACCATGTACTGGAGGTGCTTCTACCCAGGTTGACTTTTAAAATGAATGCAGGTAGTCATTCACACAAAAACATGTATGAGTGTACAGACATGTGTACAATAATACAACATTAAGGGCCCGTTCAGTCAACCATTGGCCCAACATGCAAAGAGGGCAGTGAGCATTCCTGCCCTGATGACTAGGAGTGTGCACAAAACCAGCTGGCCCGGTTCAGTTCGAGTCCAAATTGGACCCAAATTGGACCAGGCCAGTTCGGTTTAGCCCCCATTGAACCCCCTCAGTTTGGTTCGGTTGGGGGGGGAGGTGTTTCATGAGTTTAAACTACTTCTCCAAGGCCTTGGGGGGCAGTGTCCACAGAGGTTTCCCTCCTACTGCCGGCCTTCCTCATGCCAAAAATGGCCTGTTTCAGACATTCTTCAGCCTTTTCTGGTCCTTTCCCCCTCACAGTGGCCATTTTGGAGGCCACCGTGCATGTGCAATGGGCCTCTGTGTGGCCTGGGTCATGATGTGTGGCATGTGCAGCAGCCTCCAAAATGGCAATCGCAATGGGAGATAGGCCCAGAAAGGGCCAAAGAATGCCTGGACCGGATGATTTTTGGCATAAGGAAGGCTAGCGGGGTGAGGGAGAATCTCTGTGGACCCTCCACCATGGCCTCAGAGAAGCCCCCCAGAGGGGATAAGTACTATTTTTTTTAAAAAAAAAAACTGCTCATGAACCCCCCGAACAACCAAGGGGAGGGGGTTCAGTTCAGGGTCGGACCAAACAGAGTGGTTTGGTTCGACTCCAAACTGTTGAACTGAACCAGTTCGATGTCGATCCAGCTCGCACTTCCCTACTGATTACATCTGAAGGACATTCTTCCTGACATGCTGTTGTGATGTCCTTCAGTTGTGTGTGGGGGCTATTCAGTTGAACATCCCCTAAATATGTGCTCCAGAATCCTATTTAAACTGTGTGTTGGGACGTCCTTCAGATGGTATTAGGGTGGGCACACGAATAGAGTGTTCCCCTCTGCTTTGTATGTTAGGGCCATGTTTGAGTGAACCAGCCCAATGTCTGTCTGAATAGGACATTTCTCACACTTGATTCATTTGAATTTTGAGTCTTGTTTTCAATGTACAGAAGGTTAGGAAATTGTTAAAAGACACTAAAGTGTAGTATATTGTATACTGTATGTTGTATGTATTCTATGCAGTGGAATATATCGATTTTGAGTAATAATAGGCAGACCCTCAGTACTTTCAGGTATTTTGAGTCAGCTCCTAGAAATGCCTCAGGAATTAAGGTGTGAGAGATAGCAGTAATTTGTTGCCAAAAATGGCCACATGTTTGCAGGATGAGTTTGGGAAATTAAAGCTGAAAACTGACTCAAAAATATAATTCAACATATTGTTTCAATCACTCTGTTTATTTTCCTATTCTGTCATAAGTGACACTTAAGTAATACATCTCCATATTCCCAAAGGGTCTCTTTTGAAACCCCACCCTCCAGAGAAATGGGGTTTTTCAGTAAATACATTATTCCTATCCCTTGAACTATAAGTTACTTTGGATGTTGCTTTCTCCCATTTGCTTGTAGGAAAGCATTCAGAAAATGGATTCTGATTAACATCTTTAGTAATGTAAAAATGCTCGAGCATAAGATTCATGTTTTCTATAAAATGGTGGCCAAGGTTTGACTGGCCACTGAGTTCACTTTCTGAGCCATGTAATTTAGGTTGATTTGGGCTAATAGGTGATCCACTATTGGTTAATGCCCTGAACAAAGGCAGGTTGTGACAGAAGCAACATCACAAATGTTCCTTTAAAAAAAATTTGTTCAAGATGTTTTAAGAATTATGGAGGGAAATGAAAAAAAGAGTGAGAAGGAAGCAAGAGGCACCACACAGAGCTTTTGGATGGGGTGGTATAAAAATGTAATAATAAATTAAATGATATATAGAATGATACAGAGACTTTCAAAGAGAGAGAAGGAGAAAAATAGACAGAAAAAATATGATAAATATCAAAGGTGAGTCCAATATTGCAATATTGGACTGAGTCCTGGTGTGTCTCAAGTCTGAAAAAAACTGAAGACTACTGATTCGATGATTAGCTCACCCAACCTTTGTGATGACTTCACTTAAGTCACCTTAAGTGGCGCAGTGGGGAAATGCTTGACTAACAAGCAGAAGGTTGCCAGTTTGAATCCCCACTGATACTATATCGGGCAGCAGTGATACAGGAAGATGCTGAAAGGCATCCTCTCAAACTGCGTGGGAGGAGGCAATGGTAAACCCCTCCTGTATTCTACCAAAAGAAAACCACAGGGCTCTGTGGGCACCAGGTATCAAAATCAACTTGATGGCACATTTTACTTTACCTTTACCTTCATTATAATATCTCTCATCGAGTTGATATGATGGAATCATTGCTTCAGGTTTTATCTTTGCACCCTTTAATTTAATTCAGCATTTGCGATTAAAGCAGTGTAATATGACCAAATTTCAAGTGAACAATGATGCATTCGTTCCTGTTCGTATCTCCTTTGCTTCTTTCAGGTTTGTGTTTGCCCTTGTTCAAAAAACCCACCCAAAATCCACAACAGTTTTTCTCTGTCAGTTGCAGTTAGGATTTTAATTCCAGTAATCTTTGAGGAGTTTTTTTGTTGTTGTTGTTTTGCAGGGGGTGGTGGTGTTCCCTTTACCTAGAGCATTTTATTTTAAGCCTGTTTTCTCCCCAGCTGGTACCCATCTTCTTTATATTCTCATATCATTTCAAGTGAGATTTCTTATGTTTAGCCAAGGAAGTCACAAGAACAATAACTCAGTAAAGAAATCCTCCCCCAGCTTAGCTAGTGGAAGCTGCTTGCAGCCCAGAGAAACAAGCTATAGCAGCATAATTAATCAGCCAAGAGGTTTTCTGAACTGGCCCCTGGTGCCAACTAGAGGAAGAAGAGGAAGGGAGTTGCAAGATAAACTATGCCTTAGTAGAGAAGCTCCACTCCAGTGGGGACAGTGACACCTGGTCTGGCTAGACCACCTCCAGCCTCAAGGGCAGGGTGCCTCTGAGTACCAGTTGCAGGGGAGTAATGGCAGGAGAGAGGGCACGCCCTCAACTCCTGTCTGTGGCTTCCAGCAGCATCTGGTGGGCCTCTGTGTGAAACAGGATGCTGGACTAGATGGGCCTTGGGCCTGATCCAGCAGGGCTGTTCTTATGTTCTAGACAGGGCATTTTTGAGAGTGGCTCCAAGCCCCTGCAGCCCTGAGAAACAAGTTACAGCAATGGCTGCAATGGAATTCATCATCTGAGAGATTGAGGCTATTCACACGTGCATGCAAAACCGGTCTAAGGGAACCCAGCCCAGTTTTGCATGTGTGTTGGGATCAGGCTGATCCCAGTGGCACTACGGTGGCAAACCCACCTGCAAAGCCTCCCTCTAAAAATTAGGTTAAAGGAGTGAGCACTCCCTTAACCTCCTTTTACTGATCGTCTGTCAGCCACCGGCTGCAAGCAGCCGTGACTAGCAGACTCAGGGAGGGGAGGGGGATCCCCATAATGCATCATGCAGTGCATTATTGGGGGGCCAGGATGACGCAGGGTGATGCATCCCAACACCCTGACCTTGGGAACAACTGGCAGCAGCCAGTGATTTGTTTGGGTGGGCGATCTGCCGACCTGGAGGCAAGGACCTGCTCGTCTGTTGGGGAGGTAAGCTTTTCGCAGCTTCTCCCCTCGTCCTGTCGGAGCCCTTTCTCCGCTTGTGAGAAAGGGCTCATTATCTGATTAATTGACCCCTAGTACACCTGCCAATCAGATGGAAAGAAATGAGAGAACTAAAAAAAAACACCTTCATATTTTTAAAACTTATTGTACACTGCTTTGGGTACAAATGTAGAAAAGTTATTTTCTAAATTGAATGAATGAATGAATAGCCAGTTATTCCTTGTTGTTTGCGACATTGCATTGATGAGAAAGGGCTCCCCCATCCCATAGCTGGGGCAGTTCATTTGAAATCCAGTTTCCAAGCAGTTCATCCAACACCTACACATTCTATTCCTTCCGATCATTCCAGTACAATCCTTCTTTTGGTGGGGCAGGGGAATTTTAATTGCATTGTTGATACTGGTCAGACTACATAGGAAGTTGCTTCACACAGATGTCTTTCCAGATGGAATTTCACTCACATGGTTCTGTTTTCAAGCTGCCACCACACCACAGGTGTGATGCATGAGTTGGGCCAGGGCTGCTCAACTTTGGCCCTCCTGCAGATGTTGGCCTACAACTCCCATAATCCCTAGCTACTGGCCACTGTGGCTGGGAATTGTGGGAGTTGTAGTCCAAAAACATCTGGAGGGCCTAAGTTGAGCAGGCCTGAGTTGGGCCATGGCCTTTTCTCGGAAGTGGAGGTTTTTGGATGGGATCCAGTTTTATCATGAAATCGCTTTCAAAGAAGTGGTTGTAGCAGAGTGGTAGAAAACATCCTTTATGTGCAGAAGATCCCAGGTTGAATCTCTGGCATCTCCAGGTAGGGCTGGAAAATATCCCTGTCTGAGAACACTGGAAAGCTGCTACCAGTCAGTGTGGACAAAACTAAGCTTGATGGACTAAAACTCTGCCTCCATATAAGGCAGCTTTGTATGTGAGTAACACATGGAATCATCATTCTATGAGAGAAATTAGACTGCAATAATTGGAAAACGTCGGTTTGTTCTTTGTAATATAGTTGATAAGTCCAGGTGATCTGAATAATATTTCTGACAAAGGATAATATAATTATCCTATAATTCTGTATAATTCAAAGGTTTGTATACTCTCCCATCAACAAAAACTGACACAACAAAAAGAACCAGTTTAGTAGTTCTAGTTCTTCTTGCAATTTTGAGTGGGTGTGTTGGGAGAAAAGATATATGTTGAGTAACAAACAGGACGGCTTCTACTTCCATGTCTGCCTTGGCTATCCAAGCTTCTTGAGCAGTCCTAATGACAGTTTTTATTCTGAATGTGATAGGCTAGCTAAATGGGTTAGTGTAAATTACAGGCACATTAATTCTCATCCATAGAGTATCAGTATAAAAGTAATCATTCACCAGATAACCAGCACAAGATGGTGTTATGTTCTACCTCAAGAGTGTCAAAAAGAGTGGCTGACATGATTTATAGCATGCCGGCAATGATAAGATCCATGTCAGGGCCAGGGGCGTATCTAGGGGTGGGGCAGGCAGGGCATGTGCCCCGGGTGCCACTTGAAGGGGGGCGCCATTTTTAAAAATTAAAAAAAAAAGGCCACCAGAACAAAATGGCCACCACACATGCTCAAATGGCCTCTGTGAGGCCCTAGGCCATGCCAGGCCTCACAGAGGCCATTTGAGCATGCACAGTGGCCATTTTGTTTTCAGCGGCCATTTAAGAAAATTATTTTTTAAAATGGCCACTGCACATGCTCAAATGGTCCCTGAGAGGCTCTAGAGGCCAGCGGGGGAGAGGGAGCTTTTGCAGACACCCCCCTCAGCCTTTAGGGAGTCCCCTGAAGGGGCTACAGATTTAAATTTTTTTTAATTAATATAATATAAGTCACTGTACACATATCTAGTTTGGCACGATGTACCAAACTAGGTACATCAGGGTTTGTGAATACTGAGCTGAAGCGTATGAGCTAGGATTATATTCATTTGCTTCTTGTGATAAGTGAGTTAAATGTGATGTCTTAATAATATGACTATTAATGGTGAGTTTGTCTTTGAATCAGTGTGAAATCCTTAGTATTAAGCCCCACTGGGAGTTTCTTACTCTCTTTCTCTAATTTTAACTGTCTTTCTGAAATACTAGAATCTATTCCAAGCAGTGACACAGTTTACTCTGCATATCCTTTAATTATTTTCAGAGTATCTGGGAAAAGTCAAATTCTCCATTTATTTTTAAAACTTATGTAATAGTGATGCTAGAATGCATAGTAGAGAATTAGGCAGGAACTTCTGTTTAGTTTTCCAAGTACACCTCCACATAGTATTTGGGTATTTCATGATCTCCAGCATACTGAAATTGGTAGTTTTCCAGCATTTTTTGGTCTGGCTACGTCCACTGCTAAATAGTTTTTGAAATATTAAAAGATTAAGGAGCTTGACTTGTATTTTTGAGCTGATATTATGGTAAAGTTATCTTAAAGATGGGTGTCAGATGTCTGGATAGGGGGCGCCATTTCAGTGCTTGCCCTAGGTGCTATTTTCCCTAGGTACGCCTCTGGTCAGGGCTGCTGTGGATGCTTAAGGCATTCCAGATGCTGTTGCGAATGAGTGGTTGTACAAACTGCAGTACTGTAGTTACATTTGCAATTACATCTGCAACAGCTCCGGCACAGACTGCACCATTGCTGGCACTCTGTGCATCATGTCAGCCACTAATCTGCACTCACAGCTGAAAGAGATTTTAATTCCTTCTGAATTTGCAACTACATCACTGACCCGCTCCTCATGGTATTTTGTAAAGAAGAAGGGGCTGTTCAACCAAAATAACAAGCAGGTGTGTGGTGGCGTTTTAAATATGCAGAAACCTAACCTACCCTTTAATTATTTAATAAGATTCAATGAAAATTCAAGTTACAGTTTTTATTTCCGTGCTGGACTGCATTCTTGACTTGAGTTCACTGCTCTCACTGTCTCTTGACCACCAGTAGTAATTCATATTGATGTTCCTTTTACAGCGTGCTCTTAGACCGAGTCAGGCCTGCCTATGCCCATTGAAATAAAAGGACTTAGTCTCACCTAACTATGTAAAGGATCAGGCTGTTCACTTTGCAGTTTCAGAGCCAAATTTCCAGCTATTTCCATGAGTACCACACCTCAGCCATTAACCTTCGGCATGGAACACAGACAAAAATGTTTTTCTAAATTGGAAAGTGTAATGCTGGAAAGATTGCATTATTAATTAACTGTACAGTCAAAGGCCTTACTTGAAGCATTTGCCAAGATCAAGGGAAAAGTTAAAGGTGGGCTACTTGCACTGGGTAAATGGTTTAGACAGGAATCGGAACCCTCCCAAACTAGCTACAATTTTATCCAGGCAAATGCAGCCTGTCATTTCTAACCTTCCTGTGGTACAGAGTATTACATGAACTTCTTCATCTTTAATAAACCTGATGCTTTAGAACCTGAAGGACTAATGTAAAAATGGTAGTTTCTTAAACTTGTGGCAAACTGTGGGGGCTGAAAATGGTCATCTCTATTTCAGTGTTTTTATGATTCAAATAACAATAAGCACTAAAATGTTGGCCTCCAGGAAATTTTGAAAAAATATATATTGGCCAGATGTGTGCTATTTATTTGTTTAATGAATTTGGTACCAATACATTCATTGAAAATATTGAATGAAAAATAATGGGCAGGTTCCAGACTAAGTTAGTCATTACAAAGCGTCATTGAAATAAATGAGACATGTTAGTCATGACTAATTTAAGTCCCATTAATTTCAATGGCCCACATGATGTGAAACATGACAGTGCTGTAACACTGTGCTCCAGGGTTGTTGTGGACTTCAAAGGCAGCCCCAATGCAGTGATAGCCGAAGTAGGGTTTCTGCAGGTTTCCCCACTTACAATAATGGAGAAACCCTGCGGAAATGCTGCTTCTGCAATTGCTGCTCCAAAAGAGCATTGGGATGCAGCACTATGGCTTTGTAACGCTGCATATCATGCAGGGCTTTCTGTAGAGAGCCCTGGTGGGGTGTGGGGCCTGGGCCAAATCAGCCAGGGCGGGGCCCCCTTGGAGTTAATTCTAATGGGGCTTAAAAGAGTGGGGCCCGGGGCGGTCGCCCTGCTTGCCATGCCCTAAGGACAGCCCTGATATCATGTCAGCCAATGGGACTTAGTCATAACCAGCTTGGTCTGGATCCTGCCCACTGTTTTCACAACCTATAAATAAAGCAATAAAAACAAACTGATTAAATTAAAACATGAATAAAGCAAGACAAAAATAAAAGAGCAGATAAGATGACAGCATTGTATCAAAAGACCCAAGAAAATTAAAAAAGGGTTTCAACTGGTACCAAAAGGAAATCAAAGTACACACTAGGTAAGTTTCCCTAGGGAGATCATTCCATAGATGGGGTGCCACAACCGAGAAGACCATCTTCCTAATCACCACCCACCTTATTTCAGATGGCAGGGGCACTTGCGGGGGGGGGGGGCTTTGAAGATGACCTTAGTGCACAGACAGGTTGATGTCAGAGGAGGTGATTCTTCAGAAGCACATGTAGAGATTTGGAGAGAAGTGCCAGCATTGTGAATTGTGCCCAGAAATGGACTGGGAGTCTATCATAAGAACATAAGAAAAGCCCTGCTGAATCAGGTGCAAGGCCCATATAGTCCAGCCTCCTGCTTCACACAATGGCCCACCAGATGCCTCTGGGAAGCCCACAAGCAAGAGCTTAGAGCATGCCCTCTTTCCTACTGCTACTCTTCTGCAGTGCTGTCTAAACACTGTCGCTATATGCTCCCAATTACTGGTCCTAGTTAGCGGTTGTATTTTGAACTAACTGTAGTTTCTGGACACTCTTCACAAAGGTAGCCTCACATATAACCTTTGCACTGTTCTAATCTGGAAGTTAGTGGTTCAAAGGTAACTGTGGCCCGGCTATCTATCTAGGAAAGGTCACAATTGGTAAACTAATCCTAGCTGTTGGAAAGTGCTTCATGACACTGGTGCCATGACACTGATGCTGTGTGTGCCCCAGTGACAAAGATGAACTGATGAGCACCCCCAGACTATACACCTGGTACTTGAGAGAGAGTGCAGCCTTGCAGAAATGGCTGAAATCCACCTTCCTGTGTAGATGAAACACTCACTAATAATACCTCTGTTTTGTCTGAATTGAGTGTCAGGTTTATTGGCCTTCAAACAGTCCATTACTGATTCTAAATTTCCATTGCATCACCTAGCCCTGAAGTAAAGGTGAAACAGATATGGTTATCATTCACATACTTCTTTTTCAAAGACCTCTTTAATGGGTAAATAAACCATAAAAACAGATGTTCAAAGATAGCAGACATTTCAATGTGACACATCAGCTTCAGTGCTATGCAGTAGTAGCTGAAACATGCTCTTAAATACAAGAACTCAGCATCATGACTTGCCAAAACTGAAAGCAATTAGCCAATCCTGTTACAGTGCCAAGGCCAACCAATCCTGTTACAAAACCCCCTATGTCTCATAAAAGGAGAGAGAGAGAGAGAGCAAAAATTCCCAGCCTCACTCAATAGCCAATGAGGAGATTCTCATGATAGGGCAAAAGCGGACTAAGGGAGCCTAGCCCGTTTTTGCCCGATCGTGTGCTGCCATGGGAGACATGCGGCTCCCAGCAGCAAACTCTCCTAATTCCCCCTCCCATTAGACGAGGTTAGCGAAGCGAGCACTCTGCTAACCCCATCTATTTGATCACGTATAGCCATGGCAACACATGAGGAGACCCCAGCCGGGAGGCTGAAACAAGCCTCCTGCCCTGGGGGTCTCTCCAGGATGCCCTGCGCACTTGCGTGGGGCATCCTGGAACTTCTGGGGGGCCGCACGGCCCCCAATCCCTGCAGCCCCCACGGGCTCCGTAACGGAGCTGACAGTCGTGTGAGTGGCTGATCCGGCCACCCAGTGCTGTCTGAGGATGGTCTGCAGGGAGAGCGGGCTAAGCTTGCTCTCCCCACAAACCCTTTTAAGGTGGGTCTCACTGATCGTGAGACTTGCCTCATTGGCTATTGAGTGAGGGTGGGAATTTTCACTCTCTCCCTCTATTATGTGAGAGAGGGAATGTTTATTATCTCCCTCCTACTATGAGACTTGGGGTGGGGGGTTGTAACAGGATTGGTTGACATTGGCACTGTAACAGGATTGGCTAATTGCTGTCAGTTTTGCCGAGTCATTATGCTGAGTTGTATTTAAGAGCACGTTTCAGCTACTATTGTATAGCACCGAAGCTGATGAGTCACATCAAAATCGCTTTATATACTTTTGTTCTAACTCAGGCTAGCTTAAGCCACTTCCCCGTGCAGTAAAGTTTGCAGTCTGGAAAAGCTCCATGAAGTCCTGAGCCACTCCAGACAAGGCAGGCATGGCATGAATAATGAGGTTCTGCAGGGCAACAGGTAACTCAATGTCTTTCTTATGAAAAAGGATGTGCATAAAAATATCCTACAAAATAATTCTACATAAGGGTGAGTTGCAGCACTTGAAATTATTTTTCTAGGCCATGTTCACACAATCGCTTTCCTGCCCCCAGAGGTTAGTCAGGATCGATGCGTGAACCTGGCACACAATCACTAATGCTGCTGGGTTGCTGCAGTGCAGCACCCACTTGATCCTGATTAGTAGCTCCAGGAAAGCGTATTGTGGGATCTATTAGCCACCAGGGATTTGGATGGAATCCTGACATCCTCACGCTGTCTTCATACTGGGAAGTCTTCATTGTGTCACCAGCCATGTCCCCATTGGCCCTGTAAGTTTTCAAAAAAATTTTTTAAAATGATGGGGAATCTTAGTATAATAGATTCTGGAGCACCCTACTAGTTTTGAAATTGTGGGGGTAGATAGCCTGGGCAGATCTCCAATGTCCTTTGAATAAAGATGAAGACTGCATTCCATAAACTAACCCTAACCCCTGATAACTTGGCAAAGAGGCACTTTTTAATGTGGTGATTCTCTTTATTTAGCAGGGGGAGAGTAACTGGCCCTACCCACCCCCAGCACAGTACCTCTAGTGACTGTTGCTGGTGTCTACCTGATGTTTCTTTTTAGATTGTGAGCCCTTTGGGGCCAGGGATCCATCTTATTTATTTATTATTTCTCTGTGTAAACCGCCCTGAGCCATTCTTGGAAGGGTGGAATAGAAATCAAACAAACAAACAAACATAGAGGAGAAAGTAGCCACAGTTCTCGTGTCTGCAAAGTCAATATCTACATGTAATAGCAATAGCACTTACATTTATATACCGCTCTATAGCTGGAAGCTCTCTAAGTGGTTTACAATGATTTAGCATATTGCCCCCAACATTCTGGGTACTCATTTTACTGACCTCGGAAGGATGGAAGGCTGAGTCAACCTTGAGCCCCTTGGTCAGGATCGAACTTGTAACCTTCTGGTTACAGGGCGGCAGTTTTACCACTGCACCACCAGGGGCTCATATCTACATGTAAGGGAATGCATAAAATTGGTCTGCTGTGCATTCACTCAGCAGTGCTGATGAATACCCATTTGTGACTCTGTGCAGGTGTGAGTTACTGTGAGTGGATCTGGCATGTACATTTTTGCAAATCCATTTCAGAATCTCTTCTTTGAAAGTTCAGCCAATGTCATTTTGACCAGAGTGCTAAACTGGACAAAACTTTGTTTGATGTCCCTAGGAGTTTCACTTAAAAAATAGTTTGCCAGGTCTTGCCTCCTATGTGTTAAGTTGTCTTGTAATAGCAAAAGCCCAAATGTTGATAGTGTTGGAGTTAAAACAAACGAAAGCTGTGAGACAGGGCATTATGCTCTTTTACAAACACTAGGCAACTGAAGAAGCAGTGGAGGAGATTAGCTTGTACAGCAGAGCAGTTTGCCTGAGGTGCTGTAGAGTTTGCCAGATGTTTTTACTGCAGAAATGAATGACAAAGAACAACATTCATTGCTCACTGAATTACTGAGTGCCTTCTCCAGAGTTTGCTCTCAAGTGACATAATTTGTGGATTGGAAAGAACTAGTTGATGACTTACCATTTCAAGACAAACTTTAATTCACCCATAGTCAATAACAGTTTCATTTTAACAATATCCTTAAAAAAGTTTTAATGGCAAATACCGAAAAAAATCCATGCAATGCTATCATAATCTGGATTTTAAGGTTTATTGATAATTTTTGTGGTTCCAGGGATAATAAGATGGTGGCATTTACAAGACCAGATTCCACAAGATTTACACAAGGTAGGGACCACCCAAAATCATGCTGAGAAAAACAAATTGTGAGAATAACCCATCTTTTCTTGTTTCCATCACATAAGCTGTTTGTAACACACACACACACACACACACACACACACACACACACACACACACACACCCTTCCTTTTCCTACATAGTTTAATATATGGTCCTTCCCTTTTAACCTCACAAGAATCCTGTAAGGTAGGCTCTTTCACAGGTCACCTAGTGAATGTATGGGTTGAGTGGAAAATTTGCCACTTCTCTCCCTGCCCGAGCCTGCCCTGACACAAGGAGCGGCCCAGACGCCTTAGGAGTCTGGAAGGGTTGAGTGGAGATGGAAAGGTATGGAGTATGAATTACGTTATTCACCAGAGATATCAAGGGCCCCACATCAGCAGGAGAGTACAATCCAAGAGATATCCGAAGCTCATGGAGCCTGTGGTCCTCCCCAGTGAAATGGCCCTTTCATGAGACGGCTAATCCCCGGCCAGCAAGCGACACGGGGCAGAAGTGTATTGGGGCTTCATGGACTGCTTCGCCCTTGTCTACCATTCTGAGAGAATCCATTGTCACAGTGGACCAAACTTCAGGATCCTTTGCCTGCCTTTATATAGATGTTTCATCCTAGGAAGTCATCATGACCCCTTCCAGGAGTAACAGAAAACTTGTGCTCCTCTCCATCCTCTGGTACCAGTAATTGTGCTTGTGTGAGACTTGACTGCTGGGCCCTTGCAAGAGCAGTGGTGCAAGTGGTGTGAGGAAATGCCCTTTCCCTGCTGAGGGAGGCTGATCAATGCCGAAAAGGCACAATCACTATGGGCACGCGCACCCCTTTGAAGACCATGGCCCATGGTTTCTGCCCTACTGACGTCCTCATGTTTTGCCTGCAGTCTGGAGACATGAGCGCTATGGAGCTTGCTAAGATGAGCTCTCAGTGGACCAGGGAGAGGGAGGAGCCCCTCTGCCAGAGGCTGCGAGGCCATGGCTCCATGATAGTCTGCGGGATGATTCCCGGGCTCACAGATTAACCACGGGTTCAGCTACCTGAGATTTCATGCTATGTCTGACAGCGACCCATGTGACATATCATGCAACAATAGTGATCATATATCCTATGGAGATGTATGTATTCTTGAAAGTAATGGATAATTTTGCTTCTAATGAGCCTCTTGGCCATCTAGGAATTTATATGTGAGGAAAATGGAATGTGGCTAAGTTACACAGTACAGTTTTCTCTGTTAGAGAGATTCCAGAGCAGTTTTCAGAATGTTTTCTCCATGTGAGACTGAGCTGCCCTGATATTTAAGATAGTGTATTCGTGAGCACCCTAAGGTATGTATAAACTGTGAGGAGAAGTCCTTGGACAGTCCCTAGATGCTTGATGGCTCAGGGAGTGCTGGCGGAGGGCTTTCTCTAACCTGCAGGGTCATCACCAACCTTAAAGGATGCATGGTTTGTGTGTTTGTTTGTTTGTGTGTGTGGAGAGGGTTGATGTTTCCTGCAGATGCCTGGCCTCCTGGCTGAGGAGTAGCAATCAGCCCTAGGCCATGTTGCTGCTCTGAGCCAGTGGAGCTCTTCTCACTATTAGTGAGAAGAGCTCACGGGCTGTCTGCAGGGGAGGAGGGTTTAACTTACCTTCCCCGCAGACGATTGGCTGGCAGTCCATGGGTGGAAGGATTGCCCACCCAGATGAGCAGCATCCCCCTCCCCCACCGAGTGTGCCCAACACACAATCAACAAAATGAAGTTAAGGGAGCGCTTGTTGACCCTTAACCTCATTTTAGAAGGAGGCTAGATAGGAGGGTTTGCTTCTATGTATCCCGGCGGATCACACGAGCATGCAAAACTGGGCTGGGCTCCCTTAGCCTGGTTTTGCATGCTTGTGTGAATAGCCTCAGTGTGTAATCACCCTAAATGATATGGGTTGGGGACTCCCACTTGACATGGTGAGTTGTTAGCTCCCACAATGTAGGGAAGAGCAATCCCTCTGTTGTTGTTTGTTTGTTTTGTTTTGTTGTTAATTGGATAAAGTTGTGGCCTTTTCCTACAATTTAAGTCTTACTGGTGTGGATGTAAAAAACTATATGCTGCAAAGGCATATACAGAAGCAGCCTGCAGACCTACCTGCAGAACTCATCAGTTTTGCTTCCTTAAGCATTTCTAAGAATTAAGCTTAGCCAATAAAGGAAAACATAGTATAAAAATATCACGACACTGGTTTCTCTATGGCCGTTTTCTTGTTTTACTTCTCCCTCTCACATCCCCCAGGCAGGGCTTCAGAGTAGTTGAGGGGAGGGGTTTGGTTCACCCAAGTCCACCTCTTCCAGGCTCCGGGGTGGTGGTGTCACTGTGGCAGCCTCCACCATTCGCCCTCCAACTGCCCCTCATCACTGGCCAAGCCTGCCTTAAATCCCTCCTGACAACTGATGCATCCCACACCCCCACTGATTAGACCTGCACCCTGCCATATCAGGCTGCTCTCACCCTTATCCCCCTCAGCTGTGCCTCTGTCTACTGCTGACTCCTCCCTCACTCGCCCCTGCCCTTTCCCTGGCCGCTCTAGCCTGGCTCCTTGGTCCCACTGCATCTGCTTTGCCTGGCCTCCCGCCCTTCCTAGGGCCTCTCTGGCTTCGGCTGCTGAGGGAACGTTGGAGCCAGTAAGGCCGGTGAGGGCTCCCACCGGACAAAAAAGAATTGGTATCAGCCGCAACACCTTTCATGCCCATCTTTGGATAAAATGTGACCAAGTAAGGGAGAGCTGATTTCACCAGGTATTTTGTCTTTGGCTGTTCTATTCGCCCAAAAGAGAATATTTAATTTATTTTGAATCTGAGTCAATTTGAGGCTGCTTTAGGAAGTATTGGTTCTACTGTTAATTTTATCCTTCATCATCATTCAGTATGATTTATATTTTTCTGGTTTACCACAATTTCAATATTTTTTATTGTGAGGAAATACAGCAGCCATTCAGTTCACTTGAAACTTAGAAATACTTGAAATACATCTAGCAAGGTGAGTAATCTTCTCCCTCTTTATGGTATGCAAAGTGTGGCTATTTTTGCCTACTGTTATTTAGATCAAATTTCATAGGCCAGACAGGGTGGGAAAAGCCAGAACACGAGAATCCTCGTGCTGCTTCATAAACAATATCACACCTAACTTGGACAGACAAGATTTTATAGATGTCTTGCTTTTGGTTGCCTGTCCTCATTTCCCCCTCACTTCCATGCCAAAGGCACATAAGACAGACAAAATGGGCTTGGTACAGCCATATAGTAATCCATGGCTCCAATGCAGAGATAATGTACAGGTGCAGGAATGTAGTTAAATAAAGCTGTTGGAGACATACCGGCATAAAGTTCACATGAGGTCTCTGAACTAGCTTCATCACATCGGCGATCCTTCCATCAAGAGACAAAGTGTCCTTGGCCGAACTTGCATACAGAGGGAACAATGCAAGCATCCTTATCCATAGTCAGGCAGTGTACCCATCAATACCAAATGCTGAGCACACACAACAGGAGACTACTGTTGCCTTTATGCCCTGCTTATGATTTTCTCAGAAATATGCATGGGGCTGGTCAGTGATGAAATGAAAACAGATTCGGGACTAATGGACCTTGAGTCCACTCCAAACCACCAGGATTCTTCCTATCCTAGGTAATCCTGGCTATCCTGGGATTCTTTTGAGGCCCCAAAGAGACACCAAATAATACTAGGTAAGAAGAATCAAAGAGGCAGTACTAGTGAAAATGATGTAAGGAAAAGCATCACGGATACATTATGGAGTTTGGAATCTTAAGGTATTACACTATCTAAAGGACAGCTTCTTTTTATTTATTTAATTTTTGATTTGTATACCACCATTCCTAAAATGGCTCAGGGTTAAGTTCTGCTAAATCCAGGAATGGCGCATCCTGCAGTCTTGTGCTGGGGCATGGGTCTTTGTCCCACCCCTTCAGCAGACAGCCACAGGGAGTGCCCTGATTGGGCAGGGCTGGAGGGGAGGTGGGGCTTTCATGCCATAGAGGCTGCCCCTTGCCTCCCCTCTTCAGCTGCTTTTTGTTTGGCTTCAGGAAAGGAGCTCTGTTTAGCTCTCCTTCCCAGCCATGTGGCCTTTTCGGGCCAAAGAGGAGTTGCAGCAGGGAGCAGAGAAGGAGCCTGTTTAGGAGGGCCGGATGCGGCTGGGAGCCACAGCGGTTTGGCGTGTGGGTGGTGGTCCCAGTATGTGAGTGGGAGCATGTTTGGGCCCACTGGGGTGGGATGGGGAGAAGGACCAGGGTAGCCTTTGCTGCAGTGGGCAGATTGTAAGATGTGTACATAGACTATATTATACCTTCATTTTCTAGTTTTCAAAATGTTACAAGGAAAGTGACAGAACCTGATAACAAGTGGTGCAGTGGTGTACTTAGAACACCCTAGCTTGAAATTCAGCGGCTTTTCTGATTCTCTGAGCTGAATGCACAAGCCTGCTGGTGAAGGAGCCGGATGCAGGAGAAGGGCTGGACGTGACTGGAAGCCCAGCAGCCTACTCCACAGAGAATTGTTTCCTCACCTGGGGGGAAGGGTGACACTTGTAGGCGGCTGAGGCAGCTTGGCAGGCCTATTGTCTGAGTCCCACCTGCTGTCTCTAGGGCAGCCTGGTGGGCCTTCCTTGTTCTTTGACACCCCCACCCCCACGCAGGAGTTGGGACCGTAGCTCAGTAGTAGATCATTTGCCTTGCATGCAGTGGGTTCCAGGTTCATTCCCTGGTAGTATCCCAAGCAGGGCTGGGGAAGAATCCTGCCTGAAACCTTGCAGAGTCTCTTCCAGTCTGGGTAGACAATGCTGAGCTAGTAATGGTACAGTGACTTGGATCTATACGTTCCAAAGTCCTCCTCGGCATAGCAAAAGAGACTGGGTGATATTACAGAGGAAGGAGAGCTGTGCCTGTGATGGCAAGTATGAATGGATCCCTTGGCTAAGCAGGGTCTGTCCTCATTTGCATTTGAATGGGGACTACATGTGTGAGCATTGGGGGATGTTTCCCATGGGGGTTGGAGTCATAGCTTGGGGCAGAGCGTTTGTGTGATTGCATTCAGAAGGTTCCAAGTCCCCTCCTGGTAAGGCTCACAGCAGGCCAGTTAGATCAGTTGGTTAGCCTGTGGTGCTTGTGACGGTCATGGGTTTGATCCCTGTATGGGCCAAGTCTTCTGGGTTTTCCCCCAAGAGCTAGGAATATAGGAAGCTGCCTTCTACTGAGTCAGACCATTGGCCCATCTAGCTACACAGACTGGCAGTGGCTTCTCCAAGGCTGCAGGCAGGAATCTCTCTCAGTCCCATCTTGATGATGCTAGGGAGGGAGCTCAGAATCTTCTGCATGCAAGCATGCATATACTCTTCTCAGAGCAGCCCCATCTCCTAAGGGGAATATATTACACAGCTCAAGCATGTAGTCTCCCATTCATATGCAACCAGGGCAGACCCTGCTTAGCAAAGGGGACAAGTTATGCTTGCTACAACAAGACCAGCTTTCCTCCAGCTTTCAGTCCAGCTGCCTGATATCTTAACACATACCTACCATAGACCCTGCTAGGATCCCTCTTCGGTGGGACAGTTGATCTGGTAGGAGCAAGCATGAATTGCTCCCCTTCCTAAACAGAGTCCACTCTGGTGGCATTTTACATTTTGGGCAGAGGGGGCTGCATTGGGCCAGTCTAGGGCCCTTTGGGCAGGATTAGCCCACAACACAGTTCTGTGGTGGCTAATTTGTTTGTGTTTGGGGCTCTGGGGAAACTTGGTGTTAATAGCTCTATCCTTATAATTGTATCTGGGGCTCTTGCCAGGCCTCCTAAGAAAGCCTTAGGGTTTGGGTGTGTGTTTGTTTTTTGCCCCATTAGAACACTAGAAGGCCCCTCCATCATTAATCCTTATCAGGCAGGGGTGTAGCTAGGCTTTCTCTCTGGCGGCTGCCCAGATTGAGGGAGATAATGAATGAAATAGAGAATGGTGGAGCTGGAGGGCCCTCAGGAGCTAGGGGCCCCTGGGTTCTTTGAACCCTTTCACTCAATTATAGCTACATCCCTGTTATCAGGGGATGAAGAAGATATGACACAGATACACATGATAATTCACAGGATGTGAGGTGCTTGAATGGGTGAAGGAGGCCCCACTGCAGAAAGCTGTGGGCCTCTCGCGGGTGTCCCCTAAAGGCAGGGAGCATGCAATGGGGGACAGGGGGCAGTATGGGCAGAACTATTGAAAGCTTTGTTCAGGCTGGCTTCCTGGGAGAAGGACAAAGAAGAGCCTGCACCAGTTTCGGCGGATAGCAACCATCAACAGCCAGCGGCACCTTTACCGAGCGAACCTCCCGTCCTGGCACCTGATACACCGGCACTGCTAGACTCATACCCAGAGGCTCTTAGAATTATGTTCTGTGCAGTACATAACTAATATGAACAGAACAAATTACATTTGCTGTACCCCAATATCTGTGTACTGGACAGCATGTTTGCATAGGGCCCATACCTATAGAGTTCAGTGCATGCAGCCCTTAATCATACTATCTGTTCACTACAAAATGGAATTTAGAGACCAGATGTCTGGGCTCAACATACATTGGTCCCAAGGTAAATGTGATGTTGAACACATGGACATCCAGAAATTTTTCATTTTTGTTTGCTGACATAGTATGGGATGCCTTTGAGATGCTGCTTCTGCTACTGTTTGTTTATTAAGTTGTTCTGATTGTTTTTAATTTGCTACAATATATTTCTGTTTGTAAAGTGCCTTGAGTTTGCTGTATCATAGAAAGGCAGAGTCTCAATTTCTAAATAAATAAATAAAATAGAGGGGAGAAGGCTGAGCTGATATATTCCGGATTCCTTCTCTATATATTCAGTCAAACATGTGTTTAGGGCAATCCCCAGGATCAGAACTGTGATTTCCTGCTATTTATGTGAAAGCTTAGACTCTGAAAGGCATGACAGCATCTGCAGGAAAGTGTCATGTCCCTGGAGAATCTCTGGCTTCTGTCATTCCAGGGTAATCACACTAGCACTTCTGTTAGCAGGCAGCGTTTTCACCTCCTAATTATCTCTGCTGGGCTAAGGAGTCCAACAATCAAAGTATCATCCATCAAAGGCCAAATATTAATTATGTTCTTTCTTCATTGTCCTTACTTTTTGATTCACAGCCAGTTCCTTGGTTTCATGCCTGTGGCATCTTTTATCAGCCCTGCCCTAAATTCTCCAAGATCCTGAAATCCAACAAAACCTGATTCCTCATCTTTCCCGTTCTCATTTCTCTCATGAAGAAATGAGTAACTGCCTTGTAGTAATAGGAAAGGGCTTTTTGCTTTGTTAGTCCTGGTGCCAGATCCTGATGCCGCATATCCTTTCCCTCATAGACCTCCCTAGGAACATTCAACATGTTGTATAATGAACATGCGTTTTCTGTATATGAGTGCATTTTTGGATGACTATCTGGCATAGAATGTACCACTTGGGTGGGAAAGCCAGAATCATCCGCTAGGTGCTGCCAACAGAACTAAATGAGCGAAGACACTCTGGATGAAGCAGATGGCAAAAATTGCTGGGGAGTATTTAGAGCAAAACCCCTCTCAGATCAGATCTTCCAACGAAATTGAAAGTTGTGCCAAAGGGACTGGAACCCAGACATCTACTATTGCTGAAGAAACTAAAACCATTCATTGGAGCCCCAACTTAATAGCTGTTTTAGAATAGTACCCAAGATAACAAATTTGAAAAGAAAACTTTATTTTTAAATAATGCATTGGTGAGGAATAGATTTCCAATGCATTGTTTTGCTTTTTTCCAATGGATGGTGCTCATGGTTTGTTTTTTCACCATACAATACCTCTTGATAAAATATTTGGATGGAGAATGTCTTGTGTGAACTAGGCCAGGGATCCCCCACCCTGGGTCCCAAAAGGCCAACTCTCATGCCTATTGGCCATTGTGGTGGAGATTATGGGAGTTGTACCCATAACATCTGGAGACCCAAGGCTGGGAACCCCTGAACTAGGCTCTCCACAGCTATAGCAATAACTTCTTGGGAGCAATTCCCATGTCCACAACTGCTGAAAAAATGTTTGCTTGTGGAAATCAGTGTTTCCCTGTATCACAAGGAGGATCATGTGGTGACAAAACTGAGAATCTGATATTGCCTTATCCCTAAATTCTAATGATGCTACAAAATGAGGATTGAGGTTTCTCTTCTGATCGGTATGTTACATCATCAATTCACAATGATGTTGTTGAGATTTCAGAAGAAAAATGTTTCCTGCTTCAGTTAATAAAAGTAATCAATCAATCAATTAAAATAACGAATTTCTATACCACTTTATCTAGTAGCCCTCAATGGTTTATAACCAATAAAAACTAAAATTAACTATCAATAAAACATCAATTAAAAAGTTAAAATAATTTAAAACTTAAAACAATTTTAAAACCATTGAAGGTCAGATTTTTAAAATTTTTTTTAAAAGGAGTTTTAAGGGCTCTCTTGACCTTGGATTTCTGTAGGGACTGCATTCCATAGTTTAAAAGCAGCTATAGAGAAGGTATGCCAGAGACAATGAAGAATTAAATTAGGGCTTCCAACAAGTTATATTACAGAAGGACTGAATACTGAATTGCTCCCACCCCTTATATGTAAAGCAGGATCTGACTCTCAGGGCCAGATTAAGACATACGGAGGCCTTATGCTATTTCAAGCTTATAAGTTTTAAATTTAACAATAAAATAAAATAAGGATCCACACCATTACAAAATTGACCATTAGATACCATTG
Source organism: Hemicordylus capensis (assembly GCF_027244095.1). Lineage (NCBI taxonomy): Eukaryota > Metazoa > Chordata > Lepidosauria > Squamata > Cordylidae > Hemicordylus > Hemicordylus capensis. The sequence continues at coordinate 68,161,321 of NC_069657.1, forward strand.
ACCATGCTATCTTTCTGGAGCGCTTAAGTGTGCTGGGTCTTGGGGGTACTGTTCTTCAGTAGTTCTGGTCCTACCTCACTGGGCGATTCCAGTCGGTGTCAATTGGGGGTGAGTGTTCTGCATCCTCGCTCTTTTCTTGTGGGTTTCCAAAGGGCTCAGTCCTTGCTCCTATTCTCTTTAACATCTACATGAAGCTGTTGGGCTTGGTCATCCGTCGGTTTGGGGTAAAGTTTTCATCAATATGCTAATGATACTCAGCTTTATATCTCTACCCCTGGCCAAACAGGTGATGCTGTTCATTTGCTGGCTCAGTACCTAGAGGCCGTCAGGACCTGGATGGGCCAAAACAAGCTCAGGTTCAATCCCTCCAAGACTGAGTTTCTCTTGTTCAGTTTGCAATCTGGCCAATTGCCGTGTGTGAGTTTATCTCTTGACGGGGTTGTGCTTTCCTTGAGAGAGACCGTTCATGATCTGGAGGTCCTCCTGGACTCATGGCTCCTGCTTGAACAGCAGGTGGAGGCCGTGGTCAGGGGTGCCTTTGCCCAGCTTCAGCTGGTTTGCCAGTTACGGCCTTTCCTTGACCGGCAGGCCCTGGCAACAGTAACTCATGCCTTTGTTATCTCTCATTTGGATGACTGTAATGCGCTCTACCTGGGGTTGCCTTTGAAAATGATTCGGAAGCTTCAACTAGTCCAGAATGCAGCAGCCCACCTCTTCATGGGTGGCTGTAGATTTGATAGTGTCACACCTCTTTTATGGTTGCTGCACTGGTTGCCTATTCGCTTCTGGGTCCAATTCAAAGTGCTGGTTCTCACCTACAAAATCCTTATGGGCTTGGCACTTGTATATCTCTGGGATTGCCTCTCTCGGCCAGTTGTATCCCATCCTGTGAGGTCTTCTCAGCTGGCCCGCCTTAGTGTCCCCGGCCCTGGTGTAGTGCCTGGGCCCACAGGAGGGCCTTCAGTGTTGTCGCCCCTCTTCTTTCGAACACTCTTTCCCCCCAGATTTGTTCAGCCCTGTCCCTGACTGCTTTTAAGGCCCATCTTAAGACCCACCTGTTTGCCAGGCGTTTGCCCTTTAATAATTTTTTTCAATTGCTTGCTTGCTTGTTTTTGGTATTTCTGTTGTTCACCACCTAGGGTCTTTGGAGGAGGCGGTATATAAGAATTCTCAATAAATAAATAAATAAATAAAATGGGCTGGATATCCCACCCTGGCACATCACTTACTCCTCTCCTTGCTCTGTTGTTCATGGTTACAGCAGCATTCATCTGACAAGGCGAATGCTGCCTGTAACCATGATGGTGGGAGTTGGTCTAGACTGAGCCCTAGTCTAATAAAATCTGGATATAATTTACAATTATTTCTGGTCATCAGATCTTGGAAGTTTGGGGAGATCTTGGATGGGCACCACAGCAACCTGACATTTAACTGGCATCAGCACCTCAGATCAAATCCTATATGAACACTCCTAGTTAAACATCAGGTTGGCAGAGTGCCAACCCAATCTCACAAAAAATGTCCCGATTCTTATGACCAGAAAACAGGAGTGTACATGACTAGCAAGTATCTCAATTGTCATTTTGCCAGCATCACCGGGATCGTGATAATCAGCCCATGGAAACAATGGGACTTCAGTTGGTTGTGTCAAATTCGTTCTGATAATTTCAATGAGACTTACATGTCAATAACTTTAAGTGGATTGTGGCCCTTGATTGTAGGGCTACTTTTGTAAGATAAGGTAGTCAGCGTTGCTTTTCAACTGTAATGTCCTCATATTTCTGAAAAACACACACATATGTTCTCTTGAGACATAAACTCCGTGCAGCTGAATATTTAGGGCTTCTTCCATTGTAATTTGTGGTTACCATTATGTGTGTTTTTTCTTTAGCAACCAGCTGTGGTTTTACTTACATGCTCCCCTAGTCATGAATCACCAGTAAACTAAATGCCCTTACAAAGCTGGAATCCCCTCTTAACTGCTCATGATCATGTTACTCAATTTTTATTTTAAGAAAGAAAGGATCTACAACCAAATTACTGATGAGTTAAAAAGGCAGATGCTGGTGCCAAAGCTTTTTCTTTACTTCCTTCCCTCTTTCTCTTACTCTTTGACAGCAGTCTTAGTGGAGTGCTGTTACAAAATCAATTTGGGGTTTTCTTCCCTATTTCCTGTTCCTAATGCTTAAGACATTAAGGAACAATTCCTCTGTGGTTGTCGCTCACTGTCTTTCATGTCAGTTTTCATGTGAACATATTCCAAGTGTGGTATAGAGGGACTTAACAGGAACTGAAAGGCAACGTTTGTAAGCTCAAAAGGGAGTAATGCTGTATAGTACTGGAGTTTTCATACATAAAGTCACAACTTACATTTAGCAATCACGCTGGTATGACTGTCTTTTGGGATTCTCCATCTGGATTCATTTTGTTACTGATAGTTTTTTAAATGTTCATGGAACACAAGCATCCATACACTGAAATGTTGAATATGTGGAAAGGCCATCTAAAAGTCAACTACTAGAGAGAGAATGCAAGAGAGAGAGAGAGTCACATTTCTGTGCAGAGATATCTTTACACACATGTTGAACAATCAATATTGTATAGAACTTATGGAAACTTGGATGAAAGCTGCAGTATAAATTAGAGTTGAATTTGCCAGCATCTAGGACAGCTGCTTCAAGACAAAGGAAGACAGCTTTTCTGCTTCAGTATAATGCAATTCCTTTCAGATATTGGCATGTATTGCACAAAGTACAATGGCTCCAAAGAGAAATACATTCGTTCAACTCATTAGTGATTGAACAGTGCCTTTTCAGTTACCATTAGATAAACTGGCTTTGTATTGTGATGACAGAATTGTGACATAAGCATCCATCTTTTTTATATTTTGTTAGTCCAAAGGATCTGCCATCTTGAAATGCTAATAGCTCATATATGTCTACCTGGACATGTTCCAAATGCACATGCAGAAGTCCTATATTTGCTCACACAATAACTTTTCATGATGCCTTCAAGCTGGCCAGAAACTTGTGATTCCCAAAAACAGAGGCTCCTCATCTGGTGTGTGTACTATTACTACTGCATATATTTATAAACTGCATTTCAAAAAAAGTGACTTTCCCCCCCACCAGATCTTTGATTCTTAGGCCTCTGGCTCTTTTTATAAACAGCCTCCCATGTCTAGATTTCCTTTATTAATTTTGATTGATTGATGTAAGGCTCTTACATTTTTATTAGAAAATTTATATGCTGAGTTGCTATATTTTACTAGTTGTGTTGTAAACTGCCTTGATGACTCTGTCAGCAGACACGGTATAAATCTAATGACAAATAAATTATGTAATGAATGTTTTTGTCTGTTGTGTGAATCAAAGGAAGCTCTCTCGAAGTATTCTTTATCTGATACACGTTAAGATGTTTTCATGTGTACCTTGAATACAAAGATTAAGCTCATTTGGGATGCAGTGCATTGCAGTGCTGGGAAGAGGGCTGTATAAACAAACTGCAATCCAAGAGGCTTCTCATATTCACTGGCATGTGCTACATCTATGGGACCTTTCACCTAAAAGATTGAATTTCTTCAAATAAACATCCTGGGACATATTTCTTTTCAGCTATACTACTTGAACAAACGTAATTCCAAATTCTCATTCTGGCAGTTTTAGTTTTATTAAGATTGACTACCCGCCCAAGTAATTTCAGTCTAAAGAGAGTTGACTAAGGGGTGGAAGCACATGATTGAAAGAATCTGGTATTTAGTACTTTGTCCTTCTCAATTATCTATCAAAGCAGTTTATTGTTATCTAGCAGTAGACAACTTTCGTTATTAACTGATAACTCAAAAACAGGAGAGAGGTGACTTCACTCTTACATGCTCTAAATTTTTGTGTACATTAATGCTAATGTATTTTAAAATTACAAAGCAAGACATATGAGTAGTTAAGGCATCACTATGCGTTAATAAATCTTGATATGTAGTCTTTTAAAAAAACATATTAAGTGTTTTGTTGAATCACTCCACAGTTCATCTAGTTGAAAATTATTTTAAATAATGTTAACCCCTGCTAACTGAACAAAAAGACACCTTTTCAAGTAGTGATTCTCTCATATTTAGGAGAGCAACTGGACCTATCCAACCCCAGCATAGAATCCCTCCAGTGGCTGTTGCTGGTATCTGCCTTATGTTTCTTTTTAGATCGTGAGCCCTTTGGGGACAGGGAACCATCTTCTTTATGTATTATTTACTTTATGTATTATGTTATTTTCACACATTAGAAAATTATGCCTAAACTAGCTGATTGGCTAATTGGCCCATGTGAACAGGAAAGTATTCAGTCTGTTATTCATATTCAGTATTTGGAGCATGTAAGATTCAGATTCCCCCACTTCACACTTGGTGATTCAGTTCTGAATATCTGATTAGTCAGAATATTTGTCTATATGATATAATGGGTAGAATCACTAAAATGCCTATATTGTCTTAATTTCTTTGTAGAATGGGATGGAAATAACAGGGGTGGTAGAACCTTACATAGACATGAAGCCTGCAACATTTCAAATAAATAGGTGCAGGGGTTTGCAAAAAATAATAATTAAAGTTTTGGAGGAAAAAGTCATATAATTTGTTTTTATTATTCAGCAGTGTGATAAGAATAGCAGAGGATTAGTATCCTCTTCTGAGGGCACTGTTCAAAGATGCAGCAACTCACAGAAGCCGCTTTGGCTGAGCAAACAGAGCTTGGTATACTCTTTCTACATCTCTTCCCCAAAGCACTGTGATTGGAAGGGAACAGAGAAGCTGAGCAAAGTAAGCTTTGAGATGCCAATTTCAAGGGATCTGTTTGTTTGCTTCTCTGTTTCCCTGGACCAGTCCCACGAAACATAAAAGGAGTAAAGAGTAAAGTTATTGACATCAATCAATTAGTGAAGTACGATTCAGATTTATCTGGATTGAACATCCCCTGCCCTAATTGACTCCTTGGAGTATGTCTAGTATTCTTGGGGACTATTATGATTTGATGATAGATGAAAATATTTGAAGACTGAGGTACTTTCTTCTTGGTGTCCTTGCAATATAAAATGAGTAATTGCTATGAATAACAAAGAAGCTCTAGTCCATAAAAAAAATTATGTCAGAATACATCTGTTAGTCTTTAAGTGCCACAATACTCTTTGTTGTCTTTGCTTCAACAGACACAAGCCCCATTCGGATGTTATTATGAACTGTGGGTTCAGTGAGCCCATGGTTCTCTTCTCCATCTCCTTACAGGCTCCAAGACGAGCTGGAGCTGTGCTTGCTGAGCCTGTAAGGGGGTGGAAACTGGAAGCATGGGCCTTCCAGGACCCAGGAACAAAAGGTGTGCCAACCAATGGAGTTCAAGCATTCAGAGGAGATTCTTCCTTTAATTCCAGTTTGGGCAAGTTGCCCAAATCAGACTGCATGCTTCAGCCACCAGACCTTCAGTTTGGTAAGTTAACATTACTTACAAACAAGGGCTAATCTGGAGTCTGAAGGTGGGAATCAAAGCCATGGTTTGGTCCCGGAACTGTGGATCCGACTATTTGGATGTCATGGGGAGTCAACCTGAGGTTGACTCAGATTTCCTGTGACATTTGAATGTGGCCTAACACAGCTCTCCTTCACTTTTACAAGCAGATCCTGAGCTACCCCACCTAAATTTTTTTTTTTAAAAAAGCAATAATAAATAAATAAATAAATAAATAAATAACCTCCCATATACATCTTTGAAAAATCAGACAATGCAATACAGATTTCAAGGAGCTGAGGCTACCTTCAGGTTTGTCCACTAGATACTATGTTTACTTGGGCTGCAGCTGTGGGAAGCCATGTTTAACAAATAATTCTCATTGCTACGCAGAACACTGACATATGCACATCCTTGGACTGTTGTCCCGTCAGCTGTAAGAGAATGTGAACTGCCTGGCCTCTGTCAGACCTTATAATATAAGCTATGTTTGTCATTCTATTAGTATTTTGGATGTGGAAAAGATTTCTCTGTCCACAAACAAGGTTATAAAATCTCTCAGATAGTATTTAATAGAGTACATTCACTAAATGTCATTAAATTTGTTTAAAGTACTGGTAACCTTTACAACACAACAAAGGATATTTTAAATTGTGCAGTTTCTTCCTTTAAGACACACACACAAAGCTGCTTTAATACACACTGCTTTAATGCACACACATAAGATTTATATGTATGAACATATAACTAACCCTAATTAGACAGTTAATGATGATTCTCTTTGTTAGATCAATTCCAGTTCTGGACCACTGAGAGCTGGCATTCAGTGAACTGTTCCATTCAATTCAAAAATTATTTTCCTCTAATTATTGAAACTTATCAGGTAACATAGAAGGCTGCTGTTAGGAGGAGACCACTCTCTACATTCAGTAGAATCAAGTGGTACTTTTCTGGAACTTTACCACTTCTGATCAGAAGAGGTTTTGCATATTTGAATGCTCCACCATGTTTGTTTGTTTTTTACCCTAGAAAACTAATGTCAGGGTAAAGAGGGAACCCTAGACTTCAACCACAAACTATTTTTTTTTAAGTATGCAGGGGGAGTTTTTTAGGGAAGCATTCAAAAATACAATCTCTCACTTGTAGCATAGGGTATAGGTCTAGGGTAAGCATTGCAAAATTAAAAAAAAAACAAACAGCTATGCTTTAGTGGCTAGAGTGCAGAACCAGGACTTGGGTGGCGGGGGGTGCCCTGTTTCAAATCCCCACTTACCTATGGATCTCACTTGGGTCAGCCACCATCTTAATCTAACTTACCACAGATTTGTTGTGAGGATAAAATGTAGGGGGAGAACCTTGCATGATCCTGGAGTTCCTTGGAGGAAGGGTGGGATAGAGCTGTAACTAACAGCAATGAAACCATACAGTGCTTGCATGGAGCCCTTTTCAGCACACAAAATCTGTGGATTGGGGCATGCACAGCAATCCCATGACAATCTTATCAAGAAATACACTGCAGACTAGCACTTGGTAGGGTTGCAATGAAGGTCCTTGGAAAGGATATTTAGATGCCATGACGTGTCTATACCTACAAAGATTAGAATCGTTCAGACAATGGTTTCCCCCCCATGACACTCGATGGATGTGAAAGCTGGACTTTGAAGAAGCAAAATAGAAAAAATATTGATGCTTTTGAACTTGGGTGCAGAAGAAGACTTTTGAGGATACCATGGATAGCCGAAAAGAAACAAATGGATCATAGAACAAATCAATCCAGAATTTTCATTAAAGGCACAAATGACTTAATTTTCTTAAATGTTTGTATGAAACTTTCACTGATGTCAACATGGCTATATGGACCTATAAGGAGATCACCATTTTGGACTTACTGATATGAAGAAGAGGCAAAGTGCAGAGCCTACATCCCTCCGTGCTCATCTTTTGAAAGTGACTATTTCATTGCTTATCGCTTTGGAATGCTTTATTAAAAACTCTGCCTATTCCCATGACACAAGCTGCCTAGATTACCCTCCACTCCTGATTGCTCCTGACCTGCGGAGCCTGACTTCTCTGCCAGTCCATTTACCGAGATAGAATGAACCAACAGTTTGTTCTACCTAGACAGGCGACAGTGTGTGTGATCACCGCCGGGTAGCTAGGCTCCCCCTGGCCCACCACCATTTTAGGCTGCCACCATTTGGAGGAAGGAGTGATTGTGCAGAGTGAAGCAGCTGCTCTACTGAGAGCACACACAAGGATGCGGGAGGTCTTCCTCCTCCTGATCTCAGCTTGGGACTTGGTCACTGCACAAACCGTGTGGGCGAGTAGTGTGTTCAAGTCAGAGAGGAAAGCCACTCAGTGGGGAGAAGGCAGGTAAGCTCCTGCCTTGCCCCCAGCCCTCCCCAGTTTCACAGCTATGATGATCAGAATGACCTTATTGTGTTGCATTCACTCTGCTCCTTCACCTTTTGTATAGTATGGCAATAGAATGTTACAAGTAAATAACGTTAATGAAGCTGCTCCGGGGTGATTGGCAAACACCCCAAAATCTACCTTTGGGGCTTATGTGGGGAAATTTATTTATTTATTTAGCATATTTCTATACCACCCAAAGTGCAAGTTCTCTGGGTGGTTTACAGGACAATAAAAACAACCAATAAATAGATTAACATATTTCAACAATTAAAATTTTAAAAGTTAAAACTATTAAAACAATTAAAACACAATTAAAACTATATCTAATTAAAAGCCTGGGTGAACAAATACTGCCCTAGACAGTCTTGACTGCCCTTTTAAAAATTTTAAGAGATGGGGAGGCTCTTTTTTCAGCCGGAAGTGTGTTCCAAAGCCTCAGGGCAGCAATGGAGAAGGCTGGTCCCCTAGTAGCCACCAGATGAGCTGGTGGCAACTGCAGATGAACCTCTACAGATTATCTCAATGGGTGGTGTGGTTCATAGCAAAGAAGAAATTCTCTTAAATACCCAGGACCCAAGCTGTTTAGGGCTTTATAGGTTATAACCAAAACCTTGTACTTTGCCAGGAAACTTATCGGCAGCCAGTGTAGATCTTTTAAGATAGGAGTGATATGGTCTCCCAGAGATGACCCAGAGACCAACCTTGCTGCTGCATTTTGGACTAACTGCAGTTTCTGGACTTCGTACAAAGGCAGCCCCACATCGAGCGCATTGCAGTAGTCAAGTCTGGAGGTGACCAGCAGATGTACTACTGTTCTGAGGTCATTTATCTCAAGAAATGGACGCAGCTGGCATATCAGCCAAAGCTGATAAAAGGCACCTCTGGCCATTGCCTCAACCTGGGACACCAGGGAATTTGTTCAGAAAGGAACAGTTTCATGTAAGTTTTAATTTGTGCAAGGTTGTGGACTCAGGAAATGACTGGACTGAGACAAGATTCAAGTTTCAAAAATAAAAAAGGAGATATTTATTGTAGGGAGTGGTACAGAGGAGAGAAATATGTAGTTAACACAATATTAATAGCAAAAATATGTTTAACGGCAATGAGGCATTTTAGCTTAGAGTCCTAAATGTGTAAGTTCCCAGGCAGGCAAGAGAAAGTGGCTTTTTAGAGAAGGTGGTTGGATTTAAGAAAGGGGAATAGACATAGAGTTTGGGCCCAGTGAGGGGCAAATAATCATATCACCTGGTCTGGATGAAGGAATCCTCAGGAACAAGGCAGGTGCAAGAAGGTTTGAGGGGTTAGTTGGTAGAGGAAAATCCAGGAGGGTGCTTCCTCCATTGAACCAGCTTCCTATGTTAGTGCAGAAGACTGGGCAGATCAGGCTGGGCAAGAAAGCAGATCTGGAGAGTGGCAAGAAGTACAGTGGTCTGTGGACAGTACATCACCCAAAAAGCTGCTGGTAACTCCAAGGTAGCTGGTGCGTAGAGATCGTGAAGATCACAAGGATCACACTGGACCATGTAATTGGGACTTCCTATACTCAAATATGTATCTTGGGGGCACATTCCAAGGAACCTTTTTTGTTGGAGAGGTGTGTTGGGTGGGACCGATCCCATTGTTGCTGATCTTTCTTTCTGAGTGTAACAACGTGGGAATTGTTGGGGTATGCCAAGGCTTTTGTCATGAAAACAGAGTGCATAGACATGAGAAGGGAAATCTGCATGGACAGAAGGTTCAGTAATCCAATCAGTACTTTTAATGGGTACACACTTAGGTCTTTATCACTGACTCAACCTCTTTTGTGAGGGGGGAGATTTACCTCCACAAGCCTTATCTCTGTTCTTCCTATTGAGCTAATTGGCACACTAGCTGGCTGCTATCCTTTTTGCAAAAGGAGAGGAAACGATTCACTTGGAGGGCAGAGTGGCACTGAAAGAGAGTTAACCTGCTTTTAGTTAACTTCTAGGGTCTACTTAAAATATCCCAGCATAGGGAGGGTGTGCATCTGCTCCCCTTTCCAATTTTCTTGTTAAGAACCAAATGTAGAGGTGACTGGTCCACTGTTATTAAGTGGCCTGCCCCCATGTGCTGTTAACGGAGAGCTCACAATGCGGTGAGGCTCCTGAGCATATCCAGAGCGAGATCTTCAAGCCTGGAGACTCAAACAAAAATAAGGGGGCTCCTAGAAGCCAGCAGAAAAGCATTGCTAGTAACAATAAATGAATCAAAGAAATGAATCAAAGAGATGCAGGCATAAAGACTCTTCTAAATCATTTGTTGCATTTTACTTAATAAAGGATGAAATATATAATGGGTTGCAAAGTGAATTCCTGATATATTTTCCTAAGAGTCTAGAATACTTAGGGAAATTCTGGTGCATGCAGTCTAGACAATCAAGATTCAAAACAATCTGGACAGGCATGAACACTAGGTCCAAATCAACAGAGGCAAATTAGAAAGTCTTGAAATTGGGTGGGGTTGTTTTTTTTAAGCACAAGAACAGAACGGGGGATTCTAGGCTTGGCATCAGGACTTGTGAAAAGGATCTAGGTGTCCTCATAGGTCACAAGTGGAACATGAGCCAGCAATATGATGCAGCTGCAAAACAAAACAACAAAACACAAACCAACCCTCATGCAATTTTGAGAGGCAGTAATGAAGGCATTGTGTCCAGATCACAAGAGGTTCCACTAGTATTCTGTGCAGGTCAGACCTCACTTGGAATAGAACTGTGTCCAGTTCTATTCCAAGAAAAGAATATTCCAATTGAACAGTGTCCAGTTTTGGGCACTGCATTTTAAGAAAGACATTGATAAACTGGAAAGGGATCAGAGAAGCCAAAAAATATGGTGAAGGGTCTGGAAACAAGGTACTATGAGGAACACTTAAAGGAGCTGGGCATGTTTAGTGTAGAGAAGAGCAAAACTGAGGGGAAATATGGTAGCTGTCGTCAAAAAAAATTTAGAAGAAGGAGTTGACTTGTTCTCTGTTCTCCCAAGGGCAGGACTTGTTCTCTGTTCTCTCAAGGCATTGAAATTACAAGGAAGCGGATAGATATGAGGAGGAATCAGTTTCCTAATCATTACAGCTGTTTGACAGTGGAACCATCTACCTTGTGCAGTGGTCAGTAATTTGGCAAGAAAAAATTATCTAGCGGGGGGAATCACCCTCTCAGAATGCTTTTGAATTGTCACAAAGGCCCCCAGATTAAATAATCTACAATAGGGTGCTACTCTGGGCATGAAATATTTTCTGGCAGCATTTTCTTGGGTGTGGTGGCAGATGTCCCAGGAATATTCCGTATGGTTAGAAGCAGCATAAGAAGATGCACGGGACAAAAGGTAACAACTAAAACCTCATGCATGCAGCAAAAAAATGCATGCATGCATTGATAACATCTTGTTTCTGAAGCATGGAGGTGTGCATGGGGAGGTATGTTCCACTTATCTCTGCTTCTCCTAGAAGCACTTTGTGCAGCACAAAATTATTTTGCATTGCACAGAGTGCTTCTGAGGGAATGGAAGTTTGGTGAAAATTGCTCCATCCCCACACATGGGCCCCTGTGCTTCAGAAGTTGGGATGTTATCACTGCATGCAAGCCTGTTTTGGCTGCATGTAAGGTAAAGGTAAAGTGTGCCATCAAGTTGATTTCAACTCCTGGCACCTACAGAACCATGTGGTTTTCTTTGGTAGAATACAGGAGGGGTTTACCATTGCCTCCTTCCACGCAGTATGAATGCACAGCTTTAATTAGGATGTTGGAAGTGAAAGATGTGACAACTGTTTGGAATTTACCACTGCTTTTGTTATATGTGGCCAGTGTGTTTCAGAGAGACAAGTATGAAAGTTAAACATATAGATACATCTTGAAGGATCCTTCTCCTTCTCCACCCCGCCCCCCCCCCCATGATACAAATACTTCTGCTCTAAGGTTTAGCCTTACATACTGTGACTTTGCTTTGAAAAAAATCATTTATTTTTCAAAAACAGATCTACAACTAAAATAACACAAAAATGGAAAGATCTGTTATTAATAAATTCACAAATCATCAAATCAACACATGCTACAAAAACAATAGGAGAATTCTAGGCAACATACACATATTACTTTATTTATTTTTTCTTTATCCCATTAGACCAAAAACCCATTTGATCGATAGACAAAATCCAATTTTAAACATTATGACAACATATAAATATCCTGCAGTCTTTCAGGGCTCTTATAGTTAATATGAGTACTACTTTAAAAATGGTAATAATGTTACTTCAAAAATATGACTCAGATTTAAGGTTACCTTGATAATTCAGACAATTTGTATTGTGCTAAAAGATCCCATATCTCGTCAAACCAAGTTCTAATAGGAGGCTTTTTATTCTTCCAGTTCCTTGTGATAACACGTTTTGCTGCTATTACTATTGGAATAATCAAGCATTTTACACTACCAATCTATTTCAAATCATCTAAATAATTTAATAAAATTACTTTTTAATCTAGCTGTGTCTAGGGATGTGCATGAACCTGTTCGGAGGCCCTTTTAAGGGCTTCCGAGCCAGTTTGAATGACTGGCTGTTTGGCCGGTTCGAAGTGGGGGGCATACCTTTAAGAGCAGGGGAGGGTGGCTTTACCCCTCCCACTGCATTTCACCCACCAGTGCTCCATTTTAAAAGTGTCCATTGGGGTGGCAGCATACCTCCCTGCCTCACGTGTCCTCTTCAGCTGGAAGTAACAGGAAGTACCCGGTTCGTGTGCGCACATTGCACTCGCTCGCGTACAGGTACCTCCTGTTACTTCCAGCCAAAGAGGACACGGAGCAGCAGGGAGATATGCTGCTGCCCCGATGGACACTTTTAAAATGGAGCTCTGGTGGGGGGAAACATGGCAGGAAGGGTAAGGGCACCCTCCCCCGCCCTTAAAGGTATGCTCCCCACCTTCGAGCCACCCCCTGCCGGTTCTGTGCACATCCCTAATTATGACCTTGCTTAAGAGCTAATGAGATACATAATTAAATTGAATTTGTGAATGTTCCATACTTTAACAGAACTTTAAGATCCCATAAGGAAAGCCAGAAGCTTAAGAACCCAGGCCCTGGTGGATCTCACCAAAGATCCATATAGTTCAGTTTTCTGCTTACTGCCATGGTCAACCAGATGCATACAGAAAGTCCATAAGCTGGGCATATTTCTATCTCCCTCCCACTGTTATTCTCCAGCAAATGGTATTCAGTGACATACTGCCCCTGCATATGAAGGTTCTATATAGTTAAAAGACATGAATAGACCTATGCTTCATGAATCGCCCTAATTGCATTTTAATCCTCCTAATTAATCCTCCTAATTCTAATTCACCTAATCGCAGTTTATTAAACCAGTCAACAGACTTCAATAAATAAAACAGAACAATGTTATGGTATAGTATTGCAAATGAAAATTCAGCAAAAAAGATTATACCAAACTAAGCACACAAGATGTAGAACTGGAAGAGACCCAGAATGATTACATTTGATTATTAATAATGTTGGCTCACATCCTCATAGCCATCATCAAAATTTTGTTAACATTTCTGATACTGCATTGTTATTATTGGAAAGGAGATAGTTCACATTTTAAAGCCATCTAAGTTAGTGACCATCATCACAGTTTGTGGTTTAACTGTCAGTGATTAGACTGAGCACCTGAACAAGCCTCACAGAGAAATGGGGCATTTTACAAAGCAGCAATGATAACAAAGCTCCTTTCCCAACACCATGGAAAAATCAGAAGATGTCAGCTAAAGGAGTGGGGGGAAGTGTATGTATGGCAAAAGGACAGAGAAGCCTGTCCTTCTCAACATGCAACATGTAGGTGATCCAACAGCTGTGAATAATGCTAACACCTGTTTGCAAACAGTAACACTTCCTGTACCATCTTGCAGTCTATTTATAATTATTTTAAATATTTGCAATTGTTTGAAGTGGTGTAGCTTAATCTATTTAAACAACTTCAAGTAGAACTTACCCTCATTATCAGATGTTCTGTTTCAAAAGTCACTGCAAGTGAATTCAACTAGAGATGAGTGGACTCTTCAGATCTCATCTCCAATTAACCTGGAAATGATCCATGTTCTTCCCACCAAAACAAAACAAGGCAATCTAGGAAATAGCAGAGCAGAACACCAACAGCACTGACACTTGAGAAAGAGATGCTTTTTTCTCCCCATCCCATTGCCCTGGTGAGTTCCTGAGCAGTACACCAGGACAAAAAAATGGTGGTGGCAGCACAGCTGTGCGGGTACTAAACGTCTTTCACTTCTGTTACTCTGGTGCTGTGAAGGCCAGTGCATCCAGCAAAGGTGCAGTGGCCCTTGGGACGTGGTGTATACCCAACAGTTATTGCAATGTACTTGGCACACTGCAGTGCATCAGAGCAAAAGGGGGACATTCTCCTTTCTGCTGCTTTCCCCGCTGCCCCATTGCTATCAGGATCAGTAAGTAAAGGGTGGGGTCTGACAGTAAGGCTGATGGGGAGCAAAGCTGGAAAACCTCTCTGAGCACAGAAGAACTCTCAAGGCTCTAGAAGTTGGCCTCCTATTTGGGTGGAGTGGGAGAAATCCCAAGAATTCTCTCTGAGCCTGAGCTTGGAGAAGTTTTCAGAGAACTCTAACAACTAGTTCAAGAAACTTCAACTCAGCCTGCACTCTCTGCAAACTCAATGTATAGACAACCTTTTCTTTTTTTAGTGAGCAGATTGCTAGATCTTAAAAGGGACAGTATTGTCCCCTCAAAAACAGAAGCAAAACTACACCATTTGTCCCTGTGATGCTATCCAGTTATTACAGTAGGCTCACAAATAGGACTCAGAAAGAAAATCTCTTTCATACATCAGCTGTGTTCATTGGCAACATAGCAAGTGAAAGCTGTTAGGAAACTAATCAACTTTTTAAAAAAGAATTGCAAAACAAGGAACAAAACTGAGCATTTTACAAAACTGAAGAACTGTCACTATCAAAGTGATTGCAGTTAAGGAGAAGCATGGTAACATACTACAATGGTTCAGTACAATAGGATTGCTTTCCCATTGTTTTTTCTCATTCTTCTTGCAGCATGCAGTGAAAATTTTTAATACAACTATAGTTCATGGTTAATTTTGAAGTGACAATTAAATATTCATCTTTGCAGCATGCTAGTTTAGCATGCATTTCTTTTCAACAATATGAGCAGATTGCAATGCTTCCCAGAAAATGTGGGAGCATGCTGGTGTTTATTGACTGAAATGATCTTTCCCCCTATTTTCTAAAAGTGTGCAGATGATCATGTAAGCTATAGGCAAAAAGTTACTATTCAGTTGCAAGTCAGAGGGTTTCCATTCTACACATCAGTGTTCACTTTGGAAAATCTACACATGTCACAACTTATTATTTATGTATCACTTTTTGTATGTGCCAAGCACTTTATAGTTGGTACTGTTCCAACAAAGTGTGTACAGAGTAGTGCAGAGAGGCCCTTTTCTAAAAAGTTGAAATCCTACTGATTAGCTTTTTGGCGGTGAAACAGAAGTAGGATTATCCAGTCCCCTGCTTACCCTTCCAACAGCTAGTTGGAGGGATTTTAAGTTTTTAATAAAGTTCCTTTCATTCAACCATGGCTACTCTGTACACACACTTTTGGACTAGATAGCACCCAGTGGCTTACATTCAATACAACACCCAACTGATCCAAGAGTGGGGCGTGCATGCTGCTTCCAGGAGCCTGCAACCCATCCATGCTGCTTGCAAATCTGGAGGGGCTCCATGGCTACTAAGGGTTGTGTCATCACTGAAGCAGTGATTTATTCCCAATGGGAAAAGTATGACAGCAGCGATGACTCATTCCTTAGTCACCACAGACCCAGCTCCAGCTTTGCTAGAATCATGGATGGGCTTTGCAGTTGTGTGGAACCAGTATGCATGCCCCACTCTGAAGCTATTCTCACGAGCGAGCAAAACCGGGTGAAGGGAGCCCAGATCAGTTTTGCTCGCTCATGAGAACCACTGGGCTTGAGGGCAAGCCTGGTGTCTCCATGGTGGCAAGCCTGCCTAAATAGCCACCCCCTTAAATCAGGTTAACAGAGCGAACACTCTGTTAACCTTGTTTTTCAGATCGTGTGTCTGGCCTGCTTGCACACACTTGGGGAGAGTGGGTGGGGGATCTCAGAAATGCACTGCGCACACTTGTGCGGTGCATTACTGAGGCTCCAGGGGGTGTGCCATGCGGTGGTACTTCCCCACGCCCGACCCCCAGAGCTTCTGGGCAAGCTGTTGTGAGGCATGGGCAGCCCACAGGAGAGCCGCTGCTTCTCTGGGTGGGTGATCTGCCCACCAAGTGCAGGGTAAGGGACCATCTGCAGGGAGGGTCGGGCAAACCCACTCTTCCCGCAGACCTTGAGGAAGCTCTTCTTACTGATAATGAGAAGAGCCTCTTTGTGTGACACTGTGCAGAATGTAAGCCATAATTGTTCCATAAAGAATTAATGGTAAGCTGTGTCTCTGGTATATTAATCAGGTAATGGATCCATACACACAGGTCTTTTTTGATGTATGGTTCCTCATCCAGCTAGGGGTACACATGTAAAAAGAAGCCTGCTTTATTATGTGATCATGACATTTATCATTTCAAGAACGCATAATATTCCCATTTTACAGATGCACAATTTCTGCATCTGTATAAAGTTGAATTCAGGTCATTCTGCTCAAAGTCCCAAAGTCAGAGTGAATTCACATGTTTACTCAGTGCTTGAATTATAGGCGGAAAGGTAGGGGGGTGTTTAATGAAATCTAAAAGTCTCACCCCAATTCGCTCCAGTCTTAGCCAAAGTATGACTTCCTTGTAGCTTCTAAACACAGTACTGTGTGTGTGAGTAGATATGGATGGGTGGGTAACATAAACAGTAAGGAGAGCTGGGCCCTCTTTGTCCCCCCATAATTAGAGCACTGCTTATTTGCTGATTGATGCATGTAACACTCCAGCACAAACAATGTGCAACATGGGTGTAGCATATGGAGCCAATTCACAGAATTCTTTCCTCACAAAAAAGGCACAAAGATTGTGCAAATGAGGCTCTTGTATGTACAGGCCTGCTACCTACTCTGTATATTATGTTATGCCCATGGTGGAGAAGGAATTTGTGCACCCACTCTTTCACCATGGAAGCATGTTGTCTATGGCCTGTTATCTGTCATATCAGACTGGTGTTCAATATTTTTCTGCATTGTAGCTTGAAATTTAACCAACTGCTATCTTATCTTTTGGACACTTGGAGCAGCATGGAGAAAATAATCCAACCCACATGGTGAACCTACTGCTGGTGAGAAGTTTAAAGTGGCTTCTACATGGTGTCTTTTTATAAGTCTTGGCCTTCGGTTATACCCAGAAGAGTGGAAAGAACCTATTCTATCCAAGGGTTATTTTGTTAAAGTAAACAGATTGTATTGTGAACATTTCACCCAATGCTGTTTTCTCTGGCATCCTCTGGGAAGCATTCTTCGGTATCTGTTACCTGCTGTTGGATATTGGTTAGCACTACATAAATTACTCAAGAGGATGACATTTGGACTGTCTCTGGCTATCTTCTCAATGTCAGATTCTATTTTACAGGAAGAAATGAATAAATGGAGTTAGTTGGCTATCTTACACATAAGAAAAGTTCTCATGGTTTGCAAGGAATGCAATCACTGTTCCAAGGCTTTATTCTAGTTCCAGAGCAAGCAGATCAATTATAACAACATCTCAACAAGATATACAGCAAGATGTATGAAGTCCTCAGGGAAATACTATGAGGCAGATTTCCTGTATGCCTCCAAGTCAGAGGCTTTGTCACAAAACATTCTTCTTCTAGTACGCAACCAATGCATGGACTAATTTCCCCAATGATGAAAATCATCACAGAAGTGGAACAGCTGAGCAGAGACTAATTGATGGGATGCAAGGCTACTTTCAGGATGGAATAAGGTCACCAAAAATGATTCCCACATTCTAGGGGCACTTGCAAAATAGCTGCTTTCCTTAGCAATAGTAGCACTAAATACAAATAAGTACATGAATTTGGAGCTACCATTGCTGGCTTTGTGCCATAGTTGTGGCATCCTCTCTTGCTGATTCATTTGTAGGTCTAGAGAAGATGTCAGCACAGAGATTACTATAGTCACCATATGGATTGCATCACTTGCAAAAGTCTCCAATTGGGACTCCATAGCGCAGTGTTCAATATCACACACAAATATAGTAATTGGTCTTAGTAAAAGTTTTGGAACCACATCAATGTTCTTTTATTTCAGTTGAATGGTTTCAGTGATACATGTGTTGAAGATCCATATGGCTTAACCTTTCCAACAAGTTTAGATCAGACTGTATAAATAACTTGAGAGTAGACATTTAGCAAATGCAAATTCATTAACAGATAAGTGTTTATATATGGAAAATATCTCCCCAAACTGTGAATGCTTTCTTTCTCCTGTGGTGTTGCCCAAGAGACTGTATGTTTGGATGACTCAGGATCAATAAAAATAAAATAGTAAATTCATCTGCACTAATTTCATCTTTGAATAATTAAGGAAGAAAACACTAATTTTTACAAGATGGTGTTTTTGAACAGCTTATAAAACTGTCAAAGGAACAGTGGATGAATGTTTCTAAGCCAACTGAGTCATATAAAGCTTTGATAAAATGCTTGCTAATATCTTCCTGAAGAGCCCCAGTCTAGTGATATTTGTATGTAACAAGGTGTGGCATATAACTAGTTAAGCATCAGTAATAACTATGTGAAATAGTCTCAAATAAGGAATGGGTAGGTGCCTTCCTATTTGTATCACAAGGAGGTTGGGAAGGTGTATTCCCATCTTCATTGTGCAGAACTGTTGGAGTCTGCATGGTCAGATGTGCATCAAGTTCATACAGTTATGTACTAAAATGTCATATGCACACAATTCCTAATCCAAAATTGGAAATCACATAGATCTCTGATTGCTGGGTGATAGCATCTTGCATAGGATTTACACATGCAGTTACCTCATGAAGCAAAGGGATCTGTACATGAAAGCCTTCTTATACACATGGATCTTTCTTGACAAACATGGTCAAATATAGGTTTGCTCAGAAGGATTAACAGATTGCACAAGGTACTGAAGAGGCATATAGAGAACCCTTCAAAGCATGAATTTCTACCAGGGTGAATACTTATTAAGATAAACATTTACATTTTAAATGGACTTGCTAATTCAATTAGAATGTTATTAAATTAATTGATTTGGAGGGGCAGTGTGGTGTAATATAGCTCTAAGACAGGTCTAGGGAGACCCAGGCTCAAATCCCAACTCAGTTGTGAAGCTTACAGATGCTTTTCGGCCAGTCTCTAATGCTTAGCCTAACCTCATCACAGTGTTGCTGTGATGATATACATTCCCCTCAGTTTTTTTGAGTAAGGGGAAAAAATATAATAACAAATTTATAAATTGATTTATTTTACCATAAATAACATTTTTAAATGTATTTATAGAACCCATTTCTACCCTGTCTTCCAATCCAGAAGGCAGATCTCCAAGGCAGATCACACAAACCAACAAAGTACAACTAACAGTCCAAACAAAGGCTGCCGTGCAGACTAACACAACATGGACATTGTGTGAGAAGGGCTGGTGATGCTGATGGTTTTGTCTAATGCAGCACCAGCAATTGTCAGGAGTGGGGAGAAGGACCTCCCCTTCTCTCAGAAGCATGCTGTGTCACACAAAAATATGTCCCTGAGGATTGTGCAACCCTCAGGAATATATTTCTGGGTGGCATAGAGTGGTTCTGGGGGAAGGGCAGGAAATCAAAATCCCCCCCTTCCAGCAGTGTGCTGCTTAACTTGAGAACTCATGGAGCAGCCACATGCTTTTCACGTAGCACCCATCCTGTGTTAGTCTGGATTCCAGCCAATGAAACTTATTTGTGTAATAGTCATGCTTAACAAGTGTTACAGTTTCCCTTCCTTTTTAAGAAAAGTTCTTTCCCTTCCAATGCTTTGAAACAGCTCTGTCTCCAGTTACCATGCCTCTGCCTGAACTCTTCTTCCCCGTCTCCAACCAATGCATCCACAGATGTTTCTGGAACACCCCCATCACTTTTTTACATACATGTACACCCCCACTAGCACCTTCAGAGCAATCTCCAATGCCCTACCACTCACACACATGCACACACTCATGCACACACACTCACCACTCCAAGAAACAAGCCACTTATTTACTGAGAAAAATGAAAAATAACGACTAAATCTAGTGGGGTGTTTTTTTTTAAACAAGCTTCTATAAAAATTTCCATGATTAATCAGAACTGGTTTACTTATTTTTTTTAGCAACAGTCATGCCTGTATGAAGGGAGAAGAGAATATATGGGTGTCCTTACTGAGTTATAAGATGGAATGTATAGCCTTTTTACAACGTCAAACAAGATACAACATTCTTTTCATGAAAAATACATAGAAAAATGATGGCTTTAGATGGGTGTATGCTTTCTATACTACCTCTGAGGGGAGCCGTTAGCCAACAGTTGTTATTCATTGAAAGAAAACCCTGCCTGCTTACTATCTCCAGAACATTTTAATTCTTTTTTATTGTCCTCTCAGTGAATCAGAGCTGAATCAAAGATAATAAAACGATCATAAAATCTTAGGAGAATCTGAACTATATTTTTATGACTTTAGATAAAACAAATGGGTTATTACAAAACTCAGAATGGAACATTTATCAGGCAAGCAATTGTCCTTACTGAGATGACATAATTCACTTTTAAAAAACCCTATACAAATAACTAATGAACAAAACAGATGAAATCAGTAATGCTATGACAAATCACCAAGACAAATCTTGTTAATATATTATATTTATATTGTTGCAATTATCATATAAGAGCTGCTAATTAAAAATTTGCATTACACAGTGACTCACTGTGACCTGGATACCTTGAGATAGCTTTCTTCTCCAAACAGCAGTGGCCTCCAAATGGAAACAATAGCATAATCCTGCTAAACGTAGCACTTTTAAAGTCTTTTTAATGTTTATGGCATCAATAACCAATGCAGAATTATATAAATATATAAATAACCAATGCAGAAATGCAGAGAATTATGAAGTATGGACACAAGATGGTGGTGTTTGCCTCCTGCAGTGCCACAAATCCCAGTGGAAGTACATGGATGGTCCAAGCAGTTACAGTGGATAATCTGAATCCACTATGAGGACTGCCTAAGGTCTTAGTCTATTGGCTCACATGGCTGGAGGACATAATTCAACAGGCATTTTCCAGGAACTGTTATGAAGATTGTAAGCAACTGACAAGAAAGAAGTCAACACACCAGGACCTGTTTTAACCCCTAACTACCTTTTGTTGCATTATACTGCTTGCAACAAGGATGATCTGCAGAGGACATACCAATGAAAGCACTTTCTCTTATTAGCCCCTGGAGGTCTGGCATCTGTAACGCAAGCATTTCATTGACAAAAGTAGTGGAAAAACAGCAGGGGTTTCATGTGAGGATTCTGTATTAACATCTGCACTATTGTATCAAATCAGCTTTCCACATTTGGACAGGACAACAGCCAGTGTCAACATCAATCTAAGGCAGGGCTACTCAACTTCGGCTCCAGCTGTTTTTGGAGTACCTTGCCCATAATCCCCAGCCACAGTGGCCAAAAGTCAGGGATTATGGGAGTTGTAAACCAACATCTGGAGGAGGGCCACCACTGAGTAGCCCTGATCTAGGGTATCCCCAGTTCTGGTATTTTTACATGCCTGTGAAGCAAACATGAATGCAGGGAACTTAGTGGAGTAGAGTGGCTAAGAGACTCAACTCCCTGAGTCTAATCTCTCCCTGGCATGAGCCGCTGATCTCCTTAGGAAAGCCACTCAGCCTCAGACCTCCTGCCACTGGCATCTGCAATCCAGGGAAAATAATAATTACTTGCCTTACAAGGCAAGTTGAAACTGTTAAAAGGCAACTGTTAAAAGACATCAGAATGCTCTAAAGCACTGTACAAACACAAAGTATTATTAACAGTATTATGCTTTTATGTTGAGTCTGTGATCAGTGTAGATCAAGGCCCCTCACTCGGATGTCCTAGATGCTAGAAAGCAACAAGATATCATGGTCCGCAGTGTCAAAAACTGCTGAGAAGTCCCATCACCTTTTAGACACTCAGACTAACCAACACCATCTCAGTCACATAACCATGTTGGAAGCTGTGATGGTGACAGAGGGATCTTCAGGAACTATGAAACAAATAATGTGGGAATTCCTGAAGTGGCTTAAATATTTGTTAAGTGTTGCCTGACCATGCAAAGAAGTATGCAATGATTGCCCCTCCCCTTGGCCTCGTGCAGAGGGGAGGGCGATTTGTGCCAGCCACCTCTGCACGAGGCCAAAAAAGCAGCCCTATTGGCTGGATCAAGGAAAAGGGGCGGGGCTACCACCACGGTCCAGCAGCACCCGCCCCAAAGCATTCAGTTTGGGCCAGGCTTTCCCCACCCTCCCGTTCCTTGGTACAGAGCGGGTCTAGCGACTGGTCGCCTCGGGGCCGAGTAGGAATTTTTTGCCCTCAACGCATTGGCCATTGTTGGGTTTTTTTTCGCCTACTCCGTTCTGTTTGTCAGGGTAGAGCTTAGTTAGGCAGGTCATGACTGAGCAGGAACAGTGCGGGTTGGGGGTAATTTCAGGAATAATCTTTGGTGAGCACCTTTGAATAATTATCAGGTCGATTGGTCAATCGTTCCCTTGTGGTTTCTGCAGCCCAGGGAGATTGATTCACCATGACACTAGCTTCAGGAATTCACCAGCCCTTGGGCTGCGTGGTCTGGGACTGGTGAAGACCTAGAAGTATTCAGGCCTCCTCAGGAGAGGGGGTTGGCCTTGAAGGCGGAAGGTAGGTTGTACCTGCTTCTTGCCTGAGCCAAGGTGTGTCGCCCTTACAGGTTCGGGAAAAGGATGCTGGAATCCTAACCCGACCTTAGCAGACCCGCACTGTTAATTTAGGGTGATTAATCACCTGTTGGTTTGCCAGTCCGCTTTATTGTAGTTAAATAAAGTCGTGGCCCTTTACCCAAATAAATCTGTGTCTGTGTCTTTTTTGAGATCGGGGTCTGGGCACAATGCATGCTTTTTTTTCTTACTAACATATTAGAAATTAGTTGAGAGAGGTTCCTGCTGTACACTAGGAATACCATTCATTTATTGATGTGGCCATCTGGAATATGATGCAGAAGATGTAATTTATTATCTAATTTCATAACGGAGAAGTCTTGGATGCATTGCAAGTTAACAGACAATGTGTGAGGTTCTCATTGGAAGAGATGCACAAGACAGGCATTCATTTTCAAAGTGAATCGGCACACAGACCCCCTGAAATACAGGGTACAGATAGGAAGTATACTGTTGCACATGTGCTGAACATAAGCTGTGAATAGCTGCACATACGTCCTGAGCTGCATGTGCATATACTGTACACAGTTTATATGTGTGTGGAGCATGTGTGAATAAGTTCCATGTTCCCTAAACACTGAGAGGACTATCCTCAGTACTCATGTGCAGAAGGATTCTTCTTTCCTATAAGGTGTAACTGAGCCTGTTTCTCTGCTTCCCCTTCAGTGTGCAATGCATAGGCAGTCCAGACATGGGAAGCCTGTGTGCCACCAGTGTGCTGCCTGTGTGTGCACCCAGGCATGTACACACCAATGGGAAAGTGGATAAGCAAAGCTTTATTGAGCCCTGTCATGGGATCTCACTATGTGCAGATACTGTGCCCACACAGGGACAATTCTGGGTGGGCACAAAAATACATTAAGACATATTTTTATGACACTCTAATAACTGTATATAGAAAGACATCAGAGCAGTTGTTTGGTCAGCTGTGCTGCAGGACTCTGACCCTGTGCTCTGTGACAGAGGTTTGCACATTAGGAAGAAGTTAGAGAGAGGGGAGAGAAGTCATTAGTTCCTTTTCTCATGCTTAGAGTTTGCAGGGAGCTTGCACATCTCTCCTGCAGTAGGAACAATGATACATTGGACATGTAGGCCCATGGCTATCTTATATGAGTTTCAGCTGTCAGAGTCCAGCAGCTTATGGCTAGTTTCATATGTGAGCAATGATGCTGTTTGGGGGAAGTGGGGACTAGATGGGGCGAATGACTACAGATCATAGGTTTATTTGGGTGAAACTTTCACAAACACCATCCCCAGTGTGCACATTTGGAAACAAGCTGTGTGGGTGCATGTATCTATATGTGTATAAAATATATGTGCAACTTGCATCCCTTTGAACATTTCACAAATACAAAAGGGGACAGTGGTGTATTTGTAACACCAATTCTCACACCAAGGATCACTTACTGCTGAAGGCACTTTCCACCCTGTTATATGTTGAATTCATTTGGTGTGGAGCAGCACATCTGTCATGCACCAGCTTCAGAAACAGGATGCATTACGAACTATGATTATTTCCTAAGAATATTTAATGGAATGTTTGCTCTCATAATAGATCTGGTTGCACTTATGATGAGTAGCAGCTACCTGGCCAGCACTAGTGGGATCCTCAAAATACACTGCACACGTATTATTTTATTTATAATCTAACTTATATAATAAATATAAATTATATAAATTATATTTGCATAGTGCATTGTGGGATTTCTGGGGGCTGGGGTGATGCGTCCTGACCCCCCAAACCTCTGTGTTGCTTGGGGGAGCTGGTGATTGTCTGGGTGCACAATCAGTGTGCCCAGCAAGTACTGAGCAATCGTCTGCAGGGAAGGTAAGTTTAAGCAGCCTTCTCCACCACCCACCCGGTAGCCCTCTCATGGGACTCTGAGAAATGGCCCAGTGATTAATTGGGAAGCTCCCATTATAATTCTTTCTTAATAATTACCAAATTTGTATGATAATATGTATAGAAAAATGCATCTGTGCAGTAGTTGAAGGTCCTTTTAAAATGTTTACATTATCATAAACATTGCACGAAACCATTTTTCCTTGGACTGGGCCTCAGGCTGGCTTGGGGCTTGCAAGATTCCTGAGACTAGGGCTTTCTTGATCATAAATAGGGTCAGGGGAGCTGATATACCTAGGCAGCAGGTATGAAAAGCCACTCCTCTTTCCACGCTGGATTTCAAAAGGTGGAGGGTAATGAAGAGGAAGTGGAGAAGAGAGTGATGCAGAGATGCTCTACCCATCACTCTCCTCTCCTTGTCAAATCCGGTGGAGAAGGAGAAGGATCTCTTCATACCTGCTAGCTGAATGCATGAAATCATCATCACACACTGCTAGGTAAGGGGGTAGGGGCAGCATTTGGCTTCAGGCACCCCTCTTTAAGTGCCTGAAGATCTTGATCTGCCCCTATTTTCTGCAACTAGGTATTGTCTATTAGATAGAGCTATTCCCATTGTAAAAAAAGAGTAATGTCTGCTTTCCCTGAAGCCAGACTATATCCAAGCAAAGTTGTAATGTGTTAATGGCTCTTGCGCAATCATTTCAAAAAATATTCCCCACTTGCTACACTGTTGAAAGAGCGGCCACGCCCACTTCCATTGTAAGAGGGAGACTGAAAATAATAGTTCCTGTGCCTAGGTGTTTCACACAAGTCATGTGACAGTGTCTGACCATTGGGTGGAAAGCCCTGTCCAACCATACTCAAAGATAAGCAATCCTTGGGAGGATAGCTCTGCCTCAGTTCTGCCTCTCCACCATGTCTGAAATTTCCCACCCAACCATCTACCCCACCCACAAGCAAGACAGCTGGCCACCAGTTCTTGGCCCAAATAGGAATTGTTGCTCCTTCTCCATATTGGCTGGGAAAGGGGAGTTTCCCCTTCTACTCACTGCAGCTTTTATAACTTTAATACCTACTATATAGTGGGCTGTATTGGAGTAGGACATTGAGCTATTTGATTGATTCACACTTATAAATCATTGGCACAACAGGCAGACAACTTAAGAAACCGTTCAAAGGTGAGGGCCCAGAAGCATTACCATGTTGGTAAGTGTGCTTCTGCCCATCAGTCCACATTGGTTTTCAGGGGATGGCACTGGAATCAGTGGCTGACATCCAGAGTAGCATTCTGAGGATGCAGCAAGAAGCTGTGTCCTCATAGCCAGAGGCTTCCCAAGCCCCAGAGCATGTAAGCAAGGGAAGGGGGAAAGATTTTTGTTGCTATCCCCAGTTGCTTCCAGAACTATCATGGTTGCTGTGTTTTCCTTGCAGGACATGGGGTTATATCACTGTCAGGCCCTTCCACCGGCTCCTGACACGGCGGGGCATTCATCCGGCCGGGCAGTGGCGGGGACGGAGACCACAACCAGCCCAACCCTGTTGGGAGTCAGCGGTGCCTGCCCTCAGAGGACAGGGAGAGCGTGGAAGCCTGGGGCAGGCCACCCATGGCTGGGCAGGGATGGCCAGACAGGTTGCCACCTGGTTGAGGCAGAGGGAGAGCAGTCCTTGGCCTCTCAGCTATGGTGCTATGTAACAATGCCGGAAGAAGGGGTGGGACCCAGGAGCGCAGCAATCTCAGAGGTTGCCTGGGGAACAGATAGGGAGGAAGCCCAGACATCAGGGGAGGAGCCAGGGAGGGAGGTAGCTGATTGCCTTTGGTGCAGGGCACTATTTAAGGGGCCCACGGCCACTGATGGGGGAACCAGAGGAGACAGAAAGTGGTGGCCCTTAGAAGCTCCTGGAGAGGAGCAGGGCAAACCCTCTCCCTGGCAGGTGGAGGAGGACTGGGGTGTTTGAGAACCCACTCCCCACACTTCTGAAGCCTGTTTGTCCCTGGTTGTGGAAGGGCGGTAGAGGAAAGCATCACAATCATAATATATAATTATTATCCCCAGTATGTTGTGGTCATAATTACATGGTTAGGCACAAATAGTTTGAGCTGCAAAGCTAAAATTAAAAGTGAAACATAGTTTGGAACTGTGTACGGTTGAGGGAAAACATATGGAATGTTATACAGCTAAGAAAACAAAAACATATAGGAAATGTCTTGGGAAATGCATTTCAAACAGCAACAAATTAACGTATCTGAAATAAAATACAGCCAGCAATTAAGTCTTGTCAATTTTGCATGGCTCAGAGATGAAGGTGTTCAACATTGGTTTGATGTTTAAATGTTAGGCCAACTCATAGTGTAAGTTCCCAAGCCAGTAAGGGACAAATGGCACAAATCCATCCATTCACTGCCTTTAGAGGGAAGCATCTGTTGGAGTGGAAAGAGGCCAATCAAGGCTTGAACTATAGGAATGGCATGAGGCCAGAAAAACAGTCACTGCATACATTTATCCTGTTCTCACAAATTTAAGAGCTTACCCTCTTTTAGTGAACAGTATTATTGTATTATAAAATATTATATGATCTCAAGCTTTAATAATTTGATTCTTATAGGGAATGCTGAAGATCTGAATTTCTCTTTGGGCCAGTCTTGCCCATGAAATCTTAAAAAACAAAACAAAACTGGGATTTGCAGCAAATATTATGGTTCCATCAATTCTAACCCAGACATCTTAGTCACCATTATAAATACTCAATCAATCATCCAGCCAAAGTTAGGCACTTTGAAGTCACAGTGAATTCAATGGCACAGAGTTAATTATGAGCTCAACTCTCCTACTGAAATAACTGGACCTTCACAGTGCTTAGCTTTGACAGGATCATGCCCCCCAATACTGGTTCTTAAAGTGCATGAATTTGAAGCAGCAAACTTTGGTTGAACCAACCTCATTTCCTTCTAAAAGGCTAAATGTTGTGGTGGATAAAGAGAAGGAAGTCCCTGCTTTATATTTTAGGCCCCAGCAAGATTCTGGACACAAGAAAGGTTCATAAAGTGAGTATCAACCTGACAGGAATGCTCCATCCAAACAATGATGGAATAATTGGATCAGGTCCATTGGAAGGGGCTTATCCTGAGAGCAAGGCTGTTCAACCTTCTATCTTTACATAACTTGGATAGAGTAAAGAATATGATTGCTAAATGTGTTATGAAGCTATACAAAACATGAAAGAATTACAAGCTCATAATGGTAAGATTGAAACTCAGTTGGAACAATGGGCTCTTAAACAATAAAGTGAACTTCAGAAAAGATAAATATTAATACTGGCAAGGGAAAAACCCTCTGAGATACAAAAGGGAGAAAGCTGGCTGGGTTCTATAGCTGTTGAGAGGGAATGAAGAGTTTATATTGGATCACAGTCAACTATTTATAAGCAATGTGATGTAGCTGCCACCAAAAATCCATTTTGGGTTGCATGAACAGAAGCATTACATGCAAGGTAATAATTTAGCTCTGTTTGACCTCAGACTCAGGGCCAATTCCCATACCACTATGTGAGGCCGACTGCTTTTTAAAAAGCCCAGATGGGAATGTGCTTGTGGCAATTGGCAAATGGATCATCTGCTCTAGCACAACTAGCACAAGCATAACTAGCTGTTTTGACTCGCAGTGCAAGAGTCCAGCTTGCACTCTACATATGCGGTGATTGAACCAGTCAGTGCTTGGTTCACCACAAACACAATTCTAATTTGGCAAAAAATTGGTTAGCCAAGAGCACGGTTGTTGTGTGAACTGGGACTTATGATATCTCATTTTGATCATTGTTATTAGACATTATTCAGAGGAAAAGAAATTGAATATATGATATATAAAGAAAGGCAGAGCTGCTTGGAAATGTCACACATGCATATGCACACCATCCATATATACCACTCCCCCTACTCTAGTTCTATTGACTAGGCTCTATCTTCTTCCCCAGTATCATCTATATACTATTTCTGAAAGAGCTGGAGATGTTATGATTCTTGTGGACAGAGATCCAGAGTGCATGCAGGCTAGGAGAAGGTATTCGCAGACTTGGGGTGACCTGCAGATTTGTTGGTTTTACAAAAATCAGAAAAAACCTACGGGGGGCAAGATACCCCAAACTACCTCCAAGTCAGTCAGTGGGATGAAATGTTCATGAGCTCAGAAAATTAAGAAAAGTAGGTGGCAAAGCTAATGAAACTCAGTGGAGAGAAGGAGGGGAGGGGAGCTTCAGCAAAAAGAGTGGAAAATTTCTCAGCTTGAACCATCCCTTCTCCTTCTGAGAGGGAAATCTGTCAATAGTCTCCACAGAAGAAAATGCTGGAATTCTATGGCTCTCTCACCATCAGATGACCCGGTTCTGTTTCTAAAAGGGCAAGGAGTTTGACACAGTTGATCTATTAATGTTATGAAGTATTGCGCTCTCAGGTTCTGGTGAGAACATTTTGAGGAAATTTCCTCCCAACTCCCCAGCTTTATGGAGACACCCTGAAGATTCAGATAACCAAAATAAGATTTAATATAAGAAATGTGCCTTAGCTCATTCTGTACAATTACACAAAACTGAAGAGCCCTGCTCCATAACATTAATTCTTGAAGCTTTAGGGCTGGTTGAAAAGGAACTGAGATTGAGCACCAGTGTGCCCCTCCCCCCCAAAAAAAATCAGAAAAGCAGGGGGGATTATACATGAAGTAAGACCCAAGTTAGAGCAGGGACTCTTGTCTTTGTTGTAATCCCCAACCCGGCGAATATCAGCTTTCATGCTCCAGGTAATGCTGCAGTGAGCATGAAGATTTTAATAGTTTGATATTATGAAAAATGTTTGATAAATATTTGGAGGGGAGGGAGATTCCAGAGATAGCTTCAGTCAGAATTGGTGATCTGATGTGTATTCATTGTTTTATGGAAGGGTTCCACATACTGATTATATGGAAACTGTGCTTAGGTATATATAATGAACTGAAGAAGATACTTAAAGTGACATTTCCTAAGAAGCCAGAATCCTTCCTGCTAGGAATAACACAAGGAGCAATTTCTATAAATAATTTAACTTTTTTTATGTATGCTTCTACGGCGGCCAGAATATTATATGCACAGAAATGGAAGACCAATGAACTGCCTTCAAAAGAAGATTGGCTGATAAAGATTTTGGAATATGCAGAAATGCCAAAACTTACAACACTGATTAGAGATCAAAGTTTAGAACGTTTCAAGGAAGATTGGGAACCTTTTTTGGTTTATTTAAAGAATTATTTTCCTACTATGGATCTTACAGCAGGATTTGATATTTGAAATGCAGGTTGGGCAGATTAATGGTGGTGGAAGGTTTAAATTTGTGGTTTTTAAAATTAATTTTATAATAAGGGTAAAATTTATGGTTGTTATCACGAAAAGAGGTGTGCGGGAAGTCAATTTTGTAATTGCGTTTATTATGATTGTTATGATTATTATTATTATTATTATTGTTAAAAGTTAATAAAAATTTGAAATCTAAAAAAAAAGAAACTGTGCTTAGGTGATGGCTAATTGGTGCAATCTCAATTTTTCAGAGAACCTACCCTTGTAGGAAAAACCTATGACACATCTTCTTGATATATAGTTGTTCATGCTAAGACCTACAGGATAGTTTCCAGATGCATTCTTTTTCTAACCATCTGCCCACCTGTCAGAGCTTCAACAGCTGCCCTGATCTGCCCCACCCTTCACTAGCCTGCCATTTTCACTTGGTATCAAGGGATATTTCATCAACAGTTCATTCAGACTGAACTCCCAGATCATTTTTATTCCATTTGTCACTGTTTCCTGAAACCCACTTGATACTGTCCAAGGCAAAAAGTGTAGTGAACTCTTCAGCACGCATTAATTATTTTCTTGTTGCAGAAAAGAGTTTTAAATAGCTTATTGTGACTAATGGTGTAGGTGCTTCATTGTAATCAACATGAGAAACATTTTGGCTTATTGTGGGATTTGGAAGGACTATTGCTGCCTGATTTTTTCCAGCCCCAGGGACATAAAGTCATGGAAGAATTTAAGAATATTTATTCATACTGAAAATCAATTTTACTGTTCCGGAATTTGTGTCATTGTTCTTCTAAACAGTTTTATAAAACATAACTGGGAAAGAGAATTTCTGTGATCAGCCAATGCTTGTTTGTTCATTATAGTGTTGTATGGATATGTGAGAGGGAGTATGATAGAAAGCAGGATCCTACATTCCTGTTGCATCCTTCTGTGGATTAATGTAGAAAGTATAGAGAACCAACAATGATGTAACTTTGCTTTGGCTATACAACCATAAATCCCCTCCCAAGTCCATTGTTTCTCAGATAGAGGGGTGTGTGGGACACCACTGGGATAGGGGATAGGGCAGAGAAATTTGAAAATCTGCAAGCTAAACCAGACATGAATTTAATCATGTCATTGGCTCTAGTGTGCTTACTTCCCACCCTGTAAATAGTATGCAGAAGGGCCTATCTAGATCAGGGAACAGCATACATGGGGAGGCCCTAACCTGATAGGTAAGGGACTTTATCCCTCCCTTCTATAGTCGCAGTCTGGATTAGGCCTCCCTGCTGCATGTGCTATTTGTTCTGCAAAAGAGCTTCCCCCACTGCAGGGTAAATAGCATACACAGGATGGCCAGTCCAAATCAGTGCTGTAGCAGCAAAGAAAGTAAGATTAAGGGTTCCCTACTGTCCCGCCACAGTCTTGATCTGGATGCACCTGAATGAAATTTAAGAAAAACAGCAAGTACTCCATGATCAATGGCGTGGTTCAAGTCATGGCTAATTTGGCTCTGCTTTGCTTGTCTCTTTATTATTGGCTCAAGCTTTCCCAAACTGTGGGCTGTGGGCATGCTAGGAACACTGAAAGGAAGGAGAGGGAAAGAGTGTCCCTAACTGCTGTACAGCTGGTTATCTTATGCAGGAGATAAAGTGGGATGTGCAGAATTCACAGGGAAGAAGTGGCATTAGATTTGTGTAGGAGCCAGGAAGGAGAAAGTGGGGGAGATTGGTGTAGGTGGTTGCAGTAAGGGTGGGACAAGTAATGGGGGACAAAGGTGGTATAAGATCTGGGTGAGTATACCTAGTGCTTTGCTGGTATCGTAGGTGCCGGTTTTTAAGCTATCAGATTTTTACTCTTTTAGTGTTTATTGCTGGTTATATGAGTTTCTTTCTTTCTTTCTTTGAAGAAAAGCAAGAATGTGGAAGAAGAAAAAGTGTGGAGGAGTGTGGACTGAAGAAAGATCTAATATGAGCCCAGAGCCATTTTTGGAAGGGCGGTATAGAAACTGAATAACAACAACAACAACAGAACAAAGGCTAGCAGACCAGAGATGATTCATAATAAGAAATAAAGTATTCACAGGAGTTGAGCTGGAAGAACTGCAAAGAACAACACAGGCTCAAGATATGGAAGAAGAATTACCACCAACTGAAGAAGTTGCTCAGGCGCAGGTGGAGGAGGTGTTGGAAATAGAGGATACTACTGTTGCTGAACTGTTTCAAAATCAAAACCAGGCAACCTCCCCTTTGCCTTCACCTCAAAAACCCAAATGCTGTTTAACAGAAAAGCAACAAGAACTAAAGCAAAAAATAACTGAGCACATGAACCACACAACTACCAGGGTTCGACTTCCAGCTCTAAAAACAGTTGCCAAAAAACAACTCGCTCAGGTATTAAAAGATGTCAATGCTGCACTTGCAGAAATAACAACCAAGAATTTGCAAGAAACAAACCAACTAATGTACACTGCAGCAACAATAACAACACAAGAGCTCGGATATAAGATCAATGGACCTGTAAAAAAAGAAAGTGGTTCATCACCTAAATGGAAGATTAGAAATACAAAATAAAATCTCCAGGCTTAGATCAGATGCTAGTAAATTGAAAGATATGAAAGACAAGAAGCTGAAGAATGAAAACACCAAACAGTATCTGATCCAAAAATACCACCTAGATTCAAGGAAAATTAGAGAAGTCCTGGAAATAATAAAGTAGCAAATAACAGCAGTGTCAAAGAAGATTAGCAGATATGAAGCCAGAATTACACAACACAGGCAGAATCTCCAGTTCCAGTCGAATCAGAGACGTTTCTACCAAAGCATAGAAGGAGAAACTGCAAGAAACCTAGAAACACCAAATAAAGAAGAAACAGTGCAATTCTGGGGGAAATTATGGGACAATCCAATAGATTATAATAAAAAAGCAGGCTGGATGAAAGAGGCCAAAAAATGTAACCAACAAATGCAAGATCTAATAATAACACCAGAATTAATAAGTGAAAGAGCAAAGAAAATTAAAAATTGGACTGTACCAGGCGACGATGAACTGCATGGCTTTTGGCTTAAACAACTAACAAGCATTCATAAACAACTATCAAAACAGTTCAATCACATTTTGCAAGGCGATGATATTGAACAATGGCTAACAACTGGGAAAACTCATCTCATCATGAAAGACCCAGCAAAAGGTACAGTTCCAAGTAATTATAGACCGGTAACATGCCTGCCAACCATGTTCAAATTATTAACTGGAATAATAGCAGATGAAGTAATGCAACACTTATTAACTAACAAACAGCTTCCAGTTGAACAGAAAGGAAATTGTCCAAACACCAGAGGCACAAAAGACCAGCTGCTGATTGACAAAATGATTTTAGAAAATTGCAAGAGAAGAAAAACCAATCTAAGTGTTGCATGGATTGACTACAAGAAAGCCTTCGACTCATTGCCTCACACATGGATACTAAAATGTTTAGAAACAACTGGTGTCAGCAAAAACATTCAGATATTTATTTAAAAAGCAATGAGCATGTGGAGTACACAGTTAACAATCAATGGTGAGACACTTGGACAGGTTAGCATTAGAAGAGGTATTTTCCAAGGGGACTCACTATCCCCTCTGTTGTTTGTAATCGCCATGACTCCACTTTCACAAATACTAAACAAAGCAGGCCTTGGATACCAAACATCTAAAACATCCAGTAAAATAAACCATCTGCTGTACATGGATGATCTGAAGTTGTATGGAAAGTCCCAGTCAGAAATCGAACCACTGCTAAACACTGTCTGTTTATTCAGTAGCGATATAGCAATGGAGTTTGGACTAGACAAGTGTGCTGCATTAATAATGAATAGAGGAAAAACAACAAAAACTGAAGGAATAGAACTGCCCAATGGAAGCAAGATCAAGAACCTGGAAGAGAAAGAACATTACAAATACTTGGGCATTCTCCAGGCTAATAACATTGCACAAACTGAAGTTAAAAGAAAAATTGGAAGTGAATACATCAGGAGAGTTAGAAAAATCCTCAAGTCGAAACTCAATGGCGGGAAAACCATACATGCCATAAACACCTGGGCTATACCTGTTATCAGATATACTGCAGGAATAATAGACTGTACCCAGGCAGAGCTAGAGACACTAGATCGTAAGACTAGGAAAATCATGACCATCAATCATGCTCTGCACCCCCGCAGTGATGTAGATAGGCTATACCTCCCTCACAGCTCAGGTGGAAGAGGAATGCTACAAGTCCATCAAACAGTAGAGGAGGATAAAAGAGGCCTTGAAGAATATATCAAGGACAGTGAAGAAAATGCACTTCAAATGGTCAAGAACGAGAAACTATTCAACACCAATGAAAGAAAGCAGGCCTACAAGAAAGAACAAGTCAAGAACCGAGCAGAAAAATGGAGAAATAAGCCCCTGCATGGTCAATATTTGCACAATATAAGTGGAAAATCAGACATCACCAAGACCTGGCAATGGCTTAAGAATGGCAACCTGAAGAAAGAAACAGAGGTTTTAATACTGGCTGCACAAGAACTAAGAACAAATGCAATAAGAGCAAAAGTCAAAAAGTCAACAACAAACAGCAAGTGCCGCCTTTGTAAAGAAGGAGATGAAACCGTGGACCACCTAATCAGCTGTTTTAAAAAGATCACACAGACTGACTACAAACAAAGGCATGACAAGGTAGCAGGGATGATACACTGGAACATCTGCAAAAAATACAAGCTACCTGTAGCCAAAAATTGGTGGGACCATAAAATTGAAAAAGTTGTAGAAAATGAAGATGTAAAAATATTATGGGACTTCCGACTACAAACAGACAAACATCTGCCACACAATACACCAGATATAACTGTAGTCGAGAAGAAAGAAAAACAAGTTAACATATTTGACATAGCAATACCAGGGGATAGCAGAATAGAAGAAAAAGAAATAGAAAAAATCACAAAAAACAAAGATGTACAAATTGAAATTGAAAGACTGTGGTGGAAGAAGACCAAAATAATCCCAGTGGTAATTGGCACCCTAGGTGCAATTCCAAAACAACTTGAAGAGCACCTCAACACCATAGAGGTCACAGAAATCACCACCAGCCAATTACAAAAAGCAACTTTACTGGGAACAGCCTATATTTTGCGACAATATCTATAATAACCAACATTACTGATGATAAAATTCAGCCATCCCAGGTCCTTGGGAAGGACTCGATGTCTGGATAAAACAAACCAGTCAATAACACCTGTCTGACTCTGTAAACAAGATATAATATATAGAAGAGCTTGTAGGGGGTGCATTTTTCTCCATTCCTACTCACAAATGTTACATTGGAGGACACCCTTTATACATGACCCATCCAGCCCAGAAATAATGAAAGGAAAACTCCAGGGCTAAGTTTTTGGTCATAGTGAGAAGGTGACAATCTACATGAGAAACAAATCAAATAGACACTTAAGCAGAAAGGCAAGAGAGAGGTGAGATAAAAGTAAAGCAGGCATATTATGCGTGAACGTGCACAAGAGGAGTCCTATCTGGGCACGGGTCTGACTCATGTCCACTTTAAGTGTCTTACTTGGCAGCTGGCTTAGCAGTGGCAGCTGTTGCAGAGGCTGTTAACAGCCAAGAGCAGCCAAACGTGTGACAGGAAGAAGTCAATCAGGCATCTCTTTGAATGGTGTAATGACAAGGGAAGGGTGAACTTTGAACACTTGATTGCTGGCTCAAAGTTCTCCCCCTGATCATCAGACAAAATGCTCCATTTCAAAGTGAGACTTCTTCCCACCTGTCTCTTAAGCTGATAGTAAGTGCCAGTCAAAACTGAAGCTCAGACTGATTTCTTATGTCCTTTGTAAAATCCTTATGCATAAAATAAGTAATGAAGTTCACAAGATTATAATTCGGGTAGGACAAGTGAGCTGCCCTAGATCAGGGCGCTTTCCAGATTAGACCCTGCAACAAGGTTAGGATGTATCTCTGAAGTGTGCTTCCACACTCCCTGTGTTGTGACACGGCAGTCCCTACGCTGACAGCAGGGTGCTGTTCATATTTCCAATGCCTTGTTTCAAATTTAATCGCTGCGATATAGTGCTATGGCATTGTATTTCTGGTGTAAAGAATTTGCTGTTTTTTCTGGTAGTTAGTTTTCATGAGACTGCTCCCCCTGCTGTTTATATTTTGAATGCGATCTGCCTGAAGAGAAGCATTTTGCTGCTTTTGAGGGGCTAATCTGGAAAGCACCCAGGAGCTGTGCACTCTCCTGTTTTGTGATCAAGTGCAAAGGAAACAGTAAGGTTGTAGGGGGAGTAAATGATCATCAGGGAGAGAGAAGCTAGGTTGGACAGCAATTCCTCCTGCCTTGGTAAAGTCCTGACTACAAGAGCTGGGTCGGACAGCACCATCTGACGATCGCTTCCTCTCCCTCTGATCTTCCTGTTTCCTTCGCATACGATCACAAAATGGCAGCACACACAGCTCCTAAATCAGGATAGGACACTTGTCCTACCTCAGTTATAACAGTGTGAACTGCCTTAGTGTCTGGCTACGCATTCAGAAGTAAGGTGAATAAGCCCAAATATTTGCAACAAAGTAGATTCATTGGAACTCTAATCCACACACAGAGTGTGGGTTTTACACAGAGAGGCTGCATTCACACATAATGTGGAACTGCAGTTGAATAGGCCTGTGGTTCCATGGACATTACGTCAGAGAGTGGAAAACTGCAGTGAGGCGCAGCAACAAAACCAAGGGTTCAGGATTGGAACTCCAGTCTCAACGCTTGAGTTGTAGTGAGTTTCATCGCCGCAACCCAAAGTTCCAGGCTGCCTGTGGTATGTCTAAATTCGGAACCACAGGCTGCTGGCTCTGGAACCGTTGTTGAGGGAGAAAGTTCCTCCCTCAACTCTGGCGTGATTGGCTATGTGGCTGCCCCTCAGTAAAGAAGGTAGCCCCCACAGCCAGCTCCCCACAGCTCTCCTGAACATCTGAATTCAGATGGGAGAGTGTGGGGAGAAGGGGGGACACAGAACCGCAGGTTCATTAGACCCATGGTTCCATGTTATTATATGTGAATGAAGCTGGTGAGTTTTGGGAGCAAGCCATGAGCTTGTGATCATCTCCCACCACATGTAGAAACTGTTAGCAGAGTTGGGTTCTGCAGAAACCACTCAGAATCATAATTCATAACTGTAAGAAATTTTGCTTAAAATAAGAAAACCTTAGCTGGGTTATATGTCTGTTTCAATGGAGAGAAAGCAGTCTGACTAAAAGGTGGTATACAGAGAACCCATTCGCATATGATTTCCCCTGCATCTCCCTTGGGCCTGATTCGGCAACGTCTGTTCTTATGTCCCTTCAGGTCTAAAGATAGGATTAACTCTTTACTTTCTGAGTTAGTGTACTTTACAATTGGAATAATCCAATTGCTATTGCAATTCCAACAGAATCTTCAGTGGGAACAGGTCAGGATATCAAACCAGAATCTGTGGTTTGTCCTAAACAAGGAATGGAAGCTGCTAATTTCCACCCTTGTGAGTGAAGAGGAGGGGGACAATATGCACATTTGACACTTGGGGCAGCACTTCCATGGTCAGTTAAAGCCTGTCTGAACTTGGCCAGCCACTTTTTTGGAGAAGAACATAAGAATATAAGAACAGCCCTGCTGGATCAGGTCCATGGCCTATCAAGTCCAGCATCCTGTTTCACACAGTGGCCCACCAGATGCAACTGGGAGCCACAGGCAGGAGTTGAGGGCATGTCCTCTCTCCTGCTATTACTCCCCTGCAACTGGTATTCAGAGGCATCCTGCCTTTGAGGCTGTAGGTGGCTTATAGCCCTCTGACTAGTAGCCATTGATAGACTTCTCCTCCATGAAGTTATCCAAACCCCTCTAAAAGCCATCCAGGTTGTTGGCTGTCACCACATCTTGTGGCAGAGAATTCCACAAGTGGATTATGTGTTGTGTGAAAAAGTACTTCTGTTTGTTGGTCCTAAATTTTGTGGAAATCAATTTCATGGGATGACCCCTGGTTCTAGTGTTATGTGAGGAGAAAAATGGGTTATGCGAGAGGGAGAAAAGATGGGCAGCATGGCCTACTCACATTAGTATGCAGGTGTAGGCTCCAATTCACAATGAAAAGCTTATACCTAGTAGGGGTTCATACACCCCAGATGTTTCTCCTTACCCTTTTCTGCCTTACTGCACTTTCCAGATTACCTGCTAGAACTGTGGTAAAATGCTTTGGCTTGGCAGGATCGAATTGAAAACGATCCCCAGAATCTACAACGGAAAACACAGCTACTTTTTTGCAACAGACATACTGCTACTGCTACTACTACTACTACTACTACGAATTTTTTATATACCACTCTTCAACCAAAGTTCACAAAGCAGTTTACATAGAAAAATAAACAATACATAAATAGCACTAAATCACAGCGATAAAATCCGAAACAGTCATCCGAAATGTGAACGGCACCCTGCTGACAGTGTAGGGACTGCGGTGTCACAACACAGGAAGTACGGAAGCACACTTAACAGATACGTTGTGACACTGTTGTAGGGGTTAATCTGTCAGAAACCAATTCCTATCACAAATTAGATTTTTAACCTGTCCTTTGCTCTTTTGCTCAGAACAAATTGTACCAATCCGCCAGAGGAAAAGAAAAGGGCTGCTACAAAGTTTGCAAAATTAAGCCATTTATAACCGCCTTGCACACATATTTAACAGACATTCCTGTCAAAATAGCCCAGCCCCCAAATGGAGGAAAATAATGGGGGAATCCCAGAGTGACTCAGAGTGACAGGTGGGGAAACAAGAGCAGTAACCATGGCTTAATTGCTGAATTCACTGTACAGGAAGGTTTTAGTGCCAATGAATACACACTCCCTCTGTCATCATTTCTCCCATCACACAGTTGTGTTTCTAGCTGTTGGTTTGGCATACACAAGTTTTTGTACTAGATGCCCCTGCTGATTTCTTGGCAGCTTCAGAAATATGCTAGTAATAATTTGTTTTCTTCTGCTACCAGCATTATGGAGATGGAAAAATACAGTTTTAGTAAGAGAAAATTTGACTCTTGTCATTAAAAGGGTTTCTTTCATTAACCTCAGTAGGAGTTGGATTATGACCTTAAAAGTATCCCAAGCACAATGGTCAATAGCATTGACCATAGTTGCCCTGATCTAACACCATCTGTGCCCGCAACTATTTCCATACTCAGATGGAGGAAACAGCTCTGCATATACAAAGCAAGTGTGCATGAGAACTGACACCTCTTCAGGCATTATATTTCTGGAAAGAGTATTCCCCAGTTAGAGGAGGAAGAGGAAAACATTGACTAGCCACCCCACTCCATGCTGACATGCCAAGGCTCTTTCTTTTTCCAGCATTCACATGGCGAGAGCATGAGCATGGGCACAGAGGGGTATGACTAGCTGACATGCTTCTGCTCCCTGTCTGAAATCTGTGCTGACAATACAAATTGTTACCATATGCAAAAACATTGCTCACGGGTGATATTAAGGGTATCCACACAACCGAGAGGTGGGGAGCGAGGGTGGGTGGCAGGAAAGCTGTGCTAAACTTAACCAGACAATCCTTCAACATAGGTGGGAAGCACAGACTGTGCTCCCACATGATCCGTGCTGCGGCATGAAGCATGGCTCTCCAGTCCCAGCCTCCACGTATCCCACAATGCACTGAACAATGAGTGCGGTGCATTTGGGGATACCCCAGTGTGACAGGCACTCTAGGTGCCCATCTCTGTGTCCACTTGGGCTGCAAGCAGCCCAAGCAGTCACATGACCATGGCACCAGGGTAAAGGGCACACTTACGCCCTTATCCTTGGTAAAAGGCTGGAGTAAAAAGCTGGCTCAGGTGGGTGAGCAGTGCCGGGATCCATAGCACTTCACATGTGGATCCCAGCACTTCACATGTGGAGCCTAACCCAGCCTGGGCTGCCCTAGCCTGTATTAGGCTGCATGTGTGAATACCCTTACAGTGCAAGTTAACTGCCCCCAAGTCACACTATGTGAGTAGGCTACTCAGTGAGCTATGGTTTTGCATAAGACAGCTTCCAAAATATTGTTGGGACTGACTCTTGGGGCAACAGTATTGAT
The DNA here is from genome assembly GCF_027244095.1 of Hemicordylus capensis. NCBI lineage: Eukaryota > Metazoa > Chordata > Lepidosauria > Squamata > Cordylidae > Hemicordylus > Hemicordylus capensis. The sequence continues at coordinate 68,201,463 of NC_069657.1, forward strand.
CTGGGGTGTGCATGAATGAGAACTCCTGGTTTGTTTCAAATTCAAAAGGAATTCAAACTGAAATTGTGTGCTGTCATACCGGTTTGAGTTAACCATTTGACCAAACCAGTTTGGTTGCTCGGCACCTAATACTTTTAAAGGGAATCCAGTGAGGATTTCCTTTTACAAGTACAGGGGTTGGGTAATCCTGGCAATGGTAAGGTGCAGCGGGCAGAGGTGGCCTGAGAGGTAGAACCTCCTTACCTGGCCGCCACTGTTCAGCACTGCTCACCCTCCCTGGCTTGCCTACCGCTCACCCTTCCTCCCTTGTTTAGGAAGCTGCCCGTGAGGCGGTGGAGTGGTCCCAGCTTCCACAGATGTGTGGAGGCCATTTGCACTGTATCCACATGGCCATGCAAATGGCATCTGCGGATGTGTGGAGGCCAGAACTGCACCACTGCCATGTGGGCGGCTTCCTAAACAAGGGAGAATGAGCAGTAGGTGAGCCAGGGAGGGCGAACGGTGGTGAGCAGCAGCGCCATGCTGGCCAGGTAAGCAGCTTTCTACCTCTCTCATCAGCCCCTCCCAGCCTCCCATTCATTGCCAAACCGGTTCGCCTGAACTGGGCCTGGTTCAGTTCAGTGGTGGACCAAACCACCTCCGGATCAGTCCATAATTGAACCTTGAAACTGGCCTGGCTTGAGGCAAACCGGTTCAGCAATGAACTGTTTGTGCACACCCATATACAGGTGAAACTCGGAAAATTAGAATATCGTGCAAAAGCATTAATTTCAGTAATGCAAATTAAAAGGTGAAACTGATATATGAGACAGACGCATTACATGCAAAGCGAGATAAGTCAAGCCTTAATTTGTTATAATTGTGATGATCATGGTGTACAGCTCATGAAAACCCAAAATCCACAATCTCAGAAAATTAGAATATTACATGGAACCAAGAAGACAAGGATTGAAGAATAGAACAATATCGGACCTCTGAAAAGTATAAGCATGCATATGTATTCAGTACTTGGTTTGGGCCCCTTTTGCAGCAATTACTGCCTCAATGCGGCATGGCATGGATGCTATCAGCCTGTGGCACTGATGAGGTATTATGGAAGACCAGGATGCTTCATTAGCGGCCTTCAGCAATTCTGCATTGATTGGTCTCATGTCTCTCATCCTTCTCTTGGCAATGCCCCATAGATTCTCTATGGGGTCAGGTCAGGCAAGTTTGCTGGCCAATCAAGCACAGTACACTGTATACTTTTCAGAGGTCCGATACTGTTCTATTCTTCAATCCTTGTCTTCTTGGTTCCATGTAATATTCTAATTTTCTGAGATTGTGGATTTGGGGTTTTCATGAGCTGTACGCCATGATCATCATAATTATAACAAATTAAGGCTTGACTTATCTCGCTTTGCATGTAATGCGTCTGTCTCATATATCAGTTTCACCTTTTAATTTGCATTACTGAAATTAATGGACTTTTGCACGATATTCTAATTTTCCGAGTTTCACCTGTACAGTATTGATCCTTCCCTTCTTCACTCCTGCTCCCAAATTTGTATGTCTAGTCTGCAGATGTTTAGAGGCTGGTATCCTCCAGTCTTGGTTAGCATTTGCTGCAAGAACAATAGGTGTATCTGTCTGTAGGAACCAAGGGCCTCTTTCTAACACAGAAACAAATGCTGCGTGTAAAATCAGTCCTGCTATTGACAGCTGTAGCTTTTGAAATTGGCTGTTCACTATCGAACATGTGGATGTCCATTACTGGAAACATGTTGCTGGATTTCTGTGTCTAAAAACAAGCATCCATTCTGGAGTTAATTTCCCGATATCCATCTCTCCACTTCACATTTTTTAATGCTACTATTTTTCATTTACTTGAACTTCTGTCCTATCTCTGAAGGTTTCAGATCACATAGTATTTAGAAATGAATTATAACAAAAGTAACAAGTAAATCCAGGGCACTAAATGTTGTCTAAATTCTTACCTATGATGTAGCATGTGACGCAGCATATAGACACATATATATATGGTCATGCACATGTTTTATTTTTCCAGTCCTTCTGTCTCTTTTCTTTATGGCATATGCATGATATGGGATGGGGGCAGATATAGAAGCAAAGTTCCCTACCTCAAATAGAACATTTCTATCTGATAAATGCACAGGCGTATCTAGGGAAAACAGCGCCTAGGGCAAGCACTGAAATTGCGCCCCCCCCCCCCAAATATCTGGCACCCATCTTTCAGATAACTTCACCATAATATCAGCTCAAAAAGTAAAAGTCAAGCTTATTAATCTTTTAATTAAAAAATTATGGCACTACCTGAAAATTATAACTGCACCTTACTTGCTTTCACTGATGCAAATTGCTGAAGCAGCACAGATACAGCCTTCTTCAGAAAGCAGGAATCACACCTATCAGCTTTTCAGAGAGGTACTGGAGACTGGATGTAGTCCTTACACTCGCTGATCAGCATGTTCATTGCATTCCAAATCCAGCATTGTGTATTAGCAACCCTCTTGCCACCCCCGCCCCCCAGCTGCTATCTGACAGCAATCAGTAACATTCACATTTTTTATATCCCATTCTTCCTCCAAGGAGCCCAGAACAGTGTACATACTTAAGTTTCTCCTCACAACAACCCTGTGAAGTAGGTTAGGCTAAGAGAGAAGTGACTGGCCCACAGTCACCCAGCAAGTCTCATGGCTGGATGGGGATTTGAACTCGGGTCTCCCTGGTCCTAGTCCAGAACTCTAACCACTATCAAGGCAGATAGCAGCTGGGGGGCAGGGGCGGCAGGAGAGTTACTAATACACAATGCTGGAATTGGAATGCAATGAACACGCTGATCAGCGAGTGTAAGGACCACATCCAGTCTCCAGTACCTCTCTGAATAGCGGATAGGTGTGATTCCTGCTTTCTGAAGAAGGCTGTATCTGTATATTAAAGACAGACAATTTTTAAAAGCTGGGAAAGCTTGGGCGAGAAGATGGGTTTTCAGGTGTTTTTTAAAAATTGCCAGAGATGGCAATTTTATTAACAATAAACACATTTCTACTATGGGCTTTGTTTGGTCTTTGCCTAATTCCCTTGGGTTGAGAATAAATGTTGAAGAGAATGAAAAGAACAGAAAAATACATAACAGGTGCTGTCTTTAAATCTAAAATGATCCCTCACTAGTAGCCATCACATGCTGGAAAATCTCAGGCCAGGGGACTGCTTAGTCTGCATTCTCATGACTTAGGACAAGTCAGTTGTGCACCTGACAAACGCTACTTATACAGCCAATTATTTTCACTCTTCTTTACTGCATGAATATCAAATGGTTATGTGCCACAACACCTTCCTTATAATTAATCTGACTTAGAACCAAGTTAAATAGAATTTAATGCAATTTCCATTTTGCATAGGTAAGGCCTGAAATTTAACTGGGTAATCCTGAGCAGTTTTATGATCACACATGAGATCTTAGATCCTCACAAAAGGATCTGTTCCTTACATAAGACATTCCCAGCCCACTCACACCTATCCTCCTAACTAGAATCAACTAGCTACAGTGAGCCAACATGATCCATTCACCAAATAACTTAAAGAACACACCTTGGATTGAAGAGCTGTTTTCACACAGTTGCCCTCAAATCGGGAGTCCAAAATATCTCCAAGAATAGAAGCTAATAGAAACTTTTTGGAGTCCCCAAAAAGATCAGAAGTAAACAACAAACTGGAACCTTAACCAAAAACCAGGATACAAACGTATTGTAACATAAAGGTTAAGTTTGTGCCATTGAGTCGGTGTTGTTGATTCCTGGCAACCACAGAGCCACGTGGTTGTCTTTGGTAGAATACACAGGAGGGGTTCACCATTGCCATCTCCTGTGCAGTGTTTCAGCACCTTTCTATATCGCTGCTGCCCGATATAAGAGTTTCCCATATCCTGGGAAACACACCAGTGGGGAGTCAAACCAACAGCCTCCTGCTCTCTAGTTGCTTCCCCACTGTGCCATTAATGGTTCAAGTGACTCCAAATACAAATAGTAACCATACATTTTTTAAATTTATTTAACATATTTTTATACCACCCACTACCAAAGTCTCTAGGCAGTTTACAGCTATAAAAACATATTAAAAGATCAAATTAAAATAACCATGAAAACTATCATATACATACATATAAAACATATGTGATGAGTTTTCTGGATAATGACTCTCTTCTATGATTTATCAAACATACAAAAATTTTGTTAATACTAATACAACAGTATTACTAATACATAAAGCATTAGTAATACTAATACTAATACAAAATTTTGTTAATACTAATACATAGAAAAACTCAAGTGAAAAACAGGAACATATAAGATTGCCAGAGTGAAAATTGACCCAGATTAATCTACAGTTCAAAGTAGAAAACATATTTTGCAGAATTCTTCATCTTAATAAGAATACTCTTTCAGAATCAAAGAAATCACTCATGGCAAATTTGCACTAGGACCTCCCAACTACTTAAGAACTAGATTCTTCTGCAAACATTGTGCCCATAGATCAGAAAATTGTTTTTAGCTTCCATATTGTGCATATTAAGGAATCTCATTCTACATAACACAAAGGACAAGAAATACAAGGCCAGATATCCCATACATACTTCAGAGTAAGTTATATTTTAGTCAGTGCAATTTATTCTCAGGGAAACATGCATAGGTTTGAGTTACACTGACCTGAAAGTCACCAAAGGATCTTCAAACAAAGCCATAGAAATAGCTTTCTATACACAGAACGTATCAGGACTCTTTAGAGCTCTAGAACACACCCCCTTTACATGTGATATGTCACATGATGATATCACATGCAAAGGGGGTGTGGCTTCGAGGTAGAAATTGCCGGAGCGAGCTCTTCAGTCTCATTTCAGGGCAGGCTTGCTTCCTGAAAGTGTGTATTTTCTCTTTCTCTTCCTCTCTGGGAGGGAGAGAAAGAGGAATAGACGCTTTTCGGCAGCAAATGCTCCCTGAAATTAATGCAAAAGTAAGTGCTTATGGAGGCTCCTGGGAGGCGTGTGCCCCATCCCGGACTCAGAGAAGGCAGCGGGGGGCGCGATTAAAAAAAATTTTTTTTTTAATCAACTGAAGTGGTTGGGGTGGGGCGGGGCATGGCGGGCACTTGGCGCCCCTCTGCAACTGGTGCCTAGGGCACGTGCCCTGCCTGCCCCCCACTGGTTACGCCTCTGGATAAATGTGTTTTAGAGTCCTGAGGACCAAACTATATGTCACAATGCAACCATGTGCTAGTCTGATGGCCTCTTTACTACTGCAAAGAACCTGTGGAATTGTGTGGGGGAGGGGCCTGCTAGATTATACCAAAGGTTAATCTAGATAAACATCCTGTTTTCTGGAGCAACTGGTCAAATGCTATTTGCAAGCACACAACCAGAGCATGAAGGCAATAGAAGGCAAGAGAGAAGGCATGCCCTACTACTCTTGCCTTTGGATTTCCCAGAGTGGGCCACTGTTTGAAACAGGATGCTGGACTAGATAGGCCTTGGGCCTGATAAACTGGGCTGTTCTTACATTCTTATGACAGATTAGGTTCCCCATGAATCTGTCTAATTCCTTTTTAAAATCATGTAAGCTAGTGGCCATCATTACATCTTGTGGCAGTACATTTCATTCATTAAGTAGGCACACTGTGAAGAAGCGTTCTCTTGTCAGTTCTGAACCTACTGCCAATCAATTTCATTAGATGAACTCAGATTCTAGTTTTATGAGAAACAGAGATACACATTTTATCCACTTTCCCTATGTGTAATTTTAGAAAGCTCAACCTTGTTTTCCCCAGTTCTCTTTTTCCAAAACTAAAAAGCCCCAAACTCTTTAGTGCTTGCAGCAGAGAAGGGGTAGAAGTGGTAAAAGCTTCTCACTGCTTATCCTCTGAAACATTCATGTCCCACAGATCTGTCTTTATGAGGCAAGAGAAGGTATGTGTATATATAACCAGCTGGTAGGTAATGGGTTAAACACCCCCTTCCCTCCGTCTCCTTTGAGGGTGCTTTGTAATGGAGAAGGGGCCACTGAGCTAATGTTACACAGAGTTGAAGTTTAAGATGTAGTTTGGCCTTTGGTGTATCCTAAAATATTGGAAAAGCTTTGTGTTCAGAAAATACCTTGACTTTTCCTTGAACCAATGTGTATTTTTGTATAAATAAGAGAAACAAGCAATAGTCACAGTTCTAGTGGAAAATTCTGCTCATAAACAATTTGTGAGTTTTATATATTGCTTCTCCAGTCATACACACCGTAAAGTTCACTCTCATTCCTTAGTTTGGCTACAATGGAGAGAAGTCTGAGGAATATTTGAGGATATCCCTAGAGTGAAGTCAGAATGTTTAGCACTGTCTGGCCTCTGAGTCATACACTGTTTCGGTACTTTCCGTTCTAGTGTATATGACTAGTAGCTTTTGAAGCAGATATCTCAGGCTATGTTGTTTATAAACTGGAAGCTACTCCTTCTCTTTTAAATACTTCCATTACAAATGCTTCTAGGAAGAAATTCAATAATTCGTTTCTGTGTAACCTGATTGCAGATAGTATTCTAGTGCCCCATTGGACAACTCATTTGTGTAAATATGCCACTGCAAATACAATTCATCCACACTAAAGGTTTCGTAGCCTTTGCTGTCAGCTTCTACATTGTCTGTCACATTAGGAGAGATACTAGTGGAAGTGATCCAAACAAGAACAGCCTTCCAGGAACATATTAGTCTAGACAGCATGGCCTTACCTCAGCAGCAAAAGAATTCTGATAAGATGAGGCTTTGTCAGTAACAGTCTACTTTTCTGAGGCACACTTGTATGAATCAGAGGTTACATATCCACACCACCAAAATAAAGGCCAAGCAAAATCTATTTGTCATTGGTCATAAGGAAGAGTAATATTAGTGTCGCTTACCTTCAGGGCAGAATTTGGGATATGTATTTTGTTGTCAAACTATATTGTTAAAAAGAAAGATACAAAGAAGCAGTGCTTCCTCCCCTCACGCTATGCTACCTATCAGCTGCTGGGACTTCCAGGACCACAATTGCCTATTGGAGTTAGGTTTGTTGCTGCTTTGTTCTTTTTGTGCTGCTTGAACTTTGCTGAATCAATCCTCCACCTGTGAATGTAATGGCATAATGGGGATTTGGACGCAACCATCATATATGTTAGTAAAGCAAAGCTTGATGACTGTAGAAATGTGTGTAATTCTTTGTCACCATTTTAATGGAGAGAACTCCACACACACTGTCATGCCCCCCCTCTGCCATGTCTCCTAACCCACAGGGCTGGCACAGCACATGGAGAGACACCTGCACTGAGGGACCTAGGCAGAAGATGCTGGAGAGTCAGCAAACCTTCTAGAGAGGCAGGAATAGTTGGGCCCCCCTGGCAGAGCAAGTCTCCTGGAGTCAGGCTGAAGTCTAGGAAGCAAGGCTGAGGTACTAAGCTCAGGGCCAAGGCACTGCAGACAGAGCACTCAGTAGCTATTGAACCCATTAGTTTCAACAGCTGAGACTGAGGCTTAAATAGAGTATTTGGGACTCCACCCTTTCTGGAGTCTCTTAGGGCTAATCCCGTGCAGCTGGTGTGAGTGGTAAATGCTACTACTGAATAGGCCCCTGATCTGGTGTAGCCCTTTCCTGGCTGAACCAGTGGGCTACCAATCATGTGCTACTCTGCCGTTGCTGAAGAGTGGCCCGGGCTCACCATCAGCATCTTTCCTGTGGTTCCGCCAAACATCATATTAGACAGCAATGGATTTCTTTCTGAGAGTGCTCAGTGCACATATGAGTTGATGAAAACATTCTCTAGCACTGACACCATGCTGCCCTTTTAATAACCATGTTCTCTACCAGTTTGCCAATAGCCAGAGCCAGCAGGTTGCTAAGCAAGGATCTATCAGGTCCCACTTTGTGCTGAAAAAGCTCATTGGATTTCAAGAAACATTTGGCATATGTACTTATACATACATTTGGCATACGTACTTACTTAGCTGGTCCCTGGTGATGAAGCATTGTTCCAATTGCAGTTTGCTGAACCAGATGCTGAAACTTGGCATTTGGGCCACAAAATCAGTCTCACAAGTCACCTCTACCATCACAGTCAAGTTTCCCTCCTGGAACAGCCCAATGAGCCCTTCTTTGGTCTTCCGGTCTTCTAGTTCGGAAGCTTTGCTCTATCCCTCCTTTTGGGCTTGCTCATGTAGCCAGGTTTCAGCCTCTTTGAGGTCACCACCAAATTTCTCCAAAGCTTTCTTACAGTTCACAAATGAGTAGCCTGTTTTCTTCCTGAGCTTCACTAGAAGTTCCTTTGGTATCAGTAATGGAAGCCTGGTATGAGGAAAATGGGCCAAATGCCAGTTAAACAACTGCCCTATGGGAGCACCCCTTTGCTGGAGTGTGAACAAGGTCTTCCCCAACCCATGGTACTTGCATTGTACGTTGTCAACTCCTACAGGAGCTTCCTCCTACTACAGCAGCTCGTATCTTGTGGTTCTGGTGGAGAAGGAGGGGACTCCCTCAGGGGCAAGTTGGTGAGTGGTTCCATGCTCCCCAATGGGTGGGCTTCCTCAATGGGTGTATCAGTAATGGAGTTAGTTATTGGGGATTCTACCAGTTCAGTTTCCTCTGGATTGTCCTGTAAGTGACAATATCTTGCTATCTTCTAGCAGGCCCTAGCTTTGAGCTCATGGCTGACTTCTTAGTTCCTTCATGACACAGATGAACAGTCTTGACTCAAAAGTCTCTGCGCATGGAGGCCAGCTTTTGCTTCCTGACTGACTCTCAGACATGTCTGTATCAGCAATCAGCTGTCCTTGACCTATGCCTAATAGTTACAGTATATAGGTATGATGCCTTTCCTGTAGCTATGGGTACGGGGCACAATTTGGCAGATTAAAGGGTCATTTCACTGAGGCAGTTAGCTTGTCTCTCTGTCAAATTTACCTATGAGAAAACTGAACAATTATATGAAAAGTGAGTCTTGTGTTAGCTGTGTCACTAGAAACTGGCTTGGCAGAAGGAGGCCACCTTGCTGTACATTCTCTGGACTTTGTGCTGGGCCGATTCTGTTTCAGACTTAGCAACCACCACGTTGCCTGCTGTTTCCCTGCTATTCCTTCCCTACATGAAAACTGTACACTAAAGCAATAGTCCTGACCACATTTTAAACAGGCAAAAAATAAAATAAAATGGGAGGGCAGCCTCAGATGCCACACTGTTGTATGTAATAGGCCCAATGCATTTAATGTATTACTACTAGTAATAAAGGATTTTAACCCAAAATGTGTTGGGACTATTAAATACAACAGTGTGGCATCTGAGGGCCACTTCTCATTTTTTATTACCTTGGTGGTGCCTCCGCCCTAACCTTTTCCTTTCACATTTTAAACAGGATAAGACAAATGCATATTTATCTTTATTTATATGTAACCGACAGTCTTTCACTTTATTAAAGTCTTCTTGACATCTGAAGATTCACATATATGCATTTAGTTATGTGTTTTGTTGTTGTCACATGTCTGCTGTATCTGTCTTATCGGTGTTGTCCAGTGCTGCTAATTGCAGCTTCCAGAAGCTATCTGTGGGACTACAACAGAATTCATCAGGGTTATGACAAGACATTTCTTTCAAAAAACAGTGACATAAGAAGGGAGGAAGAGTTTTGTCCCAGCCAGTTTCCTTCAGTTTGGGCACTACCATGATAAACACGCCTACTGAGTACAAGCTGATTATGAGACACTGTCAAATGTCAAATATTTTAAAAATGTAACAGGAAGACAAACACCCACAAAAGCATACAGCCACCAGATTACAACTGTGAACCAGAAACAGAAAGATGCCATTAAAATAGAGAGGCTCTCCACACGAGCACTGTGGAGAGCCGGATGGGGTTAGGTGGGGAGAATGGGCTTGATCTGCTCTCCCTGCACACAAGCACTCAGCATGCCCTGGGCAGCCGGATTGGCCGCCCACACAATTATCGGCTGCCCACACAATTACTGGCTCCATCACGGAGCCAGTAGGGGTGGTGGGGATTGGGGGGCTCCTGGCCCCCAGAAATCACAGCATGCCTTGTACGAGTGTGTGGGGCATGCTGGGGAGCCCCCTGATATCAGGATGCTTGTTGGAGCCTCCCGGTCATGGGTCTCCTCATGAGTTGCTGCGGTGTGACGACGCACGATTGAAAAAATGTTCCGCTAACCTCGTTTAACTGTGGTTGGGGCATTTAAGGAGGTTTGCTGCTGGGAGATGCACGGCTCCCGTTGCAGCACACGGCCTCCCAAAACTGGACTGGGCCTCCTTAGCCTGCTTTTGGGAGGTCATGAGAATAGCCTCAGAGTTTCAGAATGCTTAGCATAGAACATCTCAAATAGTTTAGCAATGACATAGTGAAAAAGAATACTGGTGCTTGTTCAGTAAACTTCACCATACACCAAGCAATATTTACAATGTTAAGATTATATTGGTATAATCAGATTAAAATTTGTGCTGTTGCGATGTTCACTGTGAGAGGTCTTACAAATGCAATTTACAGGGTATGAGAAATGAGAGGCTTGTTTGTAGTTTGGATTCTGTGTTGTTTTAGCTCAGTTTTGTAAGTTCACAAAATGTTCAAAATCATGCAGCTCCTTCTTAAAATCATGAGCTGTAACTGCAAAAACATTGCATCTGGTGTCCTTTTCTTTGTCTTTTCATTTTTGAGCCTTTCAGGCACATTGCTGCCCTATTATCTGTCATGATTCAGGACAAACTAGGATAGGTCTGCATTAGGAGGGAGAGTTCTAGTGAACTAGACCCCTGAGAAGGAGGGAGACTCTCTCACTGAACTATTTCAAGAAGCAACCATTGAGCTAACCTTTGGTACATACACTGGCTCCATAGCATGAAACCTCAGATAGATGAAGCTTTGGTTAATCTGTGAAGCCGGGAATCATGCTGCAGATGACTGACTAATTGCAGTTTGGCAACCTCTGGTTTCTGGACAGAGGAAACTCTCCCTCATCCTAGTCTGCCCAGACTACATTCTGCTCATGTTGCCAGACTGTGGGCAAGGCATCAGCATGCTAGGCAAGCTGCAACTATTGGCCTTGATGCTAGAAGGGGCATACTCTGTGCATTTGTGACTCTTCAGCAGTGTTTGCCTGCCCTCGGCAGCGAAAAGACACTTTAATCCTCAGATTCCTCACATCACTCACACCACTGTCTTCCACAGTTGGAGAGGAAGGCTCTTGTGGCCCCACTCTTTCCTCCTCCAGGAAGAGAGGATTGGGCCCCTTTCTTTCCACATGCACTTGTTAAAGTTAGACTGCACAAGAGTTCCCTCTGTGTTTTTCTCATATCTTCGCAGGATGAGTTTGTTACCAGCTATGGCCAGTTGTGACACTGCACGAGTGGTGATGCATGAGTGCATAGGATTACACAGCTAGGAATAGGCTAGAATGGTTTAGGATTTGCCCTTTTGTTTTTTGGTTATTTTGATCTATTTATATACCAGTTTGAAATAGAAAGTGGGGTCCAGCCCCTTGCCCATGGTGAAAGTCCCAGCCAAACCTCATGAGCAGAACCATCCATCTAGAGCATAATTTGATCGCATGAAAGATGCTCCCAATGTGTTGAAGATGGATCCTGCTTCTGAGTGGACCACTCTCAGAGACCTGCATGCAGGCTGGAGGGCTTTTACCGCCTGGCCCCATTAACAGTTCCACCAAAGCCCCAGGTAGCATCCCTTACAGTGGTCCCTCTAATTTTTTTCCATCTCTGTGCAGAATGAGTTTTGTTCTGGTCGGTAGTATCCAGACAGTGTGTGCGCACATGCATTCAGAATGGGAACCTGAGTAGGATCTAAAATTAACTGAGCGGAAATAAAAAAACTTGGGAGTGCACACATGTGCGCATGCCTTAGAGGGAACAGTGGTCCCTTAGCAACATCACTTCCGACCCCAGTGACTGGCGGGAACTGAGAATATAAGTGTGCCTTAAAAGAGTCTGGTCTCCACGCAACTGTATCTCCATGCTCAGTTTAGTTTCTCATAGCCACCTGGCTAGCCATTCTAATAGAAGGGTGTCCCATCCCAGAGTGTCTGGCGGTGGCTGGTTTGCATTCACTGCAGCATTGGGTCCAGCCGGTACAGATTAGCCTGGGACATTGGCTTCATCCCCAGTCTCTCCTTGTCTGCCCACCCAACCCAAAACCGCTCAAAAACCCAAAGTGGCCCAGACAATTTTGAAATCTGAAAGGGTTGGGTGAAAAGGGGAAGGTGCGGAGTATGAATTCTATTGTTAACCAGTGGTGCCGGGAGCCCCACAATAGTTGGGCCCCATATTGTTTGAAAGTTTTCTTCATGAGAGTGCAGTCAAATGTAGGGATGTGCGAACAGGTTCAAACTCGAACCGGTTCAAATTTGAACCGGGTTGGTTCAATGGTTCAAATTCGAACCAAACCAGCTATCAGGTTCAAGCTGCAGGTTCGAATTCGAACCAAACTGGGGATGGTTCGATTCAAACTGGTTCAAACTGGTTCAAACCTCCCAAAGTGGGTGGAGTGGTAGCTGGCACCCATGGTTACATACCACCCAAATCCCAACGCAATCGGACACTCGTACGATTTTTTATGAATTTTTGAAATTTATTTATATTTTTCTCTCATAGGGTATTATGGGACTAGAACCAGCCCTTTATTTATTTATTCATTTATTTATTCATTCATTTATTTATTCATTCATTTATTCATTATTAAAATTTTTATACTGCCCTTCCAAAAGGCTCAGGGCAGTTTACATTAAAACCCAGTACCCCATGGGTTAGCAACCCATGGGGGTAGTTGGCGCCTTCTGTGCACTACACCACCACTCACTCTGGGCCACCCCAGCACCCCACAAGTGGCTTTAAGGGTTTTCTCCACAGGGAAGAATGGCCTTTCTAATCTCAGGTTTCAGCAGCAAAACTCACTATAAACTGAGGTTTCAGATTCAGATTTGGGAACGAAAACAGAGCTGTGGTTGGATGATGAAACTGTGGCTTTCAGGCAATCACAAACTCATGTTTACCTCTGATTTGGCATTATGTCTGAACAGGCCCAATTTGTTGGTTGAAAGTGAAGAGAGGGTCTACTTCTTCGGGGCCATACCAGCCTAGAAGCAGTAAGTGACATACCAGCCTCACTGGAGTGTACACCTCAGAAGCAGAGTGTTGTCCTTTTAGCAAAGGTCTGATTTTGATTTACAGAGAGAGACACCTTCCTGCAAGAATATTTCCACTCCCAGTAGGCTTCAGAGCACCACTGCAGCAAGACTCCAGGTTTCTTTCTCTTTGGTCTAGGCCATGAAGATTAGCCTGGATCTTACCTCTAGTTCCAACAGTGATCTTCATTCTTTGGACTGATCATAGAGCTCTGATCCTTCACAATACCTAGTCTGGTACAGTGCAAACCTAATAAAAACATGGACTTCCAGGTCAGGGGTCACTCTGTAGTTCTTGCTGAAGATCATCATAGTGGTGTGCATCCCTTTTGTACCACTACTCATTCAGCCAATAATGTTTCTCATTCAGCATACTATCTGCAAGAACCCCATGATGGCTCTTGCTTAATGTGAAATGAAAGCAAATCCTAGTGTATGAAGCATTCTTTTAACAATTCACTTGTCTTCTTCTCTGGAGTTTTATATTGGCACTGGGTGAATACACTTTGGCAGGCCTAACTGCCCTCTAATGCTACTGCTTTCTTTTGAGGGGGGAGAGAGGGGAAAAGCAACTGGCCTGACTTTCTTTGGTCTAATTATCTGTATTATGTCATCATTGGTTCATGGGTGGGAATTGCGCATAGGCTTTTAGCAATAAAAGTAGAGTATGAGTTCTGAATTCAGTTGCAAACATTCCACAGACACAGAAGAATGAATAGGTGGTGGGCCAAAGAATATTAGAAGCTGGAGAATGGATCACATCAGGGAACCTTGGGAATGTTCTTCTTCCTGCCACAGATGCTGAGCAACTCCATTTTCCTGCACAAAGTCCGTATCATTTTCTGCCAAAACTCTGCTGGCAAACACTTTTTAAATGAAACAGATAGGCAGCAATGAAACACTTCTACATGGCTGAATGCAGTAAAGTTATGAACACCCAGGGACATATAAACAATCCACAAATGGGAATCACTTCCATTGTGTAATTCAACAATGTGAATTCGACAATGTGAATTATGTTTTAAGCACATGTTGATAACAATGTATACAATAACCCAGCCACACTTTTGTGTCATTAAAATAATATTACAAGAATACATGGCTTCCATCACACTTTTCTGAAATCGCTTCAGGGAACAGTGTAAAGATAACAGACAGTTTCCTATTAAATAAAGTACCATCCCTGGCATGAAACCCATGGTGGGGTGTGGGAGGGAATCAACAGTTATTCATAGAAGCTTGTTCAAGCAGGTTGTGTTTTTAATATAGATGTTATGTTATATATCCAGGTAGACATCTTAAAAAGACATCCAAAGTCACTTGCTGCAGCTGCATCTCTTCCTCTGTCATCCCACCCCACCCCACCCTGGCTGCCTCTCTCTCTGTGTCTCTCTTTCTTCTTCTTCTTCTTCTTCTTCTTCTTCTTCTTCTTCTTCTTCTTCTTCTTCTTCTTCTTCACCTCAGATTTAATGTGAGTTGCATGGTCTGCTCATTTGCGAGGTTCAGCATTTCAGCCCACGCGACTCCAGTTAAAGCTGGGGCGGAGTGAGGAGAAAGAGAGACAGCCGGGGCGGGATGAGAGAGAGAGAGAGAGAGAGAGAGAGAGGCAACTGTGGCCTGTTTTGTGCCCGCCTGCCCTGCTACCTTCTCCCGCCAGCCCCAGCAGCTCCAGTCGCCACTGATGTGAGGAGATAAACCTTTAAAACATCTGGTCTATACCATTTAGGGGTTTAAAAGGCAAAAACTTAATTATCTCTTTGAATTGTGCCTGACAATGGACCAGTGCCCCCTGAAGCTCATATAACAATGGAGTAACATAGATTTTTTTTTTTACAAAGTATGTTAAAAACCTTTGCAACTACATTTTGCATCAGCTGAAGTTTCAAAGGCAGTCCCACATGGAGCACATTACAATGGTGAATAGTCCAATCTCGATAGAACTGAAGCAAGTGTGACCAGGAAAGGCATATTGACCCACCAGCGTAAGCTTTGCAAAAGCACTCCAGACTCCAGAGCTGCTGTCTGAGAATCAAGGAGCAAGGCCAGGTCAAAGAGCACTTCAAACGATGCACCTGATTTTTCAAGGGGAGCACAACCCCATTCAAAACAGGAAACAAATCCTATCTCTGTTCCTATTGACAAAGAGCTCTTGTGTCTTTTCTGGATTAAGTGTCAATTTGTTCACCCACATCCAATCCACAATTGATCTCAGATGAATTCAGGACCTCTATGGGTTCCCTGGAATCCAAAGGAAAGGAGAGACTGAGATACTGAGACAGGAGAGATAGTGCTGGGTGGGTGTCATCCACACTGAACTTCAATTCCCTGGAAAATATCTCCAAGTGGTAAATGACATCAGGATGCATGCAGAACTCTGGGTCAGTTTCTCTGTCATCAGCATTATTTATTTATTTATTATATCTGTATACTGCCGGATACATACATCTCTAGGTGGTCTACCCCACCCCAATTGGTAGACCAGCTCTTGATGGAAAAACAGGCCGCAAAATGGTGCCGTTTTTCCGGGGAGAGCTAGTCTACAAATTGGGGTCAGTGAGTAGACCAGCCATTTACTCCAGACTTAGCGCATCTGCTCACCAGTCCTAATGGGTAGACCAGTCTTCCGAGACTGGCTGACACACTAAGTCCAGGGCAGAGGGCTTGTCCACCAGCCAACCCCAATGGGTAGACTAGCTCTCCCCAGAAAAACAGCACCATTTTGAGGCCCATTTTTTCATCCCCAGAAAAAAAGGTGCTTGAATCACCCAAATCTATTTGAGTTATTTGAAGGTGATTCATTGAGACAGCTGGCCTCAACAAATCAATTCGATAATTCTGTGACTTGATTCGAGCTCAAATTGAATTGCAGAATATGTTTCATGCACACTTCTAGTGCATATGCTCATTCCATTCCCCTCCAAACCATACCCATGCTGCTAATGAGCTTGAAGACGATCCGTTGCTACTAAGAACTGCATCACCACTGCAGTGACATCCCTCCCAATGAGAATGGGGCACTGTGTTATATATGAGCCATTGCAACAAGTTAATCATGACTAATTTAAATTCCATTCATTTCAGTGGGTCTTATTCATAGAGGTGCTTCACATGTGATTGGTGTGAAGCTCCAGACGTGGTCTCTCCGCACATGAACAGTTGCTCATTGCTGGCTGGCCAGATCGGCCACCCAGACGAGCAGCTGCTCCAGTCGGGCTCTGGGAGAAGCTCTGGGAGTCAGGAGAAGGGGAGCACCACCCGTGGCAGCCTGGGCCCCCAAACCCCAGGAAGGCTCTGCGTGAGCCTTCCTGGGGTCCCCTTCCCCTTCTCCACCCCACCCCAGTGTATCAGACGTGACTGCAAGCAGCCGCGGCTGACACATGATCAAATAAACAAGGTTAATGAAGTGCTTGCTCCGTTAACCTCATTTAGGGTGAAGGGTAGTTAGGCGGGTTAGCCGCCAGAGATCCACTGGGCTCACGAACTTAGCCCGGTTCTCACAATTGCTCAGAACCAGTTTTGAGCAATTGTGTGAATAGCTTCATAGTCTGATGTTGTCCACGAACATCATCCTACATCATATGTAATAACAGCTGATCACCTTGATGATGACCCTCAGTAGCCTGGTTCAGAAGTCACAGCTAAACAGTTCAGCTATACATCAGACTTCTTGTTCCCCTCACATATTCCAAATCCCTCCCTCCTGGTTCATAATAACCAGTTTACTGTGGATTATGAATCGGGCAAACTGTTTTACACTATTTTACTGCAAAGCAAAGTTTGCCTCCAGACTAGAACTGGAAGCCCTTGAACAGAATTGGCCCTTGGTTACCTTATTGTCTAGGTATTTTATTAAGATTGAAAAACCCGTATCAAGAGTTTTTGCAGAGAGCCAGCATGGTGTAGTGGTTAGAGTGCTGGAATAGGACCAGGGAGACCTAAGTTCAAATCCCCATTCAGCCATGAAACTAGCTGGGTGACTCTGGGCCAGTCACTTCTCTCTCAGCCTAACCTACTTCACAGGGTTGTTGTGAAAGAGAAACTCAAGTATGTAGTACACCGCTCTGAGCTCCTTGGAGGAAGAGCAAGATATAAATGTAATGATGATGATGATGATGATGATGATACCTTGAAGAGCACCTCAACACCATAGGGGTCACAGAAATCACTATCAGCCAATTACAAAAAGCAGCTTTACTGGGAACAGCCTATATTCTGCAACGATATCTATAACAATTGACAATAAAATTCTGGCATCCCAGGTCCTTGGGAAGGACTCGATGTCTGGATAAAACAAACCAGTCAATAACACCTGTCTGACTGTGTAAACAAGATAATAATCTAAAACAACAGTCAAGAATGCCTGTTTGTAATATGCTATTTGGCGGTGGGGGTGGGGCGTGGATGACATCCAAACTAAAGGAATGTTGGTGCTGCTAACACTGCACTCATGGTCTGGGTAGTGGCAATTTTTGTTGATCTTCCCTTCCATCTGAAGCGCACTGTGACTCTTGAATATATGTCCCCGAGGACTGCATGATTCTCAGGGACATATTTTCAGAAGTCACAGTCAGCTTCAGAGGGAAGGGGAGATCAACTAAAATTGTCCCAGTAACATTAGCAGCACTGGGACATCATTAGTCTGGATGCTGCAGTTTTAAAAAATGTAATAATTCAAATAATGCATAGCAACTCAAGAGAGCCAGTGTAGTCTCACAACTGGAGTAATGAAGACATCAGAGACATGTTTAAAAATTCCTGTTCATCTTTGAATCCCAGTGCTGTTGAAGATAAGGATTCCATCCTTATCTCATGGTGGCCTAGAAACAAATTGTAGTTTGAAGAAATCTATATGCTAGAACTCATTTTCTCCGATAAATGTCTAAATATTAAAAATGTTTTCAATTATATATGCACCATTTCATTTTTCTGTATGACATGATCTCTGTCATAACAGTTCCAGATTGCATGAATGCCAAGATTTAACTTTAAAATTATGGGAAGGGAAAATCAACAAAAATTATGTTTCATGCATTCTTCACTAAAAATATGTCATCTGTTTTTCATAACACCACTAAAACTATTTTTCCACACTGTTCCTGGTATGTTCCTTATGGAAATCAGTACAGGTTCCCTGGGAACTATGGGCTGAGGTCACAGAAAAGGAAATGTTGCCATGCTTATAATATGTATGCAGTATTTATAGATGCTTTACAAGTGTGTTAACTATGTTTAAAAATCTTTGACCTTGCCTCAGACACAATCATAAAGATGAAGAGTGCTTGAACATATGAAGAAGTATTATATTGAAAGACACTATTAGTCCATCTTCTAGATTAATGTTGTTTGTTGACTAGCAGCAATTCTCCAGTATTTCAGACAGGAGTCTTTCCCAGTCCTATCTCAAGATGCCAGACATTGGCCTGGGCAACTTCTGCATGCAAAGCATATGCTTCAGCACTGAGTTATGGCATCTCCACAAGCTATATCTTGTTTCACTCCTGAGTAGCACTTTTTTCCTAGGATGTACTTTGTTTACAAAATTCACTGACGGTGGGAGATTCAGACATAAATGGGTTGGTGTAATTGGTTCAGTACTGGTGACTTAGGCTGCGATCCACTGATGATGACCTTCAGCTTTTGAGTCTTTTTTCCCTTTCTAACAGCAGCTCCTTGCACCACTTGAGAAGCTGCTTTCAAGGCCATTTTTTCCCCTAAAAGCACCCTCCCCCAAAATGTAGCTACTTGAAATGACTATCTTGCCACTTGATACATAACAGGTCCTCAAGGTGGCCTGCAACAATAAAACATACATCACACTCCAAATTAGCATCCATCTAAAAACCAACATCCAGTCTCCAGTATCCAACATTTAATAGCAGCAGCACCTAATGGCACAGTGGGGAAATACTGGACTACCAAGCAGAAGTTTGCCGGTTCGAATCCCTGCTGGTAGTCTCTATATCGGGCAGCTGTGATATACAGTAGGGAGATGTTGGCATCATCTCATACTGCACGGGAGGAGGCAATAGTAAACCCCTCCTGTGTATTCTACCAAAGAAAACCACCAGGCTCTGTGGGGCGCCAGAAGTTGACACCAACTTGATGGCACACTTTACCTTTTTACCTCATTAAGAGCAGCTCCTTATTTATTTTTTTGATTGATTGATTGATTGATTGATTTCTATATTGCCCTTCCAAAAGTGGCTCAGGGCAGTATTAGGTGAAGTTGTGAGAAGGAAAAGTAAGCATCCTGAGTTTGCAATGTATGTTATTGCACATGCCTAAAGGGGCTCACTAGAACACAGCCCTAAAGGTACTTTTGTTCTTCCTATATTAAGCATAATGGGGCTAGTGTGGAAGTGCCATTTAATGACATGTATACCCAGTAACAATGTGAAGTTCAAGTGATGAATTGATTTTTGCAAACACTCATTTCATGGCATTTAGATCTGCTCACTGAGTGATTGCTATCTTGTTGTGTTTAGCTGTGTGTTTCCAGTATGCATGCTGGTGTAATGTGTGCTTACACCATGCCTGCATGTCAGTAGACCTGGTATACTGGTACTGGGGTGTCAGTTGGCCTCTTCAGATTTTGAAAAAAGGAAGCAATGAACTTGCCTACAGCATCCTGACAGTGCTCCCTGAAGCCCTGCGCTAGCGCTGATGCACCCCAAAGCTTCATGTACATTGTGGTTGTCTGCAGGGTGCCCCAACCTTCCAATCATGAAAATCACGGTTATGTGGTTTATCTTTGCATACAAATGCTGTAAGCATGGATATTATGGGGGTAAGGCTTTTGAGAGCATCAGCATTGGGTCAGGCTCGTGGGCGCACTCTCAGGACACTGTGGACTAGTTTGATGTCTGAAGAGGGCCTCCAACTGGTAATTTTTTAAATGTCTGAAGAGGGCTTCTAACTGGTAATCTGGATCTGAGGATGAAACCAGACATGACACATTAGCGGAGGCACTACTATGTGAATTATTGCAAGGTGCCAAGGGGGTATTGAACCACACCTATCTCTTGCACCACCAGGATTGGTCATGGAGATTGACTGGCTGGCCTGAGTCTTGCTGCTCTACAGTGCCCCACTTTGACAGGATGAAAAAGAGAAACTTGAGTCAGCCCAAGAGGAATCAGACAGGACAGGAGTCAGGGGCCGGCATTGCTGGAACTCTGCTGCGGGTCCAGGGACTTTGGAAGGGCCCACAGATACTTTCTGAGATCACCTCCTTGCCCATAGTCTTCATGCAGTGGTAGTCAAGCAACTGTCTCATGGGGAAGCCTACGGAGAACTGTATGAGTTTGTCGAGAACAGTGTGAAGCCTGGAGCTGACCTTGGAACCAGATTACCTGGTGGAGAGGGATCAGAATAGATAGCATAATTTCTAAGTGTAAGGCATGTGATTCCATTACTTTTCAGAAACAATGGGAGGAAATGCAGAGTATGAATCCTAACAAAGCCATGAAATTATCTGGGGTGAGGAAGGCATCCCATGAAATCACTTCTCGGTGGGGGAGAACCATATGGAGAACCATACCAGGGGACAGTCTAAATTGATAATGAACATTCTAAAACTGGCAAGTCTTTTAAACTGTATTTGCTATATGTATGGTATTACAAAATAATGCTCATAAATATATATTAGAACATATTTATAGTTGTTATTTCAAACATGACATTGCTCTCTACATACTTACAGACTGTGAAAAAGAAATATAATTTAATAGGCTAAAAAAATCCAAACCTGCCTGAAATGACTTAAATTAAACCTAGTCTAAACAGAGTCCAAAAGATGAGCTGTCAAGTTTAGGAGCTAGCTTCCTGCAGTTACATCATAAGGAACTCCCAAAGTGAAGTTTAAACACATTCCTGGCCCTCCTCTTGCTTAAGAGAGTATTGTGCCTATGTTTGCATAAAAGCATTGCCCGTATTTGGCATGAACATTGGCAGTTCAGAAACGTCACAAAACTATGCTCGCTGATGAAACCCTGCCGAAAGAAAGACATTTGTTGCATAATTGTTACCGAGAAGGTTAATAATAAAGGGCTCTCTCTCATCAGCAGTTCTTCCTCTGGAATGCAAGGAATTCTTTCAGGATTTATGTGGGGGATGACAGAGGATTGCCTATAAGGACAAAGGAATTATAACAACATAGGCCATATTCAAGTAAAGAAACTTAAAAGCAAGCTGACGGTGGGTCTTGGTTTTATTAATGTAAAGAAGCTCTAAACATGATAAATTAGCATGGATGCACACACTGGCATATATTCACCTTTAATTGCACTGAAGAGCAGAAAGAGTGTTTCTGTTAAATTTAGACATTTCCTGATATTTTATCTACTTGAATAGGATTCTGTATACAGAAGGCCCTTGTTATGCTTGGATTCGCAGATCGCCGTTCCACATATCCGCAGTCAGATCTTAGAGTTCCAGTCTCCTTATATGTGGGTAGTAAAATAGGTTATTTTCACCTATCTGAGGTTCCTGGGCCACAGGAAGTGACTTCCAGTGTCATTTCTGAAGACATTTCCAGTCTGGAGGCAGTGTGGAGTCATTTTGTGGTTCTTAAAAAAAAATATCTCAATTTCCCCATGAAAAATGGTGGGGGGGGGGGGCGGCGGTTGGAGCTGGACCAGCTGGAGACCTGGAGAGAAATGTACAATGCTTTACTCTTCTTATTTCCGCCCCACCCCCCACTTTTTTGGCCTTTTCTGCGGGGGTCAGTAACCTAACCCCATAGGGGTAAGGTTTCTTTATTTGTAGTTTCCATACTCATGGTTGTAGGCGAGAATGGAACCCCCATGAATAAAGAGGGCCTTGCCTTATATCTTTAGATTCCTACCATTATTCTCTGGTTCACCCTGACATCCTTAAAATTTCATAGCATAGGTTAAATCACAACAACAGTATGGTGTCTACAGAAATTTAGAAACAGTGGTTCACATACTGCCCATTGCTCTGAGGGTGTTTTGGGCACCATGGGCACTGCTGCATCTTCTAAATGCACATTGAGCTACAGCACTTGCACAAATGCTGAAAATGAACAAGGGAATGGTGAAATTGCACAGATATTATTTCCAATGACCATGAGATTACAAAGTCCCTTGTGCCCGTCCCCGAGTAGCCACTCAATCAATCTTTATTATGGTCACAGAACAGCATGAAGTATAAGGGTGATTACATGTTAAAAGTGAGAGTAGATAAAAAGTGATTACATATAAAATGGTACATATTAATACTAAAAGGACTAAAAAAACTAAAAAATAGTAGATAGTACACCAAAAGCATGAGGGCCTAAAAGCCTGAGAAATAGTGGAAGTCATAAAATGCATGAAAGGCATAAAAGGTGGGGGGCAGAAAAATGGATGTAATAAAGTTAAAAAAAACATGAGAAAACAGAAATACATAAAAACCTGAGTAATAAAACTGGAAAATAGCCAGATTAAAGGTTATAAGGCACAGTAAAAAGGGAGGCGCGTGAGCAATTGCACGGCCTGCCCAGAGTCACTGAGGGTCAGATGAAGTCTGATAGGACTCACTGCCTGTCATCCGCCGACGAATGCTGATTGCAGCTGCACAGTACTTGGCGACGCTATATGTGATGGCAGGCTTAGAGTCAGAGAGTAGCAAGGAGCTGTAGAATTGGCTCAGACGACCTGGATACTTGCTTAGCAATAGAAGGATGAGGGCGGTGCAAATGTCTCTATAGAATGAGCAGTAGAGGAGAACATGCTCAGTAGTTTTGATCTGCCCTAGGCCACAGGGGCATAGTCGCTCTGCAAATGGGGCCCTTCTATAATGGCCTTCTTGCATTGCTGAAGGGAGGCCATGACAGTGAGCCAAAGTGAACGCCCTTCTATGCTTTGGAACCTCTAGTTGGGTGAGGTATGCTGCTGGAGAAGCAGAATACCTAAGCCCATCACTGATATGAAATTTTGGGACACTGCTGAGATTGGTTTGGTGCTCAATGTCTATAATGTGTTGCTTGATGATTGCTTTTGCCTGATCGTAGGCCATGCTGAGCAAGGTCAAGGGGGAAAGGCCCAGAGTAGCTATTTTTGTCTCATTATTCTGAATCCAGCTAGATTGGTAAACATCGTGTAGAGTTAGGGGGGCAAGACCAATTGGACAAAAGGATAGTCTGAGCCAATAACAGAGAATGGCCACCCACACTCTAGCTTCCAGCTTGATCAGGCCTGTCTCCAGGCGCAGAGTGGCATTGGAGACACATCTTGATACTTGGAGCACTGCCCACAGGAATTTAGATTGTACACGTTCCAGAGTTGCAATGTTGGGGAAGGGGACCAATTGAGCACCATAGAGGAGCTGAGCTAGCAGCTCAGGAGCTGTGAACAGTTCAAGAGCCGCAGGTACATAATGGCCTCTTGTCTGCAGGAATTTGAGAATGGCAAAGGAGCTTCTCTGGGCATTTAAAGGCATGTGTTCTCCATGAGCTTTCCTAGAGCTGCCAGAATGAAAAACTACTCCCAAGTATTTGAAGTGTGCAACTTGTTCAATCTTATTTATTTATTTTATTTATTTTTACATTTATATCCCGCTCTTCCTCCAAGGAGCCCAGAGCGGTATACTACATACTTGAGTTTCTCCTCACACCAACCCTGTGAAGTAGGTTAGGCTGAGAGAGAAGTGACTGGCCCAGAGTCACCCAGCTAGTATATGGCTGAATGGGGATTTGAACTCGGGTCTCCCCAGTCCTAGTCCAGCACTCTAACCACTACACCATGCTGGCTTTTGTGATAGTTGATTTCCAGGCACTCATAAGAACATAAGAACAGCCCTGCTGGATCAGGCCCAAGGCCCATCTAGTCCAGCATCCTGTTCCGCACAGTGGCCCACTCCTTCCTGCAGTGCAGCATCAGGCCCCTCAGTGCTCTTCTAAGGCCAATGGGGGTCCTTGAGAGGATGGCTGCATCATCCGCATATAGCAGGATAGCAATGTGTCTCCCAGTGAGCTTAGGAGGATGGAAATTTGGGTTGTTGAGCTGGGCCACCATAGAGTTAATGTAGAAATTGAGGAGGAGTGGGGCCCAAATGCATCCTTGTTTGATGCCCTTCTGAGCTGTAACAGCTCTTGTGAGGTGGCCTTGGGGGCTACATCTCACCTTGAGTGATGTGTCTACATGCAGGGTGTGAAGAAGTTATAGCAGGCGCTGGTCAATGGAGGAGGCTTCCAACTTCTCCCATGATTTGACATGTGAGATGGAATCAAATGCTGCCTTGAGATCAATGAAGGCGGCATAAAGAGAGGTCACCCTGTTGGAAGAGTATTTCGTGATAAGGTGCTGTAGAACTAGGCACTGATTGATGGTGGAGCCCCCTTCCCTGAAGCCCACTTGTTCCTCAGCAAGAAGATTTTCCTGTTGAGTCCCTTGTCTGATTCAAGCATTTGTGCAAGAGTGCTCTAGCGCAACTTTTATCTGAAAGATGCAGCAGCATCTGTGGTGTGCAAAATGTTCGCATAATGCTGAGCAGTATGTGAACTGCTACTTGCTGGGACAGCTGTGTTAGTTTATAATGATTAAAGTCTGAGTCAAGTAGCATATTTCAGAATTCCTAATTTTAACACAGGGTGAGTGTATGTAGGTTATAGCTACTTCTACCCACAGTGTATCATGCATAATTATGTACTCCTTGGTCTTGCATATAATTTGTAATGTAGATTACTTTCCTTTTAACAATTAAGGTTATTGCAAGTAAACATTCTGTTAGCTGTCCTGTATCTTCCCCCCCCCAGCAACACAATTTTAAACACAATTTTAAATTATTAGAATTAATCTGAAAAGATGCCACTTAATTCGTACTTTAAATAATGGAAACAGTATTTTTCCCTTCCAAATTTTTCTGTAAGAGAACCACTAAATATATCTATATCAGAATATATCATAAAATATATTTTTTCTGTAAGAGAGCCAATAAATATATATATTTCAGGCCAAATTTTTGTTGCAATTCTAAATCATACATATATCTATATCTATATCTATATCTATATCTATATCTATATCTATATCTATATCTATATCTATATCTATATCTATATAAAATTTGTGAGTAAATTTGAAGTCAAAGAACACACCACCTAGAGATGCACATATCAGGCGGTATAGAAATATGATGATAGATAGATAGATAGATAGATAGATAGATAGATAGATAGATATTACTTTGCATGGTTGATTTCCTTGTAGAGATCATTTTTTGGCACTTTATTTACATATTATAGGAAGAGGTGTGGGCACTGGGCTCTGCTGGCCCTGCTACTGTGCAGATGAAAAAATCAGTGAAGTCATAGTGTTAATGCTTTCTTGTCCCTTGCTCATTGAGGCTGTTCACAGTCCTGCCCAAGCTTGGGCAGACCTACTTGGGTAGTGCTGCTCTTCTGAAGTGCCAGGATCATAGACAATCCTGATGCTGCCTCTCCATGTATTATTATTATTATTATTATTATTATTATTATTATTATTATTATTCCCAGGAATTGTACCCAGGTCCCTGGTGGTGTGTCTTCTAGGGCTGCAGGCAGCCCGAGCAGATACAGAGCCAGGTGCCTAGAGCGCCCGGCTTGAGGGGAAACCCCTCAATGTGCTACACTCCTTGCTTGGTGCAATTAGGGATTTCTGAGGGTGGGATGCATTTTCCCGGCCTCCAGATGGCTGTGCAGCTCCCGGGAGAGCCACTCATGTGGATGAGCTGTGAGGCTAGAAGAACGAGAGATCATCTGGGGGAAAGGTAAAGATAATCCTGCCCACCCACCCCCAGTCCAGTGGCTTGACAGACGTGCAGATGACCTTATTGGCTGCCAAAACAGTAGCTCTTAAAAACAGACTACCATGATACATTATTTGGCAGAGTAACATCAGACGTAGAATTCAATAAAATGATATCTAAACACTCACAATGTGAGGAAAAATCCCCCCCTGCAAAATTGGAGAATTAAGGAAAAGATGGACACATGATAGATAGAAAGATAATCCATTAATTTAACCAGCCAGTTCGTCTGGTGGCCACACGGAGACAGGCCTTCTCGGTTGCTGCCCCGGGACTATGGTATGTGCTCCCTATTGAAATATGATTCTCCCCATCTCTGACAATTTTTAAAAAATATTTTAAAACCCATCTTTTTACTCAGGCTTTTTCAGCTTCTTCATAATGTATAGTTTTTAAATTCCGTGATTGATTTTTAAATTGTTAGTTTTTAATTGTTTTTATGTGTTTTTATGTGTGTTTTTAACTGTTTTATCATTGTGAACCGCCCAGAGACACGAGTGTGGGCAGTATGAAAATGCAATAAATAAATAATAAATAATAAATTTAAAATATTAGCATATATCTAATATATTAAGAGGGTCTGTTATTAGGTTCAGTGTCCAAGCATTATTTATCTGGGCCCAGTAAAAATCTCCACAGCCCCCCTCCACCATGATCCATTGTTTATTTTGAAAGATTGAATACCTGATTGTTGTCCTTACACTTCTTTTTGTTCCCTTTGTTTAATCTCCTCATGGTTTTGACTGTCTGACTTGTATTCATAGCTATACATAGCAGCATAGCATATACTTATATTAATTACAATGACTGCACTGACAAATGCCCTTTGGAAACACAGTTGCCCATCCTTGGGATCTAGAGTTGGTTCTTCTCTGCGTGCTGGAGACCACTTAAGTCCTTGGGCCTGTAAATCATACCAGCAGCACTGATTCTTGCTATTTTGATTTCAGTCATGTGAGACCCCAACCGGCCTGGAACAGGTCAGTCAGTTGCAAATTCAGCAGTGGTATTTGCAATTGCACACCAAATGTACCTAAGGAGAGAGGTATAATTTAAAAAAAAAAAAAAACCAGTGCAATTTGTATGCATGTGATTATAAGTGTTATTTTGCCTATCTGGAAAGGAGGCAGGCCCAAAGCAACCAGATGTACAATGATTAAGTACAGGACATTTGGCAAATAAAAATACTCTTGGCCAATGTTACTATGGAGACTGGGCCTGAGCTACAGACGGGTTGCCTCACGTGGGGCAGGGCCTGTCCCTCTTTTATGAACATTTCTCTGAGGTGAATACAGCTGAATGTTCCATACAATATGCTAGTCAAGAAGTTGAATCCTCTCCAATGGAGTGTCATAGGTGCGTGAGTTCAGATGAAGGAATTTAAACACAAACCAGAGCTCCTGACTGTTCATCAGGGAAACATATACACAGCTGGGACCTATCAGGCTTTAATGTTGACGCAAGCCACCTTCAGTGTTTAGAGCTTAGTTTCCAAATATTGTGCAATGGAGAGCAGTCACCGTAACCTAGCTTTGCTCAGAAAAGAATAAATGGGGTAAACGTTTTTTTGTTTAAAATCTGAAGCATTTAATCTAAATCTGGAACATTATCTGCAAAGAGCAATGCTCTAGAGCTTGATGTGTACATCAAGAACTTTAATATGTTAAAGGGTTTTTTAAAAAAGCAAAGTAGAAATTACAAAAAAAAAAACAAATTTTAGAAATTTCTTAAGGGGTTTCTGCATATTTCTAGAAGAATTCATTGTGGGGAATCAAAAGCCTGGGCAACAAAGACGCTGACCAAAATAATTTGCTAATCTTATTTCCTATCAAAGGCATGGTGGTTTAAATATATAATTTTTGAAAAATAGCTTCGGAAATCAGAAGTAACTATTGATATGATGACATGACATGCCATCATTGTAGAAGCGCTTTGCAATACAAGTTCAAAAGTTCATCTTTGTATATGATACAGCCTTGCATTCCAGTTTCACTTATGAGAGGTCATGAGGGAAAATAAAAGAGAGGGAGAGAAGAAATTCTAGCATTAAAAAAGAGATACAGTCACACATGGAGGCGCTTCACACAAATGGTTGTTGTTGTTGTTGTTGTTGTTGTTATTATTATTATTATTATTATTATTACATTTATATCCCTCTCTTCCTCCAAGGAGCCCAGAGTGGTGTACTACATACTTGAGTTTCTCTTTCACAACAACCCTGTGAAGTAGGTTAGGCTGAGAGAGATGTGACTGGCCCAGAGTCACCCAGCGCAGGTTAGCCCAGGGAGCCCACTAACCATTAGGGTTAGTGCACGGAGCCCACTCTCCCCACACAGGCAGGGAGCTGTCCCTGGGTGGCCAGATCGGCCGCCCACACGATTGCCGGCTCCATCACAGAGCTGGCAGGGGCAGTGGGGATCGGGGGCCAGCTGGCCTCTGGAAGTTCCAGGATGCCCCGCGCAAGCATGCAGGGCATTTGGAGAGACTCCTGGGGCCGAGAGGCTTGTTTTAGCCTCCCGGCGGGGGTCTCCGCATGCCACGCCACAGCAGCACACGATCAACTCAACGGGGTTAGCGGAGCGCTCGTTTAAAGCGTTCTTTAAGGAGAGGGGTAATTTTGGTAGGTTGCTGCCGGGAGCTGGCGGCTCCCGTGGCAGCAGATGACCAGGAGAAATCGGGCTAGGCTCCCTTAGCCCGATCTCTCCTGGTCATGGGAATAGCTTCATGGAGTAAAAGGGGTTGGGTCAGTCACATCGTCTTAACACTATGGACCACCCACAGGTATGGGGCAGAACATAGTGCCACAAACGTGTATTTAAAAAATACAGTGTCATGGAAGCAGTTTCTCCCCCCCCCCCATAACTCCACCCAGAGCCATGAGTGAGGAAAATTTCCTTATGGTCATTATGGACTCCATGGATGCCTTGTAAAGGCCTTAATGGCTGGGATCAGGCCCTAAAGTTGGTATACTGCAGAGGCAAGCACCAGCAGTAGAATAAGCCAGAAGCCTGCAGGTTATGGAGGCAAACTATACTGGGAAATATATCTGCTTTGATTTGAGATCAAGCCCTCTGGACTTAGTTGATGGACAGAAAGGAGAATTTCAGCCAACTTGCAAGAATCTATTCCAGAGCAGTGGGATAAAATAAGAGAGACACTTTCCACCATCTTCTGCCTTTGAGGGACAATGGGACAGTCCACATAATACATCCTAGCTTTAGCATGTGAACATAATTATACACATGTAGTTATGAAGGTGACGTGCCAAGAATATACCATCAGGATGTCCCCTGCAGACGTCTCAACACCCTCCCAGCATGTCCCTTTATTGCATGAGGTGGGTGCTCTCCATCTGAATGGCTGCTGCACACACTTTCATAGTCCAGATGAGTGTGCTCTCAGTGCATCTCCTTCATAACTGTGTGTGCCAGGGTCTGTATCTTGTGAACTGGCCCAGTGTGACTGAATTTTTCATTTACTCTTCATGGAGATGTGAGCTGTAGTTCTTTGTCTAGGTTGGACTCACTGAAGCCCGGCAATTCCAATCAGCTCCAGGACAAAGAGAAGCAGAAGCCTTTGAGGAAAATGCATGTATGCAGATGAGGCGATGCTATCTTTGGAACGGTGCAGTTATTTCAGGAATTGTTTTGACAATGTTTCTACAGAAGGGGAGTCGGATGTTTAGGATTACGGGGGAAATCATGGGCCTGTAGCCTTACTTTTGTCTGATGAGCAGCAAGAAAGAAGCTTAGAAGCCTGATGGTCTGTGATGCATATCTGAACCTTGGCTGTTGTTGTTTTGTATTGCTAAAATATCATGTTCTGAAAAGAAACTGAAATCAAGGGGGAAAGCTAACCTAATCTGTAATAGGAAGATTGTAATAGGAAGATGGTGATAGATTATTTTATACGTGTCTAGCTAATATTTCATGTCTTTGATGATAATCTTCTTGTTAACCTGTTCATTAATTTCTTTTGCAGAAACCATGAGCCATTTCTCTATGAGCCATTTAGAACCATCCAGGGTGGAACTGTCTGAAAGGGGTTTTCTGTTAGAATAGGTTAAGGTTACTTCACCATATCTTTGTTTGGCAGAATGCTGGATGATAGTCCAGGATGTCAGTAGATGTGTCTGAAATGGGAAAGTTAATGGCCCTGAAATATCCAGGTGAGGGACGTCATCAGAGGGTGGCTTCACATGATTGCTTCACATGATTGTGACCAGGTTTGTTCAGAATTGTGGTAGTTTATAACTATGTTTTGATTAAAGTGGGGAAACTAACACAAATTGGGTGCAAGCCTGCCTAGGAAAAAGTGAAAGGTTGTGCCGTTGAGTCGGTGTCAACTCCACAGCGACATGTGTTTTTCTCGGTAGAGTACAGGAGTGGTTTACCATTGCCTTTTGCCGTGCAGTATGAGATGATGCCTTTCAGCACCTTCCTATATAGCTGCTGCCTGATATAGGAGTTTCTCATATTCTGGGAAACACACCAGAGGAGATTTGCACCAACAGTCTCCAGCTCTCTAGGCAGGTTGCTTCCCCGCTGCACTATTAGGTAGCTGCAAGCCTGCCTACAGCCATATTAATAACTAAGGAACCAGGAAAGCTGGTTAATGGTAGAGTACCTCAAAATGAGGGTGCTCAGGAGGGAACCATGGGGTCAGGACAGGTTTCTTGAAAACAAAGACTAAGTTTTATTACAGAACAGTAATTTACAAATCAAAGCAGTAGTTAGTGCTCTGTTATAGAGCCGCTGGCAACAGTCTCCCTTAAGGGGCTAATGCTCTGAGAATGGTACTGAATTGCCTCCTTTATACATTCAGGAGTTAACACTGAGGGGTAAGGGATAGAGTTGAGAGCAATAGAGCAGGGAGAAAGATGCTGATCTATATTATCTAGAGTTTCCGGGTTTCAAAGATACTGGCTTCCTTCTTGGAAAGGAGGTGTAATCCTGTAATTGTGGAAAGGGAAAGAGAGGTAGAGGGACTCAGCCATGTGGGAAGGTAGCATGCCTACTGATGGCCAGGCTCTGCTACTCAGGGAGGCACTCCAAAGGACCTCCCAGGGAAAAGGGGAGAAAGTAAAATTGCCCCAGTGCAAGAGAACAGATCTTTATGGGCATGTGCAAAATGTATGATGCCTTTCGGATGATGGCAACCCTTCGGATGATGGCAAAAGCAAAATGGCGTTTCTGTCGATGCCCTAGTGGATACCTGGAATAGGGAGCTCACCAGGGCAGTAGATACAATTGCTCCTAAGTGTCCCCTCTGAACTGCTTCACAAACAGCCCCATGTTATACAGAAGAGTTACGGGGGCTGAAGCAGCAAGGTACACCCCTGCTAACTTGGCAGAGAGGCACCTTTGAACGTGGTGATTCTCTTTATTGAGCAGGGGAAGAGTAACTGGCCCTATCCTCCCCAGCACAGTACCTCCAGTGACTGCTGGTGGTGTCTATCTTACGTTTCTTTTTAGATTGTGAGCCCTTTGGGGACAGGGATCCATCTTATTTATATATTATTTCTCTGTGTAACCCACCCTGAGCCATTTTTGGAAGGGCGGTATGAGATCGAATTAATAATAATAATAATAAGTAGAGGAATGCAAGTAGAGGAAATCACAGCTGGAATTTGACAAGACACAGCATAGAGCCCATTTGAAGGTCTATGCGGTAGCAGTGCATTCAGCAAAGAAGAAATTCTGGTCTGTGCACATTGTATCTGCAGGTTTGTGTTCAGCAGAATTATCCTGGGTTGTGAGGAGCTTAATGCATGCTCCTTCTTTGCAGATAAAATCTCTTTTATCTGGGCCGACTTGGACTCCACTATTTCTGCAGAGTCTATTAAGGAGATGTCCAGCAGTCCCACTTGCAGTATTAGATTGGATCAGTTTCAATCTGTGACTCCTGAGGATGTGAACAAGCTGATTGGGGCAGTGCGGCTTTCCACTTGTTTGGATCCTTGCCCAACTTAGCTGCTTTTATCTTGTAGGGAAAGTGTTGGAGGTGGTCTAAGTGACATCATTAATGCATCACCGATTGAGGGCTGAATGCCCCCTTGTTTGAAGGAGGCAGTGGTTATCTTGCTTCATAAGAATCCTATCTTGGATTCCTCGGTGATGAATAGCTACATGCCTGTTTCTAATCTCCCATAGTTGGGCAAGGTGAATGAGAGAGTGGTGGTTAATCAGCTCCAAGTGGTTTTGTAGGAAACTGATTATCTAGACCCATTTCAAACTGGCTTTAGAGCTAACTATCGGGTTGTGTCTGCCTTGGTCAGCCTGGTGGATGCTCCTGGTTGTGGAATGTACTCCCCATAGAAATCTATGGTTTAGAAACATTACTGGCCTTTAAGAGAGCCCTTAAGGCTTTTTTGTTTGGTGTGGCCTTCCAGGGTTTTTTAATTGTTTTAAACTGTTTTAATTGTTCAGATTTTATGGTTTTAAGTTTGATTTTTGAATGATTATATTTTGGTTTGGTTTGTAAATTGCCCAGAGCCGTTGGATGGGGCAGTATAGAAACCAAATGAGAAAGGAAGGAAGGAAGGAAGGAAGGAAGGAAGGCAGAACAACAAACACACTGATTCTAGTCCATACTTGTACCCATGTTCTGCAAAGTGAAGTGGTGAAGGGGTCTTATAGTTATTAATTTTATTTATTTATTTGATTTATATACCGCCCTTCCAAAAATAGCTTACAACGTGACCTGGGGACATTGCTAAGGGTGCAGTCATTGTGATGGGGACTGTTGATGGTCTTAAACAAATGGAATTGCAGCATACTTGGCAGCTGAATAGCGAGTTCTTTTTAGGTGCTCTTCAGGTGTTTTCTTAAGACAAAAGGGGTATAGGGGCAATTTCAATGCAGGTAGTTTGTGGAATGATTTTCAGTATGACTCATGTCAATTAGGACCAGGAGTCCTTATCTGTAGGAGGTATCTGGCCTTGCATATATTGGCATTCCTATGTACTCATTAAAGAGCCTACCTTCTGGTCTAATGGGCAGAGGAGCTGGTCTATTCTGATGAACTCTGTGTATGCCTAGAGGCAGAAAGCAACTACAGTGGTATTTCCCAATCTGCTGTGATCATAAGAATGATCTAGGGCCATGAGAAATGTACCCAGATCAGAACGACTAATCCCTTCTCCATTGACTGGGGACACATGCCTGTAATGGAGTGTTCGCTAGAAGCAGAGGCAAAAATGTAGCTACTATGGGAAAACAAAAAATTAGGTCATGGAAGTACAGGGGTGCAACCAAACCAGGCAGGCATGGTAACAATACCCACCTGATGGGACAGGTTGGCTTCTCCTCTGCCTATTATGGTGTGTGAGTGATCTGCAGAAAGAAACAGCAGTTTCTGGCAGCTTCGATAAGAAGCAGAGGGGAACACAGACTGAGTTTTGGAGAGGGTGAGCAGACAGTTGAAACACTTTAAGACTTCATAGTTTTTCTTTGGGGATCTGATGTAATCCATTGCTGCTTTGAGGAGCCCTTTGCTCTTTCTACTCTATCTTATGCTCAGCCTGAAGATTTAAAATAAACCAAATATCACAAAGACGCCATAAGTCTTCAGAGGAAGCCATCATCTGAGAAATGCTGCCCCCTGAAGTTCTCACCATTCAGAGGGGAGCATATGTAACAGTACCTTACTGTGAAATCCATAAGTTGTCTGTGGTTATAATGCGGTCCTATAAAAATTCATTACATCAAGATTTAGTAAACATCTGTTGTGCTTGGGTTTGGATTTGAAGTCAGTTATTAGTACAGCTGTACAATATGTCTTAACCAGCAGCCCCTTCGACACAGATGCATTTCTGAGTCAGATAATGATCAGCTGAAACTATTACACTTAATCATGGACTCACAGTTGGGGGAAAAAGCAGGTTCCATAGGGGAAAAGCATCCTACAACAGGAGGAAGGAAAGGTGTGGGGGAGGAGCATTGGAAGCAAGAAGAGGGTGGAAGAAAGCAATGTGGTTAAAAATGGGTGTGTTCCAGGATCTTTAAAAATCCCAAGTGAGAAAGTAACCGGATTTCTGAACAGTACAATCTATGTGTCAAAAGCTATGATTTCATATATTTCCCCTTTTAAACTGGGAATACTTGTGGTGCATGCGGAATGAAGTGAACTATTGGATCTTGCAATAGAAAGGGTTTACTTTTCATTTTAAGCAGACATGTTGATTTGATATGCCACAGAAGGAGGACAACTGTTAATGAGACTTAACTCTGTTCTCTATGGTCTGTCACAATGGATCACTGTTTGATAATATGGTTAACTAAAGTAACTTGAGCAAATTCCATGTCTCAGATTTCCAAACAGCACAAAACACCCTCATACCAATGCCTTGTTCTCACTTTTAAAGCTTTGTTTTATTTTTGAAGTTTAGTGAGAAGATACGCATTCCAGGCTTCAGGAATGTTCAGCAATTGAACTGGCCTTACTTTGTGCCATTCCTTCAAATGAAAGCAAAAGAACATGGCTGCAGATCATTTTACTTGTTCCATTCCAGCAGCATCTGTACTGAGGTGTTATCATGCTTGTGTTTAAAGGTAAAAATACTAATAACAAACTTTGTGGAAAAGCAGAAATGGTCTAAACGAATTTTGAGCGGGGGGGGGGGGAGTGAACAAAGGGAACCATGATCAGAAAATTCTACTGAGTATTTAGAACTCTCAGGTTTTTTGTTTGTTTTAACAAACAAAAGAGCTCCTGGTGGCGCAGTGGTAAAACTGCTGCCCTGTAACCAGAAGGTTACAAGTTCGATCCTGACCAGGGGCTCAAGGTTGACTCAGCCTTCCATCCTTCCAAGGTCGGTAAAATGAGTACCCAGAATGTTGGGGGCAATATGCTACATCATTGTAAACCGCTTAAAGAGCTCCGGCTATAGAGCGGTATATAAATGTAAGTGCTATTGCTATTGCTATTAATGAATGCCAGAATGCACATTATGACTGGTTCATTCCTGCTTTCAGCATTCACACAGGAAGTGAAGATAGTATTCTGCCTTTAGCGACTCTGCCATGTAGTGGAAGTCAGTGGGGACATAAATGCCATCCTATGACATGGGAGATGGGGAGAAATGGGTCCTTGGAGCTGTCTTGTTCTAAACGATTCTTCAATTTGATTGCTTCCAGAAAATTAAGTTGGAGCAAATCCTTCTCCTTCTAGACCCAGTTCTCCTTCTGCAGGACTACATTAGATGTCATTGAAGTGTGCCAGACTCAGGCCAGGAAATTATCTTCAGTGACTTGGTAATGCTTGCCTCAGAGGGAGAAGCTAGCTTTAGATGTCTATGGCTTATATCATAAATACAAAGTGCTGGTGCTAGGGGAGAAAGTGCCAATGCTGTGGATGACTTCCGGACAAACACAGCATGTGGGCTCACCCAGGGGTGATTTTTGAAGACCTCCTCTATCTGTGCCATGTGAAAATATGTCCCTTAGGTCTGTGAGACTATTCATCACAAGATTTGAAAATGTCTCACATATATGCTTGGAGGCATTTCTCTAAACAGATATCAGGCAGTATACAAATATGATTGATAGACAGACGGATGGATGGATAGACAGACAGACAGACAAACAACCAGGAACCTTGCTTTTTCTGGTCAGTCCTTCCAAAAGATATAAAAGGAAGTCAAGAATGTGGAACAGGACTTTTTTTTTTTTAAGGACCACTGAAGACTGTATGATTTTTCAGTGTGTATTACTAAGCTTTTCCTCACCACCACACCTCTAAGGTATGATCCAGACAGCCTGGATTGCTTCAAATTCCATTTCTAAACATTCTAAAGGAGGTTCCTGTCTCTTAATCACACCAGGGATGCGGTTTTGCCAATGGTGGCTGCATTCTTCAAGCTGGGTTGGGCATCCATGCTCCCTCCCGGGGCAGGTTCCTGGGTTTTAAAGAATGCTTAATGCATGGAGGTGTGAGTGAAGGATGACACAGTAAGAACTAGGGGATATCAGCAGCACATTTTAGAGGGAACACCTTTGATGCTAGGGAAATATGTATTCCCCCCTGCCCTCCCCACCTTTCCTTGAACCCTCAGTCAAGGTTCTCACACACCTGGGTGTGGCATTTTGAATTTCTCACAAGAAGTTTGAGGGCATTTGCAGCATATCCATTAGTTAACTGTCAGTTACAAGCCAGCATCTGAAAGGGGCTGGGCTACAGAACACCATTATGGGAATGAAAGTTTTTAAAAGAGCAAAAAGAGAGGAGAGTTTAATGTGTCATAAATGGTCTAAATATGACAAGCCCTGTGTACTGTCAGTGACTGTAAATGTGTAACAGAGATGATGTCAACCTAAACTATACAACCTGTCAGAGGCAGGATTTTGATACTATCGAAGCTGAGACAATCTGAGAGGACAGCGGTGAATCATCATATAAAAATAAATGGGCTTAAGAGAAGGGAAGGGAAACTTCCTTTTTAAAATGTTTAGTTGTATAGTGCGGGATGGAAAGTAATCCTAGAGTGTGAGCCATAACAGACTTTAAAACAGAATATTCAGAAATGTTTATGCAATGCAATGCTTTTTAATGATTAACTTCTGAACAAAATTAAACAAACCCACCATGATGGAGGAATAGAAGTTTTCTGTTGAATTGTATCTATAAAAAGGAGAGGAATATTGAATATCATCTATTATAACATGTTGGTCATTTGGGAATAGTCAGAAAACTACATATTCAGTAGGGTTGTGCACAAATTAATTTTTTCAATTTGATTTGTACCCGAATTGAATCACCCCCCAATTTGTTTCGGGTCCAGATCTGGCCAGTAGCACAGGGGCGATTTGTTTTCTCCACAAATCTCCCAAAACAGGTAGATTCGGGTACGAATAGTTTTGTACCCAAATCGATTCGCACAGACAGCAGGCACAGGCAGTGATTCTCTCAACAGCAGGAAGGGGATGAAAATAATTTTCTTCTCTTGTCCTCATTCAGGAAAGTGAAAGGAGGGGGAGCAGAGAATCCACTCCAGGCAGCAGGTAGGCAAGGCAAGGCAAAGCTCCTCTGGCTCTCTCGCTCTCTCTTCTTCCACGAGGCAGAAAGGCAGAATGGTGGCTGCCTGCCTCCTTAAGTACATTTGAAAACCCCTCCTTCGAACTCCCCCCACTCTTGTCCCTTTTTTGACCCTTCCCCTAGCCAATGCGGAGTCAGTCACCCCTGGCAACATAAGATTTGAATGGAAACGAGCCAACCTGGAACCAGGGGGAATCGCCAGCCAATCATTACACACTGTAAGTCACCCATAT
The DNA here is from genome assembly GCF_027244095.1 of Hemicordylus capensis. NCBI lineage: Eukaryota > Metazoa > Chordata > Lepidosauria > Squamata > Cordylidae > Hemicordylus > Hemicordylus capensis. Next base: position 68,238,720 of record NC_069657.1, read on the forward strand.
GAAGCTTGGAGGGCAGGCTATTTAAAAAACACACACACAACCCTGACACAAAATAGCAATAGCAATAGCAATAACATTTATATACCGCTCTATAGCTGGAAGCTCTCTAAGCGGTTTACAATGATTTAGCATATTGCCCCCCAACATTCTGGGTACTCATTTTACCGACCTTGGAAGGATGGAAGGCTGAGTCAACCTTGAGCCCCTGGTCAGGATTGAACTTGTAACCTTCTGGTTACAGGGCGGCAGTTTTACCACTGCGCCACCAGGGGCTCATGGAGATAGCAAGAAAAATTGCCACAAAATGGAGGTCTGAATCTACAAGTTTTTCAGGTCCGAAACCTGGGCGATTTGTTTTGGACCCGAATCTGGCTAGCAAGCACAGGGGTGATTTGTTTTGTCCACAAGTCACCTCAAACAGGTAGATTTGATTAACACATCAAACAGGTAGAACTGATTCACACATCCCTAATATTCAGTAGTTCACACTGTGATGTCCATACAAGGCAGGGCTGCACAACTTCAGCTCTCCTGCTGATGTTGGACTTCAACTCCCTTCATCCCCAGTCACAGTGGCCAATAGACAGGGATGTTGGGAGTTGTAGGCCAACATCTGTTGGAGGGCCAAAGTTGTGTAGCCCTGATAAGAGGCATACCTAACCCCTCTGCCCTCCATATCAGTTTAGATATTACCAAATTCTAGCCTCCAGGTTTCTAAAACTGTGTTTCTCAAAAGCTCCAATTTCCCCATTCAGTTTGCTAATTGGTACAAATGAAGTTTGGTACATACCCAGCTCTCGTTGGCCAAAAGTGTAGTTCAGGGTTGGGCTACTGTTCAAAAACATGAGACCTGCAATGGCATCTTCTGGAGAACCTGTGGGTGATGATTTTATGGGGGTGTTAAGAAGAGATCTCCTTGAAAAAGCTGACGTACTCTCTTGTATTGGAATGTTTTGGTTCATGTGGTACCTATTTTTTGTAGTCTGTTATGGTTGCCTTTACTGACATTGCAGTCAGTGAATCATTTTTAGGAGAGCTAGTATGACAGAGAAGCATTGGGTGACATCCAGACCTTTGGCATAGAGGTGTACCATTGGTGGAATCTTCTTCCATGAATGGAAGGAAATTTCCATTCATGCAAAGACTTATTTTGCTCATGCAAGTAACCCTTGTGTGGGAAGTACCACTTCCACTCATGAAAGCAGCTTTTGCTGGTCATGTATCACTGCACCAAAGGTCTAGATGTTATCCATTCTTTATCATGGTGTACACAAACATTTCTTTTTCCAGCTACAAGTCAAACAAGTTTTGCATGTTTCTGAAGCCCTATTAAAAATACCTATGAATAGAAATAATAGCAGGATTAGTGAGGACACCATGTTCACTGGTGCCCCATCATTTCACCTTCAGCTCCATGAGAAACTGTCTTCATAGTGAGGCAGGCCATCACAGCTTAAATTATGCATGCAGACTATGAAGCTCTTCTCACAATCCATGAAAAGAGTTTCTGTTGGGTCTGTGGGGAGAGCGGGCTGGAGCTGGCAGGGGGGAGCCATCATGGAGCTGGCAGGGGTGGTGGGAATTGGGGGCCGGCTGGCCCCCGGAAGTTCCAGGATGCCCTGTGCAAGTGTACGGGGCACCCTGGAGAGAACCCTGAGGCTGTGGGGGGTCTACTCAGGTCTACCCCGAGGCTGTCGGGGGTCTACTCGTGTGTTGCCATGTGCCGCAGCGACATACAAGCAACAAAATGAGGTTAATGGAGCGCTCACTCTGCTAACCTTATTTAAGGCCTGTGAGCCCAGTAGTTCTCACAATCACCCACTTTCTGTTGATTGTGGAAATAGCCTCTATATGTGAGAGCAAAAAAATCTGATGTTATGTACTTTGCAGGTGCAGGGAAGGCATCTCTCTTCCCCAGTTTGGTTTTCTTTTTCTCTTGACCACAATATAGCAAATATAAAGCACAGTTAAGCGTCTGTTACACTATTTTCTTTCCATTAAATGCATGCAGATCAATTTAGCTACATAATGAGAAATGCATTGTAAAATATCTGGGAAATCCTTTGGGGAGTAGATTCTCATTCAAATTAATCTCACTCTTCATCCTCAATCTTACATCTGCTGAAGTATGTTTCTCATTATGGTTTTGTGGAATTTCCGTTTACGGTAAGTTACAGGCTGCATTGGGGTGAGGTCATGTTGTTTATTTTGAATGGCTCCTTTATTAAAGAAATCTAATCCAGGAGCACCCTTAGAGAGCATTTGGTGCAACAGGATATTAAGTTAATCTCATCACAGGTTTACAGACAGTTACCTTTAACTATAGTCTAAATGTGCAGCTGTATCCAAAGTTTTCACATCCATGGGGATACAATAGGATTGTTCACACTCCTCTACTTCCCTGAGCAATATAAAGTTCCAAGGGCAGTACTTTACAGGGTCAGCTCCTTTGTAAGGGGAGAGTACTGGAGATATGTGGTGTTTTTGTAATGTCAGTTTACTTACAGCTATACAAGTTGAAGATGAGAGAACAGACACATACCCAGACAAGCAGCATCAGTCCCCCAAATTAATGCAACCTTGACACCCCCACGGTTTCTTCTTGCAAAATAACTGCAAAAATGAAGGTGACTTTATCTGCCAAACTATTTCTCTCCAGCCCTCACCAAAGCAAGAGGGATGTATCCAGTATCCACCAACTGTCGAAAGCCTTCCAGGCTCTTTTATGCAAATATCTTCTAGCATTCGATGTCCATTCAAGAAACATATTTATCTATTATCTTTTTTTTAAAAAAAAAAGAAAGAAAAGATCCTCTCCTCACTCAATGGCTATAACTTAAATTTTATTTATATAGACATTTTAGCTGGTTTTACTGTGGGCTGCCAAAGCTGACCAATTTTAACCTGCTGTTTTTATTTAATATTTTACTTTGTTTTGTTTCTATTCTGTTTCTATCTTTTAGATTTTGTTGCTGTTTTAATTTTTATGGTCATTTTGTATCAATGATTTTGTATAAATGGGTGCTAGTTTACAAGCTAAGAAGTGGACTATAAATAATTGTAGCAAGCCAACATAAATAAATACCAATATTACTGAAATATATGAATTCAAGAACACCACATGTCAGGTAGCTTGTGTCTGCAGGAGCCACAGAGGGACTCCCAACTGTTGGGTATGCTCACCTCTGATATCTTGTTGTGTATGCAGAACTTGAGCCAACAAGACAATCTTCATGCAGATTCTCTATGTGCAGAGATCCTTTGCTGACAAGTAGAGTCTATTTTGGGAACAGGAATTTGCCATCTTTTGTATATGTAATACTATTATCCTCCATTATCCCATATGATAAGCCAGCCTACCAATATAAATAAATTAGTTCCTGAAAACAGTAAAATGTCTAATAAACTATGAAGCTCTTCTCACGATCAGTGAAAAGAGCTTCTGGCGGGTCTGCGGGCAGCCTCCAAGCCCTGGGCCGCTGGATCGGCTGCCCACATGACTGCCGGCTCTGTGGGGATGGGAGGCCGCCTGGCCCCCGGAAGTTCCAGGATGCCCCACGCAAGTGTGCAGGGCATTCTGGAGAGACCCCTGAGGCTGGTAGGCTGGTTGCAGCCTCCTAGACAGGGGTCTACGGGGGACCTGACAATCAGTAAAAAATGAGGTTTCAACAATCAGTAGAAAGTGGGCTAGGTTTCCTTAGTCCACTTTCTACTGATTGTGGGAATAGCTTCAATGTGTTCATCTAAGCTTCTCAAAGCAAGGAAAACAATCTAAACAAGTTATTTAAATGTTAAAGGTTCACCCAATTTTTAGAATGACCAGCAGGCTAGCCTTTACAGACAAGCTGGTTCATAATTTTTTTTAAAAACCAACCAACCACAGTTTTCTTGCTTGGTAAAATATATTGGTTGCTTTTTCAATCAAGATCAAAATGTTCTGCAAAATGTAGGCTTTGAAGTAAATGACGAGGAAAAGGGAATATTTTTTAAAAGCAAAGAATTAAACCTATGTTCCCCATACAATGTATTCTTGAGACATTATTTGAGTCATTTCCAAGAATTCATTTTTGATTTACTGAATCAAACAAAATATTTTACACCAAATTATATTCAATTTTTCAGTTTTCTGGACAAAGATGTTTTATTACTCTGTTTATCAAATGGAAAACAAATCTGCACTTGCAGCATTTGGTTCATACAGTGCTCTATAAAATATATTAATTGTTTGAAATATTGACGACTGTAACATTCTGACAGCATACTTATAAAAAATATATATCTTGCACATGAGCATAAGTGAAGTAATATCCAATGACAGTGCTTAGCTGATCCCTACAATCTTAGCACAAAGTGGAAGTAGGTGTGGTTTAAACAGCTGGTTATAAGAACACAAAAGTGAATAGGACTGCCTCACCAGCTTTACACACACATATAAACAAACATACCCTGATCTGGCTCTAATCATGCTTTTAAAATGTATTTACACATCTGATTGTACCTGAATTTGGATTAGATAGATATTTAAGCATTTGGATGTATATGCAATGTACACAGATGTCTGCTTATACTTGTGGATCTTCTTACAAAATTGAAGCAACCTTGTTTCCTTACTTGGATATAACTTGATCAAGAATAGAGGACAACAGTGAAGATCTTCAATTTCTTTCCTTCCTGGCATGGTCTCCTCCATTAGGCAAGCATTAAAGCTATAATTCAGGGGACTGAAGGCTCTTGGATTTTTTTTAAAAAAGTGGCTTTGGGGCTGAGGAATAGAGTAAAAACTAGAGAGCAAATTTCAAGTAGCATTATAAGGCCTTGAACAGGTGTTGAGAGGATATATCACAGTTGATATATTCTGGGTCCATCCAATAGGTCCGTCCAGTGTCTTGCTCCCCTCAGATCCTGGGAGGATGGGTTACCATACACAGACGGGACAGGAATGAATGAAGGGAAGCGAAGAGTGAAAACAAACTATCAAAATATATCTGGGCTTATGTGGAATTAATTACCTTAAGCACTGAGATAATACTTAGAGACTAGAGTACCCACACATTAAGGAATAGGGAGAAAAATTTCCAGATCAGAAGACAGTGGTTCTGGACAGACTTGAGCCCCAAGAAACTGATGCTGTTGAAGGGGGAGAAAGAGATTGGCCAGTATTAGGGGAGGGGGGACAGCAACATCAGTCAAAGGGCTCTGCATGGGACTGCCCTTGAAGACTGTTTGGAAGCTTCAGCTGGTTCAGAATGCTGCTGCAAGGATGCTTGTGGGTGCAAGTCGCTTCATGAGTATTACACCCATCCTGCATCCGCTTCATTGGCTACCGGTCTGCTTCTGGGCTAGATTCAAGGTGCAGGTATTGATGGCTTGGGGCTGGGGTACCTGTCGGACTGGATTCACTCATATGAACCTGCCAGGGCCCTCTGCTCATCATCTCAGGCCCTGTTCATGACCCTGCCACTAACAGAAATCTGGTTGGCGGGGACCAGAGACAGGGCCTTTTCGGTTGTGGCCCCTCGGTTTTGGAATGTCCTCCCTGAAGTGCTTCACCATGCTCCCTCCCTCATTATTTTTTAAAAACATCTTAAAACACACCTTTTTAAGGAGGCTTTTTAATGCTCCATTATTATTTTGTTATATCTGGTAGGTTCTTTAGCTTCTTTAGCTTTTTATAATTTTCAGTTTTAATTTGAACCTAATAATTGTGGTTTTTAATCTGACTTTTTTAAAAAATAGTTAATTTTATTACTTTTATTGTATCTGTATCTATCTTATTGTTGTGAGCTGCCCTGAGCAGTAGTGCACCGGATGGGCGGGGTATAAATATTTTAAACAAATAAATAAGAAATAAATGTAATACAACTCAAGGTTTGCCAGTTGCTAATTCAGTTATACCGATATGCAAAAGCAGAAACTGTATAGAGAAGAAACAAATCAGTTATAGCAGATATCTTAGAGAGCGCCTTCTTTTACATGATCCCCACCGCACGTTAAGATCATCTGGAGAGGTCCGTCTCCAGTTACCACCGGTTCGTTCGCTCTGTAGCTGCTCCTGAGCTGGGGAATGCACTCCCAGCAAAAATTTGTAAACTTAATTCTTTACTGACCTTCAAGAAAGCCCTTAAAACCCATCTGTTTGGCCTGTCCTTTCAGGGTTTTTAATTAGTTTTAATTGTTTTAATGTTAACCTGGTTTTCAGGGTTTTAATTATTTTGATAGTTTAATTATTTTTAGATGTTTTTAAATTGGTGTTTATATTTGTATTTATGTTTTAATTGTTTTTAATGATTTCTGTTTTTTTATTGTAAACCGCCCCGAGCCAGCTCGGAAGGGCTGTATAAAAATCGAATAAATAAATAGATAAATAGATAAATAAATAAATAAATAAATAAATAACAGAAAGGCAGATATATACTCACTATAACCGAATGTTCAGTTCTTGCCTATAGGCACAAATACAGAAACCATGAATAATTTAAACTTGAGTCAATAGGAATTGGGGGGCTAGGCTCCCAACAACAACAAAGGTTCAAAAAATCAAGGGGAGCAGAAATGAGAGAAGAAAAGGACAGTACCTTATTCTCCAGCTCTTCAGCTCTCCAACAATGCCCCCATGCCCCAAACCCCGGAAATGGTAGAATATTCACCCTTTTTAAAAAAGAGAGAGCCACAAAACGGCTCTCTGCTGAAAAATGGTGGCTGGAAGTGACACTGGAAATAATTTCTGGGTCATTTCTGGCCACTCAGAACTGGATAGGTGAATTTCGTCTATGTGTCTAACCACGGATAATGAAACTGGGTCTAAGACTCAATCTGAGATAAGCAAAACCACTGATATGGAGTCTGTGGATAATGAGGGCCACCTATATTCACCAGAAAATCCTGTTAAGCACAAGAGTTATGAAAATAATATGCTTTCCTGTCCAGGAGAGGTTTCTTTTGAGTGGCTAGCAACTCATAGGTAGCATCCCTTAAAGCATGTATTTCTTCATATGCAAAGCAGGATATATGGCTCAAGTCTAATCTGTTTATGATTGTAGACCTACACAATCCACCTGTCATGAAAATGATGGCACAAAATGAAAAAAGGCAAGCTTGAATATTAATTTGGCTAATGGACAGCAAATGTAGAATAGTCATAAACAGAAAGTATTCAAAATAAAAAATCTATCAGGGACGCATGACAGGAGTCAGTGTTAGGTGCCAGCACTGAAATATGTACACAAATATAATTTATGCAGTGGGGTGGAAAGTGAGTTTGCAGATAACACTTAGTTTAGTCAGCTTGGCAAATAATGTCCCATGGGGCTACCAAAAGTAATAAATTCAAAAGAAATGCAATGCTGGACTGACAGGTGATTGACTATAACAAGGGGGGAAATTGAAATGACTTTACCATGTCATTTTTTGTGTGTCAGCGCTGCATGGAATTGCTTATTTAATTGGGGTAGCAGCAGTGTAGAGGAGTGCTTAACATTTTGCACCTGCACTGTTTACCCTATCTAATTTGCCCCCAAACAGTGGTGGCTCAAGGCCCCTGTGTGCCAGAGGCAAGGTGCCAAATACTGCCCCCTTGTTTGCACCTTCCTCTCCTTCTTCCCCCTTTTAAAAGCAGGGGGAGGGTATCTTGCAACCTCACTGGTGCCTCAATAATCTCCTGCCAGAGTCAACTGCTGCCTAACTTCTTCTCATGGAAGGGCTACCTCTAACCCAAAATTGCAATCAGCCCCATGGGGGTTGGAAAGGACAGGTACACCTTTAAAGGAAGAGGGAGGACTTGCAGGAAGGGGGGCAATTTAGACTGGGGAAATGGTGTGCAAAGAAAGCCCCCCCAGCACTGCTTCCTTTATCAAAGTAGTAAGGCCAGTGCTTTGAAATTAAAGAGGGAAAATGTTCATAGGATTGTAGCTTTAGAGCTCTCACAGTGCTGAATGAGGCTATTCACACATGCGTCCAAAATGGGGCTAAGGGAGCCCAGACCAGTTTTGCACGTGTGTGTGTGTGTGTGTGTGTGTGTATGTGTGAACTGCCAGGATCGGGCTGATCCTGGTGGCACCATAGTGGCAAACCCGCCTAGGGAGCCACCCTTTAAAATGAGGTTAAGGGAGCGAGTGCTCCCTTAACCCTGTTTTTCTGCTCGTGTGACAGCTGCAGCTGCAAACAGCCACTGCTGGCAGCCTTGGGGAGGGGAGGGGTGAGGTGCATGGCATTATTGGAGCCCCAGGGGCTGGGGCAGCGTAGAGCGGCACATCCTAGTACCCCCACCCTCGGAGCTGCTGGCAGTAGACGGTGCTTGTCTGGGTGGGCGATCTGCCCAACCAGGGATGGCAGAACGATCGTCTGTGGGGAGGTAAGTGCTTGTGGGCTTCCACCCTGAAAACCAGGTAGCCCTTTCTCACTGCTCGTGAGAAGGGCTCAGTGTCTCCACACAGTCTTGTACATAGCAGAAAGGTTACTGTGAAGTACTACTACTACTGCTATTATGAATATTTATATACTACTTCTCAACAAAATTCTCAAAGCAGTTTACATAGAAAAATAAATAATACATAAATAAGATGATCCCCTGTCCCCAAAGGGCTCACAAGTAGGTGGTACAGGCAGCAAACTGGCAGTCATCTCTGCAATCACAGCTGCAGTTTCCCCATATATGACACCTGATTCACAGCTGCCTTTCTCCATGTGGTCATGTGCCCCATACTTGAAAAAGTCAGAAGTGTGACTCAGTCTTTGATGGAAGCCGAGTGACCATCTGGGCTTTCTCACAGCCTGATACCTGGAGCTATCTAATTGGGCAAACCCACTAAACAAAGGAGAGCAGTTCCTGTTCAGGCCTTTCATCTTGGCCTTGTAGTTCTGCCCACCTCCCTTTTCTTCCACAAAATCAAATAGTAGTTACTTGTGTTGAACAGCTGGGTGAAGCATTTCAAATGTAATACTCAATGCCAGCAGTGTGAACCTTCACCCAAACTTCAATCTGAATCTGAATAGACTGTTGTGTTGACATTTGAAAGATAAGCTACTGTGAACATTCACTTCCTTATTTTATATTATCCTACATTTTCTGCACAGTTTAAGCGGGGGAGAAAATTCTATATTCTCAGAAAATAAACTTCAAGAGAGATTTTAAATGTTCCAATTGCTGAAATTCTTTGGGAAATCAGCCCACATTAGGATCATAAAAGGTGAGAAAACTGCCCCTGTTGAACTAGTCTTCTACACAGTGGTTAGAGGCATAAGAGCTCTTTTGCATCTGATCAATAACCCACTATCACAATATCAGCAGTGTTCTAAATAACCATGTAGAACTTAAGCATTTTACAGTTCCAGTGCAAAACAAATGCACAGCACATATAACAGGGTCCTAGGGTAAACTGATGGGAGTTTTGGTGTTAGAATCCGCCATCTTGAAAACATGTGATGGACATGCATATTATAAGCACCTCACCTTAAAAACTGTATTTTTATAAAGTGGACAAACAAGCTCCATTGCACCCAGACCCAAGGAGACACAGACACGAGATTCTTTGGTGAAATTGGCCACATTTATTGAGACATAGTTCTTTACGTGCCAACCTGGTGCTCAGCTGGGATTGGCGCTCCACCCACCACAGTGCAGTTCCTATAAGGCCGGCCGTGAGGGTGGCCGCCTTGACCCATATGACAATGGCGTTAGCACCTTGGCTCCAGGTGGCTCCCTCGCTCCAAGGCAGGTGCCGCCCTTCCTAGCCGACCTAAGGTCAGGTCTCTGTTACTAACGACGCCTCTCCGATGCTGCCAAGCCATATGGAAGGATGTCACTTTGCAGAGAAGAGGGGCTGTGTGGCATCCCTGATCTGTCAAGCCTCAAGGGATCCACTCCTCCTCCTTGAAGCCAAATGCTTACCTAAGGTGCATCACCGATTACAAAGCGGCTGGCTTTCCACAAATGGTAATCAAATACTATCATATGGATTTCATCCTAAACCCTTAATGTGAACTGATGTTGAAAGAAGCGGAAAGTAGGTACCATTAGTTCTGTCGGGAAATTTATTTTATTTTTATATTTATAAATTGTCTTTCATCTTGGGACCCTAATGCAGAATAGAAAAACTGAAAACAAAACAAATATATTAAGACATACAATAAAAGCACCTAAAAACAATGCAATGCAATTATCCAGTTGTAATACAACCAGTGCTTTTGAATTTATAAATAAATGATCTAGAAGTTGGGGTAAGCAGCAAGGTGGCTGAATTTGCAGGTGACACCAAACTGTTTAGGGTAGTGAAATCCCAAACTGATTGAATGGAGCTCCAAAAGGATCTTTCCAAACCGGGGGAGTGGGCAACAAAATGGCGGGCGCAGTTCACTGTAAGCAGATGTAAAATGATGCATATTGTGGCAAAAACCCTCCAACTTCACATATACGCTCATGGGGTTTGAGCAGTCAGTGATTGACCAGGAGCCTTTCCAGACCACAGGTGTTCCTGCAGGTTTTCTGTGAGGCTTTACTGCGAGTTTGAAGTTGCCACAAAAAATCAACGCAAAAAGTGGTTTGGTTTTTTTTACCTTGGATATAAATCAGGCTACACTCTAACGTGTGAATAAACACCACAGTTGTGTGTGAAGTGCTCCCTGACAGCTCTCAGGGACTTCAGGGTAAATTTGGCCAATATGTGAACAACCCACATCTCCAGCCATGGAGGGAGCCAAGCAGCAGCCCAGGTGCTGCCTCCATCTCACACACACACCAGCCCTGCCCCAAGTGTCTGACATCAGACGCAGGTAGTGTTTAGTGTTTAGGACTGATAAAAGGAAGCACTTGTTCACACAATGCATAATTAAGTCTATCAATGGATACTTGTCTGACGGCTATAGGCCACCACCTGCTTAAGAGGCAAGATGGCTCTAAATACCAGTTGCAGGGCAGCAACAGCAGGAGAGAGGGCACGCCCTCAGCTCTTGCCTGTGGGCTTCCCAAAGGCATCTGGAGGGCCACTGTGTGAAACAGGATGGACTAGATAGGCCTTGGGCCTGATTCAGCAGGGCTGTTCTTATGTTCTTATCATGGAACAAAAACAAGTGGCCAGTAAAACTCACTGCCCTTTCATTTATTCCACAGTACCAGAGATGATGATGGTGATAATGATGATGGTGATGATGATGATGATTGATGTATTTACTCATCATCCGATCTGAATGAAATAGGTTATACAAAGCCATTTTGTAAAAGCACTTGCACTCTGGGAATCATTAGCATGAGGGAGAGAAGTCTTGTGCTCATTAAGTGGATTTCATTGACATATTCTTTTATCTCAACTCAAAAGACCAAACTATGCTCTTATTTGCAATCATGCAGCATCTGAGAAGAAAGCAGACTAGAACTCATACCAGACACAAGTCTATTGCCTCTCTCAATATCTGTGCCTCCATGCTGTGCTGACCAGGGCAAACATTTAACCCTCAGAGTCAGAGATCAACCCAAACCTGCCCTGGCTTGACCCATGTGGACAACAATAGCAGCATATTTTCAAAAGCCTTCCCCTTAACTACACATCTACAATGATAATTAACTGGCTGTTTTAAAGCCTCATTGAAATCCACACTGTGGCTAAGGAATGTCAGAAGCAAGGCAGCTGCTCTTAGGAATCTCAGACTTTGATTAGTATTTTACCCATTTCATTCCTCTTTGTCTGCAGTCTTATTCTCTTGACGCCAAATTCAAATGGATTGATTGACCTAGAAAAACATGTCTCACTTGCAAACAGAGTACTTTATCTAAGAAAAGCAGTCTTCAAGCTAGTTCTAAAAGCTTCTGTTTTGATGGAAGGATCACAGTTCTGACATTTAACATGCTTATTAAATAATACAGAAAAGACCTGAGCTGATCATTGATGGGAATTTTGGTTTTTGTGTTTCTTAATTCAGAAGAAGGAAGTTAGGATAATGTTGTTTGGTTATAATGATTCTGATTATTATTTTGATTAAAGCTTTGTGTGCTGCTGGGCATAATTTTGCAAACTGCAACAGAGTACAACCCTGTGATTAAAAAAAGAAAAGAAAAAACCAGTATGGAACCACATAGAATTTGTTGTAAGTCTCCTGCACTGTTTGCATCTCAACACATTTGTATCTCGTTTGTATCTCATTTGTATTGTGTATCTCAACATCTCGTATCTTGTTTGTATCTCAACACGTTTGTATATCCAAGTTTACACTAAGTTACACGTGTAACTTAATTGGTGCAATTTAGCTGGTGCAAAGGCTAAAAATTGGCAGAGACGGGACAATAAGGTGTAAGGGAACACGGACCCAGCCACCAATTTAAGTCAATGGAGAGCAGCAACAACAACAACAACGACACCCCAACAATCTGCCACCTGAGATTACTACCTCATTGTGCCTCATGAAAGAGCCACCCCAGTGATGCTCTACTTCAACCATTGAAACTGCTAGCCAAACACTCATGAGCTCTTTTGTTTTTCAGGGTTGCAGTCTGGCCACATAGAGCTGAGCAAGTGTCATTACACACAGAGTTCCATTTCAACTTCTAGTGATGGTGGTGTGTGTGGAGATATTGCCTCTGTCATAAGAACATAAGAACAGCCCTGCTGGATCAGGCCCAAGGCCCATCTAGTCCAGCATCCTGTTTCGCACAGTGGCCCACCAGATGCCGCCGGAAGCCACAGGCATGAGTTGAAGGCATGCCCTCTCTCCTTCTGTTACTCCCCTACAACTGCTACTCAGAGGCATCCTGCCTTTGAGGCTGGAGGTGGCCTACAGCCCTCCGACTAGTAGTCGTTGATAGACCTCTCCTCCATGAAGTTATCCAAATGCTTCTTAAAGCCATCCAGGTCATTGGCTGTCACCACATCTTGTGGCAGAGAATTCCACAAGTGGATTATGTATTGTATGAAAAAGCACTTCCGTTTCTTGGTCCTAGATTTCCCCACAATCAATTTCATGGGATGACCCCTAGTTCTAGTGTTATGTGAGAGGGAGAAGAATTTGTCTCTCTCCACTTTCTCCACACCATGCATGATTTTATAGATCTCTATCATGTCTCCCTGCAGTCGTCTTTTTTCTAAACTAAAAAGCCCCAGGTGTTGTAGTCTTGCCTCATAAGAAAGGTGTTCTAGGCCCCTGATCATCTTGGTTGCCCTATTCTGCACTGTGCACTTTCGCCCCAACATGGGTGGTGGGTAGGGTAACCAGAATTGGAACAAGGGGGCTGCATGAATACTCAGATGGCACCACTGTTACTCAGTTCCTTGCTTGCAAATGCGGACTGAGCCTCCAGATACCATGTGTTGCAGCTGCTGACCATAGTTTGTTCTCTCTGTGCTCTCCACAGGTAGCCTTGCAACAGGTACAGAGGACAAGACCTTCCATATGTCCATGCTGTACAGAACATCACGGAAGCCCACAGGATGACCAGCAGCAGTGACCAGTGAGATCACAGCTGCTTCCTCTGAGACTGCCAGCTTACTTGTTGCAGACACTGCTGTAGTGTTGCAAGCTCCATAACAGGGGGTTATGTAGCAGGTGAAGCCCGATCCAACCTATACCTGCTACTGTGCCATCTGCCATGCAGTTTGCAAAGCCATGGGAACCCTGCTAGGATGAGATAGTTGTCAACTCCACTCATGTTTTTGTACAGATGCTGCTCAATAAAACATTTACTGTATGTTGTTTGTTACTTTCTTACCAGGGGTTAGCTGATAGGGGTTGACTTCTCTCCCCTGTCCCCACATACCCTGCCACATCCTACTGACCTAAGGAGAGGGCAAGGACTTCTCTGCTACCAGGGCTCAAAGCCTAAAAGCTTCCTGCTTGTATAGAACTCTCTGACCCATTGTTGTGAATAGGGAATGCTGCAGAAATGCTGCTTCCATATCCACTGAACAATGCTGGGACTTTTTAAATTTTCAATTCAATTCAATTCAATTCATTTATTTGGCATATTTGTATACCACCTGAAATGCAAGTCTCTGGGCAGTTTACAACAAAACAATATGAATAAAAAGGTTAAAACATTGCAACACTTAAAATTTAAAACAACGTTAAAACTATTGAAAACCATCAAACTATTAAAGCAGTATCTAAGGAAAAGCTTAGTCTTGCTTAGAAGTCTTCAGCAGCGCCTGACAAATCATGTCATCCATTGATTTTAGAGCCTGTGTAGATCCTATGTATCAAATAACAGCAATATGGAACACAGTTCGGTGAGCCAAATATGGAACACACCGATCTCACAATCAGTGACACACGAGCAAAAAAATGAGGTTAACGCAGCACCGCTCCATTAACCTCATTTAAGGGGAGGGGGAATTAGGTGGGCTAACCACCTTGGGACCACCGGACTCGCCTACGAGCCTGGTGGTTCCCACAATCCCTGGAAAGCAGAAAGGGAACCTGGTGGTTCTCACGATCCCACCCTCAGCCCGCTTTCCAGAGATCGTGGGAATAGCCTCATTGAATGGTGCCAGTTAGTCTTGATGGCTATAGGTTACCTCCAAGTTCAGAGGAAATATTCCTCTGAATCCCAGTTGCTGGGGAGCAATGGCAGGAGAGTGGGGTGCCTTCATCTTCATTCATTCATTCATTCATTCATCTTCTGCTGGTAGGCTACACAGAGGCATCTGGCTGGCCACTGTGGGAAACAGCATTCTGGCTTCCAACCACTTTGAGAACTTTGGTTGAAAAGCAGTAAAGAAATATTTGTAGCAGCAGCAGCAGTAGCAGCAGGGCTCTTATGTGCTGAGAAGTGGTACTCACCAAGAACCATTTCTATTCACAAATGTGTTAGCTTCATACTTAGTCTGTAACTCATCTTTCACTGCTCATGCCTATGGAATATATTTAATCAAAGCCTATCAAAAAAATCCCTACAAGGTGTATATTCAGACAGCACCACTGGCCTTCAGTTGTGAATAGTAATGTCTGACCAATCTCCAGCAGAGAGCACTGCACACATTTAAATAGAGATATATTCCAAAACTTAAATTATCTAGGATGACTAAAAGATCAGGACCCACAAATCACATAGCTCTGTGTACTGTAGAACTCTTGAGGAAGAATTGCTGGCACAACCAAATCGTGCTCATTTGCACTAATGAAAGTACAAAATGAATTGAGGAAGATATTGCAGGATGAGGTTCTAAAAACCTTTTAGGTTCATAGATAGAACCAGTTCCTGCTGGAGTTTCTTTGGAGTGATCAAGGTGCAGATGGCAATAATGGTACCAAGCATGCTCAAATACATCAATTTATCTATTCATTCACAAATATTCTTACTATTCCGGGTGAATGTGTCAACAAAGAGAATGTTAACAAACAGGGCAGTGTCTGTGAAGTAAGTGGAAGAATAGATTCATGCGGGGGGGGGCGGAAACCCTTCAAATGTTCTTGGAACAGAAGTGATTGTTGCTTTTGGCAGGAAGTGGAATGTCAAGGGATAGGAGAGTTGGACAACTGGTGTGGGTGAGGACAGAAGGACAGTCAAGAGTGTCTGTCAACAGTGTAGGCAGAGTAGGCTGGGCCTGAGGGAATGGTAGGTGGGAGAAGAATGGAGAGAAAAGAGAGCCACAGTGGATAAAGAGATCGGAGGACAAGATATAATTCGCAATCTTGGGACAGAAAGGGATGTTGTCTGGAAGAAGGTGAGCTGGCAAAGGATCCTTGGAGGCTGCTGGGGCCAAGGATGGTGTGCCAGAGACCAAAGGAATGATGAATTCTGTATCTGTGTATGAATGACCAGTCCTTTCATCTTAGAGCAACTAACTAGCGAGTCTTCTGTGGTACAATAAAAGAAAAAGAGCCACTAGCATTTGCTGGTTTCTCAGAGATTTGCTTAAATATGTCAGTCCTGAGTTCAAATCCATGTCCACTGCACAAGATATGTTGCTGTGAAGGTAACTGGTTTTACTATTGGCGTTTTGGAGGAGGCACTTGTCCCTTTGCCTGTAGGCATCCTTCTTTCCCTGAAGCAAAAAGGGTGAAGATAGGTGTAATAAGGGATCATAGTGCTGATGCTGGCAATGGGTGCTTCAATTCTGGGAGCCAGGCTTCGCGAGGCCCTATTCACACATTAAGATTAATACTTTTAAAATGAATGCATTGTGTTCACAGGTCCAGATCTGTACACAAGTACCATTATTCATACATTGGCCGCATTCATATGTATCGTGAAACCGGAGGTTGTCACACCCATGGTTAATTTTTGTAACCATGAATCGTATTGCAGATGTTCATCTAACCATAGCCCAGCAATCTCCGGTTTGAGGCTAGGGGAGCCACTTCCTTTTCCTGGCCTGCTGAGTCCACATCCCAGCAATTCCATAGTGCTTGCATAGTCAGACTGTTGGCAAGGCGTCTGCCAATGGCCACAATTTCCAAGGGGACGTGACCAGTGTGCCCATGCCTTTTGGGAATGAACAGACTTGTGTGGGGTCCCTGTTCTCTCTGGTTAATGATAGAGGTTTAACTCTGTGACCCCCTCCTCTCGAGACAACCCTTTCATGCCCCCAAAGGAGTAGTTGCCGCTCCATGTGTCTGGGCAGTACTGGGTGGGCAGACTAGGGAAACACTGGGACCAGGTATAGATCTTGACTCTTGTTCGAATTTCCTGGGTTTGGACCAGAGTTGCAGAGTATGCAGATTGGCTACCATGGGGAATTCTGGGAGAGGGGAGCCCCAATTATGAGCAATCCCAGGATAGTAGGGTTGCTATGCTTGGCAAAACCAAACATGAATATGTTCCAATGGATGACCAGAGCAGCAGAGAGCCTGCTAGGATGGAATCTTCATGGCAGTTGCCAAGGCAGGGAGAAGTGTTGCCAGAGGACCCGTCCTGCGGCTTGCTTGTGTCGAGCAATCCGACTGGATGGCACCTGCCATCTGGCCCACATGCATGTTTCCATGACCTTTCACTCTCATGAGAGTGTGGTCCTTGGGAGAAGGGGTATTGATGCACACTATAACCGATTCTGCCCCATCCCCATATAACCCTGGCAGGTTCTTCTCATGATTTGTGAATGGGTCTCTCCATGACCTTCCACTCTCATGAGAAAGTGGTCCACTCTGTAGCTGTACCCCTTCCCCAACCATATTGTTCAAAAAATAGAGCAGAGATATTAGAGAATTCCTGGGTGGGCCAGCCTTTTAAACCTGACCCCAGGTATTGCTGCCCTGCTGTATCTTATTTTTTCAGCAATCTAATCAAGTTGCCTGGTTTATGGTATGATTGCATGTGCTTGTGAACATACTTGTTCATCAATTTACTTTTGGTGAACAAAAATATATTGTGTCTGTCTTGCGATCTCATCCCCTTTTTCTTCTGAGCCCCAAGAGTGGGGAACAAGAGATGCAGTGGGAAGCAGGCATCCCCCAATGTGACTTTCCCTTTGACAGGCTTAGAAGCCCTCAGTGGGATGAGGTGGCAGCCCTGTTGTCAGGCAATGGCTTGAGCACTGGGGAGACAGGGGATGGGGAAAGTGCTTGAAGAGGAGGCCATCAAGAATTGTTGCAGGCATGGAGCGGGACCATTCCTGGGTGGGTCTGGGCTACACTCTCTATGATTTCAGTTCCAGAAACAGCACAAAACCATAGCTATGGCAGCATCTGCCACTTTCAAACCTCAGGTTGGAGCAGCAAAACTCACTACAGATTGAAGGTTCAAATTAGAGTTTGGTGAGGCAAACCACAGCTTGCTTTTGCTGCACACTGTGGTTTCACGCATTTTGACATACACAAATTCCAACCTCTGCCCATTCAACTCCGGTTTGGCATTACATGCCAATGTGGCCATTATGTCAAACAAAGGTACAGCAATACAATTCCTATCTACTGTGCATTCAAGGGACCTCTATCCAAGTTCACTTTTCATCCATCCATCCATCCATTCATTCGACTTCATTCATTTTCAAATGGAAGAAGATAGAATCATTCACACAAGAATGTATATAAGCAGGGGCGAAGCTACCGTTGGGTGGATGCATCCAAAGACCATGCACCACGTTGTCTCCAGAGCTGCCCCATCCTGTCTCAGGGGCTTCACACTACCTGATCTCCCCTGCCAGCCAGCCACTCCTGCTGCCACGCTCCCCTGCACTCTTGCCACCCACCTACATGGTAGCAAGCATGACTTGTCCCCATAGCTAAGCAAGGTCTGCCCTGATTGCATCTGAATGGGAGACTTGATGTGTGAGCACTGCAAGATATTCCGCTCAGGGGATGAAGCCGCTCTGGGAAGAGCAGAAGGTTTCAAGTTCCCTCCCTGGCTTCTCCAAGATAGGGCTAAGAGAGATTCCTGCCTGCAACCTTGGAGAAGCCGCTGCCAGTCTGTGAAGACAATACTGAGCTAGATGGACCAATGGTCTGACTCAGTATATGGCAGTTTCCTATGTTCCTATGTTCCTATGTACATACTCCTTCCAGCTTTCTCCTCATAGCATGCCATGCTGCTTCAGCCCACTACTACTTTCTAGCAGCTCAGGGTTCTGGCCCAGAGGCAATTGGTAATAAGGGCACATGTGCACCCTGTGTCTTCAGGACACATGTATGCTCTTCATTCCCAGGGTCACACCAGCTGGAGTGTGGCTCATGGGTGGTCGGAGGGTGCTGCTGCTGCCTCAAAGTGGGCATACTTTCTACCTCTTACACATATCAATACCAATAAACCAAAGCTGCAGCAGTTACTTGCCATTAATGATCCATTTTTTGCCTCTTTAAATATAATAAACTATACATAAGAACAGCCCTGCTGGATCAGGCCCAAGGCCCATCTAGTCCAGCATCCTGTTTCACACAGTGGCCCACAAGATGCCTCTGGGAAGCCCACAGGCAGGCACTGAGGCCATGCTCTCTCTCCTGCTGTTGCTCCCCTGCAACTGGTATTTAGAGGCATCTTAGGCTAGAGGTGGCCTATAGCCCTCAGAGTAGTAGCTACTGATAGATTTGTCCTCCATGAATTTATCTAAGTCCTTCTTAAAGCCATCCAGGCTCGTGGCTGTCACCTCATCTTGTGGCAGAGAATTCCATAGGTTAATTATGTATTGTGTGAATGAGTACTTCCTTTTGTCAGTCCAGAATTTCTTGGCAATCACTTTCATTGTGGTATATTATACATTTATTAGTTGGGTGATTGAGAGAAAGACACAGAGATAATGCAGCTGCTGCTGGGCTTTAGTTCTCATCTGATCTCTTGAATAAAAGGTCTCTTTTTATTTCACTTGCACTTCTTTTTTTCCCCTTTTTTCTTTTTTTGCAGGTGTGATATGAGAACAAAATCCTTGATCTACCCTTCATGAGACGACAGCAGGTGGGTTGAGTTGTGCAATTTCCCACAAGTATTTTGGCAGCTCCCAATGGTATTTCACCTCTGGCTCATCCCTCCTATCTGTGAAAGACAGAGAACTAACAAGCTACAACTGCCAGATGAAGTCAGAAGGCAATGCTGATAGCTGTTGCTGAATTGACTTCTGTACTCTTCTCCGTGTAGTTTTGATTTCTTTCTTTTATTGTACAATATATGTTATGCTGTTAACATCACCTGCTGTGCCTTCGTTCGAGGACTCGGAAGAGGAGTGGGAGGCAGTGAATTTACCTGAGGACCCTGAGGGCCCACTTTGTGATCAGAGGGAGGAGGCACTCAGGATGGGCCAGGTGGAAGGCTTGGTGAAGGAGGAGCAAGCAATGCGGAGTGATGAATCCCAGGAGGAACTCTCACTGCCGGTGTTATCTCCCAGAGCATGCCGGCGTGAGAAGAAGCATGACCAGGACAGGGAGTTGAGATGCAGCTGCCACTTGCAGTGTGCACGCAACTGATGAAGGGCGGCCGACTGGACGGAGCACTGCTTGATTCCAGCTGGCAATCTGCTATAAATTCTGCAGCTTCACTCTGGACAGGCTGCTCAAGACAACTCGTCAACAGCCTTGATACCTCTTTGTGAGACGGCGGTGGCATATGCCTTGGAACCTCGACTCTGAACCCTTGGGATCTGACACTGGATGGAGCCTCTTGCCTGCTTGGACGTATTGTAGAACCAGAGACATCTCTTCACCTGCTACTGCATTGTAAATTAGGGATGGCTCATTGAGTGTGGCAGGTTTACGACATCACCCAGTCGGCCACTATAAGATGCAGAATTGCTGGACTTGATGGCCCTTTGGTCTGATGCAGTACCAGGCCAGGGCCTCCTCTCCTTCAGAGGTATAGCAAGGTTGCAGTGGGTCCCGAGATAAGAAGCAAAGATGGGCTCCTGGGGCCTCCCACCTTCTCCTTCTCTCCTCCCTTGTGTCTTTGCTGCAGAAGGCATCATGTAAAGGACATCAGGAAAAAAAAAACCATTCTCAGGACATCCTTCCTCTCATTCATAGGCAATTAATATTACCCACTCCCCATACATACAGACATTTTCATACCCACACTTGTGCACATTCACCCCCTGTCTCAGAAATATTTTTAACATATATAACTACTACAGTCAACTCATATATTAGTTTTTAGTTTTTATAACTCGCAGTTTTTAGCTTTTTTTTTAAATTGAACTTTATACTAATGGTGGTTTTAAACCTGATTTTTAACTTGTTTACTCAATGTGGTTAATTTTATTACTTTTATTGTATATTGTATCTATTTTATTGTTGTGAGCTGCCTCAAGCAGTAGTGTACTGGAGGGGTGGGTTATAAATATTTTAATAACAACAACAACAAAATTTTAAAAAAACATCCATATAGTATCAACAGTAAAGTTTGAAGGATGAGTTCTCACCCTACCGGCAGGCCTGCCTCCTTCCGGGGCCCAGGGATATTTATCCCAGCACTTGTTCAATTATAGCTACACCCCTGTTCTCCTTATGTGCGTAGACCTATAGGAAAAATGATTTGTCGGTAAACTATATAAAATAGCAGTATCTCAATATATCCTTCAATATGAGGAAAGCTCCTAATTGTTAGCGTTCTTTTTGCAGGCAGTGAAGCAGCAGTGCCAAAGGAAGCTTGTTAATAAGGAACCTAGACTTTATCAACACATAATGAAATAGCTACAACCCAGAAACAAATGCTTCTTTACTTGGCTGCTGTTAGGCGAGCTATGAGAATATCAGTTCATGAGCTCATAAAGCAGGAACTTTAAAATAGAGAATCAACAGACTCCCAGTCTTTCCTGTTTCCTGCCCAACAGCTCTCCTACAGGGACTAAGCATCGCTCCTAACTGATTTCTTCCTGGCTTGTTATAACCTAATTCCCCAGCTCACTCTAGCTGTCATTGTAAGCTAATGGAGCAAGCTGGGCACTCCCATGAGGCTATTCTCGAGCTTGACTCTGCTCCCCTCTGCCAAACTAAACTTTGTAATAGATGTTCCCAGTTCTCCGTACTCTGTTCAATGAATCCCATGAATGCTTGGCTGAGCAACCACAAGTTTGACCCCAATTACATTAGTATGTTTTCTTGACAAATTAATGGCCAGTGGGCTATTTACCACCCCTTATTTACTCTTCCAAAGGGCTGCCAGCCCAGCGGCCTGTCAGAGACCAGGCTGAATCAAAGCTGATGTACTGATAAAGAATCTCTGGAGGTATCTTCATTTTAATCTGTCCCCTAAGGTAATATGAGAATAAAATAGGACTATTTAAATATTTGAAGCCAAATTTAATCCACACTGGTAATGATCAAATCCACTGATTGTTGAGCTGCACTTTTTAAAATGTGCTGATCAAAGAAGTGCACACTATCATAATATACTAGACTGTAATAAAAACATTAGAAAACACTACCTATACTTGCAAAATAACACCACTGGTATGGAGATCTTTGCATGATGTGACCGACATGGATAACCAACGCTGCTTCTCCAACAATGGGAAATAATTGGGGGGTTGTGGTAATTCAACACTGATACTGCATCAAAGATCCACTCTCTTTGCAGAACTGATTGAATTAAAATGTTTATATACAGGATTTAAAAAAATCACAAAAATATTTACATAGCAAAACAGGTGAGGAGATGGTTCCCTGTCCCAAGGTGTTCACAGTCTTAAAAAAGAAAAGAAAAAGACCAAGAATACATCAACAGCAGCCACTAGGAGGGATGTTATGCTGGGCTGAAAAAAGACTGCTGTTAGCAACCTACTGGAGATAAACGAGTCACCACTTTGAAAGTTAAGCCATGGTGCAGCCAATATCTATCTATCTATCTATCTATCTATCTATCTATCTATCTATCTATCTATCTATCTATCTATCCTTTCTCTGTGTAAACCGCCCTGAGCCATTTTTGGAAGGGCGGTATAGAAATCGAATGAATGAATGAATGAATGAATGAATGAACGAACGAACCTGCCTAGAGAGCAGGAGGCTGTTGGTTCGAATTCCTGCTGGTGTGTTTCCCAGAATATGGGAAACTCCTATATCGGACGGGCAGTAGCAATGTAGGAAGCTGCTGAAAGGCATCATCTCATACTGCACAGGAAAAGGCAATAGTAAACCACTCCCATATTCTACTAAGAAAACCACATGGCTCTGTGGTCTCCAGGAGTCCACATCGACTCAATGGCACAACCTTTCATTTCCTACTTTGAAAGTTATGTCTTTGTCCTGTTAGCAGGGCCCAGAAGGCTCTATTACATATTATACATAAGAACATAAGAACATAAAAATAGCCCTGCTGGATCAAGTACAAGGCCCATCTACTCCAGCATCCTGTTTCACAGTGGCCCACCAGATTACTCTGTGGAGCCCACAGGAAAGAAGTATGTGCATGCCCTTTCTCCTGCTGTTGCTCCTGTGCAACTGATATTGAGAGGCATCGCACCACTAGTCTGGTGGCTGTGGGCCATCTCCAGCCTGAGGCATCATGCCTCTCAGGCTGGAGATGGCCCACAGCCACCAGACTAGTAGCCATTGATAGACATGTCCTCCATGAATCTGTCCAAGCCCCTTTTAAAGCCATCCAAGCTGGTGGCCATCACCACATTCCATGGCAAGGAATTCCAAAGATTAATTATGCGCTGTGTGAAAAAGTACTTCTGCTTGTTGGTCCTAAATTTCTCGACCTTCGGTTCCATGAGGTAACTTCTGGTTCTAGTGTTGTGAGAGAAAGAGAAAAATTTCTCTGTCTACCCTGTCCACTCCATGCATAATTTTATACACTTTGATCATGTCTCCCCTTACTCACCTCTTTTCCAAGGTAAAGAGCCCCAGATGCTGTAGCCTAGTCTCATAAGGAAGGTGCTCCGGGCCCCTGATCATTTTGGTTGCCTTCTTCTGCACCTTTTCCAGTTCTATAATATCCTTCTTAAGATACAGTGACCAAAGCTGTACACAGTACTCCAGATGTGGCTGCACCATAGATTTGTATAAGGGCATTATAATATTAGCATTTTTATTTCCAAACCCCTTCCTAATGATTCCTAGCATGAAATTAGTTTTTTTCACAGCTGCTGCACACTGAGACAACACTTTCAATGTGCTGTCCACCATGACCCAAAGATCTCTCTCTTAGTCAGTAAACAACAGCTCAGATCCCATCAGTGTTTATGTGAAGTTAGTGTTTTTTGCCCCAGTGTGCATCACTTTACACTTGCTTACATTGAACCACATTTTCCATTTTGTCCCCCAGTTTAAAGAGATCTTTTTGGAGCTCCTCACAAACAATCTGTTGTGGATTTCACTACCCTAAATAGTTTATGTCATCTGCAGATTTGGCTACTTTGCTGGTCACCCCAACTTCTAGATTGAACAAGTTCAAGAGCACTGGTCCCAGTACCGAGCACTGGGGTACCCCACTTCCTACCTTCCTCCATTGTGAAAACTGTCTATTTATTCCTACTCTCTGTTTCCTGTCCTTCAACCAGTTACCGATTCACACATGAACCTGTCCCCTTATTCCATGAATGCTAAGTTTACTCAAGAGCTTTTGGTGGGGAACTCTATCAAAAGCTTTTTAGAAGTCCAAATATACTATGTCAACCATGTCACCTTTATCCACATGCCTGCTGACATTCTCAAAGAACTCCATACATACAAGCTACCATCATCTCCTAGATGAGCAGAATGGGCTGATGGAATCTTCCCATGCACTGTAATCTCCATTGTGGTAACAGCCTGGCAGAGGAATTCGATCTCCAAACTGCTCAGAACATGAAGCAATGTATTATTGCTCTTAATTCAAGTTGGAATATAGGCATTAGTGGCCAACAACCAGATTAACAAAATATATCCTCAGGGATATATTTTCAGGAGTCACAGTCAGTTTCAGAGCGAAGGGAAGATTTTAAAAAGTCTCTCCCTCGTAGCATTCATGGCACCAGTGCTTTGTTCATCTGGATGTCGGCCAGTCTTTGCATCCATGCTGAACAATGTGAAAAAATGGTTCCTTTGCCTGGCTGCAGTACAGCAGCAGGTTGATCAGGATGGGAGGGAAATCAAATAACCATGATATGTATGGTTTTGTAAAAACTGCTATTTGGAACTGACAGTGTGGATGGATTTTAATGCAACATGGATAAATTCATTAATATATATGATAGAAAGATTTATTTATTTTTTATTGATTTGGAAAATCACATTCATTTTAAAAAATAGATATTTATATACCACTCTTCAATCAAAGTTTTCAAAGTGGTTCACATTGAAAAATAAATACAGTAATACATAAATAAGATGGTCCCCTGCCCCCAAATGGTTCACAGTCTAAAAAGAAACATAAGGCAGATACCAGCAACAGCCACTGGAGGGATGCTGTGCTGGGGTTGGATAAGGCCAATTGTTCTCCCACTGCTAAATATAAGAGAATCACCATTTGAAAAGGTGTTAGCATTTTGTTAGTCATTCTTTTTTTTTTCCATTCATTTTTTGTAACTCCCATCCATTTTCATTTTCCAATCTCCATAGATTCTAATGGTAATTGGGCAAAGGGGCACCTTTCAAAGAGATGATTCTCTTATATGGTGGAGGGAGGTGGAACTGAGATTGTCCCTATTCAGCTCAGTACAGCATTCCTCCAGTGGCTGTTGCTGGTGTCTACCTTGTGTTTCTTTTTGATTGTAAGTCTTCTGGAGACAGGGAGAGGAGAGCTGGTCTTGTAGTTGCAAGCATGACTTGTCCCCTTAGCTAAGCAGGGTCCACATGTGACCCTGTAAGGGAGACCACATGTGAGCACTGTAAGATATTCTCCTCAGGGGATGGAGCCACTCTGGGAAGAGCAGAAGGTGTCAAGTTCCCTCCCTGGCTTCTCCAAAATAGGGCTGAGAGAGATTCCTGCCTGCAACCTTGGAGAAGCTGTTGCCAGTCTGTGTAGACAATACTGAGCTAGATAGACCAATGGTCTGACTCAGTATATGACTATGTTCCTAACCACCTTCTTCTTATACGTTTTCTACCTAAACCACTTAGAGAACCTTTTCTTTGAAAAGAAGGATGATGATGATGATGATGACGACGATGATGATTAATGAGTGAAAATGGAATCAAGTGAGCTCCATTTCATTCGTGTTTTATTTGTTCTTGTTGAGGGTCACACTACTTGGGGTAGGGATGTGCAAAGGTTTTGATCTTGAAACAGCCATTTCAAGTGTTTCGAGTTTGAAACAAATCACCTTTAGCATAAAGGGCTTCTTTTGAGCATGAAACAAAATAGTCCTGTTCTGACTCAAAATGTTTTGAGCTCCATTTTAGAGGTTGGTTTACCCCTTTCTGATTGGTTTTCTGGCACTGGCTGGGGTTCTGTGCTGAGACATCCCCCTCCCCCATCTTTTGCAGCCCCAAGCTGCACCACCTTTGCTGCCGCTGTGTGCCTTTTTCTATTTTGATTTTTTGGCGGGTGATTAGGTGTCCACCCACCTGGCACCCACCTGCCCTACCCCCAGCTGTTGAGTCCCAGAGTGTCTGCTCAGCTCAAGTGCCTCCGAGAATCGCTCCTGGCCAGACTCCAGCTGAAGACACTGGTTGCTGGGAAGTAAATATCCCAACCTTGGCCAAAAAAGGAATTTTCAAAATGTATTTAAGGGACTGGGAGGCCAGAGCTCTCTCTTACAATGTACCTCTCAAGCAGGAAGGATCAGCAGCACAGTGTGAGACTAGTGGACTGGGGCTTGCTTGTGTGGAGAGAGAGACAAAGAGTGTCTGTGGCTTATCTGTTTCTCTCTTTTTCTTTCTTTGCAGTGCCAGGAAAAAACAATTTTTTTCTATTTGTTTTTAACTGTAAAAGCAGCCTCGGTGGCTTTAACTGGGTGCTGCTGTGGACTTTTTGTTCTTGTGTGGATTTCTTCTTCTTGTAGCCAGCTCCCAGTGGCTTTAATAACTGGGGTGTTGTGCGGAGACTCCCCCCCCCCCTTTGCAGCCTAAGCTGCACCACCTTTGCTGCCACGGTGTATCTGCTCAGCCCAAATGCCTTCAAGAGCAGCACCAAACCACACTCCAGCAGAAGGCACCGGTCACTGGAAAGTAAGCACCACAACCTTGGCCAGGTTAGATTTCTTTAAATAGGCCCTAGTTTGGGGAAGCGTTTAGGGTCTAGCTAGGTGCCTCATCTCATCACCCAGGCCATTGCTGAGATGATGGCTTTGGACGATCAGCCATTCCAGGTGGTGAAGAACTCCGGCTTCCACCAGCTGCTCCTACTGCTTTTCCCCAACTATAAAATCCCCTCATGCACCACCTTCAGCAGGCAGGTGGTGCCCTCCGTGTTCTGGTCATGCAGGGAGGCTGTGTCAGCACTGCTGTACACAGCAGCACCTCACCCCAGCATGCACTTCACTGTGAATCTGTGGACCAGCCACAGTGGGCTGCACACTGCTTTCCTGTCCCTCACAGTGCACTGGTGGGGGAAGGAGAGCAAGGAGACATCTGCTTGCGTGGTGTGGCGTGGCCAGACCCTCCCATGCAGCAAAGTACAGGTGGGCTCTGCTGCATGTGCTGGAGGTAGTAGACACTGACCACACAGCAGATGAGCTGTCAGTGGCCACTGATTGCCAGCTGAAGGGATGGCTGTCCAGGCTGCCAAACCTTCACTGAGAGCTCATGCTGAACAACCATGTTCTTAACATAGTTAATGCAGCTGAGCAGCTCCAGCTTATGTCTGTCCATTGTATGACAGACTCTGAACCTGTTCAAAAGGCACACGGCCTTTCTGGGGCTAAGGTCAGATGCTGGGAGGTGCTAGAGGTGCTGAGCACCAGCCTGCTGCTTCCATGGCTGCTCTTGTGGAGAAGGGCTTAGACAAATTCACGGAGGGCAGGTCTATCATTGGCTACTAGTCTAGTGGCTATAGGCCACCTCCAGCCTCAGAGGAAAGCCTCCTCTAAATACCCGTTGCAGGGGAGCAACAGCTAGAGAGAGGGCATGTGTGCCTGTGTGCTTCTCAGGGGGATCTTGTGGGCAACTGTATAAAATACAATACTGGACTGGATGGGCTTTGGGACTGATCCAGCAGGACTGTTCTTATGTTCTTAGGTGCCACAAGACAGCAGCTTACCTCCCCCAGAGCGAAAAGGGTCGTTCCACCTCAGCATTTCACCTAGTGGTTCACAGAGAGCTAACTTGGTGCCTTGCCAGGGGA
The DNA here is from genome assembly GCF_027244095.1 of Hemicordylus capensis. Lineage (NCBI taxonomy): Eukaryota > Metazoa > Chordata > Lepidosauria > Squamata > Cordylidae > Hemicordylus > Hemicordylus capensis. Next base: position 68,266,264 of record NC_069657.1, read on the forward strand.
ACAAGAGGAGCCCACCAAGCCCCGCAGCAGTGCTGAGCACTGTGTTCAGCAGTACCTGCAAGAGCTGGTGGTAGGCTGGGAGATGGTGCAGATCCAGTTTGGGACAATGCATCACCAGGTCGGGCCAGACTTTGTGATGGTTGCTGGGCTGTTCCTCTCATGCTTGACAAACAGCACCCAGAGCAAGAGGGTGTTCTCCATGGCTGGGGACGCGGTGTCACCCCATCACTCACACTTGGAGTGGCTGTTCTTCCTGAAGGTCAACATCCCCCTGCTGGGCTATCTAGAGCTGGCCACCCACTCCAAAGCCACTGGCAGCTCACCCTGTTCTTTTGTTAGGCCAGTTTGCTGTTTGCTGGGGGAAGGCAGGAGCCTTGGGCTACAATCTCCACTGCAAGAGGAGTCCAGACACTCTGCCCATCTTTTTCCTACCTTCCCAACTCTTGTACTGTGAACCAGAGGAAGGAGAGAGGGAGGAGCTGTAGCAAGCCAGCCAGAGCAGTGAGAAACAACCAGAATAGGGGAACTGTTGTGAAAGACAGAAAATGAGAGCCTGGCAGCCTTTGGCCTTAAAGGTGTAAGGACTAATTTTTGCATTGCGTTGGCACCCCCCTCCCCAGACTCTAGAGTACATGTAAAGGCCCTGACTGCTCCCCAACAAGCCCCATAGAGTCCTCTCCTTACAGTTCCAAAGGAATCCATATCCCCAGTTTGCTCATTTTCTGAATGGTGTTTATTAATGATTCTTATAAACTCTTATTTTCAGAAAGCTCAGAGTGGCTTATTTTGGTCTCCCCATGACCTCCCACTCAGGCAGTCACCAGGACCACACCCATGCAGCATTGATACTGCTGCAGCAATGGGTGCTCCCAGAACATTCACAATGCCTAGACATTGGTTTACCCTCTTACTCACATAGGTGGTTTCCTCCAGGGCAGGATTATAGATACATGAGAAGGGTGGTACAGGAAGTTTTCACTACTGCTGTATTTGTTTTGTACAGTGATAAACGATTTCTGCCTTCAGGGCTCTGACCCAAGCACCGTTTACCAAGACGCTACTCATCCTGGGGGAGAAAGTACGAGCTACTATAATGACCTTGTGCTTGTAACACAAAAATGTGGAACCATTTGGCTAATCATTTGAATATGGAATTAAATAGGTATGGATTATTCATTTGCATAGACACAGTGCTAGAACTCGAACAAAAACTGCTGAAGGACCTCCACTATGCTGGACTTTCTAAAAAGATTAATATCTTCACTTGCAAAGAATAATAGGGATGGTTTGCTTAAGCCATCTGACTTGTTCTACTTAACTTCTTGCGCAGAAATCCTGGTATGGTTGTGCTACTTTGGAATTTGGATGTGTGATCCCCTGACCAAACTCCCCAAATGGGTCTGAACTTGAAGCCATCTCCTTTGAACATGAACACATGAAGATGCCAGAGATGTAGTTATAATTGATAAATGTCCCTAGACCCCTGAGGAAGGGGCCCCCCGCCGGCTGGGTGATAGACTGCTTGCTCTTTGCTCTTCACTGTTGATATTGAGGCTATTCTCACAATTGGGGGGGGGAGGGCTAAAGGACCCTAGCCTGGTTTTCTCCCACTGAGAGAACCACCAGGCCCGCAGGCGAGCCCGGTGGTTCTCTGGTGGCTAGTCGGCCAAAGAAGCCCTCCCCTTAAACAGGGTTAGTGGCGCAAGCATTCCACTAACCCCGTTTTGTCAATCATGAGTCACTGTGGCACGGCTCTGCGCTGCAGTAACTCATGAGGAGACCTCAATTGGGAGGCTAAAACAAGGCTCTCAGTGTCAGAGACTCCCTAGGATGCCCTTTGTACTCGCATGGGGCAGCCTGGGACTTCCGGGGCCTGAGCAGGCCCCGATCTCTGCAGCCCCTACCGGCTCCATGATGGAGCCGGTGGTTGTGTGGGCAGCCAATCCGGCCACCCAGCAACGAGCAGGTGCTCGTCTGTGGGGAGAGTGGGCTAAGCCTGCTCTCCCTGCAGAACCCTCTCACGTTCTACACACAGATCGTGTGTAGATCCTCACTGTATGGCTAGATGAGGGGATTGTATATATGCAGGTGTATATGTTAAGAAATGTTTCTGAACCTGTGGGTGTGTGTGTGTGTGTGTGTGTGTGTGTGTGTGTGTGTGTGTGTGAGAGAGAGAGAGAGAGAGAGAGAGAGAGAGAGAGAGAGAGAGAGAGAGAGAGAGAGAGAGAGAGAATGTCTGCATGCATGGGGAGTGTGTTATGATATTTGCATATGTGTGAGAGAAAGGGCGTGCTGAGAATGTTTTGTTTTTCACTATGCCCATACAATTCTTCTGCAGCTAAGACATGGGAGAAGGGGAGATGAAGAAGTGGGGGCAAGGACCCGTCTTCACTTCTTGTCCCAGAGCCCAGTCTGATCTTACTACATGCCTGGAAGATGCCTTGTACTATTGGTAAATCTTGCTCAGTATTGTGAATGCTGACTAGTAGCAGCTCTCCAAGGTTTCAGGCGGGGGTCTTTCCTACCTCTGTCTGGAAATGCCAGAGATTGAACCTGAGACCTTTTGCATGTCATCACTGGGTGCCATAGCTCTTTGAGGATTACACTGCACATGTCTAGCTATCTAAATATCTGATGGACATAAACAAAGCATGATGTTATGACACCACCTAAATTCATGGGAATCAGTCTAGCTTATCACCACATTTTAGAACTGGAGGCTTCCATGTGGAAATCTGAGTTGGATAAGGAGTTGGATGTGCAAATGGGCACTGCATGTTTGAATCCAGTTCCTAGTCCCTAAAGCATGGGAGCCTTCTTTAGATAATTGTAATAATGTCTAGCGACCATAGAATAATGGCTAAAAGACTAAACTATGAATCAGAAACTTCCCCTAAATCTTATATCTACCATGAATTCACAAGGTGTCTTTAGACAAGCTAAAGCTATTCTCTCGGCCTTAACTCACCTCCTTTTGGGTTGGGTGGACTGCTTTGGAAGGTTTGCTGCTATTGCTGTGGCTCGTTGTCTGCTACTCTGTTTGTTGGTCTCTTTCTTTTTGCTGTTCTTTTAAAGGTTTTCTCCTCATTTTGATAGTTTTTAGTTGTATATGTATGTATTTTAATTTTTTTAAATTGCTGATAACCAACTCGAGAGCCTTGTTGGTGGAAAGGCAGAATATCAATTTCAAGGTTTATTTATTTATTTGAAATATTTATATCCTGCCCCTCCGCCACGCTGCTGCACAATGCAAATTACAGTGAAACACAATAATCCCATCCGCACAACTATGTATACCTGGCTACAGCCTCCGACCTGGGGTATGCATGGTTGTGTGAATGGGCATGCATGCACACTGTACATGCATGCCCATTCACACAACCATGCATACCTAAGTCAGAGGCTGTACATGGCATACATGGAATATATGGTCATGTGAATACATGGTTGTGTGAATGGGGTAACTACTATACAACAATAAACCACAATAAAACAATAAAACAATAAAAGGCAATGAAAACACATAAAGTGTTACCACGCTTTTCCCATTTGCAACCATGGGAAGAAATATGGTAACACTTCAAGCACTACCACCCACTCTCTCCAGTCTTGCCACTGCTTTTGGGTTCACAGCAACAGTGTCACAAGCCCAACTATTTACGTAGGTGTGTATCATGTAAGCCATAATAGATAAATGCATGTTAAATTGTATTATTGCCAGCTGTCCACACGGGTGCATTTTATGCTGCTTTCTGCTAAATGGCCAACTGGTGGCTACTTCGTTTTGACCTATAGGCATTGCCCTTGAAGGAATTTGGGTTGGGCACTGCATGCACTGTTGAATTTGTTAGAGAGCTCAGGAGGGGAGATTTATCTGCCCCGACTACAGCAGAAGTGCACAGGTAAGGGAGCATGTCTGGAGACATGGAGTTCAAGTTCCAAATAAAGTAGTTTGTTTAGGAAGTCCATCACGTAGATAGATTAAGACCTACATGCCTCATTGCTAGCTACATACAAGAAGGGGAAGAGAGAAGAAGGAAGACACTCTCTCAGATGAGGGAATGAAACCTGAGACTATCAGTCTAACAAAGGGGAAGATGAGTAGAGAAAGCCCCTAGTGGTCAATAGGGCTGCTGGTGCTACGAGTCGATGCCATGAAGGAGCTGCATCTCCCAGCAGAATCAAGGCCAATATTTATTTCTATAGAATGTGACTTAGAAGTGTTTATAGTAGGGCCAGCTTAAAAAAAATAGCATCTCTCCACTTTAAATCTGTCATTGGTTTGTAATAATTAAACTTTGTGTGTATATGTATGAATATGTGCACTTTTTGTTCTAAAATAGACTGAAATAGCTGTATTAAAAAAAAGTTCCCCTCTGAGAACTAGACTACAGTGAGGAATTCATGGAGGGAAACAATTTGAGAATTAATTTATTTTTTCAGTGAGGCTGGCACCTATTTAAAAGCTAATTAAGAGAAGCTGTGTATGACTTCTGTTCCATGTTGAAGTGAATTTGCCTTTTATAAAACTGCTTAACCTATAAACTCAAATGTAGCCTGTAACTTCATTTAACAAATGGCTTTCCTGCTTAATTTGTTTTTCGGTCTTTACATATTTAAAACACTGGCCCTCTGAGGAGAATGCTGGCTGGCTGCCATTTCATCATGAAAAGCCACCAAAATTTGTGAAGTAAATAATTGTAACGAGTTTATCAGCCCTCCTATGTTACAACATGTTGAATCATTCAAACAAAACAAAATTAATGCCTTTTAAAAGAATTACAGGGCTAGCCAAATATACTGAAGATTCTGCTTAACACACGTTCTGTGGTATAACCCTGAGTTCCTGACAAGAATGTCCCTTCATATTAAGGCAATTGGTTTTTTCCTGTAGCTAACATTTCAAAATGCTCACACTCTTCACTAAAAAGGACAGACTATACAGGGAAGCATCCTGAGGATGAAAGACATTCAGTTCACACAAGGCACAATTTTTGCTGATCGTTCTCTGCTCTGCAGCTCCCTGTGTCTGCTGAAAATATCCCTGAGGGCTGGAAATGTAGATGCAGAGGAAAGGGAGACTGATAAAAGTCATCTCTCCCTTCCTTGCATGAGTGGAATGTCTTCCATTCACAGAAATCTTAGTCTAGATGCTGCCCACTATCTTATTATCTCACTTACAGAAACAAGCTTTGTATGCTGCAGGTCCTGAGTCCAGTCCCTAGTATATATTGGCTGAGTTCAGACGTACAGGATAATGACAGTGATAGCAGGCTGAGGTTATTATTGTTGTTGTTGTTGTTTACACAGTCAGACAGGTGTTATTGACTGGTTTGTTTTATCCAGACATCGAGTCCTTCCCAAGGACCTGGGATGGCTGAATTTTATTGTCAATGTTGTTGGTGTTGTTATAGATATCGTTGCAGAATATAGGCTGTTCCCAGTAAAGTTGCTTTTTGTAATTGGCTGATGGTGATTTCTGTGGGCCAATTACAAAAAGCAACTTTACTAGGAACAGCCTGTATTCTGCGACGATATCTATAACAAAAGCAACAACATTGACAATAAAATTCAGCCATCCCAGGTCCTTGAGAACGACTCGATGTCTGGATAAAACAAACCAGTCAATAACACCTGTTGTTATTATTATTATTATTATTATCAATCAAATTTGTACACCGCCACAAAATTTCATCTCTGGGCGGGTTATATCTGCAGTACATCCAAGTTCATGAATCCATGGTTATGGGCCAAAAGTGAACTCCGATTTGCCTTGCCAAACTCCAATTGGAACCCCTTCAGATATCTCTAAGTTCTGCCACCAACAACTGAGGTTTTGCTGCCGAAGCACTACGCCTAAATGCTGACTCAGCTATAACTGTAGTTTCATGCCTATTCCGAACTTCAATCATAGAGACAGCAGGGATGTGCCTCGGTGGCCAGGCAGCAGGGAGGGGATCCCCTCTCCTTCAACTGGAGTTTGGCTGGCCACAGTTTGGTGCATGTCTGCAGCACAATCTGGAGTTAGGAATTGAAACCTCAGCCATGCTTAATTCCAGTTAACTTGTACATCTCAACTGGGCCATTGTCATGAAGTTCTGGGTGCAATGCAAGGATAGATCGCGCCTGAGATCCCAGAAGTTGTTGCTAGTCAATGTAAAAACTAGAGGACTGGGTGAACCAAAGGTTCAAACAAGTGCAGAACAGCTCTTCATATGCACCAGATCACCCACTTTGGCTAGCTCTTGCAGTCCACCACAACACATTTTGCCATTTCCCCCTTACTTCATCTCGGATCCCCCAATGTCAGAGGTGCAGCTGGTCTTTTCTGTTATGATATCTAGGATTTGAAACACTCATCTCAAGATAATTTTGCCTGGGACTTTTGGCACTGTATTTCAGGTCCCAGGCTAGCCTCTTTTCCTAAGTTTTTAACCGACATCTTGGCTCTTCTATCCTTTTTGAGCTGTTGGCTTTATTCTGCACTGCAGCTTTAATTGTTTTAGTTGGTGTGGTGTTATTATTTTGGTGTAAGCTGCTTTGTGAATTGCATGAACGAAAAGATGGGATGAATATTTTTTAAATATATAGATAAAATTATCACTATATCGCTATTATTTTCCCAAGGGATCCTGGTATCTAATTGAAGTTGTCACCTAAGTACATTCTTTGGAGCCATTTTTGTTTCAGCTCCCTTTCAACTTGTTTCAGTTCCCTTTCATTTTGTTTCATCCCTTTCAGGACGTTGGAGGGTTGGAGTCATGTTTGCCTGGCTACACCTGATGTGAAGAGGCCAATTACAGAATGCCTGACTTACTGGAGTCCATTTTGAACACTCTCACTGCGTTATGTTTTTCACCATGGGAGGTTGCTGTGTTTAGGGCTTCCATTTTGGTTGCTTTTTTCAGTACGTTCCTGTCCTCTCAGGTTTGGCCTCACAGCCCTTTGGATAGATCCTCATGTTTGCAACTTGGCGAGTTGTGTTTTACTGGTGTTTCACTTATTTGTGCCCAGTGTGAGCTCTAATGGAGTATGTGGCTCTACACCCAGCCAGTGGTGGTTGCCTGATTGTTCACACTCCTGGGAGCCCAGTGACTGTAGGGGAATCCCCTCTTAATTTTGGCCTACACTCTTTCCTTATTGGTGCAGCCTCGGTTGCTTTTTGTTTGGGATTCTTGGATTCTGAAGTTCAACAAACTGGGCATTGGTTTCTCATGTTTTTAAGCATTACGTATGTTGAGTTACAATTGTTCATCCTGTTAACATGCATTTTGTTTCTGCAGGTGCTGGAAGAGTGGTGGCTCATCTGTGTACTCTAATGTGTGGTTACTCGATTGTTTTCTAGGCCCACAGATATGCCAGCGCTTTGAATTTGGGTACCCAGTTGGGTTTGAGTGACTGTGTGTCAATTTATTGGTCAGGTAGGATGGGTATGCGTTGGGGGCAGCTTTTACCAACGATTAGAGAGTTTCTGGCAGTCAGTGCCTCCCTGGAATTGTTGTTAGTCCACTTAGGGGGAAATGACCTTGATCAAAGAACAAGTATTCCTGAGATATAAAAGGCAAAACACGATTTTGCATTGATCCTAGATTGTATCCCTGGAATAGTTATTATGTGGGTAGATTTATTGTAGCATAGAATTTGGAGTGTCAAAAGGGCCAGGCACAAAATCAATAGCCTTCTCCCTTTCAGCCTTTAAAACCTTATTGAAGACAATTCTTTTCCTCCAGGTGTTAAAAAAAAAATCTTGGAGGCTGTTCTTGTTTGTACACTGCCCTGAGTCTGTGGATTGGGCGATGTATTAAATCTCTAAATAAATAAATAAATAAATAAATAAATAAATAAATAAATAAAGAAAGAAAGAAAGAAAGAAAGAAAGAAAGAAAGAAAGAAAGAAAGAAAGGGGCAAGGAAGTGTTTGCCTTAGGCTGGGGGGGGGGCATGTATTTGTCACCCTCAGATCAATTTTTCCATCCTGAGTTGTTTTGGTTCTCTGCCTCCGGTTGCAACTACAATTTGTTGGGCTTGAGGCAGGGACTTTTAGAATTTTTGTATGGGGGGAGGGCAAGGCCAAGCATGGCTAGCCTTTCCCTGTGACGGGGGCAGTGTGGGCATTAGGGTGGGCTGCTTAGGGTGGGCTATTTAAATAAAGCATCCTTGGGCTAGTGGTTAACTTGTTTTTAGAGGCTTCACAGCTCAAGGAATTGGTTTGCACCCATACCTGCTTCCTGGGCGTCACCACTTCAAAGACTGAGCGGCTTGTGGGGATAAAGTCCACAAAAAGCCCAGACCTGTAGGGCATCAGCATTACTTGATTCCAGGCTCTGAACCAGGATGTATCACTCAAAGGTTCAAGAAGGATGAAAGTCTGACTCCAGCTTTAATTAGGCCCGCCCTGCTGGGGGAGGAGTTTTCCTTTCTACCATCCAATTCTTTAATCTGTTAATAAAGTCGTGACCCTTTCTCCTCAGAAGAAAGTGTGCGTGTAATTTATTGTGCCACATCTAGGGATGTGCGGGCAAAGGCTGATGCAGTGTTACATGCTCAATGCAATAGCTGAAGCCGCCAAAAGTCTTACATTTTTGTGGCAGCCAAAGGAGGTCATTATTAGTACAGGCAGTGCCTGTCAGGGCAGCATCAATAGGAGCCTATCCTGAAGCTGATAAATCAGCAGGATGACTCAGCAGTCCTGTCATTCTGTATTAGATGTGCTATCTACTGCAGAAGAGAAGATCTTCTTAGGCAGCTCAGACTGGGCTTGGCTCAAATAGCTTTTCTTTCACATTTTGGTATGTCTACCAAAAATCAAATTCAGACAGCCAGGAAGAAGAGACATGGGAATGTTCATGCCTAACCCAAATCAGTGGTTTGGAAAAATCACAATTTGGCTATGGGAAGGCTTGTCATCTGGTTCTTAAAGAGTAATATTGGCAAAGTAAATTCTTCATATGGAGGCTAACAACTTAAAAGTTCAGCCAAATCATACCAGGGGTCCATTTCTTCTAGCATCAGGGGCTTAGCTGTAATTGCGCAGACATGTCTAAAGAACACAGGCCAACTATTCTTGAGGAGCTGGTCCCACCATACCCCCACTCCCCTCCATTATCATCCAGGGGCCCAGCACTAGCCCCTCTGTGCTGCCCCCTACCTTGCCCACTGCCTGCCTCCTTTTCCAGCCTCCTCCACTACTGCCTCTGGCCTCCTCCTCCTTCCTCCTCCTGCATCCACTACCTCCACCACCACTGCCTGCCATCACTTTGTGCCCAACTCTTGCTATGGTGTGAGGGTGGATGGTTGTTTCCTCTCCCACACAAGCAAGAGAGGAAGTAGCCCATGGCAATGGACAAATATTTCCCTGCTGGATCCTGCCTCCCTGCACCTGTACACCATGACAAGAATCAGGCATGAACTGACAGAGACCAGTGACAGTGGGCAGTGGTGGCAGAGGCAGGAGGAGGCCAGAGTGGTGGTGAGAAGAGGAAGAAGTAGGGAGGATGAGGTGGCAGTGGTAAAGCACAGTGCAACATGGAGGGACTAGTGCCAGTCCACACATGATAATGGAGGGGAGTGGGGCGTCATTATTCGGGGGGGGGGGGCTCATGTGGTCCAGAACATGGGCCATAACAAAACTTCTTATGCCACTGTTCAGCATCCTGTATCCAATAGAAGCCAGTCAGATGGCTCTGAGAAGCTGAGCATGAAGACGTCACACCTGACTCCTGCTAAATGGGGGCAAAGAAGCACCTGTAAAAGTGGTGGCTGCCTTAGCAGGGGAGGGCAACTGTTCCTATTCAGCCCAGCAGAGCATCTCTCCTGTGGCAGTTGCTGGTGTGTGTGTGTGATTGTGAGTCCTTCGGGGACAAGAACTATTTTTTAATACCTCTTGCTATGTAAATTGCTCTGAGATTTTTTATTTTTTGGGAAAGCAGCATATAAATATTTAATACTTAATAACAGCCAACATGCTGTGCAGTGTACCAGACCGTAGGCGGTTCTGCACAGTCTGTGCTGTTGTGAAAGTCTAATACAATGCTAAAGTGAAAGAGTGCTTCTGTGCCAATACATAAAATTGTGCTGCCCAGAATGCCTTAAAATAAAAACCCACTGGATTGGACAAGGGTGTGGAGAAGTGGAATGATTTTTTAAGTGATAAAGTGCTGTAAAATTTATTGGAAACTTGAGCTCTGTTGGTAGAAGTAAGATGCTAATGTTTAGTGATGTGTAAAAGTCTTCCTGTTGCTTTCTAAAGAGAGACATTCTATGTGATGTCATCTCTTCATGTCTCTGAGTAGTGTCAGGGAAACATTGTCAGAGCAAATATAGTATTGCCAAAAAATACAGTTGTCTAAACAGTCTTCCTCATAAATATATGTCATGACTAGGAGGCTTACTAAAAATTCAAGCACCATCTTTGTCGTGGCCAGAATGGTGAAACCTCAAATACCAGAATAATCCATGCACTGCAATGTTTGCCCACACTGAAATACAAGCGTAATAAAGACTTTAAAAGATAATTATGAATAAAAGATGAAATTCATTACTTCCTAGCATGCAAGAGCACATCATTGACCATCTAACTGAATTTTTACTTCAAACAATAAGGGAGGAAAAACTGAGAATGGTATGTAAATCTGTTCCAGTTTTAGGCAACTTACACAGGAATAATTTCTAACTGCTATATCTGTGACCTTTTCTCACCAATTTTCATAGAATGTGAGTATAGTGCTTGCCAGCTAGTTCATGCGTGTCAAATTTCAAAGAAATTTGAAAAGAGGTGTAGATATTATCACTGCTAGAATGTGAAAAAGTTGAAAGAAAAATAAATGGGGAAACAGCCCATTTCCCCTCACTACCTTAAATACAGAGGCACCATTATGCCTCTGTAATAGTAATGATTTTTTTGTACATTCTGCAAAGGTCTGGGGCATCCATGCGTTCCACATCACCTTCTGGAAAATTATTGCTGTTAGATTGTCATTTCCTCAACAGTCATGTACAGTGGTAAATCTGTTCTCTAATCATGTATATCACAAGCAGAGTCTGTATTTCCTTCATTTTCCAGTGATCTAATAGATGTTGAAATTTTAAGCTAATGAGAAGAAAATAAGATCTTTAAAAAAAATCTCAATAATATACATTTTGAAATGGATCACAGATAAAATCAATTCAGAGTTCAAATATTTCAGGACACTAAGAAGAGACATAAAGGAGCTGGGAATATGGCTTCGTATAGTGGTTTCCCATCTTATTTATTTATTTTTATTATTTATTAGAGACATTTAATATACCGCCCACTCCGAAGACTCTGGGCGGTGCACAACAACATGCAAACAGGCAACATTAAAAATTACATTCTAAATTAAAAACTAAAGTAACTACCAAAAAACCAGAAAAATAAACTATAGGGCAAAAGCCTGGCAAAAAAGAAAATTGTTCAATAGTGATTTGAAGATTGGTAAGGAAGGGGCTAGCCGGATCTGTAAGGGGAGAGAGTTCCAAAGGAGAGGGGCAGCAACCAAAAAGGCCCTTTCACGGGTCCTAGAGCCCTGAACACCTCGAAAATCAAGGACCGACAGAAGGGCCATCTGAGATGATCTAACCGGATGGGATGTAACTGGATGGGAGAGGCGAGTCTGTAGGTAGACAGGCGCCAGGACCCACACGGTTTTGAAGGTCAGAACCAGGACCTTAAATTGATCTCAGAAGCGAATAGGCAACCAGTTCAATGACTTTAGGAGAGGTGTTACCCTGTCATATTTTCTGGCACCCATGAGTATGCGAGCTGCTGCATTCTGGACCCGCTACAGCTTCCCGATCGTCCTCAAAGGTAACCCTAGATAGAGAGCGTTGCAATAATCTAAATGGGAGATAACAAGGGCATGGGTCCCATCTTGAGTCTTCAGTGACAGGGACGGTTAAAAATTGATGTACACATACAAAAACAATTGTTTTCTGATTTAATAAACATGTTGAAATATTGAAATTCTTACTTTTCTTTTTGGCAGACCTATCAATTCCTGGAGAATGGTTTCATTTCAAACTCCAATGCTAGTTATGACATTCAGATGGGTGTTTTTTTAATTAAAGGAATTGGCATATTGTCATAAAACTTGGCTTTTATCAATCTTATCTGGACCTATTGGCTTGTCAAATAAATAAAAATGGTCTGGCTGCTGGTAATATTGCTACAAGTGCATCTCTTTGGCAGAAAGAGTTTTCACATTCCTTGGATTTACTGATGGCTTTTTATTGAGTTACTGGTCGGTGGAGGAGGGGGGAGGTGGAAAATGACAAGCGTCATTAAAGTTGAAGGCACATCTTTGCAAGTCATATGGTTTTATTATTGCTTCAAGGCTGAAGATACTGATAAAAATAACAGCTCTCAACTTCTGGCCACATGCTGGGTTGTGATCCACTGATGAATCTTTGTTGTATCACTTTCACCAGCAGCATCCAGTGTTGTGTGCCAACCAATTGCCAGATGCTGTAGAGGAATTGATATTAAATTGATTCCCTAAGGCCCAGCACATAAGCTTACTCTGGATGCTTGTTGGACATTAAGTACAGCTGGGATAGAAATCAAGACACTTGTAGTTCAAAGACATCAGCTTTAGCAGGTGGGAAAGAAGAGACCCTGCCCTCAGATAAGCTTGTAGTAGAGGTAACTAAGTGAAACTCCTCTCATCTGACATCCTCCCTCTCTACATAATGTGTGACTCCCTCCCAGAAAGCACACAGTCATGCTGGCAAGAAATCAAAGGGAGAAAGGGCTCTTTGTTCTCTGAGTTGCCGCTGAATAGTTTGATAGGAGAAAAGTATCACCTTGGTGGTGATACATACACCTGAGTATTAAACAAATTATAGAGCCATAGTAGTGCCTCATAGGACAAGCAAGAACAAAATTTAACCAAATGAAGATCTTCCTCTGCAAGAATAAACTAGATTTGCAACTAAGAATCGGAATGATGAAATGCTACATCTGTTCCTTTCCTGAATGGATACAAAATCTGGACCATCAAGAAATAAGCACATAAGAAACAAGAAGCCTTTTAGATGTGGTGTCTCAGAAGAACACTCAAGATTAAATGGACCCGCAGAACAACAAAAGTACTTCAAAAAGCAAAAGCACACAAGCAAATAATACAGACAATCAAAAGATGGCATATTGTGGACATATGCTCAGAGCAGTAAATTATCAACTACTACAACTAATGCTAGAAGGAAAGCTAGCAGGGAAGGATGGATGGGTGACCTGAAAGAATGGCTTGAACTGAAGATATAATCCATGATTCTAGGGACTGCAATCTATGGCCTTTGCGGCCACCAACCCCCCAATTATTGGAGAAGGTGCATGAAGAGAGAGAGTGTCTCTATGGCTAAGATTTTCCCCATGTAAATTTGCCTGAAGTGTTTCATGTTCTCTCACTCATAATTTCTACACCACCTATACAATTTGCTTGAAATGTGACACAAATGAAGTACATAACAGGCCTTATCATGTTTCTAAATTTGATTAGCGTTGGTGCAAAAATGCCAGAGGCATATATTTAAACATGTTCCTATGTAAGCAACTGGAATTTATTTCAGTTTATCTTATGCTTCTTTTTCCTTTGCTTCTTCTTGTTCTCAAAAATTCATTTCCATAATCCACTACATGCCTTTGGCTTTTGTGAAGCAATTACTTAAGTATTTCAATGGCTGCTCAGCTTTGGAATCTCCATTATAATTTTCTGTTGAACTGTGGGCAGCCACATCGCAGCACATAGCTACAGTGACACTTCATGCTGGTTGAGTTTTGCCCACAACCAATATGTCATTTGCCATTCTGACAAACCAATTATACTGAGAATGCTATCCTATTTCTTAAGCTTTAGCCCAGGGCCTTCTACAAGTGACATACTGCTGTCCAATCTGGGACTTACAGGTGCCTAATAAGCGTGCTTTGGAACACACTTCCTGCTGAAATAAGAGCCTCTCTAATAACTTTTAAGAAGGCAGTCAAGACGCATGTGTTCAACCAGGCTTTTAATTAGACATTGTTTTAATTGTGTTTTAATAGTTTTAATGTTTTAAATTTTAATTGTTGAAATGTGTCAATCTTTTTATTGGTTGTTTTTATTGTCTTGTAAACTGCCCAGAGAACTTGCATTTTGGGCGGTATAAAAATGTGATAGATAGATAGATAGATAGATAGATAGATAGATAGATAGATAATAAGCTAACCAATGCTCCACACTGCTCTGTTTCCACTAACCCTAACTCTAATCCCACAACCCCATAATGCTGGAACTCCTCACCCACACCTCCTTGCAGCATTCAGACAGCTGAAAGAGAGTGAAGATAGCATGTATTTTTCAGTGGAGTCTTCCGTTCCCTCACATATCTCCTTAGATAACTCTCCTTTTCACCTCCATCCCTATGTGAGAAATTCTTTTAAAAACACACACACATACACTCTACAGAAACTAAAATTCAAGCAAACAGCTAACTTTATTCTCAGAATCAAAAATAAACAAACCTCCAAAAACTACTGTATAGCAATTACTCCTAGTGTATATATAAAATGCAAGGAAATATGAATCTATATTTTTTTAAAAAACAACTTTAGTTTAAGATGACATAAAGTGAGCCCCACTTTTACTCACATACAAAATATGGGAATTAATATTTACTGCCCTCACCTTCACTTCTTCCTTGTATCACGATGAAACACTATAAACTCTCCAATATCATTATGCCTTCCAAATTCAGTCTATATGTACCCAGACTTTGCCTTCCTATTTCATATCCACATTGATCTCTCTCTCAAAAAAATGCCCCAGCAGATACAGTACATATTCAGTAATCACCGTCATATACACCATGATAATGCAAGGTGTATCTTTGCATCTTTTATCTCTTTAAAGAATGTTGACGTTGGCAGTGCAATCCTATGTGGAATGCTGAAAAAGCAGAGAGGCTGAGACAGAGGAGCTTTATTGATTCCAGTGACAGTAAAGCTATTCTTAGCAAAATCTCGTCCACAGCTCTTGTATGGAGGTAAACTTGGGCCTTATGATAACTTTCCCCCATTGGAGGCTGTGCAATTAAAATTTTTAAGAAATATCTCCCAAGTTCCACATAAATTTTAAAGAAATATCTTCCATGTTCCAAGTGGTTCTCTGCAGAGAAACTGATGTTATTAAGATGGAGAGAAAAAATATGGTTATGCATTTTTGCTTATTGGCTAATGTTGTCTTTCCTTGCTGTAGGATTGGTTTCTCTGATATTAGCTGATAATGTTGATTCCAAGTGGAAAACATCTCTTTGACAGAAATTATATTATTATGGTTTCTCACAGGATGTGCTTATAAAAAGAACGAGCCAGCGTGGTGTAGTGGTTAGAGTGCTGGACTAGGACCAGGAACCTGAGTTCAAATCCCCATTCAGCCATGATACTTGCTGGGTGACTCTGGGCCAGTCATTTCTGTCTCAGCCTAACCTACTTCACAGGGTTGTTGTGAGGAGAAACCTAAGTATGTAGTACTTAGTAGTAGTACACTGCTCTGGGCTCCTTGGAGGAAGAGTGGCATATAAAATGAAATGAAATGAAATGAAATAAATAAATATGGGGTTTGAGTAGGCTAAGAAAGCATTTAGACAATGGGTGATGGATATGGAAGGTCAATATGGGAAGTTTTAAATGTGATTTTTATTGATATTTTATTATATTTTAACTTTTGTAAACTGCCTTGGGATGTCTTATGAAAGGTGGTATAAAAATTGAACAATCAGTCAATCGATCAAATCTGATCAAGCTTACCTTCCAAGAGGTGTATTCCTGAGCAACCAATTTCTCATTTTAAGGCCAGTGAGCCCTTTGAATTGGATAATGGTGTCAACATTTAGAAGAGTGTTGACCCTTGCCTGTTTTAAGAACATAAGAACATAAGAACAGCCCTGCTGGATCAGGCCCAAGGCCCATCTAGTCCAGTATCCTGTTTCTCACAGTGGCCCACCAGATGCTGCTGGAAGCCACAGGCAAGAGTTCATTCATTCATTCATTCATTCATTCATTCATTCGATTTCTATGCCATCCTTCCAAAAATGGCTCAGGGTGGTTTACAAAGAGAAATAACAAATAAATAAGATGGATATGGAGGGCATGCCCTCCCTCCTGCTGTTACTCCCCTGCAACTGGTACTCAGAGGCATCCCGCCTTTGAGGCTGGAGATGGCCTATAGACCTCCAACTAGTAGCCGTTGATAGACCTCTCGTCCATAATTCCTAAAGCCATCCAGGTTGTTGGCTGTCACCACATCTTGTGGCAGAGAATTCCACAAGTTAATTATGTGTTGTGTGAAAAAGTACTTCCATCTGTTAGTCCTAGATTTCCCGGCAATCAGTTTCATGGGATGACCTCTGGTTCTGGTGTTATGTGAGAGGGAGAAGGTTTAATAACCTTCCTATGGCTGTATTAGAAGGAAAGTATATGATAATACCATACGTAGCTCAGCTTTGCCCTTATGACAGAGCTGTTATTGAATCAACTGCTCATGTCCTCCTCCAATGCCTCATTTATAAAGTTATCTCAACTCATTTTATCACCCCTCTTTAGTAAATTTTCCAGACTGCACAAATCTATTTTAGATTACTATCCAACCAGAATGATTTAATTTCTTTAAACACTGCAAAATTTTGTTTTATAGCTTGTAAAATTTGTCAACACTTGGTTAATTTTGTCTTAGTTATTGTTTCACTTTAATGGCTTGTAAACCAATAGTTTTATTTCACTTAATGTTTGCTGTACTCTATTGGTCAATGACCATAATAATGGATTGATTGATTGAGAGGTTGAGGATATTATGCAAAATGTTACTGTCAGGTTCCCTTTATTTTTCGTCAAATGTGAATTGTCCACAGAGAGTAATTATCTGTTAGTGGCACACATTACTTTGAAATACTTGACTATAACCTACAATAGTAATTAGTACTGATTGCTGCAAAAGGCAACATGGGCAGCAGGAACACCGCCTGCACTGCTGCACCTGCGCAAATGCCATCGGCAGTGTCGTGCACTAGGGCAGCTCCGCTCTGGCATTAAGTTGCATGATCCCAATTGCACAACAGGATGTCCACGGGAAATGATGGGCATCCATTGCACAACTCAGTTTATGCAACTTCACTCCAGAGCGGAACTGCCCTGGTGCACAAGACTAGCAATTGTGTTTACACAAACACAGCAGCATGGACCATGCATCTGTGTAGGAACTTCATTGCTTCAACAAACAGAGGTGCAGCATTAATAAATAAGGGTAGGATACTCTGAACACCAAAATAACAAGGAAATTCAAAACTGAAGCAAATCCTTCCCTTAGCTTGGTATGTGTTATTCATTATTTATTTATTATTTATTATTTATTTATTTGATTTGTATACCGCCCTTCCAAAATGGCTCAGGGCGGTTTACAATTAAAAACAAACCACTAAAACAATAAAGAGCTAAAACAAAAATTAAAAACAATATGACAACAGTTAACAATTTTAAAACATTTTAAACCAAGAATTAAACAATTGCAGTAATTAAAACCCTCAAAACGGGGTTAAAATATTAAAACCGCTTAAAAAACCCTGGAAAGCTAGGCCGAACAAATACGTTTTAAGAGCCCTCCTGAAGGCTAATACAGAATTCAGATTACAGATTTCCGCAGGGAGTGCATTCCACAGCCTCGGAGCAGCTATAGAGAAGGCCCACCTCTGAGTCGCCACCAGACGAGCTGGTAGTAACTGGAGACGAACCTCCTCAGATGACTTTAATGTGCAGTGGGAAAAGAAGGTATATATATCTAGATTAAGTCCCCAGCATGGAAGTCCAGGAAAATCATGATCATCAATGATGCTCTGCACCCCCACAGTGATGTAGATAGGCTATACCTCCCTCACAGCTCAGGTGGAAGAGGAGTGCTGCAAGTCCATCAAACAGTAGAGGAGGAGAAAAGAGGCCTTGAAGAATATATCAAGGACAGTGAAGAAGATGCACTTAAAATGGTCAAGAATGAGAAACTCTTCAACACCAATGAAATCACCACCAGCCAATTACAAAAAGCAGCTTTACTGGGAACAGCCTATATACTGCGACGATATCTATAACAATTGACAATAAAATTCAGCCATCCCAGGTCCTTGGGAAGGACTCGATGTCTGGATAAAACAAACCAGTCAATAACACCTGTCTGACTTTGTAAACAAGAAATAATAATAATATTTGAGCATAAGCAGGTGAAGTTCACTTCATCAGATTCAAATCCTCAAATATATCATTAAAATGCCTTAACAGTCTACATAGTGTTAGCAGTTTCCTTTATTGTTTTTACTACAATTGGCTAATGTGGCTATCCGAACTAGAAAATCCTAGAATGCTAGCATTTTCTAAAGAATGATGGCCTCCCATTGAAGCCAATGTAAAAATGTCAGGTCAGCTGTCTTTTGAATGAAACTATAAGTGATAAAAATTGGCTATTTCCAACAGGCAAAGTATATGCATGAAATACTGGCAGTAAAGTATGATATGCAATCAGTTCCTATGCATATTTACTCAGGTGTAAGGCCATGTTATATGGAACATACTCCTCAATAAGTATGATTGCCACCCTAAGCCTACATCCCTACACTTAGATTACAAAAATCCTACTAAATTTAAGATCACTTAAGTAACCTGTATGCAAGATTACAGCCATAAGGTACAAGTCATCTGAAAAGCTTTAGAAATCTTTTTATAAAGATTTTATTTCTCCGTCCCCAAGTTTAAAGTACTATTATTATTTCTTGTTTACACAGTCAGACAGGTGTTATTGACTGGCTTGTTTTATCCAGACATCGAGTCCTTCCCAAGGACCTGGGATGGCTGAATTTTATTCTCAATATTGTTGTTGTTACTATAGATATTGTCGCAGAATATAGGCTGTTCCCAGTAAAGCTGCTTTTTGTAATTGGCTGATGATTATTTCTGTGGCCCCTATGGTGTTGAGGTGCTCTTCAAGGTCTTTTGGAATTGAACCTAGGGCACCAATTACTACTAGGATTATTTTGGTCTTTTTCTGCCACAGCCTTTCAATTTCAATTTGTAGATCTTTGTATTTTCTTATTTTTTCTATTCTTTTTCTTCTATTCTGCTATCCCCTGGTATTGCTATGTTGATTATTTTAACTTGTTTTTCTTTCTTCTCGACTACAGTTCTGTCTGGTGTATTGTGTGGCAGATGTTTGTCTGTTTGTAGTCGGAAGTAGGAAGTAGATGTGCGAAACGTTTCGGGCACAGAACGGTCTGTGCCCGAAACGACCAATTTCGGGTGATTCGGAGCCGAACCGAATCACCCCCGACGAGTTCCGATAAATTTTGGACCCGAAACGAATCACCCCTGTTTCGGGTCCGAATTTTTTGGGTGTTTCAGGTCTCCATTTTGTGCCCCAGAAAAGTGCCAGCCTTGTCTTCTTCTTACCCCTCCGTTTTCAGTTTGCTGTCTCTTTGAATTTCCCGTCTTTTTGCCTCCATTGATTTCAATGCAGAAATTGCTTTCCTTTCACTTTAATTGAAAAGGTCCTGGGGCCAAAAGAGTGGGGTGGGGTGGTAGTGCCGAATGGGTGGAAGCTACCACCCCAATTACAGAGTGATTGGGCAGAGGGCTACCTGAATTTTTTCAAAGGATTTAGGCAGAGAGCTGATTTTTGGTGATTTCATTTGTTGGAGTTTTGTTGCTTCTGAGGTGTTCTGAGTGTGGATTCTGTGATAGCAAATGAGATTTTCAATGACACACCATGAATCCACCCTCATCTGCTATCACAGAATCTAAACCTTAGAGACATGTGAACTTCAACAATTCACCAAAAATCAGCCCTCTGCCCAAATCCTTTGAAAAAATTCAGGTAGATTCCTTGCCCCTACCCGGCACTACCACCAACCCCACACCGCTCTAGGCCACCCCTTTCCCTCCGACGTGAAGCGATACACCCTCCATTCTACCTAATGGGGGGAAACCTTAAAAACGCATAAACTTCAGAAATTCACCAAAAATCAGCCCTCTGACCAATCACTCTTCAATTGGGGTGGTAGCCTCCACCCATTAGGCAATACCACCCCACCCCACTCTTTTGGCTCAGATCCCACTTTCTGCCCCTGATCTGCCCCAAAGACACTAAAACTTCAAAAATTCCCCAAAAACCAGCCCTTTGCCCAATCCCCCTGAAATTTGGGTGGTAGCCTCCACCCATTGGGCACTACCACCCCACCCCACTCTTTTGGCCCCAGGACCCATTTTTCTAATCTGAATCGATTTGGATTCAGATTCGGATTAATTCGGCTCCAAAATGCATCGGGGGTGATTCGGGTGGGCAAAATTCGGGCACAGAACAGAACAGGGGTGTTTCAGTTTGGGTACGAACCAAAACACCAAAAAATCCAAATTGCACACCCCTAGTCGGAAGTCTCATAATATTTTTGCATCTTCATTTTCTACAACTTTTTCAATTTTATGGTCCCACCAATTTTGGCTACAGGTAACTTGTCTTTTTTTGCAGATGTTCCAGTGTATCATCCCTGCTACCTTGTCATGCCTTTGTTTGTAGTCAGTCTGTGCAATCTTTTTACAACAGCTGATTAGGTGGTCCACTGTTTCATCCGCTTCTTTACAAAGAAGAATGTTTCATCCGCTTCTTTACACTGTTTCATCCGCTTCTTTACAAACACTTGCTGTTTGTTGTTGATTTTTCTTCTTTTGCTCTTATTGCATTTGCTCTTAGTGTCTGTTCTTGTGCAGCCAATATTAAACCCTCTGTTTCTTTCTTCAAGTTGCCATTCTTAAGCCACTGCCAGGTCTTGGTAATGTTTGATTTTCCTCATCATGTCAGCCACTGAAGTGACAGGGAGCAACATGGTAAAGGACAGGAAGAAATGGTGGGAGGGTGGGGAGACAAGGAACTGGTTGAAAGAAGAAGTATGGATTGTGAAGGAAATGGAAAAGGCTACAAGAGGAAAAGAGAAATGGATGCAGAAGATCTAAGAGAAAGAGTACAGATGGGTGCTAAGAAAGAAGCAGTAGCAGCAGGGTCTGTGGCTATCAACCATACAACAAGTTGTTCTATTATTTATTTGTTCTTAGTCTGATTAGTGGTTCTAGTAAGAACTAATCAGCCTACATTCCTTTCACTGTCTCCACAACTGGACTAAATGTGGTTCAAATCAAGGTCCACAAGTTACATCTCTTGTGCCTCAAATGTTCATGCATCCTTCATCTTAGATTGGGGTGGATGAAATCATCACAAACTATGCCATCGAGGTGTCCCTATGTATACCTACAGCTGCATCAAATTTGGTTCAAATCAGTTAAGCAGTTCACAAGTTAGCCCACTTGCGCCTCAAATGTTTACACATCCACCATCTTGAATCAGTGTGGATGTCATCATCACAAGCTATGCCACTGAGGTGTCCATGTGTGTCACTCACTGCAACTGTACCCAATTTGGTTCAAATTGGACAGACAGTCCACAAATCAGCCTGCTTGCAGCTCAGATGTTCATGTGGCTGCCATCTTGAATTGTAGTGAATGACATCATCACACACCATGCCAATTGTGCATACCTATGTGTCCCTACTGCTGTAGCAAATTTGGTTCAAATTGGTTAAGCAGTTCACAAGTTAGCCCATTTGAGCCTCCAAAGTTTATGCGTATGCCATCTTGAATCAGGGTGGATGACATCATCACAAGCTATGCCATTGAGGTGTCCATGTGTGTCACTCATTTAAACTGTACCTAATTTGATTTAAATTGGTTAGACAGTCCACAAATTGGCCTGCTTGCGCCTCAGATGTTCACAATTCACATCATGAATTGGAGTGGATGACATCATCACACACCATGCCATTTGGGAATCCCTATGTGTCCCTATAGTTGTAGCAAATTTGGTTCAAATCGGTTAAGCGGTTCACAAGTTAGCCCACTTGCACCTCAAAAGTTTACGTGTCCACCATCTTGGATTGGGGTGGATGACATCATCAAAACTACACCTTTGAGGTGTCCCTATGTGTCCCTACAACTGTACCATTTTTGGTTCATATTGGTCCAGGTGTTGCAAAGTTGATGGGGGCAGGGGACATTTGGACATACGGACACACACACATAAGCCTACTCAAAAGTAGGCTAAAAACAGTTGTATGTAGTTCTTAGATTTAGGAATCTTGGTCATCCCTGAGTAGAACATGTGAAAAGCAAAACAGCCTACTTTTCTTGCTAGCAGTGTAACAAAGAGACAAATCTTTATCTCCCAAGAAATACCAACAACAAAGTAATACAAGCCAGCCCCCAAATTCAATAGGCAAAGCCATTGCTGCTTTCCATGTGGTATTTGTTATAGAAATACTTCTGACCCAGCTATTCCTTCCTTTATTTTCTAGTCTTACAGACTGTTCTGTGAAAAAAAGAATTAGTCACAGAGGCCAAGCATGAGTCATCTGCAAAATCTATTCCAATGACAGAATGCAGATTGTTGCTCACTCACTCACTCTATAGGCCCTGCTTCTTTTCATCAAGGTAGACATCTCTGGAATGTCAGGATTAAAATATGCAGGAGGTCATTTCATTGCCAGCCATTGCTGCCCTATGAATCTATGTGCTTCATCTTAATATAAACTTATTTTCCTTAATTCAGTTGAGAGGCGTCTAAAAGATAAGTAGCATTATTTGGACAAATCTGCTGGAATACTTATTCAAATGTTGTCCCTCTTGATATTTTAAAGTGTGGATTTTTAAACCCTCTTTGTCCTACTCACAAAGTTAAAATTCATCTCAGAGGATGGAACATCACTCCTTTTCTTGAAACAAAGCAAAGGTGATGTGATACATTTCCTACATGCATATTTAAAAGCCCAATCCCATTTTTCCCCCATTCCAGCAAATAAATGTGTAGGATAAGTTATACATCAGTTCTACTGTAGGTCTGTCCTTGTAGTGGGACACCACCTGGGAAGCATAGGCAAGCTGTTCTAAGTCCCTTGGAGAAAGAGAATGGTATAGGGGAAACACAAACATCACAAATGATGTTATGTCAGCTATAAAGCATGCCTCCAGACCGATGGCTACAAAAACATTATAAAATATAAAAAACAGTAGATTCAAAGAAGATCAACATAACCGAACAATATTTCCAATCAAAAATACTCATTCCCTTCAGTGCATAAGTAAAGGTTTTAGGAAAACTTTAGAACACACTCTCGAGTTCCCTAATTTAATTCTTCGCTTATCTTCCTTATGGATATGTAGAGTTCTGCTCAGGGTGCAAAAGTGCAATTCATTATAACATTTCCAAAGGTCTAATTCAGGGCAACATTTCTCAGATTTTATGAAATTTCCCCCTTTTATATGTATTAGATTTTATGCTTGCTTCTGCCTTCAGTCTAAAGGACCACAATAGACACTATAGTTGGGGTGTGCACAGAACTGGTTTTGCCAGTTCAGTTCGAATTTGAACTGGATTTGAACTGTCTCGTCCTGGTTCAGGTCCAGTTGAATCGACTGCTGGACTGGTTCAAACTGGTTCGTGGATCAGTTTAGGGGTCTACTGATAAAGGGGAATACAGTGAGGATTCCCCTTTGCCAGTAAAATGGCAAGGGGGCTTCCATAAGGCTAGAGGGAGTAGGAGGGGAATCAGGCATTCTTAATTATTGGTGGTGGTGGTAGCAGTGGCAGTGGGGGTGGGGCAGTGGCAGCGGTGGGGGTAGAAGTGACAGTGGCTCCCCCTACCCCTGCCAGCCTCCCCTAGAGGAGCCCAGGCTGGCAGTGGCCCAATTCGGGCCTTTTCCAGCCCTTTCTGAGTCTTCTCTGGGCCATTCTAGTGACTTCAGTACATCCATGGTCACTAGAATGGGTCAGAGAAGGCCCGAACCAGGCTGGGGGTGGCCTGGAATACTCTGGGGGAGGCAGGTGGTGGTGGGAGCCGCTGCCACCCTCACTGCCATTGCTGCCACTGCCAAAAATTGAGTTAAGTACCTCTGCCTCTCCTCCCACCCCCTATCTAGCCTTAGGGAGCCCCCCACCCCCCCTTTACTGGTAAAGAGGAATCCTCACAGGATTCCCCTTTACCAGTAGCCCCCTGAACTGGTCTGAACCAGTCCAGTTCAAACTGGGGCCAGTCTAGTTTGAACTTGGACCAGCCGAACCAGGCCAGTTCGATTCGAACCACGAGCTGGCCTGCACATCCCTGTACTATAGCCCAATGGTACATCTTCCTCAGCTTTAAGGATACACAAAACAAAAAAGTCAGTTTAGTTTAACTACTTTATTTATTTTTTAACAGAACTCTCATTCATTTAGTTATTTATTTGCTAAAATCACATTCATTTTTATTGTTATTTCATTCATTTTCCTTATTTACATTGCTTTCACCGGGAGACTCATTTGCTCTTCTGCTGTCTGTAACATCTAGGTCTTCCACCCAAACTAATTAGGTTCTATCCTGAGGTGGCATTCATTCAATAAAAGAACTGTTGTTCATGTAAGGCGGAAAGGCATTTGTTGCTAATTTTTCCTTCCCTCTGTAGTCCCTTGCATCCCTCAAAATAGGCTCCTGGGGGTTAAAGGGCCATATATAGCAAGATGGGACAGTATCCAGAAGGGTGGATAAGTTACAATCAACCCTGATAGCACAGACCTTTGCACATAACACCACCTCAGGATACAACCCATTGTAAAGACTTTCACAAACCCTTCAATCTGCCATTGTGACTGCAGGGTCCTGTTTGGCAAGAGTACCTATCAGAATGTTTGACACTTTTGCTGGGTAAAGGAATTCGGAGAGTGGGGAGAATTAGTGCAGTGGTGGGGATAAGATGGCAGCTCACCATGGCACCTGAATTGTCAGGGGGCTTGTGCCAGTCCTGTTGATTACATGCAGGTCAAAATATTAGTGCCCAAAAATCATAGTTTTAGAAACATCACAATCCGAAGAGGAACAAAGTTTCCTTTGTATCTGCACAACAATGATCCAGGACCACAGACACATTAAAGGTAAAGGTAAAGTGTGCCATCAAGTCGATTTTGATTCCTGGTGCCCACAGAGCCCTTTGGTAGGATATGATAAATGATGCCTTTCAGCATCTTCCTATATCGCTGCTGCCTGATATAGGTGTTTCTCATAGTCTGGGAAACATATCAGCAGGGATTTGAACCGGCAACCTTCTGCTTGTTAGCCAAGCATTTCCCTGCTGCACCACTTAAGGTGACTGCCTTAGTCTATGATAAATTTGCCATCACTGAGCGATAGTCAAGAATCTGTTGGATCACTGCAAAGGTTTCTCAGTGAAAAGCATGGAAACCCTTATGAGTCAACTGATGGGTGAAAATGCTGCCTTGAGGTTATCAGATGAGCTTGCACCTCTGCAAGTTTACAGAGAACTTGCTCGAATGGTTTTATTGAATCCTGGCAGGATCCATGCATTTTATCTAGTCAAATATGTCAATATTAGCAAAGTTCAATGAACACCAAGTTTCATCATTTTCCATGGCAAGTCATTCCCTTGGTATGTGATGTTTATACTATTTTTTACAAAAATCCCTAAAAGTTATTCATATGTTGAGCAAAACAAGACCTTCTCCTCAACCCAGTGGCATTTTTAAAATCTCTCTTTAGTCATCTGCAGTATGATAACGCTTGAAAAATGCAGCCTGTAATTTCCAAAATTTAAAGAGGCTATTATTGATGTAAGTGGTCTGGAAAGACTGATATTTCATGGTACAAATAAACAACCACAAGTGAAAAATCTTGCCTAGTTACCATTGTAACACCAGGTGACTGAGCTGCTGAACGTAAATTAGCCATAGAACATAATGTTGGTATCACCCCTTTTATCTAATAGGACAGTGGGACAAGAAAGCATATGACAGGATGGAACCATACAAGTTGAGAAGGAAATAGCTGATACCATGGAAACCTTTCCCCCATTTTGAATATTTGCACCTTCCATAAGTGCTATATTGTGAGAGACATTGTTGGATGATCTAAAAATTGTGTACTTAATTTGGGGAAAATGGTGATGGATTTTTCCCTGTGCTCAGTGTGCTTGCCTGTTACCTTTCAACTGGAATTATCCTCCACATAGCATGCACACACAACTCTGTTGCAATACCATACAGCTGGATTTTGCCTCCCTTTTGTTTTCAGCTTGTCCTATTTGCTCAGATCATCTGGATTTAGATCAGTAAAATCCTCTAAGGCAACAATAAAAATAATAGAGAAAAATGCTGAAGAATGCTCCTTTGAATTTTCCACCACATGCTACACAGACTACCCACTTTTCCATTTAATTTAAATTCCAGATAAAAAGCAGCTTACTTCTTCAGCAGTTGAAGCTGCTGCAGTGGAACCATAAAAAAAACCCCTGCAGATTGGTTTGGAGTAGATGTTGCTTCATTGGATTCATAAGAACATGCCCTGCTGGATCAGGCCCAAGGCCCATCTAGTCCAGCATCCTGTTTCACATAATGGCTCACCAGATGCCACTGGAAGCCTACAGGCAGGGGTTGAGGGCATGCCCTCTCTTCTGCTGTTACTCCCCTGCAACTGGTACTCAGAGGCTTCTTGCCTTTGAGGCTGGAGGTGGCCTATAGCCCTCTGACTAGTAGCCGTTGATAGAGCTCTCTTCCATGAAGTTATCTAAACCCCTCTTAACGCTGCTGGAACCGCGACGCTTTCCGGATTGAGGGAAAATACAGCAGTTGAATTCTGATCTTTCAAGTCCTCACAGATGATAGTCACAAAGTAAGAAAACATTGTAGTCACAAGAAACAAACTGTAACAGTGGTCCTCAACACAATAAAGTTTAACAACCACTGTGTGGTGATCAGTAATGAATTGATACATGGAGGGCGCTAGGCTGAGGAATTATTTTCCTGTTTCCATGATGAGTCACAACGTGCGCTAAGGTCTAATACTCTGTAATGATGTGTGTTTAACATGATACTCTCCTGTTTTCTAAATGGCAAATAATTGGTAGAATCAGTTCCTATAAAATCACCTACATAAACAGACAGTTGTCTCAGTAATTAAGCCTGGATTGTTTCCTTTTATTGAACTAAAAGATATATTTTACATACCCTAATTGAAGTAGTCTAAGTCAGACAATTTGTTCCCCAGTTACTCTCTGTTTGCTCTTCTGTCTGCTTTCAGCTGGTGCACACATGTGCTCAGTACTTGAAGCGTGCAGCATAAAATGGTGACTTAACATCTGTGAGTGGGCCATCACACTTCCACCACCATGGACAGAACTGTCATATCATGTCACAACACCTCACAAACAAAGTTTTTCAGTTGAATCAGTTTGTACAATTCAACTGCAAGCCATCCAGTGTTGAGTAATCCAGTACAGTGCACACATGAGTCAGCCAGCCCAAGTACAGCATGTAACAACCTAAAGGTTCTGTAAAACTCCTCCATCCCCATGGCACTTAAAATGTGTCATTATAAGAACATAAGGACATAAGAACAGCCCTGATGGATCAGGCCCAAGGCCCATCTAGTCCAGTATCCTGTTTCACACAGTGGCCCACCAGATGCAGGAGTGGCCCACTACAGGCAGGAGTTGAGGGCATGCCTTCTCTCCTGCTATTACTCCCCTGCAACTGGTACTCGGAAGCATCCTGCCTTTGAGGCTGGAGGTGGCCTATAGCCCTCCGACTAGTAGCCGCTGATAGACCTCTCCTCCATGAAGCTATCCAAACCCCTCTTAAAGCCATCCAGGTTGTTGGCTGTCACCACATCTTGTGACAGAGAATTCCAGAAGTTGATTATGTGTTGTGTGAAAAAGTACTTCCATTTTCTGGTCCTAAATTTCTAGGCAATCATATTATAATGTGCCATTATTAGTTATTATGTAAGTCATAACTATTCCATTAGTTTATAGACAGATGTTGAAAGAGGGGGAAGTGTTGGGAACATCTGTTAGAACTACAGAAACATCTGTTGGAACTACATTGCAATTTATCCCAGCCTAATAGCCTTGATCAGGCCTGCAAAACCTGAGATCCACCATTCTGAACACAAATCACCAGCCATGATCTATGGCCAGTCAGGTGCTTGACAACTCCCCTATTTCTGCAGTATTTTTACAGGGAGTAAGTTAAGAGTGCCTTTTCAGATTTTAGTGGGGTGGGAGCACAGAAATATCAATAGTGGGGGCAAGGTAAAGTCATGCTCTTGATTATATTTGAAAATAAATGTGGCAGTGTGATTGCAAACATTTGTTGTGTGGTGATGTTTCTTATAAATCCTTCTAAACTTATGAATATAAGTGCCTTGAAGAATTATCAGATATTCACTCAAAGGACAGAGACATTTGCCATTTATACACTCCGAAAGAAAACATAATTCAGGAAGACTGATCAGTTATGTGACTGTTTTTTATTTACATTTTGGAGATATATATATATATATATAGAGAGAGAGAGAGAGAGAGAGAGAGAGAGAGAGAGAGAGAGAGAGAGAGAGAGAGAGATGAATAGCTGACATCCTAACAAAGTGCCAGCTCTTTTAATGATGTGCTGGTACTTTGTCCATGCTGCTTCTGCCCTCCAGACTAAGGCAATGTGTGTGCACACATATGAGGGGCAGTTTTCACAGATTTCCCCCCCGTGCTCCCTGTAACCTGGAAATGGGTCCCTGAGGGTTGTGTAGCCCTCAGGGACCTCTTCTGGGCTGAGTCTCAGGGAATACTTCTGGAGTGAGAGATTGGCAAAAATTATTTTCCCCCACCACCACACCCATGCAACCAGAAGAGTGCTGCTAGTCTGCTGTGCAGAAGCACCAGTGCTTCTCACAAAGCACTCAAACTTTCTCAGGATGTCAGCCAATATTTATTCAAAAAGCAATAAGCATATTTTTTAAAACATGCGGATCTATTTGCTGAGTTCTAAGCAATTTTTGAGGGGTGGACATTCTTCACGGACCTGTTTCTGGCACAAAACAGAATTTTTGTGGGAAGGAGAGAGAAGGAATGCAGCATCCAACAGCCTCGTCCTGGGGGTGGTGGCTCTTTGCGCCACCCCTTGCTCAGCCAGCCACCTGGCACTGCCCTGATTGGGCAGGAGATCGAGGGGAGATAGGTGTTTGATAGCCATTGGAGGCCATCCCTCACCTCACCTCTCAGTTCGCTTCTGTCTGTCTTTCCCTTGCTCCCATCCCAAGGGGCAGATCGGGCTATTCTGGTCATCCTTTGGGGGGTTGAGCAGGAATTTTTGGGCCCTTGACTTATTGATCATGTTGGGGGGATGTCTTTTTGCCTACTCCATTAGCTAGTGTTAGGTCACAACTGGGCAGGTGCAGTGTGAGTTGGGTGGATGTTTAGAAGGATATGGTATCAGTGAGCACCCTTGGGCATTTTGAAAGGGTGGAGTATTCTATTGGTCCTTAGAGGTTTCGCAGCTCAGGGGCTATGATTGGCCATGACATCTACTTCAGGGCTTCACAAACCTTAAAGGCTGTGCGTCTTGCGGGGGCGGGGGGGAATGAAGCCCTAGAAGTTACCCTGACCTTATAGGTTGGCAAGGATGAAGCGGCGGTAGGCTTGCACTGCTTCTATCTATGAGCCAGGCTGTGTTGCCCATAGGAGGCTCCGGGAAGGACACAAAGGTCTGAACCCTCCCTCCTGCCCCTCGCCTTGGTAGGCCCAAATTGCAGGGAGTGGAGTTTTTCCACATCCAGTTCACTGATTGGTTATTAAATAAATTTGTGGCCCTTTTATCCAAAAATGCTGGTGTGTGTGTTGTCCTTGTGGTGGGGGGTGGGGGCAAAAATTGCTTCCTGATCTCCCTCCCCATGCATGGCCCTACACATCAAGCCTATAGGGCAATTGCTCTGAAAGCTCTCTGAATGGAGGCAGTTATGACTGCATTAATGGATCACCGTCTGCCACGTAAGCCACTATTTTTTGCAAACCTGACCCCGAATCCAGATATCTATACTGTCCTGTTGAATCCCGGACTTCTATGAATTTCTGGTCTTTTATTATGCAGTATCCGTATTTGTGACAGATTAGATCAACACTAGAATTGTGATAGAAGAAAAGTTGTCACAGTATTTGTGAGTCTATCAGTTGTTCATTTCTTATCTCCATAAGTGTAAGTGTATACTTTGAAGATAAAATAAACTGAGTTGGTGTTTTAAATTACACAGACTGCATAGGTTACTCATGTCTGTCTCAGATAGTGATATGGCTCATCCTGGATGTGTCCTGGATGTACCAGGATGTACCAGGCCATTTCCAAAGAATGCATCATCTTTTATGTTCACTAAGAAGACTTTGAATAGAATCATCTTATTTATCCTTGATAATTTAGAAATATTTTCTGTAAATCTAAACAATACATTTATCATCTGTTGTATACTCATGATGAAACATACATTGTATTTTGGATAACCTTTCCAGGGAAGTTTGTAATCAGCTAATTCATTCACAGAATTGCATGTACTCATAAACTATTCAGTTGGCCATTACCTTCTTGAACTGTTCCTTCAATGCTGAATACTAGAACTATTTTTCACAAACCACATGGTACAGGATTTCAGAAGAGGATTGCTAACTCCATTTCCATTTAGGGACCACAAAGATGTAGTAAGGATGGATTTTGCCTTATGGCATCACATACCGTTATCTGCTTAGTTCCCCTCTTCTTATGCTACCCATTTTAGCAGATTTAGTTTCTATCACTGCATTTCTAAGTCACAGTATTTGTTTAAAAAAAAAAAAAGATAACAAGTGCGATCAAAGGAAATTGGCTTTGAACAATTTCCGAGATTTTGCCTATACTTGAAATTTTACTACAAGCAAAGTCATGCTTGTAATTCCGTACATCACCTAATAAAATCTTGAAATGGATTATGCTCTTGGGGACTCTGAAAATAGAAGGCGCCATAATAAATTCCCAGACTTTCCTTCAATAGATCTTCATGCAATGTTTAACTTGCATGGAGAGCAAAATAAAGAAAGATCACATCTGAACTGAATGGTGTGATTGGTGCATTTGCATGTCTCTGTACCTCAGTAAATGCAGATATGTGGGGGATTCAACAGCAAATGGAACCTCCATGTTCAAAGGCAACACACCTCTGAAATCTCAATGCCAAAAGCAATCAATTGTGAAAGATCGTAATTTTGATGCCTTGATGCTGTTGGACCTAAGATTTATGTGGGAGGTGCATGAATCATTTTGGCAGGGTGGGAAGCAGTACTTTTAAGCCCAGGACAGCAGGTCCTTACCTGTTCCTCCACCGTCCCACTGCATTTCCTTGTGCGGCGCTATGCCATTAAGAAATCTGTGTGCAGAGGCATCCAAGTGTGTCCCATGCAACATGGCAAAAAGATGCACATGGCCACCATACATGCATAGTGCCCATGTGCATGGTCAGTATGGTGTTGCTGACTGCGCACATGGCCCCCATGAACATGCAGTGGTCATGTGCGTCCCACATGCAGGCTACTGGGTTCAGCACCACAGCCATGCACAAACTTCTGAGCAGTGCAGCACTGCACCAGGAACTGCATTGAGGCAGTGGAGGAGCATGAAAGGACCGGTTGTACTGATGCTTAAAGCTACTGCTCTCCGCCCTGCTGAAACGATTCAGCGAGCCATGCCGAAGCAATCTGAGGCGTCCCTACTAGACACGCTGAATTGATTCATGCACATCCCTTGTTTTATCCAACAAGGTAGTTCTCATGTTCTTAGAGGCATTTGAAAAATTGGTATGAAAAGGAAACAGAAAAAATCAACAGAGCATATTAAGAGGAAAGATTATAACAGTCCTCATAAAAAATGTCAGTACCAACAATACTGTTATACAGCATGTGAATGGAATAGAATTAAAGTGT
The DNA here is from genome assembly GCF_027244095.1 of Hemicordylus capensis. Classification (NCBI taxonomy): domain Eukaryota; kingdom Metazoa; phylum Chordata; class Lepidosauria; order Squamata; family Cordylidae; genus Hemicordylus; species Hemicordylus capensis. Next base: position 68,298,148 of record NC_069657.1, read on the forward strand.
TCAGACTAATCTAGGATTGTGTAAGGGAGAAAGGAAGTTTTGCAGTTCAATCATATGCATGCTTACTTTAAGGTACATTCTGCTGTATTATTTACTTATTTATTTACATTTTATATCCTGCTCTTCCTCCAAGGAACCCAGAGTGGTGTACTACATACTTAGGTTTCTCCTAACAACAACTCTGTGAAGTAGGTTAGGCTGAGAGAGAAGTGACTGGCCCAGCGTCACCCAGCAAGTATCATGGCTGAATGGGTATTTGAACTTGGGTCTCCCTGGTCCTAGTCCAGCACTCTAACCACTACACCATTCTAGCTGCATTCAGTGGGCCTTTTTCATAGGAAATATGCACATGCTTGCTACCTTAGTGGTCTGAATTTTACTCTAGAAGAGACTATTTTAGCTTTGCTGGAGTGATTTGAATTGCATTTCTAGCTAATGGAAAGAAATGAATTCTCTGGCTATGTAAAGTAGCCCTGCTTTGATTCAGGAGTTGCCTGGGCACTTTGAATGAATAATTAGATAGGCTGAAGATGCTTCATCTTGCCCCCTTGGTGAACGAGCACAGCTGTTTGAAATTTAAAATGACCATGCAGGGTTTCCTCTCTAGTCCTAGGAATGGGATGCTCCTGGGAATTGTTGCCTTTTCCTGTGCTGTGGCCTGGACTGCAAGAGAAACCATTCAAGAAGTCAATTTAAATGGTGTACTCCTATCTATCTATCTATCTATCTATCTATCTATCTATCTATCTATCTATCTATCAACAATCAATCATATTTATATACTGCCTGATATGTGTATCTCTAGGTGCTGTACACAATTTAAAACAACAAATATAAAACAGAGTAAAAACCATTAAAACAAATTTCATAGGATAAAAACAATTAAACAGTTTAAAATTAATTTCAGTTAAAGTGGAGAATTGTCAAGGAAGTCCAACACAGATGCTTTCAACTTCAGAAGAGGAAACTTCTCAAAAATGAGGGGACTGATGAAAAGGAAGTTGAAAGGGAAAGTCAGGAGGGTCAAATCACTCTAGAAAGCATGGAACTTATTTAAAGCCACAATACTAAAAGCTCAGTTGGAATGTATACCAAGAAGGAGGAAAGGTAACACCAAGTTCAGGAGGATGCAAGTGTGACTAACAAATAGAGACAGGGAGGCTATAAAAGGGAAGAAGTCAGAAAATGGAAGTCCTGCCCAAATGAAGAGAACAGAAAGGAACATAAACTCTGGCAAAGGAAATGCAAGGAGACAATAAGGGATGCAAAAAGAGAGTTTGAGGAGGATATAGCTAGAAGTTTCAAGGGGAATAACAAAAACCACTTTAAATATATAAGTAGAAAACCTGCCAGGGAGGCAGTTTGCCCCTTAAATGATGAGGGCGTGAAAGGGATTATCAAGGAGGATAAAGAGATTTCAGAGAAGCCAAACGAATTTTTTGCATCTGTCTTCACGGCAGAGGATACTGACCATATAACCTCTCCAGAATCAAGCTTTTCAGGTTTAGCAGCTGAGGAACTGGACCAATTTGAGGTGACAAGGGAAGATGTTTTAAACTGTCTTGAAAAACTAAAACTTAACAAATCGCCAGGGCCAGGTGGCATCCATGCAAGAGTTCTGAAGGAACTCAAATGTGAAATGGCTGATCTCCTAGCAAAAATATGTAACTTGTCCCTACAATCAGGTTCTGTACCACAGGACTGGAAAGTAGCCAATGTAACTCCAATTTTCAAAAAGGGATCCAGGGGATCCAGGAAATTACAGGTCAGTCAGCTTAATTTTTTTGCCGGGTAAATTGATGGAAAGCATACTTAAGGACAAAATTGTTAAACAGCTTTATATATATTTCTCTAAGGCATACCCATCGCTAATCACATGTGTGGCAGCTCTCGCGAGTGTTTGCGAGCAGCAGCCCGGATAGTGATGGGGACAGGGGAGAAAATGGATGAGGTAGCCGGCTGGTCGGGAGGCAAACAAAACAGCAGTGAATGTCCTTGCTGAAGGAGAACCAGCATGGCTTCCACAAGGGCAAATCTTGCCTCATTAACCTTTTGGAGTTCTTTGAGAGTGTCAACAGGCATGTGGATAAAGGTGATCCGGTACATATAATATACCGGGACTTCCAAACAGCTTTTGACAAAGTTCCCCTCCAAAGGCTCTTGAGTAAATATAGCAGTCATGGAATAAGGGGACAGGTTCAAATCGTGGATTAGTACTGGTTGAAGGACAGGAAAAAGAGGGTAGGAATAAACTGATTGTTTTCACAATGGAAGGAAATAAGTAGGGTTCCCCAGGGATCTCTGTTTGGATCAGTGCTCTTTAATTTGTTCATAAATGATCTAGACGTTAGTGTAAGCAGCAAAGTGGCCAAATTTGCAGAGGACAAATTTAGTGGATTTGACTACCCTAAAATATTTAGGGTAGTGAAATCCACAACAGATTGTGAGGAGCTCCAAAAAGATCTCTCCAAACTGGGGGAATGGGTGACAAAATGGCAAATGCAGTTCAGCGTAAACAAGTGTAAAGTGATGAACATTGGTGCAACTCGCCCCCCACCCCACAACTTCACATATACACTGATGAGATCTGAGCTGTCTGTGACTGACCAGGAGAGAGATCTTGGAGTCATGGTGGACAGCTCATTGAAAGTGTCATCTCAGTGCATGGCAGCTGTGAAAAGGGATAATTCCATGTTAGGAGTCATTAGGAAGGGGATTGAAAATAAAAGGGCTAATATTATAATGCCCTTATACAAATCTATGGTGTGGCCACATCTGGAGTACTGCATATAGCTTTGGTCACCATATCTTAAGAAGGATATTGTAGAACTGGAAAAGGTGCAGAAGACGGCAACCAAGATGATCAGGGGCCCGGAGCACCTTCCTTATGAGACTAGGCTACAGCATCTGGGGCTCTTTATCTTGGAAAAGAGACAACTAAGGGGAGACTTGATCATGGTGTATAAAATTATGCATGGAGTGGAGAGGGTGAATAGAGAGAAATTTCTCTCACACATACACAACATTAGAACCTGGGTCATCCCATGAAACTGATGGTTGGGAAATTTAGGAATGACAAGAGGAAGTACTTTTTCACATAGAACATAATTAATCCATGGAATTATTTGCCATGGGATGTGGTGATGGCCACCAGCTTGGATGGCTTTAAAAAGGGCTTAAACCAATTCATGGATCAGAGGTCTAGTATGGCTACTATGGATGTGCATGAGTTGAATTGATTTTTGTGATTCAATTTGTACCCAAATTGAATCACAACAATTTGTTTTGGGTCCAAATTTCCTCCTCCCAAATCACCCCAGATTCATTTTGGATCCAAATAAATCTGAATCAATGTTCATTCATCATCTTTGGTGCAAAAAGATGAATGACCATACAATCCACTATCATTTTGCACCAAAGAATCCACTCTTAGAACACCTAAAAACTGAGGTCTGAATCAATTGTTTTGGGTCCGAATCTGGACGATTTGTTTGGTAGGCAAATCTGGGCAATTGAGCACAGATTGTTCTGTCTACAAATCGCCCGAATCAGTTGGATTCGGGCACAAATTGTTTTGTATCTGAATTGATTTTCACATCCCTAATGGCTACTCCTCCTCCTAATGGAGGAGAGCTGGTCTTGTGGTAGCAAGCATGACTTGTCCCCATAGCTAAGCAGGGTCTGCCTTGGTTGCATCTGAATGGGTGACTTGATGTGTGAGCACTGCAAGATATTCCCCTCAGGGGATGAAGCCGCTCTGGGAAGAGCAGAAGGTTTCAAGTTCCCTCTCTGGCTTCTCCAAGATAGGGCTGAGAGAGATTCCTGCCTGCAACCTTGGAGAAGCCACTGCCAGTCTGTGAAGACAATACTGAGCTAGATAGACCAATGGTCTGACTCAGTATATGGCAGTTTCCTATGTTTCCTATACTAGTCTGGTGGCTGAGGGCCACCTCCAGCCTCAGAGGCACGATGACTCTCAATACTAGTTGCCAGAAGGGCTCTTACCTCTGGACTTCAGGGCCTAAGTCCAGGGCCTCCATAGTCCCTGGGGGCCCCCAAATACCCTTTAGTCTGTCCTGGGTGGTGTGGTTGCCCGGCAGAGCATGATGATGCTTAATTTGCAGGGGAGGGAGGCCTCCAAAGGTTCAGGCTCCAAAATTACCTAGGTGCACTTCTGCCAGTTGCAGAGGAGCAACATCAGGAGAGAAGGCATTCACAAACTTTTTGCCTGTGGGCTCTCTAGAGTGGGCTACTGTGTAAAACAGGATGCTAGACTTGATAGGCCTTGAGCCTGATCCAGCAGGGCTGTTCTTATGTTCTTATTATGTAAAAGCTTGAGAAAGCAGATGTTTCTTGAGGGGTCTTTTAAAAAGCAGTTAGAGATGGAGATACTCTTATTTTGACAGGGAGCACTGGTAAGAAATGAATAAAAGAAAGTAGACAGGGTAAAATATTAGGTATTGGCATAATCTCTGTTCACTTGCTGACTTAAATTCAAACTGAGAAGTTCTCCCTCTCTTTGCATAAGAAACTGTTAGCCTGTCTATTGTTTTCTTAGCCTATGTTAAAGTTAAGTAAAGTTGTGCCCTCAAATCAGTGTTGACTCCTGGTGACCCCAGAGCCATGTGGTTTTCTTTGGTAGAATACAGGAGGGGTTTGCCATTGCCTCCTCCTGCGCAGTGTGAAACGATGCCTTTCAGCACCTTCCTATATAACTGCTACCCAATATAGGTGTTTTCCCATATTCTGGAAAACATACCAGCAGGGATTCAAATCAGCAACCTCTTGCTCTCTAGGCAAGTCATTTTCCCGCAGTGCCATTAGGTGGCTTAGCCTATGCTAAGTAGTAATAAATAGCAAACTCTTTTTACTTAGTTAAAGTTTGCTTCATGTTCAATTACTTATAAAGGATAAGTAATTTCTCTGCAACATTTGTATTAAACAAATTGTTTCTCCTTTGAAGCAGGAATTCCTGTGTTGGACTCAGATTCCATGGTCATTAGAGAACATAGCAATTTCATGTTCACTTTACTAATTGGCACATATAAATTTTACTTCCCTCTGCTGAGGACAAATGAGTACTCCGTAACTTTTCAACAAGTTAATAAAATGGCTTATTAAATTTGATAACATGGAAAGGACATAATCGGTGTGCTTTCAACAGTTTATTATCCTATGAATTGTGTGTAGACAAAGACAATAAAAGAAAAATCCCCCCAAGAATTTGCTCTGTTTGTTGTTAGAACTAAATAAATTATTCACCACATGAATGTATGAATGTGACTGGAGGTATTAATTGCATGTTTCTTATCCATTTAACCTATCAATTTCTTTATTACATTTATATCCTACCTTTCTTCCATCATGAAACTCAAGGCGGCACCTTTATAACCAAGTGGTCTCCCATTAAAGTCATGACCAAGTCCAGACCTGCTTAGTTTCAGCAATGCTGCTGCATTATATGGCATCATATGCATTATATGACATTATATGCTGCATTATATGGCATCAGACCATATCCTGGCATCATAGGCTGCCTTCACACATTATGCCACGCCAGAGGAAAGTGAGCTAGAGGTTCCATTTCATGGTTGTCCAAATGCATGAAACTATGATTTCATCACAAAAGCGACCTGAGGTTTTTGAACCGAAACCATAACTGCCAAGGAGTTTGGTCACCCACAGGGTGACCAAATCAGTTTCTGTTCCAAAGCCAGGCCTGAAGCCTTTTTGAAATGGATCTAGATAATCTAGACAAGAAGGGCACTTTGTGGAGAGGTCTCCACAAATCAATTGATGAATAAGTATTTGCACAAGCGCGTGCAGTCTTGGTGGCACCATGAACTGGCCAACCCGTTTCTTTCCCAACAAAGATAACATATGCCAGGGAAGTGATACCCAGGGTCTGAGTTGAAAAGCAGCCACTGGAATTCTTGCTCTGCTCTATTTTTTTGTACAAATTAGGGGGCGGAGTGGGGAAGCAAGCGGGCACTCATGAGAAGAACTGTCTTGGTGTATGTTGGGCTGGATCACTAATAATGTGTGATGGCCATCCTTCTCCCAAGGACTGCTCTCTCATGAGAGTGGTAGGCCATGGAGACACACATGTGAGCCAGATGGTTGTCGCAGGCCAGAGGGCTGTCCCTGCCCAGCCCCATTGCTAGCTCCACACAAGCCCTGGGGAAGGGTACCACACCAACATTTTTCCAGGTCACATTGACTGGCGGACAGCAGGAGTGGAAGTGCTTATTCTAGCAGTCTGGTCATCCCTTGGCACATATGCATGGTGATTTTTGCCCAGTACAGCCACCCAGCTTGCCAGGGTTTACTGAAAATAGGGGTTCCCCTCACCAGTGATTCCCCATGGCAGCCCATCTGTGCACGCCGCAACACTGTTTGCAGCACAGGAATTTTGAATGTGTACTAGGAGCCATCCCCAGTCTTGCCAGACTGAACTCACAGGAAAATGGCCAGACACATGGAGCGGCCTGGGCTCCTTCGGAGTCTGCAAGAGTTGTGTAATGAGTTGTCATGCCTCTACTTGAGGACTCAGAAGAGGAGGGGGAGCAATGGATGTACTGGGAAGCAGGGAGACGTCTGAGGAGGGTCAGGTCGGCGATCTGAGTGGGGAGGCATTTGGAATGGGTCTGGATGAGAGGTTGCTGCAGGAGGAGCCAATGAGGCAGAATGATCTTTTGAGGGAAGGGTCAGAGTCTGGGCAAGAGGATGAAAGACCATTGTCTCTCAGACAATGTAGGCGAAAGAAGCATCAGTGACAGGTGATCAAATTGAGGAAAAGCAGCCGGCTATTAGCAAAAAGGAAGCACGAGACTGACTGAATTTGTGGCAGCTGCCAGGGGTGGATTGGGTGCACCTGGCTGTTGGCTATAAATTCAACTGCTTCTGAAGAAGCATACCTTGGATCCATCAGAGTTGAGTAACTACAGGTCTGTCTCCAACCTTCCGTGGCTGGGCAAGATAATTGAGAGGGTGGTGGCCTCCCAACTCCAGACAGTCTTGGAGGAAACTGATTATCTTGACCCATTTCAAACTGGCTTTCAGCTGGCTATGGGGTAGAAACTGCCTTTGGTGGCCTGATGGATGATCTCCAGTTGGGAATGGACAGAGGAAGTGTGATTCTGTTGGTCCTTTTGGAGCTCTTGGCGGCTTTCAATACTATCAACCATAGTATCCTTCTGGGGCATCTGAGGGGGTTGGGAGTGGGAGGCACTGCTTTGCGGTGGTTCCACTCCTACCTCTCGGGCAGGTTCCAAATGGTGTACCTTGGATGTTCTTCAAAATCTGAACTTTTGTATGGTGTGCCTCAGGGCTCTGTATTGTCTCCGATGTTGTTTAACATCTACATGAAACTGCTGGGAGAGATCATCAGGAGATTTCGTGCATGGTGCTATCAGTATGCTAATGACACCCAAATCTATTTCTCCATGTCAACCTCTTTTGGAGAAGGCATAACCTCCCTAAATGCCTGCCTGGAGGCAGTAATGGGCTGGATGAGGGATAACAAACTGAGACTGAATCCAGATAAGACAGAGGTACTCATTGTGTGGGGTTGGAACTCAAGAGACAATTTTGATCTGCATATTCTGGATGGGGTCACACTTCCCCAGAAGGAACAGGTACGCCGTCTCGGGGTGCTTCTGGATCTGAGCCTCTCCCTAGTGTTCCAGGCGGTGGCCAGAAGTGCCTTCTATCAGCTTCGGCTGATGTGCCAGCTGCGTCCGTTTCTTGAGATGAACGACCTCAAAATGGTGGTACATCTGCTGCTAATCTCCAGACTGGATTACTGCAATGCGCTCTATGGGGGGCTGCCGTTGTATGTAGTCCGGAAACTACAGTACACCGCTCTGGGCTCCTTGGAGGAAGAGCGGGATATAAATGTAAATAAATAAATAAATAATGCTCTTTCCCTGCCTAGTGTAGGTGGTTGTTGCCAAAAAGTGCAGGTGGTTCTTGCACCCTTCTATCTCGGTAACAGCCTAGGGCAAAAACCTGGGCTGCCAATTGGGATGTGCAAGCCTGGGTAGGGCTACTCATGTGAACATGAGTCTGAGAGACGGAAGAGAGAAATAATGTCAGCCATGTGGTTTTGGATAGAGGTGAGAGGATGAAGTGTCAAAGAGTAAGGACATTAAGAAGAAAGTTGTCATAATCAGGTCAGGCCATTTACTATTCCAAGATTACTTTCAACTGGGCAGAACTGTAAAGGGCAAGCAACAGAGTCTATTCATGCAAAGAAGTTGAAAATGTTTCCTCTAAGTGGTTTGGTCAGTTTACTTCGTATGGGGAAAACTTTCAGTTAGGGAGTGGTGTGATTCTATGTCCACTGAATTCAGGAGGAAAAGAAAGATTTACCTGCTAGAATCAGAAATAAACTGCATAGCAATTTCACTCATTTTAATATGAGGAACACAAACATTTTAATCTAAGGATAAACACAGTGATCCAGGGAAGTTATACATTTTCCCCTTTAAGCTATCTGGTTCGATATACTACTTCATTGTGTGACCTTAAAAAGCACTTTTTAAAAAAAGTGTCTGAAAAACAGCAATGGAAAACTTAAACGTACATCAAGGGCATTATAAAATAAGCATAGCTGGAATAAATAATGCTTTAAAATGATTACTGATAGGTGGGAGATTTGTAAGTTGTAGGAATACAACTTCTTGGACTTGTCTGTTGCTAATTCCTTGAGGAAAGGTTGCATGGTGGAATCTATCAGCAAACTTGGATCAAACAGGAAGAAAGTGACACAAGCAAGGAGGATTGTACCGCTCTTTTAAACCAAATCTTGTCTTTCCCCCTAGTTTTCTAGTTTTGTCTTTACAGCTCTTTTAAGCTAAATCTTGCATTTTTTGTGAATTCTTTTCATTTTTCTCAAACATATACCTTTGCATACAACCTACATAACATTTAAAAAACAAAACAAAAACAATGTCCTTGAATAAAAGAGATGCACTGTCTTCTGACGGCTCCTAAGCCACGATATCATCTTGTCCTGGTAATTGTCATCAAGTTAGGATATGATCGTTTCCTGCTTTACAGCTGTATAATGGCATTTGTCATATCAACATATCATATTAAATTATTATATCAACATTGTGAAATAATCCTTATAAGTCATTTACCCATGCTTTACTTTGAACCAAGCAACTGAAAACTATTTTATAGTTTTGATTTTATATAGTTATACTTTTTGATTATTTTTTTAACTTGAATGTCTTCTGTCTCTGAGATACACACACACAGAAAGATATGCTAAAAGCAGTCCATCCTCTCCTGTACTGTCAGATTATGGATGCTGTCTGAAGATCATGTCACTGAAGCATATTTGATGCCATCCTCTAGCTAAAACTTTCTGTTTGATGTTATAAACAATATACTACCTGGGGGAATATACAAAGAAAACCCCCACCAGTCACTGGAATTTGTGCAAGGGCTCTCATTTCAGTGAGACTTTCATAGAAGAACTTCCCATTAGACTATAATCACTGGGCACAGAATCAAAATTTAACCTCCTTAAAATGAAACCGTTTTTGTCACTTTCAAATCCTTTAACAAAAGTTCTGTATATGAATCAGGGCTAACACATTTATCTAAAGCTAAAATTTATACCAATATATGGAGTCCAGCTAAAAATATATATACTATCATTTGAACCATATGTAACAAAATGAACCAACTTAATGTACCTTATCAGGAATAACTATTTTTATTTCCATGGAACTACAGTCACTTTCCAATCAATATAACAGCCTTTCCACATTTCCTTCTGTGGGCTCAAGCCTACGGTCAAGAAATTACACATTTCTGTTATTTTTTAATAATTCACTTCCTTATGCACTTGGTCATAATTCTGGGATGCCAATTGGCATGCAGAAACCATTTTACAGGAGCACAAAGGACTACACACAACATTCCACATGAGGCTGCTTAACATTACAGTGATTAATTTTTAATACGAGAAGTGCTGAGACTCCGTAAAAGCCATACTGTTGGATCTGGAAGCATGGCTTTCCTAATTCCAAAATGTGGAGGCTGCTTGTTTATAGCTACTCAGTGGTGAAGGAAATGGAGCTATTCGTCACTTTTCTAGGAATTTCATTATGGTTAATATAGGGATTCCCTCCTCCAGTTATATGCACACTGAAAATATCATTCAGCTGCCTGCGGAAAGAAAATATTTACCAGTGATTGGCTATGCAATCCATGTGATAAATCTCCTCACCAATGCCATATCCTAACTCATCCAGTCATTACTTATAATATCTCTTGGAGGAGATATCCATGATTTTTTCTTTCTATCCATAAATGTATAACTCTGACAGCTTTTTGCATTTTCATACTGAATTAAAATATAGAGATGTATGAAGTCCTCTGGTTCACGTCAAAAAACAAAGTGATGGAAATTTGATATTTTTGCGTTAAGGTCATCTGAGGAGGTCCATCTCCAGTTACCACCGGTTCATCTGGTGGCGACTCAGAGGCAGGCCTTCTCTGTAGCTGCTGCTGGGCTATGGAATGCACTCCCAGCTGAAATCTGTAATTTGAGTTCATTACCGTCTTTCAGGAGAGCCCTTAAAACTTATCTGTTTGGCCTGGCCTTGCAGGGTTTTTAAACTGCTGTAAACTGTTTTAAATTGTTTTAAATGTTTGCCCTGGCTTTCCAGGTTTTTAACTGCTTGAATGTTTAATTGATTTTATTCTGTTTAATTGTTAACTAGTTTTAATTGTTTTTATTTTGTTGTAAACCAACCGGAGTCATTTTTGGAAGGGCAGTATATAAATCAAATGAATGAATGAATGAATGATATTGAATGCATTACTCTCTAAGAACTTCTTGTGCCTCACTCTTAATCATTATTAATGTTTAGAAGGAGAAGGAAACTACTCTACATATGAATCATATAGATACAACAATAGTGGTCTTATACTGTGTCAGACCACTGATCAGCATGGTCTACTCTGACTGGCAGCAGATCCCCAGGGTCTGACAAGCACAGCTCCAGGAGGGGGCAAGAACCCCTCTAGAAAAGTAGCTTGTCCCCCTTATGCCCCCCATTTCTGTTTCAGAAATTTAATATGTGGGACACAGCTTGCCAAACCATAAATGCACTTTGCCCCTTCTGTGCCCCCCCCCCAAGTATTTTTTCTGATGCTACCACTTGTCTCAGACTGGTGCCTTTTCTGGCCCTGAAGTCTGAGATGCCATTACTGGGAGGTGGCAGGTTCTCCTGTGTGGAATATTCTCTACTATTGACCATGTTCCTCCTCCATCATGTCAACTGAAGGCATTACAGCAATAATGAAAATCCAAGTTGAAATGAGATGACAATTAAGACATCAGAAAAGGTTGCTTTTCAGTTCTCATGATTTATTTCATATCTCTATAAGTTTATCATATTCAAAGTCAACAACTGCAGAAAGGGATCTATTATACACAATACTGAATCCAAGCAAGACAGAGATGCTCATTGTAGGGGCTCAGAATTTGATGGATGAGTTAGACCTTCCTGTGCTGGATGGGGTTGCACTTCCCCAGAAGGAGCAGGTAAGCAGCTTGGGAGTACTCCTGGACCCAGGCCTCACCTTGGTATCTCAGGTGGAGGCTGTGGCCAGGAGTGCTTTCTATCAGCTTTGGCTGATTTAACAGCTGCGTCCATTCCTTGAAAAGTATAACCTCAAAACAGTGGTGCATCAGCTGGTAACCTCTATGCCTGACTGTTGCAATGCACTCCACGTGGGGCTGCCTTTGTACGCAGATCAGAAACTTCAGTTAGTTCAAAATGCGGCAGCCAGGTTGGTCTCTGGGGCAATCTGGAGAGACCATATTATGCCTGTTTTGAAACAGTTGCACTGGCTGCCAATATGTTTCCAGGTGAAATACAAAGTGCTGGTTATTACCGTTAAACCCCTGAATGGATTAGGTCTGAGTTATCTTAGAGAACACCTTCTTCTGCATGATCCCTACCACACATTAAGATCATCTGAGGAGGTCCGTCTCCAGTTTCCACTGGTACTCAGAGGCAGGCCTTCTCTGTAGCTGCTCCTGGGCTGTAAAATGCACTCTCGGCAGAAATCCGTAATCTGAATTCATTATTGGCCTTCAGGAGAGCCCTTAAGACCTATCTGTTTGGCCTGGCCTTCCAGGATTTTTAAACTGTTTTAAAACTGTAAAGGTTTTGGCCTGGTTTTCCAGGGTTTTAAAAACTGTTTTAATTGTTTTAATAATGGTTTTCTGTTTTTACAGTTTTAGATATTAATAGTTAATTGATTTTACTGTTGTTTTAATGTAAACTGCCCTGAGCCTTTTTTGGAAGGGCGGTATAGAAATCAAATAAATAATAAATAATAGATTTTAATGTAAGTAAGCCAGTGTCTCAGTCTAAGCACAAATCTGCAAATTATATATGCCAGACTATGGGAAACACCTATATAGGGCAGCAGTGATATAGGAAGATGCTGAAAGACATCATTTCATACTGCATGGGAAATGGCAATGGTAAACACCTAACAGATAGATAGATAGATAGATAGATAGATAGATAGATAGATAGATAGAACAGCCAACACAGACAGAAAAGAAACAAGAAAAGAAACTCAAATGACATATCATGATAATCTAATACTTGTTTAGTCCAATCAAGAGCATGCCAATGAGTCAGGGAGGTGGAAGGGGAAAGTAAAGAGCAACCTCTTTCCCAACCAGTGCCCTCCCCCCTCATGGGCTTAGGGACATTTGTTCCCCACATTGTTCAGTCATAGCTAAGCCCCTGCTCACAAGCTAGACCTGAACACAAACACATATTGTAGAGGGTTGGATCTGACATTTTGAAAAAGTGAAATTTAAAGCAGATTTTAGAGCTCTTCCTGGGGAGAGATATCTGAGACTTTTAAAGGTAAGCCAGAAAGAAAGGTTTCTATAAGACAAGGAAAATTTCTCAGGCGGGTTCTGTCCATCCCTTAAAAACAAACCAAATAAAACACACATCACATGGGCATTGGCTGACATCCTTACTAAGCATGCCCTCAGGGACATATTTTCAGATGCACAGGACACTTTTGGGGGGAGGCAAGTTCAGTGAAAATCAAATGGCCCTTTGCATAATCGACATTGTGGAATTCAGGAAGTTCTCTTCAGTGGAGACAGTTCGTCCCAGCATGCAGGTATATGCTTAAGATGTCAGTCAGGGGTGTCGCTAGAATTGAGTGGATGGGTTCAAAGAACCCATCCCCCGGCTCCTGAGGGCCCCCCAGCTCCACCCCTCTGTATTTTCTTCATTATCTCCCTCACTCCAAGGGGCCACCAGGGAAAGAGGTGAATACAGGCCCTTTCTCCCCTAGCTACGCCCCTGATGTCGGCCATTGTGTCCTTCAAAACACTTGAATAGTTGAAAATTTCCATGTTGCAATAGGCATAATACCCCTATTGAAGCTAAGAATATTTAAATCTAATTTATTTCATTTAGAGAGTTTAAAACATGTTTAACGCTCTCTGCTGGAAATCAAGGAGGCTTAATGCTTAGCTTTGGTGGGATCATATCTACACACACACAAATAAAAGCAACATGCACATTCACAATGGTGAAAAGGTGGTCACATACCTTTACAGGGAAACAATGAAAGATATAGCTCCTTCCTAAATACTTAGACCATGAGTCAATGTTTTGGGATTGCACACGTTTTTACCAGCGTATGTTAGAAATCTATCATTGTGGCCAGGAACCATATTGCTAGTAAATTATGGCTTTGAATTAAACCACATAATTTAATTCTTCAACAGACCAAACAAAAGAGAGAAAAAGAGAGGGTTGTAAGAGGAAAATAAGCATAAAAAAGATTTATAGTTTTGAAACAGAGTCTCCACTAATGAGATGACAAAAACACGCTCTTTGCTTATTTTGTGGGAATGGGTTTTCATATTCTACTTTAAATGGTGTTTCTATCTCATTTTCATTCCTCATTTTATGAATTCATATGCTATTCTGTTTCCTGTATGGTTAGCCAGTGTGCCAAAATTGACGCTGTAGGAAGTCTTGGAGATTTTCAAATCCAAGGCATATTTTCAGGGTGGTGGAGAATTCTACATTTGGCTTCGTCATTTCAGAAGATACCAAAGAACATTTGGCTCAGAGAATTTCCAAGCTGGGGAACTTACCACAGAAGATCAACAAGCAAATAGAGAACAGCAGTCATATTTTTGGAGACCTGGGCTTTGATCCACCTAAAAGAAAGAAGGTAATGACTTTAGCAGTTTTAAATCAAATGCTGTTGGAAAGATGTATACAAACTATTTCCACGTAGAAATATTTTCTTGTTGGCTAAACTTCTCTAGATTTTATTGAAGGAGGAGAGAATGGGACTGCTCATTTATACCAAAAAAGGCCAAACTGATCCTTCGATTTATTATTTGGTCAGTAAAATGTGGTACATCAAATAATATTCTTTATTAGAAGACACCTCCTTTGGAAATACCTATTAATTGTGCAATGCTGGCTTAAGAGGTCCTTGACGCTAGTCAATCTAACTTTTGACCCAGACATATGACTGGAACTGCACTGAGGAGGCTGAGGAATGGCCTCCTAAGACAATAGCTAAATGTGCCCTTTGCAGCTGCACTTGCTTGCAAGTATAGGAAAAAGCTCAGAGTCAGGGGGACAATACCAGACAATCACCAGTTAGGACAGGCAATGCTTGAAGTTCAACTAGCCCAACACTCAGAAAAAGACAATGAGCAAGGACGGTGGAGCATGACCAGAAACAGGTACAGGAGGATTTTGTTCATATGGAGTGAAGAAGTTGGGCCAAAAGAGTAGAGTTATTGGATACTATGGAAATAAAGAAGGAACAGGAACTCATGACCCAGGGGGGCAGATGGAGGAAAGCATTTTCAATGAAAAGTTACTTCTAAATATTTGCTACAAGTAACATTTGGCTGGCTCAGTTGTATAACTCCCCATGGTAAATGTAAGGAGCTGATCCATATTAACTATTATCCATTAGTAATAATAATGCTCTGCACATGGGTCAAGGCAATGTGGGGCCAGGGTGAGGGCACCACCATGCCTGCCCACCATTGGCCTCCATGGCCACCCACCCACCCACTGCTGGCTTGCTTCCCTTTGCTGGACACAATGCAGTAGAATAACATCACTGAGATGGGTTCGCACCGGGATGGTGATGTTATTATACTGTGTCACAGCTGGCAAAAAGCTGTGGGTGGGGGCTGTGGAGGCCAGTGGCAGGTGGTTGGGGGGCTGCAGTGAGTGAGCAGAGGTGATGGTGGTGGCCACCAGAAAAACTATCCATGGACCGCTGTCAAAGTTGCTACGCCACTAATGAATATATTTCATAAATGGAAGTGGCTTTTGTCATTCAAGAACATTCTATCACCCACTCTTTAAATCAAATTTTCCACACAATCCTAATCTCAGATCTTCAGGCCCAAGCCTCTTCTTTCATATTTCCTTCAAGAACTGGGCAGATGGAATAAAGTCAAATGTTATGGTTAATTCTGGAGCAAAGGTGGCAATTGTCCTTCCATTACTTCTATATTCTCAATAAAGAGGTACACAAAATGGATTTAGTGTTCCTTTCTGGAACAGAATGCTAAATTCCCAGAACGTTCTGATGGAATGACCCCATTTCAACTTCGAATATTCCCAGTACCATTTTGGATTCCAAAATGGCACTCTTCTGACCTCTGCACACACAAGGTGATGCTGACCACACAAATGGCTACTGTGAGTGGACAGAGAAATCCAAAATGGCACTCAGAATGCTCAGAATGTCCCGACTTGAAATGGGCCATTCTGTTCCGAGCTCAGAACAGGCCCTTCATTTGAAGGGCATTCTGTTCCAAATTTGGAACACTCAAAACGGCCTGTTTCGAGGCTTGGAACGTTCTGCACATCCCTAATTCTCACTGACCAAACATATGTTTCCTTGGTTCACTGCTCTATGCTGCAATTGTGGCTTCTGCTGTTATCTGTGGTTTATGATTGGCTGCTTGGTTTTGTTATGTGGTTTTTGGATTTTTAATGAACTATTGACTGACTTGCAGTGCAGCCTTACAATGAGGGAGCAAGAGTTCTGTCCTCACATGCAGCCACAAACTAGTTTGCAAGGCTTGGCTTGCAGCAGTGTGTGGGTGAAAGGGATGGGGGAAAGTGATTTTTGTTTGTTTTCCCTCCTTGCAAAATCCCTTTTCTCTGCCAGAAATATGTTCCTGAGGACTGCACATTGTTTACTGCTTCACATGCAGCTAATTTAATGGCTCTTTGTGAGGATGGAGCTCTTGCTACACTCTCATAAGGCTGTGCTGTATATCAGCCACTGTAATTTTGATTTTTAAATCATTATTTTATGTTGTGCCCCATACATTTTAAAAGCAGAAAGACAGTATAGAATACATTAAATAAATAAAATAAATGTATCACCACATTGTCAACTGACTCAGTTTAACTCCTAATAATTGTGGGGCAGGGAGGCACCTTTTAAAGTGGTTACTCTCTTATATTTTGCAGGGAGACAGCAATTGTCCTTATTCAGTCCAGTATGGCACAGCAGGGAAGTAACTTGCCTAGGGAGCAAGAGGTTGCTGTTTCGAATCCCCACTGATATGTTCCCCAGACTATGGGAAACACCTATATCGGGCTGCAGTGATATAGGAAGATGCTGAAAGGCATCATCTCATACTGCACGGGAGATGGCAATGGCAAACCCCTCCTGTATTCTACCAAAGAAAACCACATGGCTCTGTGGTCGCCCGGAGTCCACACCGATTCGACGGCACAACTTTACCTTTTATAGCATCCCTCCAGTGGCTGTTGCTGGTGTGTCTCTTGTGTTTCTTTTGAGATTGTAAGCCCTTTGAGACAAGGAACCATTTTCTTGTTCTTTTTGCTATGTAAATTGCTTTGAGAATGTCTTTGTTGAAAAATGATTATTCCTAAATGATTATTACAAAAATAGTTGCTTATATTGTGTATGCCCAGCCCTCTCAGTTGGGCATTCATGGTTTAATAGGAATAACATTCTGCCTTTGAAAGACATGCTAAGTGAAGCAGGGTGTCAGTAATAAAGAAGGTTCTGCCTCAAAGAAAACTAAGGGTTTTAAGTATCTGTACCAAATGAATTAACCAAAAGAAAGAGAAGAGAAGAAAACCATTAACTGTTTATCTGTAGAAAAGACATACATCAGTGCAGACTCCGCAAATACACCTTCATTAACTAATACTTTGAAGGGGGCCACTTCCTCCTGAGAGTCAACTCTGCTGACCATGTGACATGGTCCTTGCCTTGAAAGTCTATCAAGTTACATAAGTCATCTAGTACATTCCTGACTGCTTCTGGTTTTAACGACCTAGACCGGATTCAAACCAGTGGCCTTCTGTAGCATTCCTGTGGCTTTCAGTCACTTACAGTATTTGGTTAAGAGTGTGTGTTTTGTGTTAGCTTGTGTCCTCATTTCTGCACTATTAAAGAGCACGGCAGGAGGCAAAAATGCTGTACATAGCAATGGACTTTTAACTATCTTCACATTTAAATTGTTTGCACATGGAGACATTTTGTGAATGGCTTCCCTACATCCATTTTAAATTTTGATTTCCATTATAGTGCTGTTACCTGCAGACAAACAGCTACTATTCAAAAAGCTCAAACATTTTAAGAGCCATGTGATGTACTGGAATTCCCCCCCTATAGTTCTGTTAAAGTGCCTCAGTTATTTTGCCAAATTTCTGCTAAAAACCTAGCCAGCACCTGTCTTTTCTGATTACTTTAAAAAGAAAGAAAAGAAATAGAGAAATACAGGTAGACATGAAGACATTTGATCTGGATTTTTTGAGAGTAACCAATGAATTTGATACCTGTGAGAAGCAGGTCATGTCAGTGTTATCTGCAGGTGGCTGTTGCAGTATCAGCACATCTCTAATATTACTGGAGATTTTTGTGAGGAAAAGAAATACATTAATAAGGCCTGTATTAGACAAAAGAAATGGGGCACAATAGATCAGTCAAGTTAATCCTCTCTTCTATCCTTCTTATATCCTGAAGGTAATTAATATCTCCTGCATTGCTGAAGCACTTTGCCATTTTAGCCCCCAAAAGACAAAAATCTATTTTCACCTCTTCATTATAGAGACCGCTGTAACACTATGTCAAAGATTTCATTGTAAATTTACTTTGTGGCCTTAACTGTAAAGGCCACAACTGTTTTAATTGTTTGATTTTTAATAGTTTTGACCTTTTAAATTCTAAATTATTGTAATATTTTAACCTTTTTACTTGATGTTTTGATTGTTTTGTTGTAAAACACCCAGAGACCTGCAATTGGGGTGGTATAAATTAAATTAAATTAAATTAAATTAAATTAAATTAATAATATTTTTCTGATGGCCAGAGAGTCCTAACGTATAATGGGACCTCATTACAAAACCAAGCATCACAACAGTGTTCTCACCACAGGGAGGCTTGCTTGTTTGTTTATACTATGTTAGACATTTCTATCCTGCTCTTCATTGTAAAATATGCGCAGGGCAGCTACAAATCAATAGCAATAAAACTAATCACAATCAAATGCAACCCATAAAATAAAGAACATTATGAAAGCAATGGCATAAAAATGGTCCATTGATGTTGAACAATGCAACTAAAAAAGCTTATTTCAGTTCCCAATTAACAATGGAATTTAAAAGGCTTGCAAAATAAACATGTCTTAAATAGCTCCCTAAAGCCTGTCGTGCTTTCTTGGGGAGAGAATTCTAAAGCTGTGGTGCTGCCTCTGAGAAAGCTCTGAGTTGTCTGCTAAAGTTTCCTTCCTCCGGAGGGAATCTTTCTCTAAAAAATAGTTTCCTTACTCGAGAAGGAGACTCCTTGTTCCAAGGCAAGAAGTCCTTCCTCTGGAGGAAGGAAGCCTTAGGATTGTTGGAGCTAGGATCCTGGCAGCATCAGCTTTCAGCTGCCATGTCTCATAGTGACCACTGGGGGTTGGGGGTGGTTAGGATCATGGATAAAAGTGCTGGACTCCTCCCCTCTTTGTTCTTCCAGTGTTAGTCCCCATTTTGTCTCTCCAGAGATGGTTGTTTGTTTTGGTCTTTCTCTTCAGCCATGAGCTACAGCTGAAATCAAATCAAGCTGCAGGCTTTTTCACATTCATTTGCAACCTTTTCTTTAAATAAATCCTTGTAGTTCTTCAGTACTAAAGAACTGTCTCAAGACCTCTTGCTTTGCTGCTTTCTCACCAAACTAGTTTTGCTTTGCTATTTGGGGACTGAACTGTCATTCTTCCCCTACAAGGATGCAACCCTTTGCGTGGCCCAGTGTAAATCCAGCCACTGCTCTGTGAGACTTTTTGTTCTACCAGGCAGGGACATTGCTAGGCACTCAAAAGATCTGGGGCCAGGGCTTACAGGGATAATTAAACTCAATCATGCCTATTGCCAAGAATCAGTCTGACTACTCCCCAAAAGGAAACTGGAGGAGATAAGTGCTGTAATGGGGGCTAAAGCATCTGTCCCCCCCCACCCAGCAGAGCACAGAGATGAGACCCCAAAGAAAGATAAGAAGCTATCATTGCTTCTGAAGCAGAAGCAGCAGCAAGAAGCAGCAGCAGCGGTGATTTCCCAACCCCCATTTGAAGGAAGTAGCTGATGAGATTTGAGGCCTTAAGCCATTCACTGGGAGCCCGAGCCCCATGGGCTTAATGATGCTCCTGCTTGCAAGGTTCCTCTTTTTGTTCCAAGAGGGTTCCTCTTTGTAAGGTGTGTGACAGACACCAAGCAATGCCTAGCATGGCATGCAGTGACTGGGGGAAAGTGTCCTGGTTACTCTGTTGTTGGCCATACAGCTTTAAGAAACATAGTAGCCCTGCTTGCATTTTGGAACTCAGCAGTCACTGCTGCTGTTCAATGAAAGCTTGTCATTGTTGGGTTACTGTGTTTGTGGCAACTGAAGTCAGTCAATAGGGTCTATTCCCCCATTGTTACTCATCTCAGATGTCTTTGGAGTTGGACTCTGGGTGAAGGACTTATTGTATCTTCTCCACCACCTTCTGTCCACCGGAACGAAGATGCTAAAGCTCCCTCCCTTACCTTAGCAAGGCAAGGGGGCAGTCTAATAGTGCGCAGGCCTATTCTCCCCAGTGATTACTTATGAGATAAACCAGTTGCTCCACTGGACCTGGAAAGTAGGGGCAGGGAGTTGGATACTGAACTACTGGTTGCAATAAATAGCACTCAGTGAAAACCTACCAAGTGAATAAAGGCCACATGAAGGCTAGCCAAAAGAACAAGGCAGGTGGAGGCCATATGATATACCTATCTGAGCACCTCCTCCTCACAACAGTTCAACATGTCTTGGAAGGGCCTATTCCCATCCCATTCCTTTAGGAGTCCATGTCCAGGCACATCGGAAGGTTCAGACGATATGCCCATTAGGAATGCATTCTCCCTGCCTGGGCACTTCCTGCTTCCTCCTACTGGTTTTGTACCTACTTAAGGGCAATTGTAAGAAGCTGCCCAAAAGTTTCTAGTCATGCCTCCTCCATAGAAGGCAATGGAACTAGCTGCTAGGAAGTACAGACTATAATAGCATTCCTTCCTTCCCTGTCTCTCTTAGTTGGGACCCCTGACAAAATGGCTGCTTTACAGCTAGAGGACTGGAACCCCTGCCTGTAGAAGATGCTTCCTACCTAATATGATGCTCATAGCAGCTGAGTCACTTTAATTCCAAGGAAGCCTGGAGCAGCTTCCTTATGAGGCTAGGCTACTGCATCTGGGGCTCTTTACTTTGGAAAAGAGGTGACTAAGGGGAGACATGATCGAGGTGTGTAAAATTATGCATGGAGTGAAAAGGGTGGACAGAAAGAAATGTTTCTCCCTCTCTCACAACACTAGAACCAGGGGTCACTCCATGAAAATGAAGGTCAGGAAATTTAGTACCAACAAGAGGAAGTACTCTTTCACACAGAGCATATTTAATCTTTGGAAGTCTTTGCCATGGGATGTGGTCATGGCCACCAGCTTGGATGGCTTTAAAAGGGGCTTAGACAAATTGACGGAGGATGGGTCTACCAATGGCTACTAGTCTGATGGCCGTGGGCCACCTCCAGCCTCAGAATCATGATTCCTTTCAATACCAGTTGCAGGGGAGAAACAGCAGGAGAAAGGGCATGCACGTACCTCTTTCCTGTGGGCTCCCCAGAGGCATCTGGTGGGCCACTGTGTGAAACAAGATGCTGGAATAGATGAGTCTTGTGCCTGATCCAGCAGGGCTATTCTTATATTCTTATGTTAAGGCAGCCTGGTTATGCCTTGTTTTGTCTCTGCCTGTTGACTTCTCAGAGACATCTGGTGGACCACTGTGTGAAACAGGATGCTGGACTAGATATGCCTTCAGCTTGATAGAGCAGAGCTGTCCTTATGTTTTTATGTTTGTGGGTGGAGGGATGGCATAGATTAAATGGACATTTATATCCATTATTAATAATCAAGGTGTTCCCACTTGCTGATTGGCTCCATTCTGTTGCGGGATGTATAAGGGCATTGTTGGGAGTGGTATTGTGATTGGTGGATAGTGACAGATGTCGTGCACACAATCAAAAACTGTGTTCTACCTGGGTTTGGGAGCTGTCTGTGCTCCCAATTTTTGGTTGTGTGGAAGCAAGGTAAGAGGAAAACCTGGGTAGAAGTGATTGTGTGGAAGCAAGGTAGGAGGAAAAGTTACCCAGCTACCCATAGTTATGCTAGGCTGGACCATAGGATTGACCTGCTTCAGTCATGTGAGAAAGAATACTGTAACCTTGTAACATATGCAGAAGCAATATACTATAGAGAAAAACTCTGGATTTATTTTTAATTTCTCTCAAAATGGATCCCCCCCCTCCTTTGCACTTAAGTTTGCCCTTTTGAATTGCCAGCATAATCTGGTGGATAAAATGTTCTTTCTGTCCACTATCCAACATCTTTGGTGAATACCTTTCCAAATGTCAAATCGCTCAGATGACAGTGATTTTATTGGGAGTTGAGGGAGAAGTTAATGTTCTAAGATAAAGAACACGCATGAACTTTATGTAATTGTTTGGCAGTTAATATACTGATGTTTTAGCATCATGGTGAGGCATATTTTTACACTGCTCCCATTTAGAACAGGAATTAAAATGAGATGAATTTCTAATAACCAGATCAAAGTTAGGACGCAAGCCATTTATTCTGAGTCAATGAAAATGGCTTGAAACTGTAGCAATGGGGAAATAGTCTGAATCTTAAATTTCAGTTTATAGAAATGCATGTTTAATTATTCCAATTGCTTTTTAAAAATACAAAACAAATCTTGTATATATACCTCCTGGGGCCTATTATGATACACATAAAAGAATGAAAGGTTATTTCAAATGATGAAGAATGGAGAGCTACTTTGAGTGCATTCACACATGTTATTTTCTACACACATTTCTAAAACTAAGCAGCAGATAAAACATTAAAAAGCCTTTCTAAAAAGATATATCTTTAATTTATTTTTAAAAACTTTGAGTTTTGAAAGCATACACCAGATTTGAGAAGCACTGTGCTCAATCTAAATTTAGAGGTCCATGAGACTAGTACTTTGTGGCCCATGAGACTAGTACATAGTCAAATATGGTTGGCTACATTTTATAATACTGTGAATGTCATCAGATTCACTACATTATATATGAATGGCTAGGATGATCTATAGGACTAATCCAGATATCACTGCCTTTACTCAGATTGATTTTGATAGCCTTTACAATGATAGATATTGATAGAGAATCACAATGTATGGAATCATGATTCATTCAAATCTGGGCTGGACTCAAAGCACAGCCTGGGCACCTTTAAAAGGGAGGAGAACAGGTCTGTACCTGCTCCTCCACTGCTCTGGGCAGTGCCTCTCCTCCAAGCTGCCCTCCCATGCTGGCAGCACCTCCACCCCAGCTGTCCTGATGTGGTGGCAGCACGTGGCCATCACAGTTTGTGTGTATCACTACGCCCTGTAGCCAAATCTGACTGGTTATGTGGTGTTGTGATGCCAGCACATTTACTGTGTGATCCCGGAGTAGCTGAGTTCCACCTTCCTGAGTAAAGTAGGCCTAAGTCTAGAGGGGGAGATGCTGCCGAAGCAGTAGCAGCACCAGCTGCTGCTAGGAATCTTGAAAAAAGATTCCTTCTTACATAGCATATGAACATAAGAACAGTCCTGCTGGACCAGGCCCAAGGCCCATCTCGTCCAGCATCCTGTTTCATACAGTGGCCCACCAGATGCCTCTGGGAAGCCCACAGATAAAGGTATACCCTCTCTCCTGCTTCCGCTTCCCTGCAACTGCTCTTTAAAAGCATCCTCCCTCTGAGCCTGGAGGCAGCTTATAGCCATCAATTCAATACTAGCAGTCTTTGATCTGCCTGTCTTCCATGAATTTATTATTATTTTCGTTTACACAGTCAGACAGGTGTTATTGACTGGTTTGTTTTATCCAGACATCGAGTCCTTCCCAAGGATCTGGGATGGCTGAATTTTATTGTCAGTTGTTATAGATATCGTCGCAGAATATAGGCTGTTCCCAGTAAAGCTGCTTTTTGTAATTGGCTGATGGTGATTTCTGTGGCCCCTATGGTGTTGAGGTGCTCTTCAAGGTCTTTTGGAATTGCACCTAGAGCACCAATTACCACTGGGATTATTTTGGTCTTCTTCCGCCACAGCCTTTCAATTTCAATTTGTAGATCTTTGTATTTGGTGATTTTTTTCTATTTCTTTTTCTTCTATTCTGCTATCCCCTGGTATTGCTATGTCAATTATTTTGACTTGTTTTTCTTTCTTCTCGACTACAGTTATATCTGGTGTATTGTGTGGCAGATGTTTGTCTGTTTGTAGTCGGAACTCCCATAATATTTTTTCATCTTCATTTTTGACAACTTTTTCAATTGCATGGTCCCACCAATCTTTAGCTACAGGTAGCTTGTCTTTTTTGCAAATATTCCAGTGTATCATCCCTGCTACCTTGTCATGCCTTTGTTTGTAGTCAGTCTGTGTGATCTTTTTACAACAGCTGATTAGGTGGTCCACGGTTTCATCTCCTTCTTTTCAAAGGCGGCACTTGCTGTTGTTGATTTTTCTACTTTTGCTCTTATTGGATTTGTTCTTAGTGTCTGTTCTTGTGCAGCCAATATTAGACACTCTGTTTCTTTCTTCAAGTTGCCATTCTTAAGCCATTGCCAGGTCTTGGTGATGTCTGATTTTCCAGTTATATTGTGCAAATATTGACCATGCAGTGACTTATTTTTCCATTTGGTTCTTGACTTGTTCTTTCTTGTAGGCCTGCTTTGTTTCATTGGTGCTGAATAGTTTCTCGTTATTGACCATTTTAAGTGCATCTTCTTCACTGTCCTTGATATATTCTTCAAGGCCTCTTTTTTCCTCCTCTACTGTTTGATGGACTTGAAGCATTCCTCTTCCACCTGAGCTGCGAGGGAGGTATAGCCTTTCCATGTCACTGCGGGGGCACAGAACATGATTGATGGTCATTATTTTCCTAGTCTTACAATCTAGCTCCTTGCTTTTTTTTTTTTTATAACTATCAGAATGTTTTTGCTGGCACCAGTTGTTTCTAAACATTTTAGTATACATATGTGAGGCAATGAGTCGAATCATCATCATCATCATCATCATCATCATTTAGATTTCTATAGTGCCCTTCCAAAAATTGTTCAGGGCTGTTTAAACAGCGAAATAACAAACAAATGAGATGGAACCCTGTCCCCAAAGGGCTCACAATCTAAAAAGAAACATAAGATAGATACCAGCAACAGTCACTGGAGGTTCTGTGCTGGGGGTGGATAGGGCCAGTTACTCCCTCCCTGCTAATCCCTTTTAAAGTCACTAAGTTGGTGGCCATCACCATGTCCTATGGCAGATTATTCTATCAATTAGTTATGTAGTCTCCTTAATTACTTAATTATTATAATTAATTAATTAGTTATTAATTATGTAGGCACTTCTGTTTGTCATTCCTAAATTTCCTGACAATCATTTTCACGGGATGACCCCTGGCTCTAGTGTTGTGAGAGAGGGAGAAAAAATGATCTCTATCAGCTCTCTCTACCCCATGTATAATTTTATACACCTCTATCATGTCTCCCCATAGACATATTTTTCCCAAATGAAAAAGTTCCAGATGCTGTAGCCTTGCTTCATGAGGAAGGTACTCCAGGCCCTGATCATCTTGGTTGCCCTCTTCTGCACTTTTTGTAGTTCTATAACATCCCTTTTGAGATGCAACTGTACGCCGTACTCCACATGTGGCCTCACCATACATTTGTATAAAGGCATTATGATATTAGCAGTTCTATCCCCTTCCTAATGATCCTGAGCATGGAATTTGCCTTTTTCACACCTGTTGCACACTTAGTGGACACTTAGTGGACACTTTCAACAAGCTATCCACCAAAAACCCAAGATCTCTCTCTTGATCATTTACTGACAGTTACTGACCCCAGCAGTGTATGTATGAAGTTGGGTTTTGGGGTGTTTTCTTGCCTCATAGTAGTGATGTGCACAGAACTGGTTTTCTGTGTTAGGCTTGAATCCATTTCAGATTTGAGCTGCTCTAGGCTTGGGCTTGATTGAGCCGGGCCATTGAGCTGCCTGAGCCAGCTCATGAGGTGGCTCGAGGGGTATACTTGTAGAGGGGAATCCGGCAAGGATTCCTCTTTACAAGTAAAGGGCTTTACTGAAAGAAATACAAGGAGGGAGAGAAAAGGTAGTCTTATTTACCTTTAAAAACAAGCTGCTGGCAGCTCCAGTGGAGTCAGAGGCATCATCGGGGGCATTTTCAACCCACCTCCGCTGGCCTCCCACAGCCATGCAGGCTACGGCCCATTTTGGACCCCTGTGCATGTGCAGCCACCATTAGAGTGACCTCCACATCTGCACAGAGGCCATTTGTTCCACCACCACACAATGGGGACCCTTTAATGGGGGCCATGCATGCTCAGAGACCTCAAACGGGCCACAACCTGCCCAGCATCTCATTTGGGTGGCCCCCAGGGGAACTGGAGGAGCCCCTGCCAGGATCAGTGGTGGCTTGTTTTTAAAGGTGAAGAAGACTGCCTTTCCCCCTCACCTCACTTCCCCCCTTCCGCCGCATTTTCTTTCAGTAAAGCCCTTTACTGAAAGACTTTGCCAGATCCCCCTTTACAAGTATACCCCTTGAGCCAGCTTGCGAGTCAGGTTTTCAAGCCAGGGTTGGCTCAACTCGAACTTGGACCAACTTCACCCTTTGTTGGTCCAGTCCAGTTCAAGCATGAGCTTTCAAGCCGAGCAGGCTCTAACTTGAGTCCAGCTCGATTCGATTCAGCTCGCACACCCCTGCCTCAATGTGCATCACCTTACACTTACTTACAGTGCACTGAACTGAACCACATTTGCCATTTTGTCACCCACTCACCCAGTTTGGAGAGACCCTCCTGCTTTTCTTTTTCAGCTTTCTTTTCACCAAACTCCTCATGTAAGAGAAGTTTCCTCTTCTGAAGAGCCCCTGGTGGCGCAGTGGTAAAACTGCCGCCCTGTAACCAGAAGGTTACAAGTTCGATCCTGACCAGGGGCTCAAGGTTGACTCAGCCTTCCATCCTTCCGAGGTCGGTAAAATGAGTACCCAGAATGTTGGGGGCAATATGCTAAATCATTGTAAACCGCTTAGAGAGCTTCCAGCTATAGAGCGGTATATAAATGTAAGTGCTATTGCTATTGCTATTGCTATTGAAGTCCAAAGTGTCTGTGTCAGACTTCCTTGGCAATTTTCTATACACATCTATATGGAGACTTGAACCAATATTGCTGCAAAACAAACTTATGCTGATGGGGCAACTGTCCCTCCTTTGTGTGCTTATTAGCAGACTTTAGGTAGATGGGATGGTGCTGATGCAGCTGGCATGATGGTAACTAAAATGCTTGTGTTGAAGAGCTATATTCAGTCATACACATTATACGGCACACAACATTCTTCGGTTTGTAGTGAGTAGGATGTGCACGGAACCGGTGGGGGCTGGTTCAACAGCGGCGGGGGAGGTGCAGCTTTAAGGGTGGGGGAAGATGGACTTCCCTGCCCCCACCGCATTTCCCCCACTGGCACTTGGTTTTCTAAACATCCAGCAGAGTGGCAGCATACCTCTCTACCACCCCATTCGCTACATTTTCCAGATGTACCCAGAAGTAGTGGGCGCGCCTACATGCGATGTACGCTCGCGCATGCACATCACACTCACAAGCACACACACACACACGTGTACGGGCACATCCACTGCTTCCAGGTACATCTGGGAAATGTAGCGAACGGGGTGGCAGGGAGGTACACTGCTGCCCCGACTGACATTTAGAAAACCGAGCACCAGCAGGGGAAACATGGCCGGTGGCGGGGGGGGGGCTTCCTCCCCTACCCTTAAAGCTGCACCCTTCCACTGTCAAACCAGCAGAGCCACCTGCCATTTGAACTGGTTCGGAGGCCCATAAAGGGACTCCGAACTGGTTCCGTGCACATCCCTAGTAGTGAGTCTTGCCAATCCTACCTGAGGTTTCCTTTACATCTGCATGCTGCCTGGAGTATACTGTAACACTATATACGGCAATATTGCTGCCATAGTTGTATTGTTTTGCACCATCAGGTTGGGGACATTCACACAATCAAAAATAGTATCCTACCCAGGTTTGCTAGCTCCCAATTTTTGGTTGTGTGGAAGCAAGGTAAGAGGAAAACCTGGGTAGAAGTGATTGTCTGGAAGCAAGGTAGGAGAAAAACCTTGTTAGCTTTTCCTCCTACTTTGCTTCCACACAATCACTTTTGCCCAGGATTTCCTGGGCAGTTTTTGATTGAGGTTGTGCAGATAACCTCACTGGGGAGGGCAGGCAGACTGCAGAGAAGACAGGAGCTCATCTGTCTTCCCCAACAGATAAGCAGCCACCGTCCTCCCCTCCATGTAACCATGATGCCCACACAACACCACCCCACACAAGCTGCAGTGCAGCAAAGGAAGTTGCTGGGAGTGGGAGAACTTTCCCCCTCCTGCATCTCAACATGCCCCAGGGCCCAAGCACAGTAGCAGCTGCTCTTGTTAGACCAGCTGCCACACTTGGCATAGCAGCTTCTTCCTCCAGCTCACTGCTGGAAATGGTAGCAGGCTGGGGGGGAAGCCATTTAACCTGGTGGCAATTGCCCAGATGATCACCAGCTGAGGTTAAGCGAACCACAGGTTCACTTAACCTTGGCTAAATCCCAGGTTTTGTAAGTGGGGTTTGGTGCAGGTACAATGCCAGGAGTGACCTCACTCCCAATGCTTCACATATGCAGGCTAATCCAGGCTGGTCTGCCCTATCCTGGAACATTGGAACACAGGAACATAGGAAGCTGCTATATACTGAGTCAGACCACTGGTCTATCTAGTTCACTATTGTCTTCACAGACTGGCAGCAGCTTCTCCAAGGTTGCAGGCAGGAATCTCTCTCAGCCCTATCTTGGAGAAGCCAGGGAGGGAACTTGAAACCTTTTGCTCTTCCCAGAGTGGCTCCATCCCCTGAGGGGAATAACTTACAGTGCTCACACTTCTAGTCTCCCATTCAAATGCAACCAGAGCAGACCCTGCTTAGCTATGGGGAGGGGACAAGTCATGTTTGCTACTACAAGACCAGCTCTCCTCTCCTGGTTTCTCGGGGACCACATCCAGACTTTCAACATTATGAATGGGGCCCAGGTTTGGTGGATCCAGATCAGGCCCCCTGGGGCGGGGATCTAGGGAGTCAGACAGAGAAATAGCTGGGTTAGTCTGTGTAGAAATAGTCTGTGAAGTCCCTTATTATGTGAATGACCTCGTTGTCTCAAAACATGACAAGTCATAAGGGTGTAATAGCAGTTATTGTGCCCCATCTTAAGTGTACTAGATTAAATCATTCATTCTCCAGGTACAAAGAGATATGATGCAGTCAAGCCGTCCAAGAGAAATAGTTTAACATGAGATGAATGCAGCTATTTCGCCTCCTACAGCATGAAAACCATAAACTCCTTTTGAAAAGCCAGGAGATGAAGAAGCATGAAGTCCTTACCACATTCACTATGCTGCAACAATTCAAAAGGGGAGTATTTGGTAAAAGCAGCAAGAAGGCTTTTGTGAGCTCAACTCCAAGTTATTTTATGATGTGGTTCTTGGACCAATATCAAAGCAAATGGAAACAACTATGCTTTTATTGTGTTTACTTCATATATCACTTTCCCTGGAAGACGTAGAGAAAACAACATTAATCAAAGGGAGAAAATGGCTAATCAAGCCTTTTGCAGATGGGCAAATTGCAACACTATTGCAGGCCTTGGAAGCTGGCACCTGGAACATAATCTGTGCTTTGAAAAACTCTTGGTGCCCATTATTGTTAGCACTTGCCAAGGCAGGTTTACCATTGATCTTCTATGAGTCATTATTTGCAACTTACTATTGTCAACAAGCCAGAGAGCAGATGCCCTGACCTCTCTGATCTTTTGAAGTCTGAACTAGGCTGAAGACACAAGCTTGCCCATGAACATCTAAATATCCCTTTGAATGTTCGTTTGAATCATGCCTTAAATGAGACCTTGTGGCTTGATCCTACTACATGCTGATCATTTCTGTGGAATGCAGCATAGAGCAGTGCAAAGCAAACAGTGATGACTAGACCTTATGACCTAGGCACACAGTTCAGGTGCAACAGTGAAAGTTGCCGTGGATTTGATGTGTGACAGCAAGAACACCAATCACAACTTGCTTGTATTACAACAAAGCAGAACTGAAACTCTTGCCTGGGTTCATAACTTGCAGAAATCCCTCCTCACCAACTTAACAGAGGCTGGGGGACCATGAGTTCTTTTTAAACAAACTCACACAAGTTACTAATTCTACTGCTGAAGACTCTCCCAAACCCCTTTATTTGAAGACTGTTTCCTGTCTTTTTTACTAGCCCTACTCCTATATCTTTAACAGCAACCTGAGATAGAGAAATAAAGCAGGTAATTTTTTTCCGCAGGACATTATTTTCACAGCAGGCTGCTCTTAAAGGCACAGCAGCAGTAGGGCCAGGAAAAATGTTGACAATCCTACTTGTCTATTTTTTATATTCTCATCTCCCCCTTCCTCATTGTCATTTCCAGACTCATTCTCTCTGAAGAAGCAACTCTGTTGTTCCAATGTTAACTAGAACACCATTGAACAATGTAGTACTAGCTGGAAACTCCAGTAATTGGCATCATTTTCCGGAAGACTATGGCTGCATTGTCACAAAATGGCACCACAGGTCTAACCACGTGCCCCCCACCCCACCACATGGTTACCTGTCCATATTCAGATGTAATCAGCAGGACTCCAACTAAAGTCAGAGAGACTGCAGAGAAGAGCGGGAACTGGCTGCGTGGACTTCCTTTTAGGGGTGTGCATGAACCAGAACTCATGGTTCGGTTTGAATTTGAATCAAATTCAAACCGAACTGCATGCTACTGAACCAGTTCAGTCAAACCAACCAGACCATCTGGTCCATTTGACTGAACTGGTTTGGTGGTTTGGGCAGCTAATACTTGTAAAGAGGAATCCATTGAGGATTCCCCTTTACAAGCACAGGGATGGGGGATGGTAAGGGGCAGCTGGGTGGGGGCAGCGAAAGAAGTAAAAAGCTCTTGACCTGGCCAGCCTGGCTGCTAGTGCCACCTCTTGCCACCGCTCGCCCTCCCTGGCTCTCCCACCATTCACCCTCCCTTCCTTGTTTAGGAAGCCATCCATGCTGTGTCAGAGTGGTTCCATCCTCCATAGATGGAACCTCTTGGCTGCTGTGCAGGTGGCTTCCTAAACAAGGAAGGGAGGGCAAGCGGTGGTGCTGGCAGCTGCTCTAGCCAGATAAAGAGCTTTCTACGTCTCACACTGCCCATGCCCAGACACCCGTTCATTGCCAAACTGGTTTGCCCAAACCAGGCCTGGTTTGGTTCAATCATGGACGTAAGTACCCTGGTTTGGTCTGCAATCAAACCTCTGAACTGCCCCGATTCAAGGCAAACCAGTTCGGCAACAAGCTGTTTGTGCACATCCCTACCTCCTTCTGGAATGAAGGCAATCCTGGCAGCCAATTACAACCAGAGTGAGGGAGGAGCTTCCTCTCTCAACTCCAATTAGAGCTTGCTGGGACTCCAAGCAGCATTCAAATGTAATGGAAACCTCAGGTTGGAGTGGTCCCCCCTCCCTGCATGGTTACCTGTATGCATTTGGACATAACTGGCAGGAAGGACCCCGACTGCAGTCAGGAAGACTGCAGAGAGGAGGGGGCACTGACTGACTTCATGGACTTCCTTCTGGAATGAAGGACAGCTCTGGCAGCCAATCATAGCCAGAGCAAGGGAGGAGCTTCTTCCCTCAGCTCCAGTTACTGCTCCCTGGAACTCCAAGCAGCATCTGGATGTAATGGAAACCTCAGGTAGGAGCAGTGAGACTCACTACAAAGCAAAAGTTCAAATTGGAGTTTTGAGAGGGAAACCTCAGGTTGTTTTTTTGTCTGAACCACTGTTGCATGCATTCAGAGGTACTAGAAATTCAACTTCAGGCCCCTTCAACTCTGGTTACATGCAAATAAGGCCTATTTAAAGCAACCCTGCAAATTTCAATGGCTGGATATTGAGAAGGATATTGAGGTGGGGATATCTACAGAAATATACAATTCATAGTAGTAGTTGTGGCAGGAGCATCACAACAGTAGCCATATTGGTGGTAGTAGTAGGTTTGTTTAAACTGTAATCATCATTGATGTATTTTGGATTATTTTGCAAGTGTTTTATGATACAGTATTACATATTATAATGAATCACTGAATGACTATGAGATCTGATGTGGCCTGTACATCCCAAGGTAAATTTAGAACTACATGTTCTGACCTGATCAACTTCAGGCATATACTTCTTTTCTTTCCTCTACCACATTTGAAACTTGATAGGTTTCCAAACATGAATTAAAGCATGTTTCTTCTGTTTGTCAGTTTTATTAAAGCACAAAGGTTTTGTCTTTTCAACTGGCAAAATGTTTTTTTCTTTACCTCTTAATCTGATTTCCTGGCTGTGTCATCTATTCTAAAGACCACAAATGACTCAATGCAAAGGAAAATCCATTACAAAAGTGTGCATTTCTGAAACAGCTGGCAAAAGTCTCAATATCCATAAAGCATAATAAACACTTTACACTTTACAGTGGCCCTGCTTTGCATGCTGATGCTGGCTGAGGCACAGTAGTCATGCTTGCAGGACAAGGCATTCTCAGTTATGCCCCCCAAGGCTATGGAATAATCTCCTCTGGAAAGTTTGTTCTTCTACTTCTCTCCCCATGTTCCTTAAGCACCTAAAGAGTAGGGGTGCTCTAACAGTCAGTGGTCAAACTGGGTGAATCACATCAGCCCAATTCAACCTGAGTTGAACTGTGGCCCAGTTTGAGTTGTGTCAAGTCATACTGGCTGACTATTGAACCCTTGCATAATGTCTCCTGCTGACCTCCAACTCCTGGGGACACGGGCAGCAGACAGGTGAACTTTACTTTATTTTCACTCCAGGCAGCAAAGGAACAGCAGCTGTCGTATGGATTCACTTTTAAAATGATTCGCAACATTTTGTTATGGAGGGTGTAGTCCACCCAGCTACCACCCAGCCAAGCCATTTATCATTTTGCTGTATGTTTACTCCTATGACCCTCCAGATAATACAGAACAGAGGAAAGGTTTCCAGGCTTGATGGGCTCATCTGTCATCTCCATTGCTGTTCTTTAAATGGGAATGTCAGGAACTGATTTTGGGAGAGGAAGCATGTATTCTACCATCAAGAGATGGCCCTTCCCCTAATATAGGCTTGCAGATTGTCCCTCACCCTCAAATAACTAATTTAATTGGAGCACATTGCACAGAACTGCCTGATCCAACAGTTTTCCTAAAAATAAAAATAAAAAGAGTTGGTGAAGAAGCCATAACTCAGTGGTAGAGCATATGCTTTAGACACACAAGGTCAGTTACAATTCTTCCCCTTGCAATTACATTCTCCATCCTTTTAATGGATTGCTTTTCTTTCACTGGCACACTGCATTCCCATAATGGGTATAGTCTGAGGAATCTCCAGAGGGATTATTTTCATCTCAGTCAAAATAACTCTTGGGGGATGGTGCAACTCCAAGCCACCATCAGTACCAAACAGCAGTAATTAACCTCCACAGAGAGCCTTTGGCATTTTTATGAGCCTTTCTGGAAATGAACCCAACCAAAATTCTGAACACTTTTTCCAATGTGTGTGGTTCGAGACCCATTTGAATGCCATCTCCTTTTAATAAGTTACCAGCTTTAGAAAGTATCATCTAGCAAGCAGTTTTAAACATTAAAAAAACAATATCTTAGTTTCTTTTGCATTACAGCTAAGCAACAATAAAAGCAAAAAAATAGTTGCCTCTCAAATTGCATCACACTTCAGACGATTCCATTTGGACAGCATATGTTTTTCCCCCATGTATGTGGTTCTAATAAATAAGATGGGTAGAAGCACATCAAAATAATATATTTTATTTTTTAAAAAAATCTTATTAAAGGAATTACAATTAAAACAATGTATAAGCCAGAAACAAAGAGCTCTTAAGCAGAACTAAGTGGTTCCTCCCATTTCTTTTTGAGACTGCAGCACCCTGCTTTGCACTGCAGTGCTGCCAACATTATCCAAAGTTCTTAGAGTAACTTCTCATATGGCATAGGGGCTGCTTTAAAAGCAAAGAAGCTCTGCTTCTGCTGTATCTATGATCTCCTTGAGTGTGCCACTGGATTCCAAGCATTAAATATAGACATTGGCTGACATGATGAGAAAAAATTACTCAATGTAATTAAGTAATGACATTAAAATTAAATGGGCAGGTTAGGAATAAAATTAAATGGGCATACTTGGAATAATTTTTCTTTCATATTGCCTAAACTTGTACTTTTAGTTTCAATGGGACTAGTTTGAGTAACTTTCTCTCACCATGTCAGCCATTATGTCTCCAAATCAAGAATCCACATGTGCAATGGTGAGTATCTCACTTACCCAACGGCTAATACTATCACCTTTGACCACTACCAGCTTTCACCAGTTGGGAAAGGGGGAAAGAAGGTGCATTGATCTTATCTCCCCACTAGGGGTGTGCAAACAGGTTCGAATCTGAACCGGTTCGATATTGAACCAGTTAGGTTTGGGGTTGAGCCGAACCACCTCCGGTTCAGCTCAACCCCGGACTGAACGCCCCCCACCCCAAGCTCAGAGGTTTGTAGAGCATTTAAAAAAAATCTGTCCCATGCCTGTCCCACCACCTGCACCAGTGGGACAGGTGCAGGTGGTGCACCAGTGGGACAGGTGGGACCAGTGGGACAGGTGCAGTGGCCTCCAAAATGGCCATCGTGCCGGGGAATAGGCCCAGAAAGAGACAAAGATGCCTGAACCAGGCAATTTTTACAGAGGAAAGCTGGCAGGGAGAGGGGAAACTTCCGTGGACCCCCCCCCAACCACATCAGAAAAGCCCCCTGGAGGGGGTACATTAAAATTTAAAAATGTTTGATGAACCCCCCCCCCCGAACTGAACCAAATTGGGGAGGGGGTGTTCAATGGGGGGCAAAATCAAACTGACCCGGTCTGGTTCGAGTCTGGTTCAAACTTGAACCGAATCAAGCCAGGTGGTTTTGCTCACAACCATCCTCCCCACTCTTCAAACAAACAATCCTCACTTTCAATAATAACGGCACAAATTATATGTTTGGTTAAAAGCATGCATGGGTGGAGGAGCCACATTAGGAGGGCACTATTTCAGGATTTAGCTGGGGAAGGAGTAAAGTAATTGGAGAGTGGGCAAGATATGCAGCAAATTTCATAGGCCTGGTTTAAAGGCCTGGTCCAAAATTTCAAAGCAGCAGTACATTTAAGGAATACTTCTTATGGTTACTTTATACCTGATAATATAATAATCTAATAGAGAGAGAGGCTCTTGGAGATTATATTCCATGTGGTCTGATTCAGGTGTGGTCTGCATTTTGTGTGTGTGTTCCTCACAGAGGAGCATTTAAGTCCTGTGGAGCTGTGATCTGCACAGAAACCTCTTCCATTATGTTCACTGCCCTTGCTGGACTGAGGATTATTGTTTGAGTTGTAAGAGACTTGTCATCTATTTGATTTTAAAAACATGACAGCCAGCACTCTGTCAACTTTCGGGACTTGCCAGGGGTGCTGTGCAGCTTGATAGGCAGCCCAACAGTGTAGTGTGACAGGGCTGCTGCCGTATGGCTTCAGACCACTTCTGGGCAGCAACACAGTGCTCCTTGCATTGTTTCCAAGTTGTGCAGCAAGGCCCAGTGGGTCCCTGACACTGATGGAGTGTTGCTCATCATGCTGGCCATTGTGATTAAAAGCCTGCTAGTATAAACATTCTGAGATGTTCTAGGAGCTGAAGCCCACTAAAAGATGTTGGATTCACTTTAAGATGCTTCTACCTTTTATAAAGATGCCACCGGAATGCCTTCGCAGCTGTCTGTCTACACCTACGTAATTAGCAAAATCTCCTAATATAAATTGTTACTGTACTTCATTCTGCCTGCAGGGCAAATTGACTTTTAATTTACTGTGGTCCTTGAATGAAAAAACACACACACACCACCCAGCAACAAAGGAAATATATTAATCAGTCTTTTAAAAGCAAAGTTCATTACTTAATTTTTGTAGACAGGTCCAAGAGTTATACAGAAAAATAAATATTGCATCACCCATTGCTCCTTGCCAACAGTTGTCTATTGAGCATTGTTGCCTTATCCATCCACTTCAGAAGGAATTTGGGAGAAAAGAGATTGGCCTTTGTGAACTTTCCCTCACTTGTTTTCTTTCTTTCAGCTGAAACTCACCATGGGATGGATCCTGTGTCGTAAATGCTGACATAAAATGGTGCTTTAAAAGGCAGCTGGATTACTTTGAGGAAACATCTGGCAAGAAAATAAATGGTTATTTTAAGAAAGAAAGAAAGAAAGAAAGAAAGAAAGAAAGAAAGAAAGTAAGAAAGAAGCGGAGGACTGGACCATAAGTGAGAACCATTTTATTTTGGTGTTGGACTTGGGCCAGGAATAAAATAAAGTTGGTAAAGTTGTGCCATCAAGTTGGTGTCACCTCCTGGTGACCACAGAGCCATGTGGTTTTCTTTCGTTCTCCTGTAGAATACAGGAGGGGTTTACCATTGCCATCTCTCACGCAGTATAAGATGATGCCTTTCAGCCAGGGATAGCTGGGTTCAAATTCCCCCTCAGCCTTGAAGCTCAGTGTGTATTCTTGATTTCTGGCTCTGTCCACTGAAGAGACAAAACAAGTAAGAGAAATGGCAGCTAGCTCAATCATCAGCAAACCTCAAAGATGTCAATCTTACTTCATGTTGTCAGATGCATTTCTTTATTTCCTGAACATGGATACATTACAAACAGTCTTGCTAACTCTTCTGGAATTGCAGGACTTTACTGCCTCATATGAACAATTAAGAAGTTGAAGATACAATTGCGATAATACTTATTTTAATTAGAACCTAACTGGGTCTGCTGAAGACTAGTACAAGATCTGCCATATAGACAACAACATATGATTTCCTTCCTGCTTACCTGTTCTGATTGCAAATACTGATGAATTAGGGATGGTCTATGGCTCCAATTTGGCATTGTATAATTAGCCTGAATGGCTACTGATGAACACATTTGGAATAAGATTTGAGGGCAGTTTGTAGGCAGAAAATGTTATTGGTCTTTCTTTCCTGCACTGCAGCACCACTGGGATTATGGTGAGAGAGAGTACTGCTCCTGATCAGTCCAGACTGAGTTGACTTCTTTACAAGCAGCCACACAGATACAAAGGCCCTGTTTTGACTGCTGCCTTTGGGAGCCTGGTTGACAACACTCTGCCCCTGATCACTCCCTCCTGTGATGGACCACAGCTTCTGCCTGACCTGACTGTATCCTTGCTTCTGACCACATTGACCTCTGTCTGCTCTAGAACCTGACTTTGATATATATCCTATATCCTGCTGCTTGACCTTGAACCCAAACTGGACTGACTATAAACCTGCCTCCTGCCAATTACAAACTCTGCTTGCTACACTGGACCTCTAATTCTGCTTGACCTGACTCTACACCTTACTCCTTCAGAATTCTGTTTGCTCTGGAACCTGACCCATACTGTGCTGCTTCTCCCTGAACCCAGCTGAGGCCTTACAGAAGTTGCAGAGAATGTTGTGTGACTATTAGGGTGAATGAAAAGACTTGTGGAGGAGGAAGGCAGGAGGCATTGCGGCTGCATTCTTGCTTGTGACCTTGGAACCTTTAAGGAAGGATTATAGTTCAGATCTTCCATAAGAGCATCTGCTTTATACTAGGGATGTGCATGAAACCAGCTGGTCTGCTTCGATTTGAGACTGAACTGGAATTGAACCTTACTGGGCCAGTTTGGTTTTGCCATCCTCGAACCCTCCCCCACAGTTCAATTCAGCTCGAAGGGGTTCACAAATATCTTTTTTTGAATTTTTTTTGTACTTACCCCCTCCAGGGGGCTTCTCAGGTCCCTGAGGTTCCCCCTCCCCCATCCAGCCTCTGTTATGGCTTAAATTGCCCGGTTTGGGTGGTCTTTGGCCCTTTCGGGGCCTTTCCCCAATTGCAGCAGCCATTTTGGAGGCAACTGCAAATGCACAATGGGCCCCTGCATGGCTGGATCAATATTCACACACATACACACACACACCCACACACACACCCCAAATGGCCGGGGAGGTTCGGTCCGATGTTGAGCTGAACCGGGAGGGTTCGACTTGACATCAAGCCAATGAACCGATTCAGATTCAAACCTGTTTGCACATCCCTACTTTATATTTTATTACATTTTTACACTACCAAATTGAAGATATCTCTCGGTGGTTTACAACTAAAAACAATGGCTGACATGATAGATACTTTATTTATGGCCAATGGCCAAAACAAAACAACAACACAAAGAATAAATTCCATCATTCATCATTAACTCAGTCATTAACTTTAGCATCAATCAATGAACTACGAATTCTAATTGTGATGTAACAAAATTTTGCTACAACATGAGTGATGTAAAAATTTCACCAGAAAATCATCTGATTGATGTTGAAACCTAGAAAGAAGTGGCAGAATCAAATGACATCTAATGTTACTGTAGAATCTACAGCGTAATAAAATGTGAGCGATTGATTCAGGTTCACCTGAACCACAAGGGAACCTCCAGGGGTAGATGTTGAAATCTCCCCATTAATACAGCTGAAGGAAAGGCATTAAAGCGTGCTCTTGAAAAAGCCCAGTGGAACTTTCTGACAGTTATGATAGACAAACATGAAGCCGGGGGGAAATCCACCCTGGCCTTAAACTGACTGTAAAATGCCGGCAGACAAGCCAACTAGTTCTGAAACTCCATATCATTTAGACATTGACGAACTAATCTTTTTGCATTCACTAGGTCAGTTTCTAATAAAAATTCAGGATCTAGGCCAATACTGGAAAGTTTATCCATAATCATTACCAGCCAAATAGACCGGGGTGTAGCTGAAAGTAATCCAGGCACAAGTCCCACTGGCTGGAGGTGAAGCTTCAGCCAGTAGAAAATAATCTGCAACCATGCCCTGGTCTCAATCCTCCACAACCCAGCCTCCTGATGTAGCACAATATTAGGGGTGCATCTAGGTGTACCAAAAAGCGCTCTTAGAAAGCCCGACTGTACCTTCTCTAGGAGCATAAAACTATCAGAGGGGCCCAATTGAACTCCATACAAAAGTTGCGGGACAGTTTTAGCGAGGAACAATTTAATGGTGGCAGGAATATATCCTCCGCCCTGCGCATGGTGAAATCTCAGAATAGCTACCGCGTTTCGTTGAGCCAGATCAGAAACCATTCTAGCATGGGTGCGTTGCCTGTTGTTATATTGAAATATCACACCAAGATATTTTATTTTATTTGCTTTACTTGTTTGACTTGATGTCCCCCAACAGTCCATCTAAAACTCTTAGCTTTATTGTTAAAGCAAACTATTTTTGTTTTGGAATAATTGATGACCAGATGTTCCTCCTGACAATAGGTTACCAAAGCCCCCAGAGCTCTTTTAAGGCCTGATCTAGTTTGGGAAAGAATCACTGCATCATCAGCATACATCAATAGTGGCAGCCTTCTGTTTGCTAATATAGGGGCAAAAGTATCCAATTTCTGTAAACGCTTAATTAAATCGTTTACATAAAAATTAAACAAAAAAGGTGCAAGTATACACCCTTGTCTCACACCTTTTGTAGTTGGGATTGCTTTAGATAAGTGACCAATAGAGTTCAAATGAACACAGATAGAAGAGTTCTCATGTAACTTAAAAGTAACAGTAAAAGAATGGCTGACATGATGTGCAGCATTCCGGTGGTGGTGCGCTACATGCCAGAGATGCTGCAGATTCATAAGGCACCCCTGACACGATTGAGAAGGAGCACTTGTGCAAGCAGTGCTACCACAGTTATTCCCACTTGTCACAATGGGAATAACTGTGGCAGCACTGCTTATGCAACCATTTGTTTGCAACTGCATTGGTGCTGTCTTACAAATCCACAGTAGCCTCAAAGTGGATTGCATTATCGCTGGAATGCTGCACATCATGTCAGCCACTTAAGGTAATAAAAAACAACCAAATGCTTGGCTAAAGAAATGTGTTGCTAAGGCCTTCTTGAAGGCCACCAGATTGAGTGAATCTTTGGATAAATGCTCATGGTGAATATAAAAATTTCATTTTGGAGTATTTGTATAATTACTTAGATTACTTAGAGCCTTTCCAGTCTCGCTTCCAACCTGGATATGGGATGGAAACTGCCTTTGTCGCCCTGGTGGATGACCTACGCTCAGAGATAGAGAAAGTGAGTGTGACTCTGTTGATCCTCCTGGACTTCTCAGCCACTTTCAATACTATCGACCATGGTATCCTTCTGGGACATCTCTCTGGGTTGGGACTTGGTGGGGTGGGTGGGTTATAAGGTGGCTCCGCTCCTACCTGGAGGATCTTACTCAGAAGGTGGTGCTGGGGGATGCCTGCTCCACCCCTTGGCCTTTGGCCTATAGGGTGCCACAGGGATCTATTCTGTCCTCCATGTTGTTTAACATCTACATGAAACCTCTGGGAGAGGTCATCTGTAGGTGTGGGCTGCAGTGCCATCAATATGCTGATGACACCCAGTTCTACCTATCCTTTAAGTGAGCAAACACCAAAGAGGCAGTGGATGCTCTGAACCATGGTTTGGAAGCTGGATGGGATGCAAAGAAGCTGAAATTTAATTCAGATAAGATGGAAGTGCTCTGGGTTGGTATAACTAATTATCTGAGTAGTGAGGTAAATCTGGTCTTGGACAGTCACACTCCCTCTGAAAGACAAAGTCCAAAGCTTGAGGGTGCTTCTGGAACCAACGCTTTCCTTGGAGGCATAGGTGGCGGCAGTGTGCAGAAGTGCCTTTTACTAGCTATGGCTGGTGTGCTGCTGTGACCCTACTTGGAGAAGTCAGACCTGACCTCAGTCACTCATGCTTTCGTAACATCCAGATTGGACCACTGCAATGCAATGTATGTGGGGCTGCCCTTGAAGATGGTTTAGAAGCTTCAGCTGGTTCAGAATGCTGCTGCAAGGATGCTCATGGATACAAGTCACTTCACGAGTATCATATCCATCCTGCCGCAGCTTCATTGGTTACCAGTCCACTTACAGGGTAGATTCAAAGTACTGGTCATGACTTTTTAATTCCTACATAGCTTGGGGCTGGGGTACTTGTAGGTACTGCATTTGCCCATATTTATGTATTTATTTAACACTTCTATACCACCCAAAACTCACGTCTCTGGGCAGTATACAACAAACAAAAAGCTAAAACATTAGTTAAAATAAATGAGAAAAAAAACCCTTTAAAACAGTAGTTAAAACAAGATAAATGACAGTAAAAGTTAAAACATCACAACAATTTAAATTTTTAACACATTTTAAAACTATGATAAAACTGCTAAAACAATATTTAATCAAAAGCCTGGGTGAATAGGTGCGTCTTTAAAGACTTTTAAAAAGTTGTCAGAGAGTGGAAGGCTCTTATTTCAGCAGGGAGCGCATTCCAAAGCTCTGGGGCAGCAGCAGAGAAGGCCCATCTCCGAGTAGCCACCCAATGAGCCAGTGGCAACTGCATATGGACCTCTCCAGATGATCTCAATGGGTGGTGGAGTTCATAACCAAGAAGACATTCTCTTAAATACCCAGGGCCCAAACCGTTTAGGGCTTTATAGGTTATAAACAGCACCTTGTATTTTGCCTGGAAACGTATCGGCAGCCAGTGGTCCAACACCTCTACAGGGATCCTGGTAAGGGAGATATTGTTCTTATAGACCACAGCCACTCCACTTTCCCTCCCATGGCCCCTCACCTGCTCCTCAACAGAGTACCCTGGAAGGAGAAGCTGGGACCAGACCGGGCCACCAGCCTCCCCCAACCAGGTCTCTGTAATACATACCAGGTCAGCGCCTTCATCTAGAATCAAATCATTGATGATTTCTGATTTGTTCTGGACCAACCTGGCATTACAGAGGAGCAATATGAAGTTCCAAGGGTGGTCGACGTTGCTCCCCAAGGCCAAAGAGCTGACAGGACAGCCAGAAGGCATAACAGCTATTAGATTTCCAAGTCCCCTTCCCCTGTAACAGCCCACTGACCTGCCAACATTACTTCTTCTGTTCCCCACCACCACGGGAATTGCTGCCCCACAGTCAGGGGACAAACCCTCTGTCTCTCCATCTCCAGGTAAGCCCAGACACATTGTAAAACAACCTCACCCAGGACTAATTAAAATAGAAGCCCCACTATTAAATCCCCCCCACATAAAAATACCTGGGCCAGGAGACCGGGCCCTCACCCTCGCTGTCCCCTGAAGTGGTTCCCCCAAAGGGGTGACCTGCTTTAGTGTCATCCCTTCAGTGGCAACCCCGCCAACACTGGTGGCACCCTAAATAGCCCTGAGCAGCAAGCTCCAGCAGATGGAGTCCAGGAAATTGCCAATTCACCCCCTTTGGGCCCCAGTCAGAGGCGTAACTATAGGGGGGGCAGGGGGGCACGTGCCCCGGGTGCCATCTTTTCTGGTCACATGGGGGGTGCCGCCATGACAAAAAAATTTTTTTTAATTTTTTTAATTTTTTTTGTTAATACAAATGTTTCCTGCTCAGTGCAGCAGCACTGCAGCAGTCAAGGGAGCGCGTCGGCGCCCCCTCCCCCACGAGCGGTCCCTTCCGCGCCGCCTGCGGCCCCCCCCCCCATTGCTTTGCTGGTGCCTGGCGGCCAGTCAGTGGCCTGGCTTGGCGGCGGGCACTTGTGAGGAAAAACCTAAGTATAATGTAGTATGTTGGGAGGGCGGGGGGGGGTGCCATTTCAGTGCTTGCCCCAGGCGCCGTTTTCCCTAGTTACGCCTCTGCAGACAAGCACCCAGTGGTACAAGGCTGAAGTGCAACATACCACTGCAAGGCCCTAACTGGGCACTGGGCACAAGTCATCTCTCCCAGTTGCAGCCAGTTCAATCAACTGGCCCCTGCCCATCAGATGGGTCTTAGAAAGCTGCAAGTGCAGTTGCACACCCACTCCTGCAAAGGAAAGGTCCGCAAATTGCAGGCATTGATCCCTCAGAGCCCAGCTGCTATGGGGAAGAACCTTGCTAGGCCAAAAAGCCCCAAAGAAAGCTAAGGTAACTGCCACCTGAAAAAGCGCCCCCTCCCAAGGGGAACTACACAGAGTCTGGAGCTGCAAGAGAAGGGCCACTGCTGGCTCAACAGTCATAGGCCACTTATCTAGACCAACTTATCTAGACCAAGCATACAACAACAACAAATATTTATGCCTCACCCTGCTGCCCACAGTGGTATCCTGCACCCCATTAGCCTGAGCCTTGAAGTTAAGTGCAACAAAAAAGCTGGTCAGGGTGGAAACTGCTTGCCCCAAAGCGTGTAGGAGCACCATGAACTGTATAAGGTGATCAAGTGGAATGGGCCAGTTGTCCAAAAGGCCTTCCCTCTGTCTGAATGCATAAAAAGAGGCTTCCTTTCAGGAGTAGCTAACCCTCGTGCATGGCGTGGAGAAAGTGGAGAGAGAGAGATTCTTTTCCCTCTCACACAACACTAGAACAAGGGGTCACTCCATGAAATTGATTGCCGGGAGGTCTAGGACCAACAAATGGAAGTACTTTTTCACACAACACGTGATCCACTTGTGGAACTCTCTGCCACAGGATGTGGTGACGGCCAACAACCTGGATGGCTTTAAGAGGGGTTTGGATGACTTTATGGAGGAGAGGTCTATCAATGGCTACTAGTCAGAGGGCTGTGGGCCAC
The DNA here is from genome assembly GCF_027244095.1 of Hemicordylus capensis. NCBI lineage: Eukaryota > Metazoa > Chordata > Lepidosauria > Squamata > Cordylidae > Hemicordylus > Hemicordylus capensis. The sequence continues at coordinate 68,341,627 of NC_069657.1, forward strand.
CTCCAGCCTCAAGGGCAGGGTGCCTCTGAGTACCAGTTGCAGGGGAGTAAGAGCAGGAGAGAGGGCATGCCCTCAACTCCTGCCTGTGGCTTCCAGCGGCATCTGGTGGGCCACTGTGCGAAACAGGATGCTGGACTAGATGGGCCTTGAGCCTGATCCAGCAGGGCTGTTCTTATGTTCTTATGTTCTTGTACTGGGAGCCAGAGATGCATCAATGGCCTGATGGGCCTCTACTCACCAAGCCTCCACAGGGCCTCTGGGTCCACACTGGCTTCTGGAGCTAACTCCCTAAACCTGGCTACCTGGAAACAAGATAGGGCATCAACAATGTCATTCTGAAGCCCTGGGACATGTCGAGTTAGGAAGAGACTATTAAACTGCAGGCAACGGAGGACAAAGGTGTGCAGTAGCCCCATCACCCTAAGTGAAAGGGAGGTCTGAGAGTTCACTACTTAGATCATTGCCTGATTTTCACACCAAAAATGGATGGTATTGTCTCGAAACACCTCCACTCCTAGGTACACAGCCACTATGATGGAAAAAATTCCAAGGATGTGAGGTCCCTCATGATACCCTCCTCAGCCCATTTTAAGGGCCACCGGGCAGCCTCTGAAATAAAACCCAAAGCTGATGCCCCCGGCTGCATCAGAGTGCAACCTGGAGCTCAGCCTCTAGGAGTTGCCCGGCCCTCCAGAATGACACCCCATTAAAGTCCTGAAGGAAAGAATCTCAGATGGCCGGATCAGCCCGCATGCCTTCAGTAACACTAACCCTATGATGTGGCAACTTAACCCCTGCAACAGCATCGCATAGGCACCTCAAAAAGACTCGACCAGGTGCCACAGCCCTACAAACAAAATTAAGGTGGCTGATGACTACCTGCAGCTCCCTAAGGGTGGTTTTCTTGGCTTCTCCCGATTTCCTAAGCAGCTCCTTCAGCGCCCCTATCTTCTTCCTTGGGAGGCAACTGACACCAATTACGGTATCCAATTCAATCCCCAGAAAAGACAGTTGCATGGCAGGCCCTTCAGTCTTATCCTTGGCCAACGGCATGCCAGCTCCTTAATCAATTGCACAAAGCTCTCCAGCAAATGATGGCAAACAGAAGCCCCCAGGGCCAGCAAAAAGAAAGTCATCTAGGAAATGTGCTGTGGACACACAATCTGCCCTCCTCCTCAGTGCCCATTCCAAACAGGTGCTAAACACCTCAAAGGCCACACGTGAGACAGAGCAGCCCATAGGGAGTGCCCTCTCAAAATAAAATTCACCAGCAAAGGTGAAGCCTAGCAGGTCAAAGTCTAAAGGATGCAAGGGCAGGAGGAGGTGGAAGGCAGATTCACTGCCCACACAGCACCCCCAGGTCAATTGGGCTGGGGCTCTTTTCCCGGAAATGGGGAAGGGGGATTGCCTTTCTTTTGACTGAGAGGGTGATTCCTGTATCCTGCGTTCCAGCCCTTAGCCCTAGTACAGGCGGAGCTGGGGTGCTGAGCACCACAGAAGCCACAAGCGTGGAGGAACCTGCAAGGGGACCTGGTGCAGCCCCCCCCCCCCGTTAAATTCCCAACATACTAGGTGGGGCTGAACCCACTGTTTGCCAGTGTTAGAGGGACTGGCAAATGAGGAAGGAGATCCCTTGGAAAAGGTGACCAGTGTCTGCACAGTCAGCATCTATGGGGTGTGATAGGGACATTAGAAGGAGCCACAGCTCATTAAAAGGGGCGTCCCAAGGGAGGGTGGTATCTAAGGCTGCTCTCATCCTGAAATTTTTGTCATAGCAAGCCCATGATATCCCCACGAAGTCCATGACACCCCTAGAAGGCTACACCCTGAGTATAAAACCCATGTAAATGCTAAAGCCTGATAGCCAATTGTTCCAAGTGCTTTTGACCGGCTTGCACTTAGGTGCTTCCTGCTCCTTACCTGCTTCCCCTTCTTTCTGCTTAACCTCCAGCTCCTGAAAGAGCAGACTGAAGATATCCACATACTCCTCCTTTAAAATCTTGTCCTTAGTAGCTGGCAAAAGATGGTCCCCCAGGGGGAGGCCCCTAGTGCCATAAGTTTGAATGCTGGGGGGAGAGGACAACTCCCATGGCATAACCCCCTTCAGAACCAGTAGCCATTCTGGCCCTGAGGAATAACCCCCCACATACCTGCTCCGCTGTCCCCTGTGATGTAGAGGGGCCCCCTGGCATGCCTGGAAGTGATGTAGTGGACCACGACTGCACGGGCGCAGCCCAAAATGGGTTGTAACCCCATGCCCCAAATGGAGGTATCAGCCAGGGATACATATGGTACCGGTATCTGGCTGGTACCATCTGCTGGTGACTGTGTTTGCATCACCTGAAGGAGATGGCATAGGCTGCTCAACTGGTGAAGGCTCCATTGGCAAGGGTGGCACAGGTGATGGGCCAGGCGGCTCACTGGGTCGAGGTGTAGTAGGTGGCTGCTGATCAGGACTGGTGGGCTCCAGAGGAAACGGCGTGGGTTCATCTTTCTCTTTCTCCAAAAATGCCAATATATCAGACAGAGATTTTAGCAATTCCACCCTTGCCATACCCCTGGTATGCTTCCTGTGTTCAGGGGGCACCCCCGATGGGCCAGCACCTTTCTCTGGTGGGGCCTTCTTTGCACACTCCAGTGCCTCCATCCTCGGAATAAGTGCCCTAATTTGAGTCATATCCACCTCATCCTCGGATGATGAAGACTGGGGAGCAGGCCATCTAGGAGACTTGACAGAGTGGCCCTCTTTCTTCAGGAAGGCCCTCTTGTGCCTTCTTTGGTGGCATGTTAGGTGTCTTATGCAATAAACTCTCCCAGACACAAAGCTGCCCCACACCAATCCATCAACCCCCTCAAGAAACTGTTGAAATATACAACTGGGACTGTGCACAGTGACCCACTTAGTACATACAAGCAATCCTGTTCGTGGAAAAGTAGGCTCACACATAACCCAAGGGGTAGCCACAGAATACTAACCAACCCCCATCCCGCTAATGCCCCCCAAACAGGGCCACAAAACCCAGAAGGCGCCACTCAAGCCCCCCTTGAAGCTGTGCATCCCCATGTTTCCAACCGCCCCATGCGAGTGTTCCCTTTGTCCTAGCAACCTCCTGTTTCACTGCCTTTCCTTTGTTCAGGGCCCACCAAACCCCCGCTGCCTGGCGGAAAAGACAACCCCTGTGCAGGGCCGCCACCCCGACCAAACCGTCGCTGCTGACACCTCTGGAGCCTCGCCACGCCTGGGCGTCTGCCACTCCACTGTTGCCCTGACCAGCTCACAAATTAAAGTTAAAAATCTGAGCTAAAACCATAATCAGAATTAGCTTTTAAAATTTCAAATTAAATTCTTTAAAAAGCTAAAAATTGAGAATTATAAAAACTATTTTAAATATAAATTGAGAATTATAAGAACCTACCAGATATAACCAAAGATGGAGCATTAAAAAGCCTCTTTAAAAAGATCTGTTTTAAGCTGTTTTTTTTTAAACACTGAGGGAGGTAGCATGGCGAAGCTCTTCAGGGAGGGCGTTCCAAAGCTGAGGGGCCACAACCAAAAATGCCATGTCTCTAGTCCCCGCCAACTGGATCTCTGTTAGTGCCATGAGCAGGTCGTAAGATGATGAGCGAAGGGCCCTGACAGGTTCATATGCTGTTGGAGCTTGCTGCTCAGGGCTATTTAGGGTGCTGCCAGTGGCTTCAGCCCCCCAGAAGTCTGGAGAGGAGAGGAGAGGAGAGGAGAGGAGAGGAGAGGAGAGGAGAGGAGAGGAACATCTGCCCCCAGGCAGACCCCAGGGTGAGGGACTGGGTGCCTGCCTGTCTGCTTCTGCCCCCCTGCTTACTATCTGCCCCTCCAGGACAGGCTGCTGGACTGTGGTGTCACTTTTGCAGGACTGGGGCCAGAGGCGTAACTAGGGAAAACGGCGCCTGGGGCAAGCACTGAAATGGCACCCCCCCCCCGCCCTCCCAACATACTACATTATACTTAGGTTTTTCCTCATAAGTGCCTGCTGCCAAGCCAGGCCACTGACTGGCCGCCAGGCACCAGCAAAGCAATGGGGGGGGGCGCAGGCGGCGCGGAAGGGACCGCTCGTGGGGGAGGGAGCGCCAATGCACTCCCTTGACTGCTGCAGTGCTGCTGCACTGAGCAGGAAACATTTGTATTAACAAAAAAAATTTAAAAAATTAAAAAAAAATTTTTGTCATGGCGGCGCCCCCCACGTGACCAGAAAAGATGGCGCCCGGGGCACGTGCCCCCTCTGCCCCCCCTATAGTTACGCCTCTGCTTGTCTGTACACGCTGATGGCACACCCTTGACACAATACCAGCTGTGGGCTGTTTTGTGAAAAGTGCTCATAGGGCTGGTTGAGCAGGCCCACCTCTTTAGTCTTCATTCCTTCTGAATTGGTGCTATGATGACTGCCTGGCAGATGGGTTTTCAGGATGCTGAAATTAAGCATATTGGGTGTTGGGATTCCATAGTGTTTCCGCATTATGTGTGTTGGGTGCATTTGTTTTGTTCCAGCAGTTTTTGGGTGTTTACCATTGTTGTTCTTTCGGCAAGTGCTGGCAGAGCAGTGGCTCCCATGCGTTTGCTCATCCGCGGCCACTTCCAGGTCTTCTGGGCTTTCAAGCGAGCCACCACCTCGAAGATTGGTACCCAACTTAGTTTGGGGAAGCGTGGTTTGGGGAAACGTGGATGGGGATTCGGGGGATGCTGTGCAGCTAGTTGCTTCTAGCATTGTGGGAGTATTTAGCTGTTAGCCCCCCACCCCAAGATATAGTTGTACACTTGGGCAAGAATGATTTGGGTAAGCAAACTTGTCTCTCCCTGATTCAACAAGCCACCTATGATGTTTCTACCCTTTGTTCCTGGATTCCCGGGGTGATCATGTGCCGATTGGCTCCAGCATAGAGCTCAGAATTTGCAAGGAGTTGAAAGGGCCAGAAGGAAGGTCAATTCAAACATGGGTAAGCATGTGGTGGTGCAAGATGGAGCATTTATCCAGCAACCAGGCATCGTGCATTCTTTGCCTCACTTTTTTCGCCCTGATGGGTACACCTGTCCACAGCTGGGTGTGAATTGTATTTGACTAATCTTTGGAGGGTTCTTGGAGGGGTAAATAAGAGAATTGCACCTGCAGGGGGGACTTAAAGTAGGATGTGACACAGCTCTGGGACAAATCTAGTGTTGGGCAAAGGACTGTTTGGGTTTGCACCTGCTTTCCTTCATAGACACATTCATATACTATTGAAAAAGGTTCCAGATGACTCCAGCCCCTGATACTCATTCCATTCCTCTCCTTTTCAAAATCTTCTCAACTTAGCTCTTTCATCTTAACTCTCTTACAGCAAGAACCAAGTTATCACATGGGAAATTTGAAGGCTCCATATGGTATTTTTGTCTGTAAGTGGGGCAGAGGTTGTTGCTACAGAACCAAAAGTACACAAACATGGACAGGCAGGAGACTGTCACATGGAAACAATAACAGCTCTGTCTAAGTGGCTCTGAGGACTGTCTACTTGTGAGTGTGACTGCCTTTTTCATCCTCATGGGAGGTGAATTTGTCTGTGTCTGACACAGATTTTTAAAAACCAGCATTTCCAAGCAAACTATAAATTAAGAACATGTGGGCACTGGAGAATTGGGGTATTTTTCTACTTATCCATTTCTACCTAAAATTCACCAAACTGGCTCAGTTTTTCCCAAATGGCAGATTAAAACAAAACAAAACACACAGTCCTGGTAGTAAGTATAACCAAATTGCTTTCAACATATTTCCAATCTAAATAGAGCTGCTTTTAACCATACAGGTTGAATAACCTAATTTATTTTAAAAGTAGGAACAACTGGTAATATTGCATGTACATAGAAATCATAGATAGCCATGTTGGTCCATTAACTGCTACCAGGTAAAGAGGAACTGGCATGGGGGCAAAGATCAGTGGAGTAGGGGAAGAAAACGGAGGTAGGGGAGAAATTGGTATGCCGCATGGTTAGCACATCACAGATGGGATGTGCTAGCACATTGATGGCTTCACATTGATGGGGGGGAATAAGCAGGAGTGGGTGGGGAAATGGCTGTGGGGGAGAATTGATGCATGGATGAGATTGTGGGGAGGATGGTGTTATGGCCCATTACCACAGGGCCAGGCCATATTGCAGATGGTTTGATTATCTGTCTATTAGGTATTTTTTGAGCTCCACCTTGTTCAGTTCTTAAGCTCAAGTCATCCTTTATTACAGTAGGGGCTAACTGGCTACAGTAAACACAATAGGATTGCCGGGCTTAAGTATTCTTCATGGGACGTCCTGTCCTAATCTTCAAGCTGTTTTGACATTCAAATAAGATCATCCCTTAAAATAAGTGAAATGATCAATGCCAAAAATGCTAAAGCAATTTGTGGGGAGGCGGCAGGGGTTGGGGGTTGGAACAGAGATAAATATTCATTAAAAGGTTTTCATTTTCAAATGATAGCTTTACCATCTTAACCTCACAAATGAGCAAAGAACATTGCCCTTTCTTGGATTTCCGGGTATAAATATTTGTTTAAAGTTTTCAGTACATTTCATTGACATAGACATGTAACACAAAGGTTATGGATCCTGACAATTTCCATCTTGCATTCCTCCCAATGTTTTGAGGCAAAGACAAAATTGCCAACATTTAGCTGTGGCAGCTCTAGTTGGATTCACAGTTGTCAGGAAATCCAAGGGATATGTAATCTGCCAAAGAAGGATCATGTGCTAAAATAATTGTTGATCATTAGGTATTCAGCTGCAACCTATATAGGCACTTTTTGTTTTAATGATTTTTGGGAATTTTGGTTGATAATTTGAATATGTGCTTCACTGACTCACCGTCAAAAACATTCCATTCAAGTTCAAACTGGACAGAATGCTGATAACTATAGGCAAGGAAGACCTGAGGCTTAGTCCTACATGTTTGTGAAAATATAATAAGCATAAATCATAACCATTTAAGCAATAAAAGCCTAAGTGAGTACAGAATGTTGCTGGATCCTCTTCCAAAGGGAACAACATCAAAATCCCAACTGGTGGATGCAGGTCTACTTTCCCAATGCAACATACTGTTTGTGTGGACCCCAGTTCAGAAAAATAATCCCCACATAGAAAACTATGCAGATAAACCCTGCTGAATTGTGCCATATGCTGAGCAGAGAGAAGGAAAATCTTGTTGAAGCAATACAGGAGAGATATGCCAACAACCACACCTTTCCATAGAATCCTGTGTGTTGCTAAATTCAGCCTCAAGCTACACTATTTATCTTGTTGATATATTAAAAAGTATCTGGAGGCGGTTGGCATTAGGCTTTTGCATGTGCTTTCTGCATGGAGAGAGACCAATAACATTGTTCTGCTGGAAAATAATAATGCTCTTTAGGGAGTTAACATTATGCTGTGATTCGCACTTAACAACAATAATTATCATATATAATATAACTACTGTTTTATGCTAAGATGCCTGCTAGGCAGTCATAAGAACACTGACTTTGTCCGGATTTTAATAAATTATTTGTTTTATTTAGCTTTACTTTGTTTAATCTATCTTTACTTTCCCAAAGCAGAGACTTTAAAAAACAGGGTCACTGACTAGGGATTATGTTTCACCACATGGTTGATACCAGACAATTATTCCATGAGGCCAAAATCACCCTCTTTAACAACTGCCTCTTGGCCATCTACTAGCAGAGATGTAATGATGCAAAACAACTCTAAGGGCCTGTTTGGATGAACCCGTGGTTAATCCATTAAATTGGGAATTATCCCACAGACGATTGTTCAGCCGTGGTTTCCCAAAACCCAGGCAGAGGGGCCCCTCCCTCCTCCTGGTCTGCCGAAGTCACATCCCAGCAAGTTCTGTACTGTGTGCGTCGCCAGACTGTGGGCAAGGCGTCAGAACATCAGTAAAGCAGCAACTATTTGCCATAATTTTTGAGGGGGCATGCCCAGTGTGATCGAGCCTTTTTGTCATCAATCACCCGCCCTTAGCAGGGAAAAGGCATTTTAACATTTTCCTCATACCACTTGCATTATTGCCCTTGAAAGAGCTCTGCAGCTATACAGTCTCACACAAGCACAATTATTAATACCGGTGAGTGTGTGTGTGTGTGGCAAGGAGAACTAGTTTTCTGATATTCCAGGAAGGGATAATGATGACTTCCCAGGAGGCACCGAGGCTGTTCTCACAACCAGCCTAACCCAGCCTGGGGCAGCCCAGGGAGGTTTAGGCTGGTCATGAGAAGTGGCGGGGTGCTCATGGATCTCCTCCTCTCCCTGCCTGCCTATCCCTCTTAACTAACCCAGTTGTTAGCCTATGTGAAGTACCCTTAACCCAGCTCACAGATATCATGTGTCTCCTTGGGCTGAATTCAGCCTGAGGAGACACAAAGATGGGATCCTAGAGTGCCCGTCTGACAGGGGAATCCCCAATGCAATGCATGTGCCACATATTGCATTGTGGGATGCCTGGAGGCTGGAACAACAAATTCTGGCCCCTTATCCCTCCGTCCTTCTCTGTGCAGCTCAGAGCAGGGTTGCCCATGTGGGTACATGGGAGGCATGCCGAAGACAACATAATTGGTTGTTGGGGGGGGGGGGAGTTGAAAGCAGCCTTCTCCCCGTGTCCTCCCTGCCCACCCAGGAGAATTGTGAGAACAGCCCTAATATGTATATGTGGGCAGGCAAAGTATCCTGGGGTTTGGTCCACTGTGATATAGGATGCTCTTGGACTTGCAGTCCAGAAAGCTCCAACACACTCTTGCCCCTGTGCCAGCTTGCTGACTGGGGATTAGTCCTCTCATGAGAAAGCCAGTCCACCAGAAGAAAAACAGAGATTCCATGTGCTTCAGCTCCCCATTGGACTGTACTCTCATGAGGTAGGCCTTCCAGCTATAGAGGGACCCACTGATGTGGGGTTCCTGGTATCTCTCATTAATAATATAACTCATACTCCAAAGCTTTCCACTCTCCACTCAACCCTTCCAGATTTTCAAGGAGTCCAGCCTGCTTCATGTGATCCAGTGGTTTTGGGTGGGCAGAGTGAGGAAAGCCTGGGGATATCATGGCACAGACTTCTGACTCAGAAGAGTCAGAGGAGGAACCAGAGGATTCACCTGCTAGTGAGGGCTCAGAGGCACAGCAACAGGATTTGGCAGGGAGACCAGACTCTGGAGCTGAGGAATCGGAACAGCTGCCAGACATGAATCCTGATCAGGAGCAGGCTGATCAGGAGCAGGCTGGGATTTCGCCTGTCTTGAGAAGACGTCTCAAGAGGAAAGCTCAGTGGGACTCGACACACAGGTGCAGGAGATCACAAGAGAGGAAGCAGAAGTGCTGGCTCAGGGAAGCCTGATTGGTTGCTGGTTCTCTTGAGCTATATATCAAGCAGCAGTCTGTGATTTCCACCGATGCTGACCGCGGACCGTGTTCTATTTTGAATTCTCAACTGTTCCAAGTTCCAGTTTGCCCTTGTTCTGTTCTTTCCTGCTCTGTGTTCTTGTTCCATTAATTCCTTGCTCTAGTGTCCTTGTTCTTTTTCATTCCTTGCTCTGTTGTTTTCTTTTCAGTTATTACTCAGTTATTGTTAGAGTGGGGTACCTAGTTCAGTTCAGGGGACTTGATTCATTTATTATTTTCTTTGTGAGCCTTTTGTTTTCCTTTGTTCTTTCTCTTCCATGTTCTTGATGTTGCTTCCATTGGGCAGTTCTATTCCTTCTGTTTTTCTTATTTTTCCTCTGTTCATTCTTAATGCAGCACACTTGTCTAGTCCAAACTCCATTGCTATATCGCTACTGAATATACGGACAGTGTTTAGCAGTGATTCAATTTCTGACTGGGACTTTCCATACAACTTCAGATCGTCCATGCACAGCAGATGGTTCATTTGACCTGATGTTTTAGATGTTTGGTATCCGAGGCCTGTTTTGTTTAGTATTTGTGAAAGTGGAGTAATGGCGATTACAAACAACAGAGGGGATAGTGAGTCCCTTTGGAAAATACCTCTTCTAATGCTAACCTGTCCAAGTGTCTCACCATTGTTAACTGTGTACTCCACACACTCATTGCTTTTTAAAATAAATATCTGACTGTTTTTGCTGGCACCAGTTGTTTCTAAACATTTTAGTATCCATGTGTGAGGCAATGAGTCGAAGGCTTTCTTGTAGTCAATCTATGCAACACTTAGATTTGTTTTTCTTCTCTTGCAATTTTCTAAAATCATTTTGTCTATCAGCAGCTGGTCTTTTGTGCCTCTGGTGTTCAGGCAATTTCCTTTCTGTTCAACTGGAAGCTGTTTGTTAGTTAATAAGTGTTGCATCACTTCATCTGCTATTATTCCAGTTAATAATTTGAACATAGTTGGCAGGCAGGTTATCGGTCTATAATTACTTGGAACTGCACCTTTTGCTGAGTCTTTCATTATGAGATGAGTTTCCCCAGTTGTTAGTCAGTGTTCAATATCACCTCCTTGCAAAATGTGATTGAACTGTTTTGATTGTTGTTTATGAAGGCTTATTAGGTGTTTAAGTCAAAAGCCATGCAGTTCATCGTCGCCTGGTGCAGTCCAATTTTTAATTTTCTTTGCTCTTTCACTTATTAATTCTGCTGTTATTAGATCTTGCATTTGTTGGTTACATTTTTCGACCTCTTTCATCCAGCCTGCTTTTTTATTATGATCTATTGGATTGTCCCATAATTTCCCCCAGAATTGCACTGTTTCTTCTTTATTTGGTGTTTCTAGGTTTCTTGCAGTTTCTCCTTCTATGCTTTGGTAGAAATGTCTCTGATTTGACTGGAATTGGAGATTCTGCCTGTGTTCTGTAATTCTGGCTTCATATCTGCTAATCTTCTTTGACACTGCTGTTATTTGCTGCTTTATTATTTCCAGGACTTCTCTAATTTTCCTTGAATCTAGGTGGTATTTTTGGATCAGATACTGTTTGGTGTGTTCATTCTTCAGCTTCTTCCATATCTTGAGCCTGTGTTGCTCTTTGCAGTTCTTCCAGCTCAACTCCTGTGAATACTTTATTTCTTATTATGAATTTTCTCTGGTCTGCTAGCCTTTGTTCTGTTATTTCTGTATCTGGATGCTTCTCTTTCCAAATTTGGTACATTCTTTTTAAATAACCTCTTCTAGTTGGACTAGACTTGTAATAGCAGATCATTATTTCTTTGTTGGCGTTTTTCGTATATTTTTTTCAGTTAAGCGACATTTCTTCCAGTAACCTTACAGTCTCCAGTCCTGGTTGCTCAACTGAAGATCCTGAGTCCTGTTGCCACTTGCCACCAGATGTCCAAGGACTCCAGCACCTGGTGCAGTCCTTGTTGACCCGGGCGACGACCGATCCGGTATAGATTTATTAAAGTTACGTCTCACCATATTGTTGATGAGAGAGGCACTCTTCGTCTGGATCCTCTGGTGAGACCTGTCCAGTATGGTTGGACCTCTTACCTTCCTCAGAGCACGAAAGCCCCACAACCATGCCAAGGTAATGCCTAATAATTATAATTATAATTATAATTATAATTATTAATTCAATTTCTATACTGCCCTTCCAAAAATGGCTCAGGGCGGTTTACACAGAGAAATAATAAATAAATAAGATGTATCCATGACCCCAAAGGGCTCGAATCTAAAAAGATTGTGAGGAGGGAATTATCTTAAATACCCAGGGCATAAGCTGGTTAGGGCTTTATAGGTAAAAACCAGCACCTTGTATTTTGCCCAGAAACGTATTGGCAGCCAATGTAGTTCTTTCAACACAGAAATAATATGGTCTCTCCTAGATGACCCAGAGGCCACCCTGGCCACAACATTCTGGACCAACTGCCGTTTCTGGACCACATAGAGTGCATTGCAGAAATCCAGCCTAGAGGTTACCAGCATATGTACCACGGTTTTGAGGTCATGCATCTCAAGAAACGGATGCAGCTGGCGTATCAGCCAAAGCTGATAAAAAGCACCTCTGGCCACTACCTTAACCTGGAACACCAGGGAGAAGTTTGGGTCCAGAAGCACTCCCAGACTGCATACCTGTTCCTTCTGGGGGACTGTGTCTCATCCAGAACCAGCAAATCAAAATTGTCTCCTGAGTTCCAACTCCGCACAATAAGTATCTCTGTCATATCTGGATTCGTTCTCAGTTTGTTATCCCTCATCCAGTCCATCACTGCCTCCAGGCAGGCATTTAGGAAGGTTATGCCTTCTCCCGATGATGTTGGCATGGAGAAATAGATTTGGGTGTCATCAGCATATTGATAACACCCTGCACTAAATCTCTTGATGATCTCTCCCAGCAGTTTCATGTAGATGTTAAACAACATTGGAGACAATATGAAGCCCTGAGGGACACCATAGGAAAGTTCAGATTTGGGAGAATAACAGTCTCCAAGGGACACCATCTGGAATCTGCCCGTGAGGTAGGAGTGGAAGCACTGCAAAGCAGTGCCTCCCACCCACAATCCCCTCAGATATTCCAGAAGGATACTATGGTCAATAGTATTGAAAGCCACCAAGAGATCCAAAAGGACAACAGACTCCCTCTGTCAATTCCCAATTGGACGATGACCAAGGCAGTCTCCCCCCCACCCAAAAGCCAGTTTGAAATGTGTCCAGATTGTTAACTTTAAAATTTCAGTTAAACATAAATGGCAAGTCTCATGATCAGTGAGACTCACCTTCAGAGGGTTTGCAGGGAGATCGGGCTTAGCCCGCTCTCCCTGCAGATGATCCCCATACACCCCAGGGTGGCTGGATCGGCCGCCCACACAACTGCCAGCTCTGTCATGGAGCCGGTGGGGGCTGTGGGGATTAGGGGCTGCATGGCGCCTGGCAGGATGGCCCATGCAAGTGCCCTGGGGAGAAATCCCCAGGGTCAGGAGGCTTGTTTCAGCCTCCAACCAGGAGTCTTCTCATGTATTGCCACAGCACGGAGCTGTGCTACGGCAATACGTGATCAAGAAGACAGTGTTAACAGAGCGCTCACTCTGCTATCCTCGGCTAAGGGGAGGGGGAATTAGAAGGGTTTGCTGCCAGGAGCTGCACGGCTCCCGTGGCAGCAGGTGATCATCAAAAAGTAGGCTAGGTTCCCCTAGACCGCTTTTTGTTGATTGTGAGAATCTCCTCAGGGGCTGTTTTCATGAACTTTATGTTATGTTAAGCTTGGTATTAGCAATGACAGCTTTGTTTTTTTCTGTTAAAAAATCAGCTGGGTCACTCTGCACCCCATGGATCAGGACGTTGGTGGGGGGTAGGGAGCTTTAGCCCCTGCCACAGTCTCAGTCTGGATCATACCCTACTGGAAGCTTTTCTTCTTCTTGGCAAACAGCAATTCTATTTCAATTCTTGGCAATTCAGCTGCTATCTAAAAAGAGAAAAGTTAAGCCTGTTAGCAGTAGTAGCTTGGCCCTGAGACCAGATAATCCTAAATCTATGAATTGTGGCAGAGGGAGATGACTTGAAGCCTTCTTTAGACATCTGAAAATAAGTGCCTGCTAAAGTGCAATAATTCCTAGATAAATTGCCACAGTTGTGCCAATCCAGCTATAAACTGAATTGCTGCCTCAAATAGCTGGGATATGAATGGCTGAGTTTTCTTTGCTTTGTCTATCTCTGCAAATTGCCTAACAAGATTTACAAAATCTAGCCTTACCAGTGCTTTACAACAGTACATCTTCAAACAGTTCTCACTGGGGTGGACTCTAGAGAATTTTTGTTGATATGATGCTGTTTAATAAGTTGGATTACTCATTTCTGGACCTAGAAGCCAAATCTGTGGACTGACGTTTCCCATGGGAAATCACTGGATGTAATTGGTTTATACTCGTTATTCATGTATTAAATTCTGCAGAACTAAATTGTTGTCTAGTGCTGCCATTTACAATGGGTCAAGAGTTAGTCTATTCTTGTAAAATTTGATTATTTGTTCAAATAATCAGTAAAAAGGGCAAATGCTTAAAACCTCCTTTGTGTGTGAACCATAATTTTCCAAAACCTTTTCCTATGAATCCACAATTCATTTAGTTCTAGTAGGTGGGGACTATGAATAGTGAAACTTTCTAATAGCCTTCTCTCCCATGACTCTGTTCACCCTAAAATAATTTAGGGAGGCCCTCTTGTGTGTTTCACCTCCATCAGAGGTGACTCTGCAAGAAAGGGCCTTTTCGGTGGTGGTCCCTGCTCTGTGAAATTCTCTACCTCAGGAGATTCATCTGGTGCCCTCATTATCAACTTTTCACAATGGGATAAAGATGTTATATTTCAACAAGTCTTCCTGCAGTTCCCATGAAATTGTATGTTTTCATTTTTATAGGTGTTTTTCTTGCTGTGCTGGTGCAGCTTTAATTGGATATATTATATATCTGCCCTACCCATCCACATGGTTTACAAGGACTGATACAAGAACCGATGCAGACTATGCCCTCAGCTGCTGCTATGCCTGCTGCTGGCCATTACTTAAGAGAAAGGTGATTTATTAATGGCCCAGGTGATTTATTAATGCTGTTTGTATGTTTGTAAATAAAGCAAGTAGTATATGCATGCCATGAGTCTTCTGTCCTCCAAACGAAATCAAAACCTGGGTAGCATTGCCCCTAGGACTTCTCAACACTTGAGCAACTGGGAACATGCAATGTTAGCTTCCTATTCTGAGAAGGGGAGCAGGCCAGTTTGATTCTCACCCAAGCAACCACTTGGTTAAGTCATGTCTTGAGCTAGTCTCAGAAGAAAAGTATCCACCTTTCCTGGAGAAACTTCCCATACTCTGGGCAAGGGTGGTTCCAGAGCAGGGTGGGAGGAAAGGGCAGCTCCAGAGGGGATCAGTGTGTCCAGTGCCCACTCCATTTCTGTTTCAGAAATCTAATATGTGGAGCACTTATGGCTCACCCACCCATAAATGCACTTTCTCTCTGCTATGCCCTCATCAATTTTTTTTCTGGTGCCATCACCGATTCTGGACTAGTTACCATGGCAGCTAGTGCTTAGCATAGGAAGCTGCCTTATACTGAGTCAGAACATTGGTCCACCTAGCTCAGTATTATCTACACAGAATGACAGTGGCTTCTCCAAGATTTGCAAGCAGGAGTCTCTCTCAGCCCTATCTTGGAGATGCCAAGGAAGGAACTTGGAACCTTCTGCAAGCAAGCATGCAAGTGCTCTTCCCAGAGCAGCATATGAGTCTCCCACTCATATGCAGACCAGGATGGACCATTCAAATGCAAACCAGGGTGCTCCTCAAAGGGGACAATTCATGCTTGCTACTATAAGACCAGCTCTCCTCCTCTAGACCTGGAGGAGACCTCCTCCTCTTTTCTCTGGATGAGTCCTCAAACTTTAATAAAATCAACAAACAGTAAGCTAATCACAATGGCCTTTAAAAGGCAATCTTTATATGTTTCTCATGAAGATATTCTTGGGCAAACTTTAGAGGAATTTGATTGATGATGCTATCTATAAACATGCTTGCCACAAACTTTATTACTCACTTCTTGAAAGCAAGGCTAAAGGTTCAAAATAGAGCAATTAAAAAAATCCTTGCATGACTAATTCAGACATTTTTGGGTACATGTTGTGCAGTTTCATATCTTAACACAAGCAAGGGGCTTCAGTTAGGCTAGAACAAGAGGCTAAAACAAGTGTGTGCCATAAATTTTCCATTAATAGTTTAGATAGCTTCCCATGAATACAGTAAGCGGCTGGTCATTTATAAGCACAATGCAGCTGAAAAATATGTGGATTTTAAGTTACGTTGCTTAGTTCACAAGCCAAGCTGCAATCGGAAGTCAAGGGTGAGAGGGAACCCATGAATATTGAAGTTTATTTGTTTCAGTAGAAGAGTTGCAGACTTTTTATGTGTTCACATGCACTGGTTTTACACTTGCAAACCTGCTTTAAAGATTAGTATGTGTTATTCACAGTGGCCAGCATCCTAATTAATGTATGTCTGAGGTATTCTGAGTGTGGATTCGATGATAGCAAATTAGAGTGGATTCATGGTGTTTCATTGAAAATCTCATTAGCTATCATAGAATCCACACTCAGAAAACCTGCTTTAAAGATTAGTATGTGTTATTCACAGTGGCCAGCATCCTAATTAATGTATGTCTGAGGTATTCTGAGTGTGGATTCTATGATAGCAAATTAGAGTGGATTCATGGTGTTTCATTGAAAATCTCATTAGCTATCATAGAATCCACACTCAGAATACCTCTGAAACAACAGAACCCTGTACCCCATGGGTTAGAAACCCATGGGGGTGGTTGTCACCCTATGTGCACTACACTACCACTCGCTCTGGGCCACCCCAGCACCCCCCAAGTGCACTTATGGGGCTGCTGAAAGCTCCATGCATACCCTAGGAGGATAAACCTTAAAGACACGTAAACTTTAACAATTCCCCAAAAATCAGCCCTCTGCCCAAATCCTTTGAAAAAATTCAGGTAGCTTCCTTGACCCTACCTGGCACTACGACCAACCCCACACTGCTCTAGGCCACCCCTTTGCCCCCTGCATGAAGCTATACATTTGCTGACACCTCAATGCTTCTCTATGGGGAAAAACCTTAAAGATGCATAAACTTCAACAATTCCCCAAAAATCAGCCCTCTGCCCAATCACTCTGAAATTGGGGTGGTAGCCTCCATCCATTAGGCACTACCACCCCACCCCACTCTTTTTGCCCAGATCCAACGCTATGCCCTGAACTGCCCCAAAGACACTAAAACTTCAAAAATTCCCCCAAAACCAGCCCTTTGCCCAATTCCCCTGAAATTTGGGTGGTAGCCTCCATCCATTAGGCACTACCACCCCACCCCACTATTTTGCCCCTGTGACCCAAAATTCGAGCTGATGTCACATTAGACCTTTTTGCATTCAAATAAATGGAGGCAAAAAGACGGGAAATTCAAAGAGACGTCAGCCCGAATCACCCGAATTTTTTGGGCCTGAATCAGGGGTGATTTGGCTCGGGCCCGAAAAATATCGGGGGACATCGGGGGTGATTCAGTTCGGACCCGAATCACCCGAAATTGCTCATTTCAGGCACAGATCGATCTGTGCCCGAAATTTTTTGCACATCCCTACTTTTTAATGCTACTGTAGAGCTTCTTAATGATATTTA
This sequence comes from Hemicordylus capensis, assembly GCF_027244095.1. Lineage (NCBI taxonomy): Eukaryota > Metazoa > Chordata > Lepidosauria > Squamata > Cordylidae > Hemicordylus > Hemicordylus capensis. Next base: position 68,358,762 of record NC_069657.1, read on the forward strand.
TACAGCTTTCCAGCTTGTATAGTTCATAGACAATATAATTTTACAGCCATATAGTCCTTTACATTTTTACAGTTTTATACCTTGTCTTGTGCCTTTTATGCATACTCCGCATATCATTTTATGCTTGTATATATGCTGGTTTAAGACTATAATAAAGATGGATTGTATTTTTTCTTTGATTATTCAGTCTTTTTATGTCCACAGTTCCCCAAACCCCCTGATTCCCATTGATTTCAACTGCTTACCAACTGGGAATTTACCAACAGTGAGGCTTTGCCAGAACAGAACCCTTGTGGTTGGTGAGGGATAACTGTACTATACTTTTATTCAGAGGTTATGCTTGTTGCAAACCATCTTGTAGGATCTGATTTGTGATGGATCTTGGGTTGGAGGAAAAGAATTACAGAAGTTTGGAAAGGAGTTGTGGCTCCTCTAATGATTTTCTCCTGCTGTTGCTCCCCTGTAACTGGTATTCAGAGGCATCTTGCCTCTGAGGCTGGAGGTAGCTTATAGGACATTATCCACTCTTGAGCTTCCAACAGTTACATATGGCATATTTCATATGGTGATCCAAAATTTCACATTCACCCTTTAATAATACTCTTTTCCCTCTCAACAAATATCACGAAAGGCAAAAATAGGGATATGGGTAATACAATAATTACTTATACACTAATACACTGCCCTCGGCCCTCAATTTTATATAGCTTCTAGTACAGCATATATAGACGTTATGGCAAAGATGAAGCATAAGGCACCCAAACTGAACTGATTACAAAGGCCTTTACATGAAAGAATTTCAAGGAGTGTAGTACTTAAATATTGCAATGGAAGAATCAAGGAGGTGCCAAAAGCAACCTAGTTCTGCATTTGGATATACCTCTTTTTTTTATCCTAAACTTTCTCATGACTACACAGAATCATATTTTAGAGAAACACATCAGCATTCCTGTCTTCTCTGGTCAAGCGTCACATGGAATTTTCTGTCACAAAATCTTGCTGTCACATGGAATTTGTTTGCTTCTTCTTCTTTGATCTAGTGTTACTTTAACTCAGATACGTAATCAACCACTTTCTTGTACATATAAATTTCCTTACTAATCCTTATGTTTGGGGACCAGCGATCCCATAGTTTCTAAAACATCCTGAAAAACACTGCGTTTCAGGTGCAAAGGATATAGATCATCTCCCCCCCCCCGCCCAGTCCTGAGCTAAATCAAATGAAAGAAAGGAAAAAACCAGTGATTTTACTTCAGTATCCATGACAGAGAGTTAAACTGGTATAAAAACAATATAAATGTCTAATATGGACAGTGGCCCACATGATGTGCAATGTTCAGGCTTCATAACACGGCACCCTGGGGCTGCTGTGGACTCAATAATGCAGCCCCAACACTGTTAAGAATGGGTAATTACTCTCACAGTGCTTCCACAGTTTTCCCCATTGTCATGAATGGGGGAAACTGCAGAAGCCCTGCTAGTAGTGCAACCCATTCTTAACAACATCGGCACTATGTCCACAACAGCCCCAGCACACAGTGTTTACAGAGCCATAATGCCACACCCCATGTCAGCAAATATAAGTAGGAAGCTCTGGTTTGCTTTCATTTGGGATTTTTCAATTGGTAATATAGGCTGCAGTCTACAAAACCTGTTAGTATCTTTGAAATTCATCCCAGTGTCCTGGACCCATAATCACGATGCCTATAACATCCTGCACATATGCTCACTCAGCTTTCTCTTTGAAAATTCCAGTTTAGACAAAACATCCCAAGGCAATTTGTTCTATCACTCAAATAGCCTTACAGGGGGAGAGTTTTTCCAACCATTTAATTGGAATCTGTTTCCTGTAATTTAATCTGTTGATCTTGGTTTACCCTTTGTAAAAACAGAAAGGATTCAGAAGATAGCAAAGAAGAGGATAAATAGTTGTGATGGCATGACATACAGAATTAAGACCAGGAAGGCAGATAGTAGGCAGATATGGAATTATATGGACATAGGGAAAGTAATTATGAGTAGACATCTCCTTTGCCAAGTGTCTTTCGTCAGCTACTCATCCTGCATTAGAACAAGTGCATGAGCAAGTCCAGTCTTCCAAATGAGACTAATGGGCTTTGGGCCATAAAAGAATGAGGATTGTCATGCAGAAGTGGAAAGACTTATTCCAATTTACTCTTTATGCCTTCAGGAGTTTCTTGAAACACTTGGCGGCTTCAAAGTCCAAATTACGCATCAACAGTCTGGCTGAATTTCAGAGATATGGAGCAGGCTGACCTAAGCTGAATATTTTCTGTGATGTTTGGGAAGATGATGGAGTCTGATCAGAATGGAACCCACAAACTGTTTGTTGAGAAATATCCTGACCAGGGGGAAAGGCAATGTCACATCACAGTTCCTATTATTTACAAAAACTAAAAAGTCAGGATGAGAAAGAAGCTGTAAGTGTCTTTAATGCAGTTTATATCGGGAGGCTTCAGTTAACATAACACACAAAGTTAGACCATCTAAATGAAGTGTGATGTCTGGTTGCTGTAAAATCCTGAGCATGCATTTATGAAGCTGTCAAGATGTCTAGTAAAATGCGGCTGCCTCTCATTAAGATAGCCTTACCATAAATAATATTTAGGAATACAATCTCCCCTCTCCTTCTCCTTCTCCTTCTCCTTCTCCTTCTCCACCCTTTTGGCCCTTTGCCACTGAAGACATGGTGCCAAGTGCTTTTAGGACAAGCCATTTTCAGATCCTGATCTGCATGAGATGGGGGAGCTCAAGTTGACTTTGGTCTCAAGAGGAATGGTATTCTTCTGAAAAGCACAGATCTCTACCACAGACTGGCAGGTGCAGAAGGTGATGTAATGTTTGGAAGTCCTTTCCACACACTAAGGTGGAATTATCTTCCATGGCCACAGTGACCACAGTGGCAGGCAGTAAAGTCCACTTTTGACCAGGATCCAGAGTACAAGCCAGAGAGAGATCTGGTAATGTCCTACTTTCCAAACTTCACAGGTTTGGAGATTGTGAAGTAGGGAGGTCTGAGAAACCATTTTTTTTTAAATCTAGGATTATTTAAGGTAGCCAGAAAAAAATCCTTTCCCCAGGGATTTACCAAAGTTTATCAGCTATCTGTCTTAGTCATAGGCTGATTGAGATGCAGGAGCTAGAGGAGCAAGGATAGGTTGAGATGCAGGAGCTCATAGGTTGAGATGCAGGAGCTAGAGGAGCAAGGATAGTGGAAGACAGAACCGGAGAAATGGCCTTTTGGTCTTTTCCAACTCAGGTCTAATTATTACTGAAATGACAAGGCTATATCATTTCAAATTTAAGGTTGCCATCTCCCCTGGATTTCTGGGTATTTACCAGACTTAAAGCATGCTCCCTGGTGCCCGGTTAGCCCATTAGCTTGCCCAGATTCCCAACTTCCTTTTTTTAAGCTAAGCTCTATCCCTTCTAGAGACAGAATTAAGGATCAAAACATGCGGTCACTAATCTGTTCAACCACTGGACTTAGAGAAAAGCAAGTGAAACACAGGAGTCTGGCTGGGAGAGGTTCACAGTAATTCCCCTGAGGAATATGGCCTTTGTGTTTTGTCAGCAGGGAATCTCTATAGGGCAGCTGAAAGGATAACTTGATTTTGATGTAAATCACTGCCTACCTATGTATTGTGATGTTTAAGGTTTTTGGTTTTATAGTGCAATCCATTCTATGCATGCCTTCTTAGAAGTAAGTAAATTGGTTTCAATCAGATTTTCTCCCAAGTAAGTGTGTATAGCAACCTTAAGTGGCACAGCGGGGAAATGCTTGACTAACAAGCAGAAGGTTGCTGGTTCAAATCCCCTGGTGCTATATCGGGCAGAAGAGATATAAGAAGATGCTGAAAGGCATCATCTCATACTGTGTGGGAGGAGGCAATGGTAAACCCCTCCTGTATTCTACCAAAGAAAACCACAAGGCTCTGTGAGTGCCAGGAGTTGAAATCAACTCAACGGCACACTTTACCTTTAAGAGTGTACAGGATTGCAGCCTTAACTGAAAAGCCCAGTGTGTTTTTTGTTCTATTGCTGCTATTAATATTTCAAACTTAATGTAGTCATCATTTATTTTCTATAGATATTATTTTGGTTTTGTGCCTTTTTATTTTGCGTTAAGCCACCATGAATTCTCCTTGCCCCCTGCCCTTTTCCAGCCTATACTAGTATTCTAAATCAAAAGGAGTAATTTTGCTGTTACATTTTCTGTGCTTATCTCAGGATATAAATGGTGTAGGGGTGTTTGAGTCAGCCAGGCATTCAGCCAGCTCAGTTCGAATCCAGACCAGATTCAAACTGACCTGGCCCGGTTCAGGCTCGTCTTTGTGGGCTAGCTCAGGGGAAAATACTTGTAAAGGGGAATCTGGCTAGGATTCCCCCAAATAAAGGAGGATTCCCTAGACTAAGAATGCAGGGGCGGCGAAAAAGGAATATTTACCTTTCGTTTCCTGCCAGCAGGGATGGCGGAGATGGCAGCAACAGTGGTGGTGACATTGGAGATGGGAGGGCTCTTCCAACCCCCATGCCAGCCTCCCAAATGACAGGCCGGGCTGGCTGCAGCCTGGATTCGGCCTCTACACACATGCAGAGGCATTAGAGTGGCCTCTGCGTGTGCACAGAGCCCCAAACTGGGCCACTGCTGGCCCAGCCTGTCATTTGGGAGGCCAGCAGAGTAGGCGGAGGGTTAAGAACATAAGAACGTAAATCCAGCCCTGCTGGATCAGGCCCAAGGCCCATCTAGTCCAGCATCCTGTTCCACACAGTGGCCCACCAGATGCTTCTGGAAGCCACAGGCAGGAGTTGAGGGCGTGCCCTTTCTCCTGCCATTACTCCCCTGCAACTGGTTCTCAGAGCCATCCTGCCTTTGAGACTGGAGGTGGCCCACAGCCCTCCGACTAGTAGCCATTGATAGATCTCCCCTCCATGAAGTTATCCAAACCCCTCTTAAAGCCATCCAGGTTGTTGGCTGTCACCAGTTGCAGGGGAGTAATGGCAGAGAGTTCCACAAGTGGATCATGCATTGTGTGAAAAAGTATTTCCGTTTGTTGGCCCTAGACCTCCTGGAAATCAATTTCATGGAGTGACCCCTGGTTCTAGTGTTGTGTGACAGGGAAAAGAATTTCTCTCTCTCCAATTTCTCCAAACCATGCATGATTTTATAGACCTCTATCAGGTCTCCCCGCAGTTGTCTTTTTTCTAAACTAAAAAGCCCCAGGTGTTGTAGCCTTGCCTCATAAGAAAGGTACTCTAGGCCCCTGATCATCGTGGTTGCCCTCTTCTGTACCTTCTCCAGTTCAACAATGTCCTTTTTAAGATGTGGTGACCAGAATTGTACGCAGTACTCCAAGTGTGGTAGCACCATAGTTTTGTATAAGAGCATTATAATATTAGCTGTTTTATTTTCAATCCCCTTTCTAATGATCCCTAGCACTGAATTTGCCTTTTTCACAGCTGCCGCACATTGAGTCAACACTTTCAACGAACTGTCCACCACGACCCCAAGATCCCTCTCCTGGTCAGTCACCAACAGCTCGGATCCCATCAGCATATACTTGATTTTGGGGTTTTTCGTCCCAATGTGCATCACTTTACACTTGCTAACATTGAACTACATTTGCCATTTTGTCGCCCAGTCCCCCAGTTTGGAGAGATCCTTTTGGAGCTGCTCACAATCCGTTTTGGATTTCACTACCCGGAAGAGTTTGGTATCATCTGCAAATTTGGCCACCTCGCTACTTACCCCTGCTTCTAGATCATTTATGAATAAATTAAAAAGCACCGGTCCCAGTACAAATCCCTGGAGGACCCCACTTCTTACTTCCCTCCATTGTGAAAACTCTCAATTTATACCTGCCCTCTGTTTCCTGTCTTTCAACCAGTTAGCAATCCACACATGTACTTGTCCCCTTTTCCCATGACTGCTAAGTTTCCTCAGGAGTCTTTGATGAGGAACTTTGTCAAAAGCTTTTTGGCAGTCCAGGTAGACTATGTCAACTGGATCACCTTGATCCACACACTCGGTGACACCCTCAAAGAAGTCCAAAAGGTTGGTGAGGCAAGATTTACCTTTGCGGAAGCCATGCTGGCTCACTTCCAGCAGGGCCTGTTCTTCTAGGTGCTTTACAATTTTATCCTTGAGGATGCTTTCCATCAATTTGCCTGGAACGGATGTTAGGATAATCGGCCTGTAATTTCCCAGATCGCCCCTGGGTCCCTTTTTGAAAATCAGTGTTACATTTGCTACTCTCCAGTCCTCTGGTACAGAGCCCAATTTCAGGGATAAGTTGAAAGTTTTAGCAAGGAGGTCGGCAATTTCACGTTTGAGTTTTTTGAGGACTCTTGGATGGATGCCATCCGGCCCTGGTGATTTGTTAGCTTTCAGTTTTTCCAGACAGTTTAGTACATCATCTCTTGTCACTTCTATCTGACTCAGCTGTCTAGCCTCCATCCCTAAAAAGTCTGGTTCAGGAACAGGTATATGCTCAGTATCCTCTGCCATGAAGACGGACGCAAATAACTCATTTAATTCTCTGCAACCTCCATATCCTCCTTGATAATCCCTTTCACTCCATTGTTGTCTAATGGCCCAACCACCTCCCTGGCAGGTTTCCTGCTTCTGATGTACTTAAAGAAGTTTTTGTTATTCCCCTTAATACTTTTGGCTAAATGTTCCTCAAACTCTCTTTTTGCCTCCCTTATTGTCACCTTGCATTTCTTTTGTCAGAGTTTGTGTTCCTTTCTGTTCTCTTCATTTGGACAGGCCTTCCAATTTCGGAAGGAAGTCTTCTTCCTTTTTATGGCTTCTTTGACGGTACCCGTGAGCCATGCTGGCATCCTCCTGGACTTAGTGGTATCTTTCCCCCTTAAGGGTATACAATCTAACTGGGCTTCTAGTATTGTGGTTTTGAGCAAACTCCATGCACTCTGGAGTGAAGTGACTCTCCTGGTTTTCCCTTTCAGCTTTTTTTTTCACCATACTCCTCATTTTGGAGAAGTTTCCTCTTCTGAAATTCAAAATGTCCGTGTTAGACATCCTTGGTGATTCTCTCCCCGCATGTATGCTGAATTTGATGGCACTGTGGTCTCTGTTCCTTAAAGGGTCGATGACACTGACATCATGCACCAGGTCCTGGGTGTCACTCAGAATTAGGTCCAAGGTCGCCTTCTCTCTGGTCGGTTCCATGACCAACTGTTCTAGGGCACAGTCATTTAGTGTATCTAGAAATTTGACCTCTTTGTCCTGACCTGACTGCGAATTTACCCAGTCTATGTGTGGGTAATTGAAGTCACCCATAATTACAGCCCTGCCTCCCCTTGACGCCTCCCTGATTTTTTCCTGCAACTCCCAGTCACTGTCGGCATTTTGATCCGGAGGGCAATAGCACATCCCCAGTAGCACGTTCCCTTTCCGGCCTTGTATAGTCACCCACAGGGTTTCTGCGGAGGACTCCAGTCCACCTAGGTTTTCAAGCTTGTTAGATTCTATCCCTTCTTTAACATACAGTGCTACTCCACCTCCAAGGCTCCCCTCCCTGTCCTTTCTGTAGAGTTTATACCCAGGGATAAATGTGTCCCACTGGTTCTCACTGTTCCACCATGTTTCTGTTATGCCCACTATATCTATTTCTGCGTTAGCAACCAAGCACTCCAGCTCACCCATCTTGGCTCGGAGGCTTCTGGCATTGGCATATAAGCACCTATACACTGAATCTCTCACCTGAAGTATGCTATTCTTATGACTCTTTGACCTTCTGGCACATGCTCCCATCTGCTCTTTATGTGGTTCTACACTGTCCCCTTCTGTTTTATCTGAATTCTTTGCACCTTGCACTTTAAAGGATGGCTTTTGCCAAACAGGATACTGCCCAGCTCCCATTGGCTGTTCCCCACGTGTCTTTTTAAAAGCTGCTCTGCAACCTTTTTGATTTTAATTGCCAGCAGTCTGGTACCATCTTGGTTCAAGTGCAGCCCGTCCCTTTTGTACAGGCCTTGCTTGCCACAAAATGTGTCCCAGTGCCTAACAAATCTAAACCCCTCCTCCCGGCACCAACGTCTCCTCCACACATTGAAACCCCTCAGCTCTGCCTGTCTCACTGTACCATTGCGTGTAACAGGTAGCATTTCTGAGAATGCTACTTTGGGGGTCCTGGACTTCAATACACTACCTATCAGCCTAAATTTGGCTTCCAGGACTTCCCGACTACATTTCCCCACATCGTTGGTGCCGACGTGCACCACGACAGCTGTTTCCTCCCCAGCACTGCTTAGGAGACTGTCTAGACACCACGTGATGTCCGCAACCTTCACACCAGGCAGGCAAGTCACCGTGTGGTCAACACGCGGGTCACAAACCCATCTCTCTATACCTCTAATGATCAAATCACCCACTACAAGGAGGCCCCCACCCCCTAGAGGAGTATCCCCTGTGCGAGAGGATATGGGCTTATCATCCACCTAAGGGGTCCCTTCTAAAGGAGCAGTTCTCTCTTCCTCAAACCAATGTCCTTCTTGCCCAAGACCTTCATTCTCCCTGACAGCAGAGGAGCTACCAGCCCTGGAGTGGGATGCCTCTATAACATCCCTGAAGGTCTTGTCCACATGCCTCTCTGTCTCTCTGAGCTTCTCCAGATCTGCCACCTTGGTCTCGAGGGAACGGATTTGTTCCCTGAGGGCCAGGAGCTCTTTGCACTGAGCACACACCCATGAATTCTGCCCATGGGGCAAATAGTCATACATGTGGCACTCTGTGCAATATACTGGGAAGTGCCCCTTCCCCTGCTGACTTTCTATCTTCATACTGTCTTGTTGGCTGTTTACAGTATTTAGAGATAGTTTATTGTAAGTAGTTTATTATCTGTTTATTAGAAGGATAGGTCTCAGCTGTAATGGTCAGCTATTTAACTGTCCAAACAGCCTTTCCTAAGAATATGAGGGATACAAGGGAGGAATATGTACTTATGTTCTCTTCTCCACCAGGCTCCTTGTGATCCAAACTCCCCCGCACACTTCCTGCTAAACTCCTGCAAAACTCCTATGTCCTGTTTGCTATTCCTGTTCGCTATGCTCTCAGGCCTTCACCTATTTTGTAGAGTAACCTTCCAACTGACACACAAGATATGAGTCAAAGGAAAGGAATGCGGGGCCTCTCTCAGCCCTAGCTGACTCCACCCCCTCCAAGCAGGCACTAAGTAAACACTGGAATTTGGAACCCTATCAACTCCTGGCCCTGGGAAATCCTGGGAAATCCTAACTTTAACCCTAACCCACACACAAACTCAGAGAGAGAGAGAGAGAGAGAGAGACTAAGACCTACCCCTTAAAGAGAAACAGCCCCTGCAAATCTCCCCTCTTTCTGTTAGTTTGTTTGAAGGGGGAAAGGCTAGATATTTAGAAAAGCTTGCTCACCTTCTCAGCTGTGTCTGCTCTTCACAGAGTCGCCTTCCAACTCACGCAAGGCCCCTTTGGCAGCTAAACTACACTCCCATCCCAAACGGAGCCAGATCACGCCCCCACGTCTGATGTCAGGTGAGGGGGCGTGGCTAGCTCAGCGTCTACGTCAGACACAGGGGCAGGGTCACCGGGGCCACCGTGGCGGCCGCACAAAGGCTGCCAGCAGTCCCGCTCCGCCAGTGCCCCAAGCCGACCTGCGAGTTGGTTCTTTGAACCAGGGGGGTGGTCCAGTTCTAACTACAGTTGGTAAGAAAATTGCAGTTGGTGAGAAATGCATGACAGCAGTACACACAGCTAATTAGACAAGGTTAAAAACTAAACCTGAATATTAGAAAGGTGGCATTCAGATGTAATGCAGAACTGCAGCTCCAATGGACCCATGTTTCTGCCTCCCCTCCTCCTGCTCTCCCATCCAAATTTGGAATGCAAAGCAGTAAGACTGCAGAGAAGAGGGGCTGTGTGGGCTTCCTTCTTGACTGAAGGACAGCCCACACAACCAATCATGCCAGAGTTGAGGACAGCCCTCCTTCAACTTCAGTTTCAGGGGACGCAGCCTTTGGTTCCGCATTTGGACATACCACAGGCTGTCAGCAGGCCTCAGATGGTGGCACACAAACTCACTACCACCCAAGGGTTCAGGCTGGAGTTCCAAATCTTAACCCTTGGTTTCATCGCCGTGCCAAACCCCATTTGCCCACATTCGGATGCAACATCCGCAGTACAGCTGGCCCATTCAACTGTAGTTCTGCATTATGAGCACATGTGGCCAAAGTTTTGGGATATAAAGTCCGGGTGTTTAATGCTCAGGTAAATGGTCAGGTAAGGAGATCAGCACCAACAATTGTTGGAAGATATCCAGAACAAATGCAAGTCAACTGGACAACTTGTGGGAGGAGAGATGGTCTTATTGTAGAAAGCATGGATTTGCTAAGCAGGACCCATCCTGGTTTGCATTTGAATGGGAAACCACATGTGAGCACTAGAAGACATTCCCTTTAGGATATGGGACCACTCTGGGAAGAGCACCTGCATGCTTGTATGCAGAAGGTTCCAAGTTCCCTCCTTGGCATCTCCAGATAGGGCTGAGAAAAACTCTGCCTCTGCCCTTGGTAAGCCACTGCCATTCTGTGTAGGCAATGGGACAATGGTCTGACTCAGTAGAAGGCAGCTTCCTATGTTCCTATCAATCAGCAAATAAGGGTACCCGATTTGGAATGCTTGAATGTGGCAACTCTCTTCAAATTGCAGATGCTGAGATCAAAGAAAAAGAGAATATTACATTTGGGGAAACTCGCATATCAGAGAGAAGGCTAGATAGTGGTTGGTTATTTTTTTAATGGAGAACATAGCATAGCCCAAACACAGATCTATACCTTTCCAGGAACTAGACTTCATTGGTTCCAGTTCTATGATTCTTACTCTACACTGCATGGGGAACAGAAACTAATGAGTCTGTTACTATTGTAGTAGAACTGCCACTGATTAATCTACTTTCTGTGTTCATAATTCTCTTATTAAGGAAGAAAATGAAGATATTACTCCAGTTTTATTTGTATCTCCTCCATTTCTCCCTGTCAGCCACTGTGACCCACAGTCCCAGCTCATTTTCTCAGTCAAAGCTCTCCTCTATAAAGATTGTTTGTTCTGTCTTACTAATAATATTATCAATGGATGACAATTAGTACCATAGGGGGCTAGAAAATGATTTGTTAATGTACATCATTGATAGGGTCTTTTATGTAAACCACACTAACTAGAGGTGTGCACACAACCGGTTTGCCCAGTTCAGTTTGAGTCTGAACCAGACATGTTCAGTTCCCCCCTCCCCCAAACAGAGGCCCCCTGGCCTGGCTTGAATTCAAGCTAGTTCGGGGGTTCTACAGTAATTATAAAAAATTTAAAACAACTGACTGCCTCCGGGGGGGTGGGGAGGTTTGCTGCCATGGCCACAGGGTGTGTGTGTCTCTGGCAGTTCCCTTTCCCCCTGCCAGCCTCCCCTCCCCACCTCCTCCAGGCTGTTTCAGCCAGCTCTGGGGCTGTTCTGGCCCATTTTGGGCCCTTTCTGCCATTGTGGTGGCCATTTTGGAGGCCAGGGTGCATACATGGTGGCCTCCAAAATGGCAACCACCACATCAGAAAAGGCTGGAATAGCCCCCAAATGGGCCAAAACAGTCAGGGGGAGATGGGGGAAACCAGTGGGGGGCAGGGGAACCACCAGAGACCGCCCTGTAGCCACGGCAGCACCCCCTGGAGATGCTGAGTTGTTTTTAAAAAACTTAACTGTAGAACCCCCAAACCAGTCCAAGCTGGCCTGGAGGGATTCATCACAACCTCAAACTGAACTGGGCCTGGTCCAGCTCAAGGGCAAGTCCTCGAGTTGGACCACTTTGTTGGTGAACCGGCTCAAGGTTGAGCCAGTTTGCACATCCCTAACACTACCATATACAAGGACCGCCTCACATTTTGTACCAGTTTCAAGTTATAAATGATATTCACTTCTTCATAGTACAGCTGCACATCCCTGAATCAAAAGGTACATCTCAATCAAAATTTCAAATTGTCCCTGAATAGGATTTAGACTAGCATAATCTTTCTACAAAAGAGTTAATTTCAGCTCTGCTACCTTATTTCTGCCAAAACCTTAGCAGATAAAGCAATGCTTTCCTAAATAATAAGAGAATAAAATTGACATGTTCATTTTTCTCATGGTTGTAAATCACTGGAACCAGAAACATTCTCAATCTAATGGGCTATAACTCAATTTTCTGGTCTCAGGTTATAGGAACAAATTCTTTGTTTTCTTTCTCTGTGCTAAATATGATAGCAGTCAGTGGCTTCATTCCACAGACCTAGGGCAATAAATTATACCAAAAGTATTCTTTAATTTAATCTATACTGGGTTTGGCTTTACCACAGTATAGATTTTTTAGCAGAGTAGTCATTACATTACATTTTAGCAAACAGTCATTACATTATATAGAGAGCTTCATAGATGAAATAATTTTAAAGAAGAGAGAGCAGCATAATGTTTGAATCCTTGATTGCAATTAGTCACAAATCCTGCCAAACAATGTCATAACATACAGAATGAATTGTACCGAATAACCAAGGGTTAGGTATAGCTCTGGGAAATTCTCCTATACAGGCTCCTCTGGGCAGCCACACAATGGGCCGTTTAATCGCAACAGTGCCATGCTGGGGCAGCGGCGGGTGGCAGAGGCGCCATGGAGGAGCAGGTAAGACCCGCTTTCCTCCTCTTAAAGTGCCCGCTCTCTGGCCCCTGGGAAGTGCATGGAACACTTCATGCACATCCTTAGTAAAATCGATATCTTCTAGGTGATTTGTCCTGACCGGTATTCTGGCAGACACATAATGCAGCAACCAAAGAATTACTGCAGTTTTTATCACCAGTTTTTAAAGGTAACCCATATCCAGTGGGTAGTTAGTCTGAATGTAATTAGTGCACAGCAACTGATGCCAGAGACTGGGTTCATACATAATGTAGAACTATATTGCAAAGTTGATTACCGACTTGTTTGTGACTGTTTGAACCCATGTCAAGGCAGGAACATGAGCTTCACTTGGGGCCTTAAACTGAGATGTGACCAAGATTTGAAGGTGTCTTGCTAAACCAATGCTGCTCCCACTGAGGTGCACATTATGTCTAAACCCATGTTCTTCATGAATTTCTAGTTCATTCCGGGTGATCCCACCCACCCACTAGTCATTGGCACCAAAGGCTACTAAGTAATGGAAGACAGGCTGGGATATCATTCATAGCCTTGCTGGGAGGCCCAGCCAGGGGGCATACTTCTGACTCAACTTGGTTATGTCCAACAAACTGAGATATGTGATCCTCTGCAGCACCAGCTTCAGTTTCCCTCCTTATTGGGGACGTGGGGACCTCAGATTCCATGTTACGTGTGAAGCTGGCCAGAGTGTATCTCTCTTTCAAAATGGCTGCAGCTGGCAAACCAACTAAAGCTTGTAAAAAGCCACAGCATTCACCTGGGCAAAATGTAGATCCAGCAGCATCTCCAGATTGCATACTTTATTTCTTGCAGGACCACCTCAACTAAAGTCAAATCAACACCTACATCCAGAATGGAAATATCTGCCTCTAACAGTACCTCCATCTTGTCTGGGTTAAGTTTCAACTTGCTTGATCTCATCCAGATCAGTATTGTTCTCAAACACTGGTTAAGGGTTTCTACTGCCTCTCTGGGATTTGGTATGTTGGGAGTGAAGAATGAAGCCGAGTTGTCAGTAGCATGCTCCTGACAACTCAGCCGAAATTTCCAGGTGACCTCCCAGACTTGACCTCCACAATGGTGTCATGTGGATGTTAAAGAGCATGGGGGACAAAATGGCTTTCCATGGCTCTCTGTCCAAAATGTGCCATTGAAATGTGCCCCAAAATCCAAAAATTCTTGTGCAAAAAAAGAGTATTATTATTAGTATCGCAGTTTTCGTTTTATATATGATTGAGGCAAATCTGCATTAAAAGTGATTGGTCTATTGCTGTCACAGATGGTTTGCCCCTTGGTCTTTACCCTATAAATATAGCAGCTATCGCTTAAAAGGCTTGGACTAAGATTCTTCCACAACCCAGGCAAAATACTTTTTAGATCATTTTTTCAAATGATGGAAAAGGAGCAAAATGCTTCTCGATAAATTTAGCTTTGTGATGTGCCAGTTCCAGGAATGTTGGTCTCGAATAGCAATAGTCTGTTAGAAAGAACTCTTTTTATTATGTTTCTTTAAATATCTCTTGCCAAAAATAAATTTATAGCAATAAAATAGATTGAACTTCAATATAGTTTTCTAGACACTGGTTGTTTTTTTTACCTGAGATTTAATAAGTTGGGATTCAGAAATAGTTCAATATAAAGCCTATATCCTTATTTTTCCATTAGTCTTTAGAAGGTTTTTGTTTTGCAGAAACTAGAAATTCTAAATTTAAAGGATTGCATCTGATTTTCACATTGTAAATGTATACTGAGAAATACTTTTAAAAGATGTGATGTTGGGTTTTTTTAAATAGTCTACATGTTTTAGACTTTTGCTTCCAGGCATATATTTGCACCAAATATCTTGGAATTCACTCATGAATAAGTTGCAGTGATAAAGGAAGTTGGTCATCGGAGTTAAGCTAAGGCTCACTGCCTATTTCATGACGTCTTAAAAACAAATGCAAATTTAACTTGAAAAATCTACATTAACTGCACTATTCAATATGCCATACCAGCACCGGGACCACATTTTGCAGAAGGATAGAATGAAGGCAAAAAACAGTGCTCCTAATATACAGCAGTACTTTCTGTGCTGAGATGAAATCTCATTTATAATCCTTAGAACCAGCAACATTTCCCCACCTGAGCAGCTATACAGTGGGGGGGGGGCAGGGGGAGTCATCTAGTTAGTCAGTGTCATCCGTCAGTACCATGAACATCAGGCTATAGCGGCACCAGGAACAGAAATTTATTACTAGCCACTGTTTGTCCTAGGACATCCTCTCTGTGATGTCCTTGTGACCTTCCTGGTCCTACCCTGGCAGGGCGGAATTTGCTCCCTGCTTTTGGTGCTGTAATCGTGAGCACCACTGCCAGGCATAATGTTTGAAGAGGGCTTCTCTTTCTCCTCATTCCATGGATCCCCAGAAGAGAAAGCTCCTGTGAACCCATGCCTGTCAGGCAGATAGTATTTGTAGAGCCTTTGTGTGTAAGTTTCATGACTGGATTTCATTAAACAAGGATCTACTTATTTCACCTATTTCCGACCAAGGTAATGCTTTGTGAGTCTGACTATCCACCTTAGAATTTACTTCTTAGGAAGAAAGATGGTACAGACAAAATCATACAAATTATACAAAATTGAATGATAAATGAAGCAATTGCTTGGAAAAAGAGGCAGAATGAATAATACCACTTATTTTTTTTAAAAAAAAAAATCTACATTTTACCTTAAGTGAGGGCATTTCAATCACAAGCACATAGTCCAGGCTTCTTTTTAACTAGAAAAACATGACAGGCCCTCATCCGCATTTCGAGCACGGTATGTCCACTATGCAGGAAATTCCAGCTCACTGAGGCCGAGACATTTGTTACTGCATCATTTGTGCTAAGTGATTTTCATGTGAAGACAAGGTCCTATTTGTGTGATGTTATTCATATTTGTTGATTATTTTTTTTCTGGGTGCAATTTCCATTTGAAAGACAGACAACTGGATTTATCATCCGTCTAAGATTGACCCAGGCTGAAGGCTTGATGCATGTTGAAATATTTTGAATCATGGATAAATACAAACAAACATATTTTTAAACTTTCAATTAACAAATATTTAACAAGGTTCTCCTCCTTCAGCGGTAGAACCCTGCCAATGTGGTGTGAACTTTGCCCAACTGGCAAGTTTCATATCCTGGCTTGTTTTCAAATGCTTGCTAGCATAAGCCTGGATTTGTAGACTTTGGAATCTGGACATCACAGGAAACTCTGGCTTCTTTTAAACTATGACTGGATATACCATTCTTCCTCCCCTTGTAAGGAAGATGAGAGTGTGCAAGCTCAATGCTCATGAACAGCATGTGAAACCATGTGTTTAATCTTGGTCCTTTGAGATGTTTGAACCAGGCCATAGTGACATAAACATCCATTCAGCAATCTATCTCTATCTCTATCTCTATCTCTTAGGTGTGCCCGTTGCTAATCCCATGTGTGGCAGCTCTCATGAGATAGCGACAGGGACGGGGGGGAGAAAACAGTGATGGCAGCCAGCAGCACGCTGGCAGGCGGCCAGCTTAAGAAGGCGGCAGGCAGGAAGAAGAAGGTGGTGGTGGTGGTGGCGGGGGCAGACAGGGAGGGAAGAAGGTGGGCGGGTAAGGAAGAAGACAGGGTAGGGGGAAGAAGGCAGCAGGAGCAGGTGGGCAAAAAAGTGGCAGCAGGGGGATGGGGGAAGAAAATGGCAGCAGCGAACTAGAGGCGCAGGTGCTCTGTGCCCAGCCCAGCTAGTATGAGATATTTATTTTGCTAGAAAACCAACTAACAGTATCAACAATAAATCAACACACTACCAGCAGTAACTGATAGTATCAATTACTGAGCCTAGTCTACTTATGCTAGCCAATACTGTGGGCAAGAGGTGAGCCATTTATTCTCAGGGCCCTTTCACACAATCATGCAGGTGGGCAGGGGGAAGGCTGAGTTAAGCTTACCTCCCCTGCAGATGATCCAGACTAACACTAGCCATGCCACGCCACTGCTCGTGAGAAGCCAAGCCTGGGCTGCTCGTGAGAACAACCTCTCAGTGTCATTGTTTCATCTACACAATTTCTTCTGCTTTAAAAGGCATTCTGATGGGTCTAGCCAAGCACTCTAACCAAATTTTCCTGACTCTGGAAAACCTAGTGCTGGAATTTCTACAACTACAGATATTTATATACTACATTTTAAAGAACTTTACATAGGAAAAACAAACAAGCAAGATAGTTTCCTGTCCCAAATGGGCTCCCAATCTAAAAGAAAATAAAGTAGACACCAGCAACCAGCACTGGAAAGATGCTGTGCTGGGGTTGGATAGGGCCAGTTGCTCTCCCCTTGCTTAATATAATCACCACTTTGAAAGGTGCCTCTTTCCTCAGTTAGCATGGGACTTCCTTCTACGATCTCTCTTTAAGAACAAATCACTGATGACAGCAAGAGTGTCTAGCCCTGACGTTTTATTAATGAACAGCAACAGTAAATCTCTTCTTTTGCTCTCTCTGGAACTGAACTAGCAACATCTCCATTGAAGAACTATTACAAATATAAGAATACCAATCACCTGTTCTTTCACAGGCTTACGTGAAAATAAACCAACAGATCTGATAATATAACAAAAAACAAAAATACAACTAAATATATAAATACAAATTATATTCAAAGTGAAACAAATGTATGTGTATAATAATATGAATACTTCATACAAGTAAGTAAGACATAACATCCAATCAACAATAGAAATATGAACATAGAACAATAGAACAGTATAATATTTCCCAAGTGTGTTAACACAGCAGCTTTCCGGTAATGTTTGCTGTTTCGATATACTTTTTCAAGTATTCATAAAAGTTCAAATTGTTCTTCATAAGAAATAACGTCTTCTTTATATTCCTGTGCTGAATAATAGATCCATTTTCATGGGAGTCCACAAGTCCTCTCCCAACATATGTCCATTCAAAATATAATGTAAACAGTATTCCCCCAGGATTATGCCATTTTTGTTTGGTTTTCTTTGAGGGCTGGTTGCCTGAAGAGGTACAAGTATTGTTCCATTTAAATCTGTGAAAGGGAAACCACAAAAAAGGCTCCTATGCAACAGTGACCATGATTTTTCTATGGGCAGGTTCACCCAATCTACTAAAAGTTGTTAGAAAGTCTGGGAGATGGAGCCGGAGGTTCCCATAGCTCATGTATGGATTGACCAGTTGTCAGCCAGATTTGAGTGGGCTCAGATGACTCACTGCATGGGAATGCAGTGAGTCATCTGAGCCCACTCAAATCTGGCTGACAACTGGTCAATCCAACTTGTTACTCTTTCATAGATTGCCTCTTTCCAGGGTTGTTGTTGCATAGTAGCCAGTTGCAAACTATCCTTCATTAACTTGTTCATTCTTTCCACTAAGCCATTCCCTTGAGGATGGTACAAATAAAGTATCTTATCTTTTATCCCATGGTTATTCAAGTCCATTGCTCCATTTCAAAGGAGGTAAGTCACTCCTCCCACTGTCAGTCACTAGTACTTTAGGAAGACCTTCTCTTGCAAAAACTGCAGCTATGAATTGGGTCACCTTGTTTGTAGTAATGTTGTCAGCAAATGAAACTTCTGGCCACATGGAATAGTAATCCACCATCACTATAACAAAACTTTATTTTCTGGGCCGGTTATAAAAAGGCCCCATTATGTCCAAAGCAAGTTTTTCCCAGGGACCATTGTGCTACTCTATTTGAGTTTCTAAGGATAGTGGATTTATAGTATTATAATATAGCTTTTATACTATTAGAGAAGTAATTTTAAAGTAATATAGTTTTATGGTTCCATAATTTGGTTTTATTATTTTGAATTATGCTTTTGCTGGTCTTGGACTGTAATAAAGATGATTGATACTCTACTGGAGTCAAGGGGGTGGTATACGTCTTCTGTGATTTGTCAGATACAGCACTAGCCATTCAGTGCCTGATTACATTTTCAATGTGTTTGTCCATACCTGGCCACCAGAAACTTTCTCTGATTCACCTCATGCCCAGGTGACCTTCACAGGCAATTTTGATCACTTTTGCTTGTAAGGAGGTTGTCACCTTCATATTATCGGTCCTCAGCATCAACTCATTGAGAAGGGCCAGCTCACTAACTATGTACATGTATGGTTGAAGATGTTCAGGTACCTCTTTTTGTGTGGCCATCCATTAGTTATGCAAGGTTTAAGTTCAGTACGCACTTGATCAGCACTGAGAGCTGGTTTCCATTCAGAAGATGTGATTGCTCCATTAGTGGATGAATCTATTCGTGCAGTTATTACTCCTTCATCCTCTTCTTCTAGGTTCTTCTCTTGCCTGGAAGCAGAACTCGATAAACAATCTGCAGTTGTGTTCCGAAGACCTGGAAGATATTCCACCTGGAAATCAGTCCATAAGTCTGGTGATCCATTTGGCTATTCTTGGGTTGCTCAACTTGATCTCCAAGTAGTAGATAGGAGTTTATGGTCTGACTCTAAAGTGAATTTTCTGCCCAACAAGTCCTGAAGTGCCTCACTGCCCAGAAATATGATAGAGCTTCTTTTTCAGTGACAGAATACATCTTCTCTGTACTCTGGAAGCAAAGGCGACTATAACTTCCCTGTCCCCTTTTTGCTGGGTCAAGACAGCACCCAAACCTTATTCAGAAGCATCAGTGGTTACAATAGTGTGCCTGTTGGTGTCAAAAGAAGTTAGAGCAGGGTTTTCAGCAATGACCAGTTTGATAGTCTGAAAACTAGCCTTGCAGGATGCATCCCAATTAAATGCTATGTTCTTTTTAAAAAGACACTATGGAGAAACTTTTGAGGCAAATCATCTAACAAATTTAGATTAATACAGAGTCCTGAAAATGATTCAAGTGCATCCTTGTTGTGTGGCTCTGGTGCTTCCCAAATAGCTTTCACCAAGTCTGTTTTGGGATGTATAACACTCTAAGATATTGGAGCTATTTTGACGATCAGTGGAAAGCAGGCTAAGGGTGGTTAGCCCGCTTTCCACCGATCGTGAGACTCACCGGGTTCGCAGCCGAGCCTGGTTAAGTCAAAAGCGGGTCACCCGCTTTTGTAGCCCTCCCCTAAGCCCGGGTTAGCGGAGCGATCACTCTGCTAACCTGAGCTTCCTGACCATGAGTAGCCATGATGTGTCTCTGCGCCACTGCTACTCATGAGTAGACCCCCGGAGTAGCGGCAAAAAGCCACCTCCTGGCTCTGTGGGTCTCCCCAGTATGCCCTGCGCGCTCGCACAGGGCATACTGGAGTTTCCAGGGACCACGCGGCCCCCAAACTCCCCAGCCCCCGCTGGCTCCATCACGGAGCCAGCAATCATGTGGGCAGCCGATCCAGCTCCCCCAGGGCTCCCACCCTGATCATCTGTGGGGCAAGCGGGCTTAGCTCTCCCCCCACTTAGCTCTCCCCACTTCATTGATCATGAGACCTGGCTCATTGTGTATCCCAACTAAGTATGTCACCAAGTGTGTGCAAAATTGACATTTCTCTGCAGAGATAGTAAATCCTTAGTCGTCAGAGTTTTCTTAAGACTTCTCTCAGTTTAGCATCATGCTCTTCAATGATTTTGCCATACACTAAAATGTCATCCTGAAAGTAAGTGATGCCATCCGTAGTCCCAAAAATTGCATGAATCATTGTTTGAAATACCGAAGCTGCAGAGTCTAATCCAAAGGGCAGTCTTTTGTATTGAAAAAGACCCTCTGGGGTAATGAAAGCTGTGTATTTGTGAGAACATTTGAGCAGAGGAATTTGATGATAGGCTGAAGAAATGTCCAAAGGGGTGACACTGAAGTCTCTTTCAGAATAAGCAGCATTTCATTGATATTAGTTAATGAATGACAATCCATTACCATGTGTGAGTTCACATCTCTTAAATCCACGCACATCTGAAGTGTACCATTTGATTTCCGCACAAAAACAATGGGAGAGACCCATTCTGATGAATCAACAGGCTCTATGATGTCAGCATGCTGCAGTCCTAAAAGCTCCTCTTTAAGTTCTTCAAAAATCTTTTTTTTCAAAAATCTGAACTTTTTTCAAAAATCTTTTTTCAAAAATCTGAACTTTTCTTCAAAATCTTCAAAACCTTTAATATGGTGTCGCCAAGGGCTCCATATTACCTCCAATGCTTTTTAACATCTACATGAAACTGCTGGGAAAGATAATCAGGAGATTTGATGCAGGGTGTTATCAGTATGCTGATAATGTCATGTCATGATAATGTCCATGTCAGCATCATCAGGAGAAGGCATCGCCCGCCTAAATGCCTGCCTGAAGGTGATGATAGGCTGAATTAGGGATAAGACTGAATCCAGATAAGATGGAGGTACTTATTATGCCAGGTTGGAACTCGGGAGATTAATTTGATATGCTGGTTATGGATAGCGTCACACTTCCTCAGAAGGAACAGGTATGCAGTCTGGCGGTGCTTCTGGATCCAAACCTCTCCCTGGTGTTCCAGGATGCGGTGGTGGCCAGAGGTGACTTCTATCAGCTTTGGTAGATATGCCAGCTGCATCCTGTTTCTTGAAGATCCCGTTTCTTGACCTCAGAACATATGCTGGTAACCTCCAGACTTGAATACAATTTACTCTATGTGGGGCTGCATTTGTACATAGTCCAGAAACTGCAGTTGGTACAGAATGTGACAGCCAGGTTGGTCTCTGGATCATTTTAGAGAGACCATATTACTCCTGGGTATTTAAGAGAATGTTTTCTTCACCAGGAGTCCCACCACCCATTGAGATCATTTGGAGAGGTTCATCTGCAGTTGCCACCAGCTCATCTGGTGGCTACACAGGAACGGGCCTTCTCTGCTGCCGCCCCGAAACTCTATAATGTGCTTTCTGATGAAATAAAAGTCTCCCCATCTCTGATAATCCTCTCCTGACATCTCTGACTTTTTAAAAAAAAGTCTCTAAAAACCTATTTTTTTCACCCAAGCTTTTTAATTGTACTGTGGTTTTAATTTTTTTTAAGTGGTTTTCATTATAATCTGTTTACTGTTGTTGTGAACCAGCTAGAGACAGAAGTTTGGGGTGGTCTACAAATTTGAAAAATAATTAAATAAATTAATGTGGTTGGTTGGTGCAATGCTATGGGTATGTTCCTGACTTTGTATTGTACAGGTATTGAATTTGTCCTTATCTGAACTTTATGTTTGAATTGTATGGCAGTGCCAGATACAAAAACAAGCCCAATATTGAGACTCCTTTTTGTGACATGTACACTTTTCCTTCTGCAATATGTCCTTTGTATACCAGGACAGCAGTGAAGTATCAATTTATGGTAACAGGGGAACCTCTATTTCCCCATGGGAAGATGTCTAAGGCTGCAGGTGCAGATCTGATGTAGTAAGGAGTTTCTTATAAAGTATATAGCTAATGATAGTTTATGGAGAACCAGAATCAGCCATCATCCGCACTTCATGGCCATTAAGTTTAACTTAATGGTAATTATGGCCAATGTGGAGAAGCAGGCTCTGAGTCTGTCACACTTAAAATGCTGTCAGGAAGTGGTTCATCTGCCTCATCCTTATCTTAGAGTGAAGCAATAATGGAGTGGATAGCAGGCTTGCAAACCTTAGCAAAGTGTCCCCTTTTCTTGCACCTGTTGCAAAGAAATTTCAATGCAGGACAGTGCACAAAATTGACTTTGTGGGCAGAGTTGCCACATTGGTAGCTCTTCCTTTCCTGTGCTTCCACTTTGGGTTTGGAAGTATTTAGACTGATCAGGCTGGATGGCAGGAGGTTGGTTTGGGGGAACCAAAGATAGCAATTTGGCACAGTGAGGAGCATTTTCCATCTTCCTAGCCATCTCTATAACTTTATCAAAGGTAAATTTCCCTTCCAGTAGCAGTTTTAAAATGCAGTTTGGAGCAGTTTGTTTTCATAACAATCTGATCCCTGATCAGTTCATCATCAGTAAAGTTGGCAAACTCACAGATTACGCTTAAGGCATACAATGCTGCGACATATTGTTCAATAGATTCACCAGGCAGCGGGGATCTAGACTAGAACTTGTAATGTCACATCACATCACATTTAAAGTAGAGTTGAAATAATCTCTAAAGCTTGAAGAGCAGCTTCATAAGAGTTGCCGCCTTGGCATCCCCTTCCAAGTTGGAAGGAAAGGGCAAATGATTATATATTCTCAGGCCTTCAGGGCCCAGACAGTGAAGCAATACAGCCTTCTGCTTTGTTGGAATAAAATCAGGAGTCTGTATAGTGAGAAGGTAGTTGCAGAAATAGGACCTCCATTGTTTCCAGGGAAGAGCAGGTTCTCCTGGGGTGGACCAGGAAAAAGGTAGTGGTGGGATTTGAGCCATGCTGCAATGGGCATTCAGTGAACAACAGAATGCCCTTAACAGTCCAAGACTGATAAGAGAAAAGTACCTTCAGGAGTTGTATGGGTCAGGAAGCTGGAGAAAAAAGTCAGCAGCAGCAATAGTAGAAAGCAGTGCAGGAACATAGGCCAGTAATACAATGAAATGAAGATGCCAGGGACATTCACAAACTTTGCAGGCTCACATGCATAGCCGGTTTGAAATCTCGTCACCAAATGTTTTATAACTGCTTCCCTTGTAAACACAAAATAATCTTATGTGGATTTAACTAAGACTTTATTCAAGAAATAACTCGATTTTTCTTCTACTCCTTTCCCTCCCTTTTCTCCCCACCACCCCACTCCACTCTCTACAGATCCCCACAAGGGCAAACTTCTAATAATCAAAACCTAAAAAAAAAAGGCAGGTCAAGTGAACCAGGGAAGTGGGATATAAAATGGGATATAAGTGGGATATAAAATGTAAATAAATAAATAAATAATAATAATAATAAAAAATCAGAGCAGCTCTTTGAGACCAATCTGATCCTTGTAAGCCTTGCAAGGTGTATCTCTCCTCACAGTTCTTGCAAAGCTTGCAAGAAGCACAAGGGGAGAAGAGGAGTCCCCTGACACCCCTCCCTCTGCTCTCTGCCCTTCATGCCACTTTCAGAACTTGCAAGGGTTGCTTCTGAAAGAGGCTGGTGGCTACCAGGAGAATGGGAAAAGGCAGCATCTTGCCTTAGGCACTGCAGCATCTTGGGCTATCCCTGAGAGGTATTGTTCTATTTGCGAGCTTCATTCTGCTGCATGAGTAGACCCCATCTAAGCCATAGCACATGGCACAAGCTCTTGTGTTCTTGCATTCTTTATGAGAGCAAACACACAATGCACCCATTGCCCAAAACCAAAAGAGATACATCACAGCTTTTAAAATGTCAGGGAACACTTGCTCCTAGCTACACGCAGGTTTTTTTCAGCGAGTCAGTAATTTTGTCAGGAACATAAGTTATAGCAACTATACAGCCATAAAAGTAAATTTACAATTCAATAAATCATAGTATAAAAACAATCTACTACATGTGTTGCTTCACGTTTTTGACATGCTTTGGCTGTGTTGTAAGCAAAAGAATGAACATTCTGAAGAAGTCTTTATTTTTGTTTGCAAGTAACAGTTCAATTAATTATTTGACTGGCCAATCCTTTTAGTAATCCTTTCCCTATACTAAATTGTCCAGGTATTTAGCTCTTCTGTCATAAGTAGGACAATAAGTAAAATAAAAATAAAATAAAATTCCTCCAGCAGTCTTTCACCATGAATACAAAATCATGGACAGAGTGAGATTTTCCTATGGTGACCAATTGAAACTGAATGTATATAGATATGTCTGTATGTATGTAAACATGCATTTTAATTTTTACTCCACCATTCAAGCCAAACAGCCTCCCAAGGCAGCTAACAATACAAAAAAACCCCATACAACAATTAAAACAGATGCAACAATTAAAACAGATTACACCAGGTAGTCACAAAAATAAAGTCAATAAAAGAGCAAGAGAAAGAGAAGTCGGCACTGGAAACAAAAAAGAAAGTATGCTCTCCTATGAGATAACCTATGAATATGTGATAAACAAGTTTCATAAGCATGTGGACATTTAAATATATAACATGGGGCAGTTTTGATGACAGTGAGCTTAGTTAAATCCAGGTGGGCAAACGTACCCTTTAACTATTTTGATACTGAAGCTGAGATTCAATCAGTTGTTTGGTTCTCTGATAGGATAAAATAGGGCCAGTGCCAGGTTGTGGGGTCCATGGGGCAAAGCTCTGCTCTGGTAGTGTCTGAGAATGCTAACCAATGGGTGGATGTTTTTCCTTCAGTGCTACAGAGTGATGATGCTAAAGAAAAGTCCATCTAGTTAAGTTTACTGGCAACTAGGCAGCACTAAGGGGGAGTGAGGGCCCAGTAGAGAAGCATGGGTACACACACTGGGCCCCCACTCCTCCTGATGAGGCCCAATTGCCCAGGACAGCTAACAGGACTCTCTATTGCTCTAGATGTAGGTGGTAGTGCTGAAGAAGGAGTTTCCTCTGCTGTGTCCCCATTGGGCTGCCATTATATAGTAAATCAGACCTAATGGGGAGGCTTACTGGGCAGAACTGAACATTCCTTAAGGCCAGAGAGTTCCAGGGATTGGTTGAGGGAGCCCTTTAACTGGTTGAAGAAGCCTGCCTGACTACTGGCACCGCCCCTAAAATATTGACACTGCCTCTGAAATTAAAAAAATGCATTCAACTTCTCAACAAACACAAAACAACACCAACCAATTTCTCCTTCCTAGAAATTGACAGAAATGATGATTTCAGCCTCATACAAAGAAAAGGGTTTCATTTGAATCAGGGTACATTAGAACTAAGTAATTAAAAACCAACTTTCAATGCAACATGTTGTTTCTCTTCCAGATCACTTCTAGAGTGTAGGCAGAGCAGAGAAGTTTCATCCACTAGCATAACATAACGCAGGTCAAGGGTGTGTGGGTTACACACAAGCCCAGTAATATCCCCACAACCCCTCTTTATACATACACTTCAGTAGTCAAGATGTCAGCCACTCTCTTAATTACACCACAATCCTCTGTTTAGGGGCAGAACAAAACATAGGCTGAATTTGAACGTTACATGAAACTGGAGTTGAAGGGCCTTCCAGTTAGAATTTGTGTATATCCAAATGTGTGCAAAATGCACCCACGGTTTCCCTGCCCAGACTCTGATTTGTACCTTCAGTTTGTAGCGAATTTCACCGCCTGTACCTCTGGTTTAGCAGTGCCAACATTATGTCTGAATGCAGCACCACAGTCTTGCTGATCAGCAATCATAGGTTGAGGGAGAAAGCTCCTCCCTTGCTCTGGCTGCTATTGGCTGCCAGGGCTGTCCTTTAGTCAAGAAGGAAGCCCAGTTCCCCCTCCTCTCTGCAGTCTCACTGACTGCAGAGAGGAAGATCTTCTTTATATCCAAATTCAGACAGGGAAGTGGGGGAGGGGGAGCGGACCCGTGGGTCCATTGGACCCATGGTTCCATATTACATGCGAATGTGGCCAGAATGTCAAACAGTCAATATATATTTGCATTTGGAGAGACAATATTCCAGGTTGGGCCAGGAAAGGACATCAGTCAGCATGATATTCTGTCAGGCCTGAGATCCTATTATAGAAGTTTATTGACAAACAGTTCCTTAAATAGACCCACAACAAAGCCAGGCAATACAAACCATGCTAGAAAGGTCCAGACTGTGCTTGTCAACATTAATAAGCCACAAGCAGATTTATTTTACAGATTGGGAAAGGAGGTTGTATCACCCACTACTTCACACTCAAACCATTCAACATAATTAAACTGGCAAGACAACTGCTCCCCTCCAACAGTACCCAAAGTGGGGAAAGAAGAGAACTTGAATGATTTTGTTTCAAATTAGGCCTTGTTCAGTTACATCTGTTGGGGGGGGGGGAAGTGGGATGGCATCCCAAGCAGTGATCCCCTTCCCCTGAGCCACAAACAGTAAAGATTAATGAACTGAAATGTAAGACCATTCACAGTGAGGAGAATGGTTTTTCATCTAGATGGAAGTGAAGGGCCTGGCTGCTCAGTTATGTAACAGAGCAGGGGGGCAGGATTCAAAAACCCTAATAGGCAGTTCAAGCTCAAGAAGGAAGGAAAGGGAGCCTGACGGAGTGCTGGGATGACTCAGGCTGGCTCATCACTCTTTGGAATGGAGCCATACACACAGTCAGCACCACTACACAGGTGGCAGGCTGTTTTCTTTCACCCCAAGAGGCACCTAGCCAGGATCCTTGCTCCAAGACTTGGGCTGAGAGAAAACAAAATTGCCAGCATAGTGGCGCTGCTAATGGTGGGGTTGGGGGTGGTTCTTGTTTGGCTCGATTTCCAAGAGTCACCTGAGTCATTACCATCTCCACCCCCATGTGCATCTGCTACTGTGAGTCTGAGCTCAAGATCAGTCTGCAGAATCAAAGAAACAAACAAGGTGATACAGTTATCTGTAATCATATTTCTCTCCTCCTCCACTTTTAATAGGGAGGGCTCTAAATTTCAACCCAAAATGCTAGTGCTGTCACTCCATCCACACTGTTTGCTATCCTATGTATTCCTTATAGTAAAAATTCAAAAACGAGAATCAGTTTGGTGTCGTGGCTGTGGAAATCATACATTCCAATTCCCACTGTGAAACTTCTGTGGTTGTCTTGGGCAAATCACTACTGCTCAGACTAAGCTATATTGAGTTGTTAAGAACAGCCCTGATGGATCAGGCTCAAAGCCAATCCAGTCCAGCATCCTGTTTCCCACAGTGGCCCACCAGATGCCTCTGAGAAGACCACAGACAAGAGGTGAGGGCATGCCCTCTCTCCTGCTGTTGCCCTGCTCTGCTTTCCTGATGTTATGAGGCTAAACCACCACTCTGCTCCTTCAAGGAAGGGAAGGATAAAAGTTTCCAAAGAATAATGATACTTTATATGGTTACCAGTATGCGAGGCCCATCATCAAAAAGTCATTTTGCATAGACTACACTTCTAGAAACCTCAAGAATTAAATACATGTGATATAATGTTTTATTAATGTGAAAGGGAAGTAAAAGAGCAGTTTAAAATTTGTAGGATTTAAACTTCATTGTATAATGATCATATATGGTAAATTTGAATCATAGTAAATTTGAATCTGAGAAAGATTTCCTTTTCTTGGGCATTATGTCATTGTGGAATAATTGATGTAACTGTGTTAAAAATCTGTTGAGAACAACAACAGTTAAAATATGATGATTAATTCAGAATTTCTGCTTTTAAAACACACACACACACACACACACACCCCAAACGTGTCCCTAAGCATATTCTGGTGTAAAAGGTAGTGCATTCAGCTAATTTCAGTGACAGGATTGTGTATGCAAAATTTGATATCTATAGGTTATCGGGAAGTATAATATACAAACAGACAGACAAATGCTTCAAAATATATAATAGATTTACATAAATGTGCTGTTTTCTTGCCCAATCCCATCCCATCTGCCCTTATGAGATCACACACACAAACACACACACAATGTCTTGCTTTCACATGGTATTAATTTATTTTTTTAAAAAAAATTAGGGGAGCAGAATTACAGCTTCTTCATAAACCCCACCCAACCTCATTATAAGTATGTTATTGTCCCATGCTGTGGAAGAAATTTTAAGTATTTGCCTAGAAAAATGTCAACATTCCATAGTTGAAATGGATTGCTCTGCCAAGAAATGTGGGAAATTGAGATATTTATGGGGAAATACAAAACTGAAGAATAAACTCTGTTTCAAGATATTATTTAGAACACATTGACAATTTACAGGAAAAATGTGACTTTACATTTTGAAAAAGCCTTGTGTTCTGATCTGCCTCCCACCCCAAACTACAACCTCAAACAGAAAAATTCTACGATTACTACCACTAATATTTTTATACTCAGGAGCATAGCTAGGTCAGTGGGGGCCTGTGTCTAATAAATGAACACCCCCCTCTCCACATTAAGCTTTTTTTGTGGTGCATTTGGTGTCATGAAAATTTACATTATTTTTAACCTACTGTCACCGCAGCTGCTGCTTCTCCTCCCCCTGTGGTTCCTTGCCCTTGCTACTTGCCTCCTGCCATGCCACTCTTTGTACCCACTGCTCCTTGACCCCGCTACTCAGTAGCTGTTTCACACAGCAGTAGGGGAGGGGGATCATGACTTTTCTCCTAGCTTGGATAAAGAGAGAATCCATAGAACTCCTTGCCACTGCACAACAGGCTACAAAATGGAGAGCATGGATGTCCTTGGATTAGGCATCAGAGTGCATGCACACTTTCCATTTTTTAGCTGGCTCAAACAGCACTGGCTTCTCTGCTCATTCGAGGGAGGAAAGAAGCCATGGAACACCCCTCCACCACTGTGCAAACCAGCTATCAAGTGGCAGGGGCAAGGAGCAATGGAAGTCAAGAGTGGGAGGGCAGGAATCAAACAGTGGGGGTCAGGGGCAACAGGTAAGCTGCAGCAGTGGTAGTGGGGAGGGGCAAGGGGAAGAAGGCGGGGCCTCTAGGGCATGGTAGCCTGTGCTCATTGGAGACTTTGAGCACTGCTAGCTACACCCCTGTATGTACCACTTTCCAACCAAAGTTCTCAAAGCGGTTTACATAGATAGATAGATAGATAGATAGATAGATAGATAGATAGATGATGGTTTCTTGAATCCCAAAGGCTCACGATTTGAAAAGAAACAAGGTAAACTCCAGCAAAAGCCACTGGAAGGATGCTGCACTGGAGTTTGACAGAGCCAGTTCCTCTCCCTTTGCTAAACAGAAAGAATCACCACTTTCTAAACAGAAAGAATCACAAAGGTTCCTCTTTACTCAGTTAGCAGGAGTAACACAGTATCACCTTAAAGGACAAACACATTTGTTTCAGCATAAGCTGCTGTGCACTAGAAATTTCAGCTTCATCAGATGCATGAAATGCTATCCTCAGTTGACAGCTACACACACACACACACACACACACACACACACACACACAGAGGGATAGAGAAAAGTTGCAAATGTGGCATCAAAGGTTTATGAGATGGAAGAGATATAATCAGTGGCTGTTATTAGGTAAAGCTGAGATAATGCAGTGACAGTAGCAGTAATAGTAGATAAAATAATCTTCCTGGATTTATCCCATCAACTTCATAATCGATACATTGCAGAAAAGGCTAATAGTGAAATGGGGCAGCAATCTCTCTTACTTTCTACCATGATGTTTCGATTTGTCATTATTTGAAGATGCCAGGATGAATAAAATGGCTTGTTCCAATTGACAGAAGCATCCTGAAACGGTTATATTTAATCTTCCAATCCAAGTATCTGACCCTTTTCCTCTCATTCTTAACATGAGGCTGATCTCACTTAATACAGATGTGAATAAAGCCTCATTCCACATGGTAATGCAACTGAGCCATATAAAACTGGGTTGAATAAGCAGAGAGTTTAGGACAGCATTTTTGGATGATGATTGGATGATTATTGCTATGCTTATGATCTAACACATTGTATGCTGGATTTTGGGATCTAGTGTGTCTTGAATCAAAGTAAAAGTATTTATTTATTTAGAAGATTTATATGCCACCCTTCTTCATATATTAATTCATGGTGGCTTACAACAAACTTTCATTAAAAGCAGCCTCTAGAATTGTAGAAATGAAAGATAAGGCAATCAGAGATAAATATATAAAGTTAGAGGAAGACCTGATTTATTTATTTTTAAGGAGGGGGGAGTATTGTATTATATCTAGTTATCTTTTGTGTTTTGTTGTTTGGATGTTTTTCCCAGTGAGGATCCTGTAGTGGAGAGAGTGAGGAGGTTGTGCTGGTCAGGAAACTGGAGAAACAATCAGCAGCAATAGCAGAATGCAGCAGTTCAGGAATTATTATTATTATTATTATTATTATTATTATTAATGTTTTATATCCCGCTCTTCCTCCAAGGAGCCCAGAGCAGTATACTACATACTTGAGGTTCTCCTCACAACAACCCTGTGAAGTAGGTTAGGCTGAGAGAGAAGTGACTGGCCCAGAGTTACCCAGCATTTGAACAGCATTTGAATGGGGATTTGAACTCGGGTCTCCCCAGTCCTAGTGCAGCACTCTAACCACTACACCATGCTGGCTGGAATGTAGGCTCAGTAATGCAATGAAAGGAAGATACAGGAACTTTCACAAGCTTTTCAAGGTCACACGCATAGCTGGTTCAAAATCTCATCAACAAATGTTTTATAACTGTTTCACTTGTAAACACAAAGAAATATTATGCTGGTTTAACTAAGGCTTTATTCAGAAGCAATTCCATTTTTTCTCCTTCTCCTTCCCTTCCTTTTTCTTTCTGACTCCACCCCTACCATCTCACCAAGAATAGACCTTATTCTCTGCACTCTCCTTTAAATCCCTTTGGAACTTACAAAATTTGTCCTCCTTGAGTTCTTTATATTGTGTTTCTAAATCCTTATCTTATGTAAGTTCTGAAGGGATTTAAAGGACTATGCAGAGAATAAGGCCTATTCTGGGTGATATGGTAGTCAAATTAGGAAGCACTCTGGATGAAAGTTCAAGTTGGTATCTTTTGATCTTTCCTCAGATACCAATCTAGATATGGAGACTTCTAGTTAGTCCCAAGGAACCACTGGATATTACAACTCCAGCTAGAACTATATCAATTTTGAGTAATATTCCCTGAGAAGACCGAACTTTTTTAGGTCAGTCCAGAATCAGGAATACAGGAAAGAGGGGCAGGACAATGGAATATCAAGCATCATACAAAAAATCAATCTCTAGAATAGTACAATAATAAATCTATAAAAATCTATAGATATCTATAAATCTATCAATAAATCTCTTTGATGGAAATTCAGGTTTTGGAAATGGGTTTGTCTTTTATTCCTATACCTAGACACAATAATTTTAACACCATGCTGGAACTACAGCAATTATTCCGTAAGATTAAACTAGCTGATTTTTTTAAGGATAATGAACAAGATAATAAGATCAAGGACATGATATTCAAACCCAGATCTATATTGAATCCTCCATCAAATAATCCCTTTATCCAGGTCTTCCAAGATTTAGTTCTTAAAGAAATTCAAGAGTTGGAAAGTAAAAAATATAAATACTTGGCAGGCACAATCTTATCAAAGCATTGTCAGATTTAAGTCAAATACAGGACATTATATTTAAGCCAGTTGATATATTTATATTATATTTAGGTCAGAGTCACAAGTTTTGGGCAGTACAGAAATATGTAAAATAAAATTAAATTAAAAATAAATACATAAAGGAGATACAATTGTAATTCTAAAGCAGGATGATTATTTCCAGGAAGTTTATCATCAATTAGATAATCATTTCCATTATAAAGTTAGTCCAACAGATCCTACATAAAAAGTATGGAGAGATATCACAGATGTAGTTGGATTAGCATTTGATAATGGATATATTTCTAAATCTACACATGACTTCCTATTGGATTCCCAACAGAGAATGCCCCTTTCCTTTTAAAAAAATTATTATATATATATATATATATATATATATATATATATATATATATATATGCAAAAATGCATAAAAACACCTTTCCAGTCTCTGGCAGACCTATAGTGTCAGGGTCTGGTTCTATTTTAAAACCTATTGATGTGGTGTCATATACCAATATCCCACAAGGGGAAGCTTTGGAGATGGAGACTATCAAAAGAACACTACATAAGAGAGCGATTATGGAACCTCCTATCTCATTCCTTCTGATACTGGCAGAGGTTGCTTTTGTGGGGGGGATTCCAATTCATTAAAAGTTTTGGGGTTTTTTTCAAGTCTCAGGAGTAGCATGGGGTGCTGTTTTCCCCCAGAACTAGCTAATCTATTTATGTATTCATTGAAACAATCTTTTATTCTTAGCAACATATGTTGAACACATCAGAGCTTACAAAAGGTACCTAAACAATATTTTTTCTGATTTGGACAGGTTCAGAGAGAGGATTGCTGAAATTTCAATACTTCTGAGATACCATACATCCTACAATTAAATTACAGTTGACTTATGGGAAAGATAAGATTTTTTTCTTGGAATAGCTAAAACCTATGGCCGTTAATTCCAGACTACAATATGAGAGTTACCATCTTATGACATTGAAAAGGAATATTCTCTCTCCCCCCCCCCCAATGTTGAGATTACATAGGAATTATAATTCTATGTCAAGTTTCCAGAGGCAAGCCATTACTTTGAAAACACAACTACAGGCAAGAGGCTATCCCAAATGGATCGTCAAACAGGCCTATTGCAAAGCTAAGTCTACAAAGAGGGAGGTGATCTTGAAATCAAATAGAAATAGGGATAAAATAGATTGAAAGATCATCCCGAATACATATGATACATATTCATGGGGGATTAAACGTATTATCAATAAACATTGGCATGTACTGAAACAGATAAAAAGGTAAAGTGTGCCATTGAGTCGGTTTTGACTCCTGGCGACCACAGAGCCCTGTGGTTGTCTTTGGTAGAATACAGGGGGGAGGGGGCATTGCCTCCTCCCATGCAGAATCAGATGATGCTTTTCAGCATCTTCCTGTGTTGCTGCTGCCCAATATAGGTGTTTCTCATAGTCTGGGAAACATACCAGCTGTGGACACATACCTCTGGCTTGATAATCAAGTCATTTCCTCACTGTGCCATTAGGTGGCTATTGAAAGAGATACCTAAATGCCATAACAGATCCCTGTTTGCACATAAATGTAGTATCAATTGAAAGGATATGTTGATACATATGGCCATTCATACTTCCCTCAGACAAACCATCCTCATTTTAGAAAGGTCACATCCCCCTGCTAACTTGACAAAGAGGCACTTTTTAATGGGGCGATTCTCTTTATTTAGCAGGGGGAGAGTAACTGGCCCTATCCACACCCAGCACAGTACCTCCAGTGACTGTTGCTGGTGTCTATCTTATGTTTATTTTTAGATTGTGAGCCCTTTGGGGGCAGGGATCCATCTTATTTATTTGTCATTTTTCTGTGTAAAACTTTTTGGGCCATTTTTGGAAGGGCGGTATAGAAATCAATCAATCAATCAATCAATCAAATAAATAAATAAATAGATAAATAGATAGATAAATAAATAAATAAATAAATAAATAAATAAATAAATAAATAAATCCCAGTGGGACAATTTTCCTATGATAGATGCAGAGTGTGCTTTAACTGTCAGAAGCTATAGAGTTTTGTCAACCCTACTGACCCTAGAAAATATCATTTCAGAAAATTCTTCACACGTAACACCAAGGGAGTAGTGTTTATCATTCAATGTCCTTGTTTATTATATTATGTGGGAATGACTACTAGATATATTAAGACAAGAATCATGGCACATAAAAGTTGTATTTGGAACAGAGGATTAGAGGCTCCATTGGTTAAACATTTTCTAGATCTCGACCACAAAGTGGAACAATTGAAGTTTTGGTGCATAGAAAAGGCTAAAACAAATAATGTGACAACACACAGACTCTAACAAAAAAAAACTTTATTGGATATATACACAGAGAATATTAACACCAATAAACAGTTTGCTATCAATCTTATAGAAAATTTAATAAGAGCAGAATTCACAAATATATCCCAAATTATAATAGAGGCATGTAACAGTTCAAGTAATCTATATAATAAAAGTAACTGCTCTCATATGTAAATCAGTTACTAAATATTATTACAAAGACCAATTCATTGTTAATAAAACATGATTGTGTATTTAGGAGATACAATTAAATCTATACCAGCCAAAGGAGATAATTGACAGTCCTCACGTAAGAAAGTCTTAGTATTGGTCCAAAAAGCTTGTATGTATCACTTATTACAGAAGAGACTATTAACACCAGGGGTGTAAATGATGAGATTAATTGGTTTTCATAGTAACTTTACATGAGGTTGGCCATTGTTGTGTCTATACATATAGTGATTAAAATGATCAGCATAGGCATTTAATTATTTTCAGTATCAGTAAATTTTATAATAATGGGATGCATGTAACTTTAAGTTCTATTTGAATTTTTTCACTGATTACTGTTATCAACTACATACAACTATTTAAGCTCTATTATATTTTATTATTTATTTTATTTATTCAATTTCTATATTGCCCTTCCAAAAATGGCTCAGGGTGGTTCACACAGAGAAATAACAATTAAATAAGATAAACAAAATGGATCCCTGTCCCCAAAGGGCTCACAGTCTAGAAAGAAGCATAAGATGTCACTGGAAGTACTGTGCTGGGGTGGACAGGGCCAGTTACTCTCCTCCTGCTAAATAAAGAGAATCACCACATTAAAAGGTGCCTCTTTGCCAAGTTAGCCCCTCCAGTACACTACTGCTTGGGGCAGCTCAAAGAAATGAAATAGATACAGTGTAAAATAAAAGTAATAAATGTATTTATTGACAAGCTGAAGTTTCTGAACCATCTTCAAGGGCAGCCTCACTTAAAGTACATTACAGTAATCCAATCTGGATGTTACCAAAGCATGAGTGACTGAGGTCAGGTCTGTCTTCTCCATGTAGGGTCGCAGCTGGCATACCATCTGTAGCTGGTAAAAGGCACTTCTGCACATCACCACCACCTGCGCCTCCAAGGACAGCGTCAGGTCCAGAAACACCCCCAAGCTGCGGACTTTGTCTTTCAGAGGAAGTGTGACCCTGTCCACAAGACTAGGTTTACCTCATTAGTTGGATGATCAGTTCTACCAACCCAGAGCACTTCCATCTTATCTGGAGTAAGGTTCAGTTTGTTTGCCCCCCATCCAGTCCAGAACAGCCTCCAAGCCCCAGTTCAGAGCACCCACTGCCTCCCTGGTATCTGCTGACTTAAAGGATAGGTATAGCTGGGTGTTGTCAGCATATTGATGGCACTGCAGCTCACACCCACCAATTATCTCTCCTAGAGGTTTCATGTAGATGTTAAACAGCATGGGGGACAGAATAGGTTCCTGTGGCACCCCATATGCCAAAGGCCAAGGGGTGGAGCAGGCATCCCCCAGTACCATCTTCTGAGTAAGATCCCCCAGGTAGGAGCAGAGCCACTGTATAACTGTGTCCCAAGTCCCAACCCAGAGATACATCCCAAAAGGGTTTGATGGTTGATGGTGTTGAAAGCAGCTGAGAGATCCAGGAGGATAAACAGAGTCACTCTCCCTCTCTCTATCTCCCAGTGTATGTCATCCACCAGGGCGACCAAGGCAGTTTCCAAAGGACTCAGTCCTTCCCTAGAAACCTTCACCAACCATGAAGGGTAAGGGTCAAGGATGCAAGTGGCAGGCCTCAGCCTTCCAAGCAGCCTGTCCACCTCCTCAGGCAACAGAGTCTGAAAACCATCCACCAATTTAATAAGACCAGACAGTGCATAGGTAACATCCAGTTCTGGTGCCACAAAATCTTAGCATCCAAAACCAGGGTGAATCCCTCCTTGTTCCTTAGGGAACAAGTTTTACCCTTCTCTGGATCTTGTGGAAAGAATTGTACAGTACAATTTGGAAACTACTGAAAATCTCATAAGGTTCTTAAATCAGGATACAATGGAACATCATCAAAATGAGATTCTTTCACAGATGGGAAGCATGTGGTGCATGAAAAGATAACAGATACACAGAATTTAAAGAAAGGATTCAAGTTTTTCCTTTCCCGTTATAGATGAATATGAGGAAACTGAGTAAAACCTAAGGTTTTCAACTGGAAAGTACATACAACCACCTCTGTCGTTTCCTGGTGACACATTTTTGGGGAGCACGAATAGTCATAATTTTAATATTTAAGAGATCATTCATTTGTGGAATAAATGCGAGTCTATTTCCAGTAATACAACCAAGAGTTTGTCATGCTCTTCCCCTGTGTGACCTGTTGCAACATGTTTTGGCATGAAGTATGATAGAAATTAATGTTCTGTAAGTGTTCTGTTTTGTGAGAATGTTCGGCTTGTTGCTATGATGAAGAAAGTGGAAATAGGGAGGCATGCACTCCTTTTGAAGTTTTCAGCCTTTCTGGATGATGGGATGGGACACCTTTTGAAGAAAAATAGGCACGTAGGGCTGATGTACATATGTTCCAACTACCTTGTTTCTGGAATCTTTCCCTATTTTTGCCTTTCTGTGATGTATTGTGAAAACATAACTGTCTCTTGTCATTCTTAAGGGTTTGACTTCCTGAGGTCTCCACTAAGGAAGAGGTGGGTGCTCCTTGTCTATAGTGAACATAGATGTAAATACACTTGCATGGACATGGGGTTACTAGGCAGTACATAGCATGCCATTGCACATGTTGGTGATGCTCATTTTGAACCGTTGAGAATAACATAATTGAGGAGAATTATGTTCTTTTTGATATCTTTAAGCAAAGGTAGAAATCCCTCCTTAGTTTCTTTTCCCCAAATAGCAGGCTATTGCAGAGTACATGAACACAGAAGACAGAGTAGATGTGTAATCAGTGGAGCTTGAGCAGTAATACTTGATATGAGAATAGTGGTGTTAGAATGTGCTCTATATTGGAGGATATGGGCCTATGCAACTGGAGATACATCAAGCCAAACACAGATCACCAGTCATGTATTTATTTATTTTACATCTTATATCCTGCTCTTCCTCCAATTAGGGATGTGCACAGAACCGGATGGCCCAGTTTGATTCGAGTCCAGACCAGAACCTCCCCCCCCATTTGGTTTGGGGGTGTTCGCAAACGTTTTACGGCCGGGGGGGGGGGTGTTGCAAACATTTTTCAGTTTTTTTAAAAAAGTAATTTTTTAAAAATCTTACTCCCTTCTCGGGAATTGCTGTGGGAGTCCATGGAGGTTCCCCCCCTCCACTTTACTTATGCCCCCCTCCAGCCGGTTTGGCTGGTTTTCAGCCTTCTCTCAGTGGCCTGGTGGCTATTAGTCTGCACACCGATTGGCCTCTGAATGGCCCAGACGAACAGCCGGCTGCACTGGCCGGAGGGGGGCATAACTAAAGCTGGTGGGGAGAGGGGTAACCTTGGTGGACACACACCCCGGCTGCTTCCAGCAAGTCCCTGGAAGGGAGTAAGGTAAAAAATAATTACTTTTTTTTTACACTGTAAAACATTCGCGAACAACCCCCCCCCAACATTCAGGGGATGTTTGGTCTGGGGTCAGACCAAACAGGATGGTTCGGTTTGACCCTTGACCGTCAAACAAAACTTCTTCAACATTGAACTGGCTCGACGCTGAGCCGGTTGGTACATTCCTACCTCCAATTATCCCAGAGCATTGTACATGGTTATTTTTATCCTCACAACAACCCTTTGAGGTAAGTTAAGTGGCTGAGAGTTAAGTGACTGGCCCAGAGTCACCCAGTGAGTTCCATGGCTGAATGGGATTTGAACTCGGATCTCCCTGGTCCTATTCTAACCACTATACTACACTTTATGGCAGCCCACTAAGTTTGTTAATTGCTGAGCATTGGCTTGAATTAGAGATAGCAAATACTAGAGAGGTGTATATTATAAGGCAGGTTTTTCACCCTAAATCTCATGGATACAGTATTTCCTAATCCTAAATTAGGTTTTTGGTTGTTGTTTTTTAATTTAGGGAAAGGATTCTGGCACTGATTCTTAAAATTCTTTTGTATGAAGATATCAGTTTGGAACTCTAAGGCATATTAGCTTATTTAAAAACCAAAGGAAATTATTTTCTGTTTACTGGCAAACCGTTAATAGCCAAGTATTGAAACAAGTTGATCTTTCTCCTGTCCATGGGTTTCAGCAGGAGCAGAGGGAGGCTGGCGGCAGCCCATGTTTGGCCACCGCAGCCCTCAGGCCCTCCCCCCTACATCTGATGTCAGATGCAGGGGTGTGGTCTCCCTACCACATGGGGCAGTGAGAACCCATTGGGGAGATTGGAGTGACTCTCCCTGCCTTTAAAGGCAGGGAGAGCTGTTCCGGCCATGCTGCCAATGCAACACGGGCTAATCTCCCTCCCAAACGGGGTTATGCAGCCAGGAGTGACTTTCCCTGAGTTTAAAGGGCAGGGAGAGTCACCCTGGCCACGCTGCCAACATCAGACATGGGGGGCGTGTCTGGAGCCGCGAGGTGCATCCCCGGGGGGGGGGGTGGCCCAGGTTCTTTGAACCTGTTCATCCAATGGTGGCTCTGCCCCTGGGTTTCACTTACCCTCCCTGCAGGCCTCCCTTCCATTGGCCTCCCTTCCATTGGCCTTCCATTGGCCTTCCTTCCATGGGTGGGCAGATTGCCCACCCAGACTACCAGCTGTGCTCCCAGCAGCTCCTGGGTCGGGGTGCTGGGATTCACCACTGCACATTGCCCCACCCCTGGAGCTCCCAAAATGCACCATGCACTTGCATGGTGCATTATTGGGATCCACTCCTCCTGATTGTGCCAGCCATGGCTACAACAGCTGCGGCTGACATGTAATCAAAAAAGGGAGCACTCGCTCCCTTAACCTCATTTTAGAGGGAGACTACTTTGGTGGGTTTGCAGCCATTTAGCTGCTGGGATCAGGCCCAATCCTGGTGGTTCAGACGCACATGCAAAACCAGGCTGGGCTCCCCTAGCCCAGTTTTGCAAGTGTGTGTGAATAGCCTCATAGTCTAAAACCTTTTCATTATATGGCATGCCATGTATAAAATCTGTACCTGTAAAATCTTGAAATTTTCATAAATAAATGATACACAAACTAAAAGCAGGGGGAAGAAAATCACAAGGCTGAACACAGACATTTTCCTGAGATTCCTCAAAATGAATGTTTGGAATGGGAAGCATTCAGAACGAACGCCTTTCAAAGTGATACAAATTCTCTTTTCCCATTGTTGTGCTAGCCTCATGCCTTCAGTACAATATATTTCTTTTAATAATGTTGCTGGTTTGGTTATTATTAATTCATTTTCATTGCACAGGTTGGTCTCACTGAAATGAGGCGTCAGCATTTAATGATAAATAAATAACATCCCAGCCTCATATTGGATGTTGAATATCCATCCATAGCTTTGCTGTGAGAAAGAAAGCTGGGTAGTTTAGATGATATGCCTATTCTGTCAAACTTCCCTTCGTTTAGGCAGCTCAACTCATTATCCTTTATGGTAGATGAAAGTTTTATTTGTCACATCCCACAGAAAAGGAACACAGAGAAAGTGAGGCAACCATTGTGTTTAGTTCAATGTTTGCTCTGCTGTTTGCATTACACAGTATTCTTTCTTGAGCATAATGTTCCGGGAAGATATCTCACTGTGCCTGTCCATGCTTCCAGCTCGATACATAGATGGTACCAAGAGAGCACTGTCAAGATGGGGATGCAGTCCTTTCCCCACCTTTTGAATTGTGACCTCTGTTTTTCACCTATGAAAAAATTGTATACAGAAAGCAGACCCTATAATGCCAATGGTCAATGTTGTGAAGTTAAACTCTGACATTATGTCATTGGTGTGTGTTTGCTCATAATTAATTGGTGTTGGAGACTATGTTGTAGACTAGCAATTAATTTTAAAGCTCTCCCAACTAGGTTGGCACTAGTTCACAGTCTTCACACAGTGATGTGTCATTGAAAACAATGTAGACGCTTTCCAGCAAAGAAACTGATTCCTGGTCAGGAAGCCATCTAGTAATGTCTGTGCACAAAAAGCCATGTTGAAACTGGAATGTCTGAATCACCAGCGTGCTGGGGAGCAGATGGAGGCCAATCGTGCATTAAATCTGTCATTACGCCTACTGTGTCATTCCAAAGGCGTAACTGAAGGAAGAGTGGGGATACTGAAAGGATTTGGGATGATTCCACAAGTCAAATGTGGCAACAGCTACTTTCAAATGTTCAAGTTACAATGTCCTAAAATTTTCTGTAATCTCTTTGTGGCCAATTAATGTGCACACCCCATTCTAAGCAGCTGCTTCTCTTCTGTGCCCGTGATTATGGATTTCTACACATAAACATATGAAGCTAGCTCCCTATGAAGCTATCTTATACTAAATTAGACTGTTGGTCCATATCAATCAGTATTGTCTCTACACTGACTGACAGCAACCCTCCTGGGTTTAAGACAGGAGTCTTTCCCAACCCTATCCTGGAGATGCCAGATATTAACCCTGGCCTGCAGGCAAAGCAAGTGCTCTACTAGGCCCTCCCCAAATGGCAAATAGGCATCTAGCATATTCACTATGAAAGGCCTCCACATGAATACATGCTGGAGTACAGCAAGACTGAAGGCAGCCCGGGGACAAGATTCACCTTCGCAGCCACCCACTGTTGGCCCTGCCTTTGTCAGCAGAATTAACCTTCCCAGCTCCATGCCAGCTTTAGTCTGACATTGCCCCACTGGCACACTGGCACATGCAATCACTGGCCTCTCCTGCCTTAATGGGGCCACCTATTCTTTTTGGGATGGGGCAGCACCACACCAGGGTGTGCAGAACAGGTTTGAATCAAACCCGGTTCAGTTTGAGGGGCTGAGTGCAGTGCTTCTCTACTGAAGCCTGCAAACCAGGAGGGCTCTTTGGCGAGGGGAGTCCCACTACACATTCAGACCTTTAAGCAAATTAAGGATGGCGCAAGAGCTTAATGGACAACTTGCCTAGCTAAACTCCTTGAACCCAATAACCCAAAGTTCTACGCTAAGTCCTCGTACTCTCCAGTGTATGAGGTTGGATGGTTAGTATCCCAATAGGCAGGAGAAATAGAGAGAAAAGTCAAAGCGGAAAAAATCCTGGACCAAGCTTTGTGTTGCCAATTTTTGGGTTTTCGGTCTGATCCAGTTTAAGGAACCAGACATACTGCCTAGAATTCTCCACCAACTCTGTTAATGGTACTGCTTCTGTGGAATTCGCAAATGTCCCTGACTACTTTTGGGCTTGTGTGGGGAATTAGCAAGTTTAAATGG
Source organism: Hemicordylus capensis (assembly GCF_027244095.1). Classification (NCBI taxonomy): domain Eukaryota; kingdom Metazoa; phylum Chordata; class Lepidosauria; order Squamata; family Cordylidae; genus Hemicordylus; species Hemicordylus capensis. Next base: position 68,400,323 of record NC_069657.1, read on the forward strand.
AGCAGCCCATTTCAGAATAAATTTGTGCAAAGCTTCGGTCTTGGAAAGAACTGACAGAGTTCAAAAAAAGAATCCGGTTTATTTTAGGGTTTAGGGGTAAAGGAAATGAAATACTGATTAATAGTCAATACAATATTTAAGTAACAAAACTAAGAAGGTTAATGGAACGAATCAATAGGACTAGGTTGAAACTCACCAAGAAGCATTTTGGCTTGAGATCCAAATTAAGTCCACTCAAGGCTGACCAGAGAAATGGTCTTAGAGAACAGCTTTGGATTTGAAAGAGAGCAAGAAAGGAGGGGAGCAAGAGGCTTTAGAGCAGAGATTAGTTATACCTAAGTCCTTCCGGTGGGGTGTGTGGACCCTTGTAGCTCAAATGATGTTGAGGGACTTCTCTTCTCTGGGACAGGCATGAAGGCAAAAGGCAGGAGTGGGAGTGCAAGTGCTACACAAGGGGCAAAGAACCAGGAAAAATCCAAAGGGGATCTGATCTCGGGAGACCAGTATCTGGGTGCAGCCAAGCATGCTGCGCAGATCTGGCTTGGGAAAAGGGCTGATCTGGAGGTGATGTGGGACAGGAATGAGAGTCCAGGCAAAGCAAGATGATGTAGCTGAATCCCAAATGCACGAATATGCAGTGAGTGAATCGGGGGAAGAGAGAGACACACTGATTGTGTCTTGGCAAGGAATAGAAAGCATCTTGCCATGAGGCAGAATGCTGACCATGAAACTATTCTCACGGTTGATCAAAACTGGGGTAACGGAGCCCAGCACAGTTCTGATCAATCATGGGAACCACCCGGGCTAGCCTGGTGGTTCTTTGGAAGCTAGCCCGCCTAACAACCCCTCCCCTTAAATGAGGTTAATGGAGTGAGCGCTCCGTTAATCTTGTGTTTTTTTTAAAAAAAAATCATGTGTCAGCTGCGGCTGCTTGCAGCTGCGGCTGGCACACTTGGAGTGGGTGGGTGAGGGGAGGGAGAACCCCAGGAAGGCACCGTGCACTTGCACAGTGGCTTCCTGGAGTTCAGGGGGCTCTTTCAGCACAATAAGGTGAGTAGGTTTGAGAAACCTGTGTGAGGTGGAATGAAATGGGCGCATCAGAGCTTATCTCATGTGGTCAAGAAGAACCTTGGGAGTGCCTTGGAATGTTTTGACAAACTTGCAACTCAAGTCCTGAGCCAGCCATTAACACTTTTCTTAGAGAAGGAGATGAGCCTGTTACCTCTTCCTTCCTGCAGAGATGATAAGTTAGAACTGTTCCAATGTGCCAACATAGGGGGAGAGTATTTGGCTAGTCCTTTAGAAGAACTTGTGTCTACTCTGACTTCCTCACCTGAGTTGCCATTAGGGAGCTGGTTCTGTTCTAAGGCACAATCATTTAGCATGACTAGTAATGTGGCCTCTCTGTCAATACCCCCATGTGAATTTGCTCAGTCTATGTGAGTGTAACTGAAGTCACCCATTATTACACCTCTGTCTCTCATTGATGCCTCTCTGATATGTGTCTCCAACTCCAGGTCACTCTCAGTGTTTTGATCTGGAGGGTGATTGCACATCCCTAGTAACACATTTATTTTCAGTCCTTGTATTGTCACCCATAATGATTCTGTGGAGGACTCTGGTCCTCCTAGATTTTCTGGCTTGTCAGATTCTATCCTTTCTTTAATATACAGAGCTACTCCATTCTAAATCCTCCCCTCCCTGACCTACCCCTTGGTAGATGGGTGCAGGCTGAAAACCTTGTTTGTCTGAGTGGTATGCAGGGAAGCTTATATGGACTGAGGAAGTTATATGGACTAGTTTACCACCCTGACCCACAATTCTGATCTGCAAGATGTGTGTGCCCTGACTGAACTGTCATTCACTGCCAGCTGACTTCATTCACCCACATTAACATTATTTCCTTTTCTACACTGTTATGTTTAAGGACATATCAGACTATGCTTAACACAGTTAGTCACAGTGGAAACGATTTAATTTGGCCAAGTTTAGCAGATGTCTTTCTCTCACACTAACCTTTGCTGTACAGCATGCGTACAATGCTTCATTGTTTGACTTTTTGTTGGTGATAATGCAGCTGGCATTCAATTCCCGCCCTTGAATGATTTCAGTAAGTCTTTTAAAAGGCCCATCTGATATTCCTGGTATTAAATAACATTCTCAGTTTCTGTGCACACAACTGTATGTTCTTGTCAAATACCTTATCTCCAGGGTTGCATTAATAACTAAACATGAGTCATCAGACATCTTTATGTTGAAATGTGGTGCACGCCATCATTTTCCCCCCTCAACTATCTCTCTGTCAACTCCATGTCAACATATCAACTTGATTATCCCTTGGGTGGCCCTTGATTTACTTTGGAGGTGGCTCCAATGCATTTCTGTCTGCACACAATCCAACGTTATGCTGGAAATAGCAGAGATGATCACAAGCAGATTGTACTGAACAATAGAAAACCTGCTTAGCCCAGGGATATGTACAAATGCAAAAGACTAAACTATTAGAGCTAATAAACAATCTACAACTAGAATCTGCAAGGCACTGAACCCTCTGGCCACAACCCAGCACGTGTTAACTTTAAGGATGTGATTATTGTGAGTGAGTTTGCAAATTTAGGCAGACCTCAATAGAGTTACTCAGGAATTTAAAGATAAGCACATGTTTAAGAGGTTTTTCTTCCCAAGGCACAAATAGAAAGTAGACATCTAACACCCACTGAATATCAATGCATCCTGGGCACCAGGTTAGCTGTCATTTGTGCTTCTGTTGGGCTGGGGAGAACACAACTCCCTAGCCTCTAAGTGATTTTCTGGTTAACGGCCAGAGTGTTCAGCACTGTCAAGATTCAAGTATCTGTTGAATCTAGTAATATTTTGTGTGCTATACAATTACCTTGGTTGCTGTACATCTTCCAGGAAGACCATTACCATATGCTTGGGGAAAGAGATCTACAGGACCCATTGGTATATGCCAGCTGTGCATTTTGGTGTCCCGTAACAATACATGGTATACTTTAGCACATATTAAGCCTGCAAATGTGAAAGCTTCCTTAGAATACACTTGCATGATTTTGTGTTCTATTTGAAATATTGGAAATCATGGAAGGATTATTTTTCTTGCTGCTAATCCTGATGACATGCAGACTGTTGACACTTTTCCAAGGCTGCTTACATATGCTGTTTCCATTAATGTGACATTGCACTGTGTACAAGTAAATATCTATAATGAACCATTGAAGAACTCTTCCCTTCTCAGGAGCAGCATGGCCAACTGGTCATTATGTCTGAGCAGCACCATTTTGTAGGGAGTATCAAGAACAAAAACTGTGGGCTGATGTCTAGGCTTTTTCACACAATCTTTTGAATCACACAATCATTAATGTGGGTTACCAGCACAGAAGTAATTGTTTGAGCCCATGCCAAGGTAGATTATGACCAGATATTCCCACCTTGGCATGGGTTCACACAGTCATGCTATCCCACATTGTAGCGAATTAGTGTATTTAAGCCCAGCCTTTGTCTCAGAGCAAGCCCACGTCGGGGGAAGAAATATGCTGTATTATTCCCTCCATGTTTGCTCAACAAGGGTTGTTTGTTTAAAACACAACCATTCCTTGGTAATTATATTGTTGCCACCATGCCCACTTTTTAACAGAGTGTAATCCTTCCCTGTTGTGGGCAAAATTCCAGGGAAAACTCTCTTTGTCAATGGAAGAATACAAAAACCCCTCCACATGCAGCCCACACGTAAAGAGAACAATTAGTAGTGATTTGCTGAGCAATCAAACTTGAGACATGTTTGCACCAGAGTAAAGCCCCTTTTCCTAAGTTAAAAATCCACTCAGAGGCAGGTAAAATACAAAGAACAAAAACAGAAAAACTTTATTCAAAATATTACAGACTGCTTTAGTCTGAGGCTCTCTCAGCTTTTGGTTACAGGAAACACTCAGTGCTTTCAAGAATACTTCAAAAAGCACCCTCAGATGATATGGAGTGGCACGCTTTAAAAATAATGGTTACTCAATTGCATAGCACATACTGTAAATGCAAGAAAATACAAAAAGCCCCCTTGAGAGTTTACAGAGACTTTTGCAATGACCTAGTTGGAAAGAAAGGGCACAGGCTCACTTTCTTTTAATTTGTTACATTACAAATAAAAACACAATAAACTATTTATAAGGATTTGCATAGCACAAAAAAGAAAGTAATCTAATGCAAGCTAACTAATAAATTATTCCCTCACTAAATCCTTCAGAAGCCCTAAAGCCTTCTTTTGGAATTTTGAAAGTCTGGAAGGGCCCACTCCACAACCCAGTGTCCCCACCATCTATGCAAATAATTTGTGTAGGGGTGTTATTGTCGGAGTGTGAAAGGCAGATTCCCAGAAGGGATTCCAGAGCAGCCAAGTTCCATTTTGCACCCCGTAAGGATGGGGAAGGGGGCCCAGCACCCTTGGAGGCTTGCTTCTTACGCTTTACTCATGAGATGAGCCATCTGTTGGACACTAATTGAAAATTTACATGATGGTATTTGTGTTGTAGGCTGAACTGCCAGCCTATTACCCCATGGACCACTCTCTCATGAGAGTGGCAGACTAAGAGGAGTGAGGGAGGATGCTCCATGCAAGAAAGCTTCAGAGATGGGCACACGGGCAAGTGCATTCCCAGTCTTGGTGACTGCAGTCAAACCCAGTGCCCTGCCAACCCAACTGCAAATATGGAGATGTGTGGCCCTACCCACAGCCCCCAATATGTGAAGCTGCAGTCTTGGGGTGGCTTGAAACTGGGGCTAACCACTCCCAGGAATCTCCACTCCTGTAGATCTGCATACACCATGATTCCGGCCCTGGCCTGGGAATATCTAATGGCTGGAAGGCCCAGCACTGCAGCCCAAGGCCCACACCATCAATTCCAATTGTCTATTGTAGAGGAGAAATCAGAGCAGTCTTTAAGACAGAACCCAGAAGGAATTTCAGAGCAGCAAAATTCTATTTTTCATCAAGTTAGGGTGGGGAAGGGGGCCTAGCCCCTTCCCTGGGGTGGGGGAATGTCTGTTCCCCAAAACTTGCTCCTGAGAAGAACTATCTGTCTGTTGGGCACCAATGCAAACTGTGCGAGGTGGCACTGTTTCTGTACCAGGTATTGCTCTTGAAGTATGATGAGCATCACACAAGATGGTACTCATGTTATAGAATGCAACGGCAGCCCTTAACCCCATGGGGGAGTGAGAAAGGAGTGGATGACTTGGGGGAGAAAGAAAGCTGCAGGGATGGGCATGTGGGCAAGTTAAGCTTTGTCAAACCCAGTGCCCTGATAACTCAACTGCCAATGTGGAGGTGTGCGTCCCCACCCACAGACCCAGTATGCTAAGCTGCCGTCCTGGGGCTGATTGAAACTGTGGCCGTTCACTACCAGGAATCTCCATGCCTGCAGATCTACATACATCACAACACCGGCCCTGCCTCAGGAGTTTTGAATGGCTGGAAGGGCCCACTCCACAGTTCACTGCCCGCACCATCCATGTAGATTGCTTCTTGAGGAGGTGCAATTGGAGACATCTGAAAGTCAGACCCCGGAAGGGATTCCAGATCAGCCATTTTTCACCAAGTAAGTGAAAACCTCCCAGGGGAGAGGTTTGCTCCCTAAATCTTGCTCATGAAAAGAACAGGTCTATGGGGAACTTGTGCAAGGAAGTTTGGTTTTAAAAGGTGCCAAAACAGGGTCAGATCAATTTGAATTAAATTCAACTTCAAATTGAATTTTTGGACCAAATTTGAGTATGATTTAAATTTGAAATGAATTAAATGAAATGAATTTTCAGAATTTGATTCTAATTTGCAATGAATCAAAAAATTCATTTCATGTACATCTCTAGTCACAATGCAGTTATCATTGGCTACCTACAAAAAGCATTTTCCATTTAAAATTCACTTTCCAAAGTTCAGTGTTACTCCTACTACTATTTGGCATAATATTGGACAAGTTAATTGTGTAATGAGTACTATAGGAAAGAAGATGCTGTTGCTGACTGACCTCAAAAAGTCTTCTACTCAAGGAAAAGAAGTGGGAAGGACCATCAGTCAGCAGAAGAAGAACCGTGCACCATGAAATTGAGTGCAGGAAGCTCCAGATACTTCTCACCCTTTATGAGCACAGCCACATCTAGATATAAAACTGTACAGAGTTGAACTTGAAAGCGATGTTACAGTCATGTTGTAAAACGATGCAAGAAAACAGACTGGTTAGCTCCCAGAGCCTATGTCAACTGTCACTTGGGGGGCCCAGCTGTTTTATGATTGCTCGGCTGAAGCTTTTAATACTGATCCCATAGAAAGTCAGATTTTGTTCTGTACACATTGGTAGACGCGTAGCTCTTTTAAAAGCATATTAAAAATTCTTGGCCTGGCGACATAAACATTTTCTGATGCAGAAAAATATCAGTATAAGATCAGTATAAGCAAGGCTATGGGCCCTCCATGAACTTTTATTCAGTTCACCCTTTCCAGACTAAAACAAACAGATTTATTTGGACTGGTCTGAAAAATACTCTCATTTCCCATTGTGATCAGAATGTTCTGAGAGGGGAAATATCTGGTTTCTTGTGGATGTTTTATCAGCCATCATTCAAATAGGAACGTGCAAGCAGGTTCGGGACTGAACCAGTTCAAATTCAAACTGGTTCGGTTTGAAGGCTCGGGGTCAAGCCAACCCACCCCCAGTTCAGCTTGACCCCAGACTGAACCCCCCCCCCGCCCATTCAGGGGGTCCGTGGACGTTTTACTAAAAATATTTTTTAACTTAACATCTCCAGGGGGTCTTCTCCAAGGTGGGGGGGGTTTCCCACAGAAGTTCTCCCTCCCCTGTCAGCCTTCCTCTTCTCAAGAATGGCCCCATTCGAGCATTGCTTTGGGCCTTTCTCCCAGCGCAGTGGCCATTTTGGAGGCCACCCCAGCTGTGCAATGGGCCTCTACATTGCCTGGGCATGACCCAGGCCACACAGAGGCCCATTGTGCAGGCACAGTAGTCTCCAAAATGGCCATCACGCTGGGGGAAAGGATCAAACGGGCCAAAGAATGCCTGAACTGAGCTGTTTTTGAGAGGAGGAAGGCTGGTGGGGGGATGGGGAACCTCCATGAACCCCCCCCACACACACACACACCACCTCAGAGAAACCCCCTGGAGGGGGTAATTAAAAAAAAAAGAAAATTAGTAAAAGGTCCATGAATTCCCCCCAGACTGAACTGAACCAACGGGGGGGCGGGTTCAAGGGGTGCTGGACCGAACTCCAATTCAGGTCCAGTTCAGACTCGAACCAAACCAGGCCAGCTAGTTCCATGCACGCCCCTACTTTCAAGTAATACAGGGTGTGTGTGTGAGTGTGTGTTTTAGTGCATCAGAAATTACATTAATCATGTTGACTCTTTAAGGGACACCTATCAGCATTACATAATACTAGCAAGTTTGTTGTAAGAAATCTGAATAATTTTGTACTATAATTCTCTTTCCAATTAGTTTTTAATGCATCTATTGAGTTATTGTAGGTAATATTTATTCATGAGCTGGAACAAAGCTGTGTAACAGAGTAATGTGGATTAAATGTATCAGTCTATGGAGAGACAGAGTGTGAGGCTAGGTTAGGCAGGACATATAGAAGAATGTGCCAGGAATAGATTCTGCAAGGAAGCTAGCAGGGATGAGGAATCAAGCAGCACAGAAGCATGTAAAGATTAAAGAAGGTGACTGCAGGCACATCTGCATTAGATTTTTGCTTGGCAATTTGATCATATTTATTTAAAACATCTGATTCCTTCTAGAAATTTTGCGGGTGGTTTGCTGTGGTCACCTTGATGGTTTACTTGGTAAACATTGGGATGGATTGTAAGGGAGAGCATTTTGAAAAGCAAATGCTTTATTTATGGAATTGTGAATTCTGGCTATGAGCATGAATTTCAGATTGAAATTTCAGTTACATTTAAGGTTTGAATATTTGCATTTTGAACTCTGGTTCTTTGTGCTTCTACAGCGATGCATCTATCTTGTCCTATCCTCATTTAAGCAGCTGTTGCATCATTGCCACTTTGCTGTGTTTCAAACCACTTGCAGCTATTACTCAGCAGTACCTATATCTCTCACAACAGTACTGGTTCTGCATATTGAGTGACTACTGCTATAAGCAGTTAAATGTGCATATGATGTCCTAGAGCCACATAGAATCCATTTGCCATTTGCATCCTCCCTACCCGCTTTTGCATCTGCAGTTCTGTGCATGTGTCATGGCCCAAGAACCAGATGCAAATACAGCCCATCAGAGGAGCACTCTGAAATCTCATCACATGCAGGGGAATGGACTTCTGAACCACCAGAGGAGGCAGTCAGTGAGGCAGTTAGCCCAGCTAGAGATCTTCATGATGGAGGAGGAGGAGTCCCAAGGGACTGTGATGCCACCATCACCTGAAATTAAGTCCTCTGCAGAACCACTTGAAGTGCAGGAGTACTCTCTGCCATCACCCTACCAAGCCCAGGGTCCACAGGAGGCATTCCAACGCTACCCTGCTAACTAAGCAAAGAGACACCTTTGCTTATATTCTCTTTTATTCAACAAGGGGAGAGCAACTGGCCCTATCCAACCCCCATCCCTCCAGTGACTGCCCATCCATCCCTCCAGTGACTGTTGCTAGTTTTTGCCTTATGTTTCTTTTTAGACTGTGAGCCCTCTGGGGACAGGGGACCATCTTATTTATGTATTATATATCTTTCTATGTAAACGGGTTCAAGAACTTTGGTTGAAGGGCAGTATATAAATATTCTTAGTAGCAGTAGTATTAGCTCTGTGGAATAATACACCCAGGCATAAGAGATCAAGTGCCTGGCCACAGCTCCCACGGGAGCTCCGGGGGTCGGGGGAAGGGGAGCACAGCTGCGGCTTACACACAATCAAAACAACAAGGTTAATGGAGCGCTCACTCTGTTAACCTTGTTTAGGCAGGCTCGCACACGAGCCTAGTGGTTCACATGATGGAGGGAAACCAGGCTAGGCTCCCTTAGCCTCACAGAAAGGATCAATTAAAGTGATCAAGGGGTTAGAGCACTTTCCCTACCAGGAGGGACTAAAGTGTTTGGAGTGTTTTAGTTTACAAAAAAGATGAGTAAGGGGAAACATGATGGAAGTTTATACAATTGTGAATCATGTAGAGAAAAGGAAAAGAGAACAAATCTTTTTTTTAAAAAAAATCAGAAATTACTGGAGGCTCTAGAACCAGACCCAGTCAAATTCATTGCTAGTACTTAGAAGATGAAAAGGAATCTAATTTCAAAGAATATATAGAGGCTATTCCCACAAGCAGCAAAAATCAGGCTAGGAGAGCCTAGCCCAATTTTTGCTGCTCGTGTAAGCCATTGGGCTTGCAGGCGAGCCCGGTGGCTTACAAACAGCTAGCCCTCTAAAGTACCCCTCCCCTTAAACTGGGTTTGTGGAGTGAGCGCTCTGCAAACCCAGTTTTTTTGCTCATGAGAAGAGCCTCATAATCAACCTTTTAAAATCATTGCAGAAGAATTTAAAAAGAGAGGCCTATGACTGCCTTTTCACAATGGTAGTTAAATGGAACCTCTCTATTCAGATACAGCATAGTTGTAAGAACCAGATCAGAGCCAGCATAAGTGGCCTTGTTGGGCAGCTGCTGAGGGTCAGGACTCTCAGAAGGGTCTAATGCTGATTCTTGTGCCCTCAGCATCAATGCAATGGTGATGGAGCAACTCTGTCCGTTGCTGCCTCCTGGGTCTATTGCAGGGCTGCTCAGCTTTGGCCCTCCTGCAGATGTTGGCCTACAACTCCCATAATTCCTGGCTATTGGCCACTTTGACTGGGGATTATGGGATGTGTAGTCAAAATACATGGGGGGGCAAAGATGAGTAGGCCTGCTCTATTCCATCCCCTAAGGTAAGCTCCACAATGAACCTTGGAGGGGCCCACCCAGGTAGGAGGGGGGGCCCTGAATTGCGATTTATTAAGCGTCTCATGAGATTGGCTGTGGGAGCATAGGAAGCTGACTTAAACCACTGGTCCATCAGGCTCAGTATCTTCTACACCAGGGATTCTCAATGGTGGGTTCCCAGATGTTATTGGACTTCAGCTCCCATAATGCCCAGCCCCAGTGGCCTTTGGTTGGGGATTGTGGAAGTTGAAGTCCAACAACATCTGGGGACCCAAGGTTGAGAAACCCCTGATTAGCAGGCACAGCTCGTGAACGCACCTCCGGAGGGGGGGGGCGGCGGCAGGCGACTTCTTTAAGTGTAAATGGAGCCGGTGCTCCATGCCGCCCAGCAGCCCCCGTGGCAGGGAATTGCCTCTGCCATTCACCTGGCTCCCACGGAGGCGAGCCCCCCGCCAGCAGCCAGGTGAGTAGCAGAGGTGATTCCTGGCCACAGGGACTGCTGAGTGGCAAGCCGCCTGCCGCCCCCACCCGGAGGCGCGTTCACGGGCTGCCCCTGCTGATTAGCAATGGCTCTCCAAGGTTTCAAGCAGGAGTCTTTCTCAAGCCTTCCAGAGACTGAACCTGGCACCTTCCACATGCAAGTGGATGCTCTACCACTGAGCATTTGGCTTTGTACCAGAAGTTGGGAACAATCCTCAGGAAATGGCCAGCATCCATCGTGTCCTACTTAGAGCTTCCCAGAGGCTGCAGGAAACAGAATGCTGGACTAGAGGAACCACTCTGCCTAAAGGGATTTATATTTAATCCTTTATTTAAATTATTGTGTCCCTGGGGACAGCATGTGGCCTGATCGATCGTGTGGAGTAGGTAATGCTTTGTGTGAAGCAGCTCAACAACAGCCCTTTGGGTGCAGTGGTTGGAGTAATGAGCTTGGACGTAGGAAATACTTGGTTCAAAATCCCTGCTCAGTAGTGACCATCATGGATGACCTTATACTTGGGAATGTCACTCACTGTCACTCAGCCTCATCTTCTGTAAAGTTTAAACACTGCTTCCCTGAAGAAGGGTGAGATAGAAAAGTAGCACATAAAATTAAGCATGAGCAGAGGGGAAGATTACAGATCTACTCTCATAATCACAGAATGCCCCGGGGAGTATCTAGAACAGAATATTGTTTTAAAATACCCTCCTTCCGTTATCATAAAAATGTTATTAGTCTTCAAGAGTATCTGTCATTTGACTATAGCTTGAAAACTGTAGAAAAATCCAATGATTAGATCTTGAATGTTAATCAGTGAAACCCCAAATACACTTACATTCTGTGCTTAGATAACTTCTGTGAAGAGTGCTTGGTGAGAGCCATCCATTTGACTAAGCAGTAAAGGATGCAAACAGTGCAGTGCTCTAAGCTTTTCTTGAGTAGATGCAACATTTTTGGAATGCTTTGCTTCCATCCAGACAGTGAATGCCGAAATCCTCACTTTGTTTTCCCCAGTGGCTTTGCATACCATAAAGCCTGCGATGATATTTCATGGTGGCCAGACGGTTTCTCAGGACGAGGGCAATGTCTAAATGTAGTAACTTGCTTCCAATCACTTTAGACCCACAGAACTTATTCATATCTTCCCTTGGGTGTCATTTATTGCTTTTATTACTGCACAGCTAGCTATGGTTTACAGAAGTGAATTCCTTTTATTGTAAGACGCAAACCCCTTGCTTTTAACTTCTGTCTGTTAGAGTCTTGACTAATGTTTTTCTTTGAGAAATATTCCTTTTGGTAAAAACATTTCCCCCCAACATACTATGGTTCATTATGACATTCTGAAACCATCTGTAAGGAACTGTTACTGCTTGTGGTTAATGGTTATTTTCCTTGCTTGATGCTCCTTGATTGGTATTAATAGAAACACATTTTTTCATTTATGGTTATAGTCATGGCTTTTCTTTGCTATTTATAGCAGTCTGTTTTTAAAATATATTGGGGTTTTGTTCAAATTATTTTCTGATTTTTTTTCTTAATTCAAACTGTTTGAAAGTTTGAACAGACTGTTTGTATGCTCTGCGATGCGTCTAAACAGAGCATAGGTTTGGGCTGTCGGCTCCCAAAACTGGTGCAAAAGGAGCCCTTTCCCTTGATCTAGGGCCAAAAGTTAGGAACATAGGAAGCTGCCTTCTACTGAGTCAGACCCTTGGTCTACCTAGTTCAATATTGTCTACACAGACTGGCAGCGGCTTTTCCAAAGTTGCAGGCAAGAGTCTCTCTCAGCCCTATCTTGGAGATGCCAGAGAGGGAACTTGGAACCTTCTACATGCAAGCATGCAGATGCTCTTCCCAGAGCAGCTTCATCGCCTAAAGAGAACATCTTACAGTGCTCACATGTAGTCTCCCATTCAAATGCAAACAGGGTGGACCCTACTTAGTAAAGGGGACAATTCATGCTTGCTACCACAAGACCAGCTCTCCTCCCATGGTGCTACCTTTACCAAATCAGCAGCAGCCATCAACACTGCTATTTAATTACAGGAATGGAAGCCTTACATTGCACAATAGTAACAGGTGAGGGGCTTTCTTCACGGCAAATGGGGAACTAGGCATTGATAGGCCCCTAGTACTCTACCCTAAGGTCTACAGATTGAACTCATTCCTCTTTAAAACACAGCATGTGTTTGCATAGGATCTTAAGTGATCGCATTTCTACATGCAAAAGAATCTGAGGTGTCCAGCTCTGTCCACTTGCCAGGTGGCACCTGTGTGATAAAAGTCATTTACTGATATTGCAATAGCCACAGGTAACCACCTTAAGTGGCACAGTGAGGAAATGCTTGACTAACAAGCAGAAGGTTGCTGGTTCGAATCCCCACTGGGGTATGTTTCCCAGACTATGGGAAACACCTATTTTGGGCAGCAGCGATATAGGAAGATGCTGGAAGGCATCACCACATACTGCACGGGAGATGGCAATGGTAAACCCTTCCTGTATTCTACCAAAGAAAACCATGGGGCTCTGTGGGTGCCAGGAGTCGAAATCAATTTGATGGCAGGCTTGACTTTACAGGGCTCAGCGCCCAGCCTTAAGATGACCATAGGAAGCTGTCTTGTACTGTCAGACCATTCCACTCAGTACCATCAGCACTTACTGGCAGTGGCTCATCAGGGTTTCAGGCAGAAGTCTTCCCCAGCCCTACCTGGAGATGCCAGGGATTGTACCTGGGATGTCCTGCATATAAAGCACATGATCTGTCATTTAGCCATGACTCCCATATAGCTATAGATGCTCTGAATCTCTGATGCGGGGGGAACACAAGTAGGCTACCCATAGGTGGTTTAAATATGAGACTCATTTGATATGGAAGGAGGCAGTCCATGAGGTTCCAAACCATTTAGGTTCTAGGCCACTTAGGGCTCCAAAAGGTTCAAAAGCATTGCCTTGAACCAGGACCAGAAACCTACTGAGAAGTTGCCAGAACCTAAGGGGTATGCTCGTGGGTCAAATGGGCCATAACACAAAGTTTGGCTTTAAAAAAGCCAAACCTGCCAACCCTCGGAGGGAGCTAGCAAAGCTGTTTCAAAATCAGAGGAATATGCTCCATATGGCAAGCCCAACACCTTATTAAAGGCTACATTCTGGACCAGTCGCCATTCTGACCAGTTGTACTTTACGCGGACAGCCACATGTACAGAGTAATCAATCTAGCGGTTGCTGCACACGTGACCGGTGCCAAATCCCTCTTCTCCAGGAAAGGATGCAGCTAGGGAACCAGCCTCAGTTGGTATGAGGCACTCGTAGCCCTCACCAGCCCCTGCCCATCCATGGGCAAGGCTTAGTCCAGGAACAGAACCAAGTTGCTAATCGGAGCCTTCAAGGAGAATGAAACTCCATCCAGCACAAGCTGCACACCTATTTCTGGATCAGACACAGCAGCAACAACAGCACCATCTGGATTAGGTTTATATTTGCTTGCTCCTGTCCATTCTACTGCTTCCCTCAGATGCAGGTTCACACACTTCCACCGCCTTCCTACAATGAGATGGAAATGAGAGAAAGAGCATGTCTTTATGTATGTGTTATCTACATGCTTTTGAAACCACAGCCCCAATCTCCAGACAATCACATCTGGCAGTTTCATGTAAATATTAAACAGCACAGGAGATAAAATGGAACCTTGCAGCACCTCACACCCCAAAGGCTGTGGAATGGAGCATCAGTCAGCCAGCACCACCTCCTGAACCTTGTCCTCTAGAAAAGAATGAAACCACTGCAAAAAAAAAAAAAATTAAAAAATTAAAAATTAAACCTTTGCCACATTCCGAATTTTTGAAACATTGTGCTTGATGTTTTTTTAAAAGATGTGTCACAGCTCAGTCCTGCTTGGGAATGTTGTACTTTATCCTGGAAGCACATTATCAGATTGTGACATGTGGCTGAGTTTATTTATTTATTTATTTATTTATTTATTTATTTATTTATTTATTTAAAAATGGGGGGGGTTACTCCGTGGTGAAGACAAATCCCATGTTCAGAGACACTCAGCCACTTCTTCACATGGCTCTGCTGCTTCTGTTTTATCTGTGTTTGTTTCGAATTAGCTTGCTACAGAGATTGCATTTTAACTACTGTATTTAAACTACACTATTTTGAAGAGAAACAAAGTAAGAATTTAAAAACATTAAATAAACAAGCAAGCAAGCCTGAGCAAGAGGCTATTCCCACGATCCTTGGAAAGCAGGCTAAGGGAGCTTAGCCCACTTTCCAGGGATCGTGGGAACCACCAGGCCCGCAGACGGGCCCGGTGCTCCCAAGGCAGCTAGCCCGCCTAATTCCCCCTCCCCTTAAATGAGGTTAATGGAGCAAGTGCTCCGTTAACCTCATTTGGTTGCTCATGTGCCGCCGTGGTGTGTGGCGACACATGAGTAGACCCCTGACCGGGAGACTGCAAGCAGCCTCCCGGGCTTGGGTGTCTCTCCAGGATACCCTGCACACTTGTGCGGGGAATCCTGGAACTTCCAGGGGTTGTGTGACACCCCCCCCCCATCCCTGCAGCCCCACTGCCTCCATGACAGAGCTGGCAGCCACGTGGGTGGCCGATCCAGCCACCCAACTACACGCGGCTGCTCATTTGCGTGGAAGAGCAGGCAAAGCCTCATGTGAATCGTGTGAAGCACCTCCAAATGTTTTTAGCACAATAAGGTGGTTTGCAGACTGTCTAGAGATTGTTGATTAGGTAGTATATAAATGTAATAGATAAATATATTGGGGGTGGAAGTTTTATTCAAACTGTGGTGTAGTGGAGGGGGTTTAACTCTTTCCCCCATACTGTGGCCCTGATCCAGATCTGTCCTGCAGCTTCCATTAGCCATCGAAGGAAAAACAAATAGGCACCCATTGGCCGTCTGCTGCTAATAGCAGCTCAGGCTGTGAGCAGTTTGGATCAGGGTCAGAGTATGAGTGGAAAAGTTTAAAAAAAAATTCTTCCACCACGGTACATACACACTCACTCACACAGACATTCTGGCTGCCTGAGGTGATCCATGCTGCTGATCATGGAAGTGCCAGCCATCATGCTTACGACATTTCCCTGTGCAGACAAATGCCACTGTAAATGTAAGCAGCTAGACAGAGAAGGTGAGTGATGCACCAGAGTGGGACCTCCAACCTGCTTTGGTGCTCTGATCATAAATGCCACTTGCGGAAAATAACATCTGAACAAGGCTCATGGTCCCATTCAAATCAGCGTTCCCACAGTTGCAGGGGGAGGGAGAGGGATCAATAAGACATCAGGGGAACATTCAGGCATCTTGAATGGCAGATCCAAATTGTGTTGGGATTTTTCAATAGACAGTGGCAGCATTCACAAATAACGTGAAATCGGAGGTTGGCAAACCTGCTGTTAATTTTTATAAACCATGTAATGCATTGTGGATGTTCGTCCAACTGCAGCTTGGCCACCTCCATTTTCAAGGCAGGGGGGCCCCTCCCTCTTCCTGATCCACTGAGTTACTCTCCCCCTGCTAAATAAAGAGAATCACCACATTAAAAGGTGCCTCTTTGCCAAGTTAGCAGGGGTGTTAGATTGGAAACAGGGGGCAGAGCAAGTGCTTGGAGAAGCAGCCAGCAAGAAGCACCATGGGCATGGAGTGGGCATGATCCCAGGCAGGTCTGGGCCACCCTCTCTATGATTACAGTTCCAGAAACTGCATGAAACCACAGTTATGGCTGCATCCACATTTGAATGTAACAATGCCAGTGCAAAACCTCAGGTTGGGGCAGAGAAACTCACAACAAACTGAAGGTTCCAACTGGAGTTTGGCAAGAGAAACTGCAGGTCACTTTTGCCACAAAACCACCGTTTGATGCATTTGGACATCCAGGAATATCAACCTCTGCCCCACTTAACTGTGGTTTTGCATTATGTGTGAATGTGGTCATTGTCTTCATTCTAGAGGATAAGAAATTTCTCTGCAACAATTTGGCCCTAATCAACCATGGTTCAAATTAAGCCCTGCTTATTCATTTTCTTGCAGACAGGATTGACCAAAACCATTGACTGGGAGGAAGACTGTAGGAGAAGCGATTGTCCTGGCAATTCATTTATGGAGCAGCCAGTCTCCAAAAGGGAATGTTTCTTTCATAGTGGCTTTTCTTGGGGCAAGGTGATCAGATAACACTATTTGATCCCCAGATAAATGCAACTTAGCACAGCTGCACAAATACTAGCTACGCCTTTCCATAGCGCTCAGCACATATTGCAGAATCCTGAATTGCAGCGCCAGGAGGATCAAACACTCCTGCTGCAAACCTGCTCACATTGATTTGATAATATGCTGTATATTTTACCAAATATGCTAATCCAGTTCTGGCAGGCTGCAAAAGCACTTCAATCAACAAGCAATCAGGAGAAATTGCTACACTGACCATACTTTTACTTAAAAGTAAACCACTGGTTCCGCTTGTCTTACACTCTTTGGAAAAAAGGAGGGGAAGCCACACTCCTGTTAATATAAATCATATGTATAAGTATTTGATACAGCCTCTTTGAAGTAATACTCCCATTTCTTAAAAATGTAACCAGGAGGCATCTCGTATTACAGGTCAATGCACGGAGGTACTCCAGTGAACTTGAGTTCGGTAAACAAATTTGTCTGAGCACGGAAACTTGCCCAATAATAAATGTAAAAAACCATAATAATCAAAAAATGTAACTTTTCCCTATTTTCAGCTCGATTAGATTATTGAATGTATACTCTGCTTATGATCTTAGCAGAAACAGAAGAATGTGATCAATTACCAGTTATCGTTAAATTCAGCTTTAACCAACACTGAGTAGCTTAGAATTCTTTATAAATGTAAGGCAAATTCATGGAGGACATGCCATGATAACAAACTGGAATACTCATATTTAGACACAGTGGCTGACATCCTGACTAATGAATGCATGCGGTAACATCAGTGCGCATGCAGCATTAGCCCCCTGCTCTTGTTCCTGTACTTCCAAAGCAGGGGTGCTCTTGTGCAGGAGCACAAATACTTTTGAAGTTCTCCCCATGCTTCAGAAATGCTCTGTTAATGCAGACACATGACTCTGATCCTCAGGCAATGGACCCAGAACTAGTTACACACAAATAAGGGAGTTTGAAGCAGAAATGTACAGAAATATATTATACACACACCACATTGTCTATATCTATCAAGTTGCCATAATATATTATTATTAATGTATTAATTTCTTTAGCGCTGTCAATGTGCATTATGGTTTACAGAGGGCAAGTCCCATAATTTGACACAGGGGAGATAATAGAAAAAGGAGTGGGAGGGGGAAGCGAGGATAAATAAGGAAAGAATATGCAATTATTTCAGTTTCATATTCCTAGGCTTACCCGTAGGGTATGGGGCTGGGGGTATTTTTTGAGTAAAGACTTATTCATATTGTGTGGGTTCTGAACCTTGGTCCATCCAGCTCAATAGTGGCTTCTCCAAGATTGCAGGCAGGAATCTCTCACCTGTTCACTCTCAGCTGGAGCAGGGAAGCTTCATGATGCTATACAACTGGTCCCAGGGCAAAGGGTAGTATGCAAATATAAACAAACTGTTTTCAGTGTTTATTTTTGCTGCTGCTATTTTATGATGCTGAAGATTTTAATGGGAATTTCTTACAATGGAAGCCAGACATTGTCTTGGTTCAGTCATGGCTGAACCACTGGAATATAAGAGAGCCATTTGTATTAGCATTTAGAACCCACTTTCAGCAAGAATCAATAAATATTCTATTTTTAGAAATACTTCCTTAAATCCAGCCTTCTAAGTGCTAAGTAGCATTTGACACCTGCTACTCTTGTTGAAGGTCTTGTGACCCTGTAATAAAACTGATTAATGGAGTGTCACATGAATCAATGGCACTGCTCTTGACCCTGATTTGTGAATACACTTTCTATCACCTTTTTGACCTCTGCTTGACATCTTTGTGACAATTCAATATCCTTCTTAAATTAGATGTGCTGTCAGTTTGTCTCTTTGGTCTGAAAGCTCCAAGGACATCTCTCCCTAATACATCTCCAAAAATCACATTGTTATATTCAGTATCAGTGTTATTACATCATAGTTCTCATAACCGGCAGTTTCTAGCACTATTCCACATTAGACAAATGCCTCCTTCTTCTTCATGCTTTGTTCAGCTTTCTAATCCAAAGATGTTACACATGGATCTTAAATTCATAATGAATATTTTAAATTTTCTTT
Organism: Hemicordylus capensis; assembly: GCF_027244095.1. Lineage (NCBI taxonomy): Eukaryota > Metazoa > Chordata > Lepidosauria > Squamata > Cordylidae > Hemicordylus > Hemicordylus capensis. The sequence continues at coordinate 68,418,989 of NC_069657.1, forward strand.
ACATTGTAGTCTGGGTTTCTACAGTCTTTGAGCTCCCTTTCGTTTAATTTACTGTCTATTGTGGTTTGGTTTGTTCATTTTTCTGTTTATTTTGATTTCTGATTTTCTGGCATCTAATTTCACACAGAAAGCTTTTCCACTGATTCCACACACACACACACACCGCCCCATTGTCTATGTCTGGCACTGGCAACATGAGGAAAGAAAATACATTCTTGGTGCCTGTGGACCCTTCAGTGATCAGCCAAATAGTAACTGAACATACTTGGTTTTGACATCAGGTTTTCATAGCAATATATGCCACAACTATAGTGCTGCAAGCATTTTGGAGGGGTTTTTAGATCAGTGATGTGCTGTTGCATTGTTCTGTCTGGTGTTCAGAGCTTGGATCTTTTATGGCTCTTTCATACACTCCAGTGGTTCCTGTTTTCTAGTACAGGTCTCCAGGGAATCACTGTATGTATTTAAGATTGTGTTACTGTTCCCATACATGCACTGGAGTAGTCATTCTTTGAGTTTTAGTCTCATTCTCCTCTAAATCCCACCCAAGTTAAATAGCTGAACAGGTCTCAGGAGAGGTAGATTAGGGTTGCTGCATTCATTAGAGAGAATTCCTGGATACAACCATCAAATGGTGGGGGGAGGGTGGCAATTTTAAATTCCTGGTGTGTTTTTTTTACCAGGATTGGAAAGAGTGCTCAACAATGAAGCATGGCCGGTGTTTCACATATTTTCCACTAGAGAATTCTTTGCACAGGAGAGGATTGGTAGTGTTTCACATCAATAAACGTAATCAAACATGTAAAATAAATATGACAGTAACACGTGCAGGTGGGGAATGAAATACAACTGTATTAAGTGTTTGCTTTGTTTAATAACAGTTTATAAAATGACTATTGCTTAAATACAGGGGAACATTTGTATCCCCCCCCCTCCCCTTCTATACTTGGTATCTCCTATTGCTGGCTTCAGCAGATCTTTGATTCATGGCCACTTAGAGGAGGCAGCAGATTCTGAAAAGGAGATACTTCATGTTGGCTAAGAGGGGCCCTCACAAAACTGTAGGTGCTACATCAGGTAGTGAGTATTCTAGAGAGAAGTGTGACCTCAACAGTGCCACTAGAGAAAAACAGGTTCTCTCCATCCATATATTTCACAGCTATACCCAGAGACCCACGATCACCTCTGCTAACTCTAGAGATGGTCCAGAAATGAGGGGAAAGAGTTTATTGAGCCATATATAAAGACCCAACCTAGCACTGGTGCCAGAGAAAGGATAAGAATATGGTGCTTTAAAACATTGACACATGCTACGATATCTAGAGAGAAACATCAGAAAAATGGTAAAATGTGTCAAAGCAATCTTCCCGCACATTCTGTGGACATTTTGCATTCAGAACAACACTTTCCCTATATCCTGGACAGAATGTCTGATTCTTTAACATGAGGCAACCTAGTATAGATGCATCTTGACATGCATGGATATTTCACACACCACATTTCTCATGCATGCCATTTCATACAGGGGTTCATTTTGAAATTTTAAGTGTGATTCATTATAAGCAGACCAAGTTGTAGTATTATTTATTTGTTATATTTATATCCTTTCTTCCATCATGGAACTCAGACCAGTGTGCATAGGGTTTCCCAGATGTTCAGCACTGATGTGACCTGCTTAGCTTCAGCTAAGCATATGCTACAACTTGTAACACATGCCCTCAGACCATGCCCTGGGGCCATGCCCTTGGATAGCATGTTTACCCCAAAGAACAAACTCCTATATTGTTGCTCAGGAGGAACTGCTCAGACACCAGCAGTTGCTTCAAACACTACCATGATTTTATTTAACAAACTGCACCACCATCTATCCTAGCATCAACTCAGTACAAAACGCTCAATAATAGATTATGTAATGGTATCTAGAGGGCTGATAGACAAAATAATAGAGCTGAAGGTTATCCCAAGACCAGAGAGTGACCATTTCCCTCTGAGGGTCACTTGCCGGCTAACCAATGAGGGGGTCATAGAACCCTCACTCAACCGCAGGGATGACCCAGAGACGAAACCCCCTGTTTTGGCCCAGAGAATTAAGTGGTCCCCAGAGTTGGAGGCTAGACTCACGAGCTGGTGTTATTCAGAAGTGGGGATGGAGGAGCACAAAAAAATAACCCTAGTTTGCATTAAACGGTGTGAAGAACCTGCCTCCGAAGGGGCGTTGGTGTCTCAGACTGAAGTGATTGTCAATTACGAAGCCTTGATTTCCCTACTTATCCCTTTTCTGGTCAGAGGCACTCAAGCCAGGGTCAGGGCCGCCTCACACATATCTTATAACAAACCCTGGTTTGACCAGGACTGTAAAAAGGCGAAAAAAGTACTGTTACAACTCTCGGCTGACCGCAAAATAAATAATACCTTATCTCTAGACACGAAATTCAAACAATATAAGGGAAGTTACAAGTCTCTGATTAAAGCCAAAAAGGAGGCCCTGAAAGAAAGACAATGGTCAGAACTTATAACGGCCCTTAATAAAAAGGATGAAGCCAGTTTTTGGCGCTCAGTATCCGGGGTTAATTCGTTCCCCAGAAAAATTCCAGTGCCAGAGGAAAGATGGGTAAATCATTTCACCAAAATCTATGCTGCCCCACAAGCACACTTAACCTTTCCATCTCGGCCCAGCATCCCCCCGGAGGAATTGCCTGTATGGCCTCCAGTTACCACTGAAGAAGTGGAGAATCTGATTGGACAGCTAAAGAGAGGCAAATCTCCAGGTAAAGGCTACATTCCCCCCAATTTCTTAAGGGCCAATGTTAGCTGGTGGGCTCCGCTCTTAGCCTCCATATTCACTCATATAGACCAAACAACAAATATGCCCAATGGCTGGGGACAGGCAATTGTCGTTCCAATTCACAAAAAAGGCCCGTCTGATGACCCGTCGAATTATAGACCCATAAGTCTATTAAGCGTAATTGGTAAGCTATACGCTAAACATCTAAACTTAAAATTGTTGGACTGGATGGAGAAAGAAAACATTCTAGAACAAGAACAAGCGGGGTTCAGAAAAGGAAGATCTGTGATGGATCATTGTTTGGTCCTCCAGAGTTTAATAGAGAAATACGTTGAGGGCAGAAAGGCGCCGTTATATGTCGCCTTTATAGACTTTAAGAGTGCCTTTGACTCAATATCCAGGGATGCTCTGTGGGAGAAATTTGCAAACTCTTCTATCGACAAGAGATTGCTATCTCTAATATATAAACTCTACGAGAACACGAGTCTGAGAGTAAAATGTGACCACAATGGCCAATTACCCAGAGAGATCCCTGTAGAAAGGGGGGTCCGGCAGGGATGCATACTAGCCCCAGCTCTTTTCAATTTCTATGTAAACGGTCTAATCACCCGTCTACGGCAAGTTGAAACTCACGCGCCAAAGATAGGGGACAGGTGTTTACCTATCCTGATGTATGCAGATGACACAGCCTTATTGTCACAGACCAGAGTTGGTCTAAAAAGAGCGTTAGAATGCTTGAGTTTGTTCTGCAATGAGGAATTTCTGGAAATTAACTACACCAAAACTAAAATCATGAGATTTGCAAAGAAGCAACGGGTTTTTAGATGGTCCATAGCTGGTGCCAGACTGGAGCAGGTGAAGTCTTACAGATCCCTGGGGGTGGTGTTTCAGTTTAATGGTGGTACCTCTACGCACACCAGTGCCGCTAAATTGAATGCCACTCGATCTTCCATGGCAATCAGGAAATTTTTCTGGGCACAAGGTGGTGGCTATATTCCGGCAGCTAATAAAGCCTTTCAGGCTAAAGTGATACCTCAGCTGCTATATGGGATTCAGGTTAGACCACCAAAAGACTTACAAGCTTTAGAAAAAGTACAATCGGGCTTTCTGAGATCACTATTGGGGGTACCAAAATGTGTCCCGAACTCCTTAATACAGCTGGAGATTGGGCTATGGAAATTGGAGACCAGGGCCTGGCTGCTCATAATCCTGTATTGGATTAAGACTTATCTTTACCCGGCAGGACTTATACCTCATCTCCTTGCCGCCACCCCACAACCCCGTTGGTGTATGATGGTTGAGGAAAGACTCCGGAAGATGGGCTTCTGCCCAGTACAATTGTTAGAACAGGGCGAGTCAACAGCAAGATCCCTAGTTAAACAAAGGCTTAGGGACATAAATTTCCAGGAGGAAAGGGCCTCCGTAAATAGGCCGCTACAATTCCTAAGCACTAAGAAAGACTGGGTCACAGCCTCTTATTTCTATACAATCTATTCACCAAAGCTGCGCTGGGCGTTTACAAGAGCTCGCTTGAATGCTTTACCCTCAGCGATGCTAGTAGGGAAATTTGAGAGAAAACCCTATGAGGAGAGACTATGCCTTTGCGGAGCTGCTCCCGAAACACTGACGCATTCACTGTTACATTGCCCACTTTATACAGATGAAAGAGATTTATTTTTATCTCAGTATCTGAAAGATCTCCAAAGCCACTCAGTGGAGACAATTCTTATATGCTTATTAGAAGACAGGGACCCAACAATATCCCTGGCGGTTGCTAAATTTTGTTATACATTGACCAAACTAAGAGAAGCTAGAGCACAGCAATCGGTTACTGTCAAAGATCCCTGATTTTATATATTTGATGACATTTTGGACTTTGTTTCCATTATTTTCTTTTTACTGTGTATATTCTGCGTATATTGATGTTTGATCTAAGATCGTAAATAAACAACAACAACATATGCTACAACTTGTAACACATGCCCTCAGACCATGCCCTGGGGCCATGCCCTTGGATAGCATGTTTACCCCAAAGAACAAACTCCTATATTGTTGCTCAGGAGGAACTGCTCAGACACCAGCAGTTGCTTCAAACACTACCATGATTTTATTTAACAAACTGCACCACCATCTATCCTAGCATCAACTCCCTCTTCCTTTTCTTCAGGGGAAGAGATCTGGTCTTGTGGTAGCAAACATGACTGTTCCCCTTAGCTAAGCAGGATCTGCCCTGGTTGCATATGAAAGGGAGACTAGAAGTGTGAGCACTGTAAAATATTCCCCTCTGGGAGGAGCATCTAGGTTCCAAGTTCCCTCTCTGGCATCTCCAAGATAGGGCTGAAAGAGATTCCTGCCTGCAACCCTGGAGAAGCCACTGCCAGTCTATGTAGACGATATTGAACTAGATGGACCTATGGTCTCACTCAGTATATGACAGCTTCCTGTGTTCCTATGTTCTACCTCATTTCCTGTCTGAGAGAGTTCCCTTCTTCTCTTGAAATGACACACTTTCTGAAATACAACTCTGTCTAAAACACATCTCTACATAGGACGCTGTAACATCCTCTTTGCTTTTAAATAATTTAATGCCATTGCTAAGAGATTATTTCTTTGTTGATCAAGCACAAAATCCTAGTACACACCTTCCATTTAAAAGCAGTGCCATAACCACCTATTTCAATTGTAAATGGTACACAGTGTATTTAAATTGCTGTTATCCTGCAACAAGTATGTACTTATTACAAAAATCCATCGTGAGATGAAAATTCCATTAAACATTTTTCTTATTAAAAAAGGAAAAAAAGAAAACTGTCATGCTTCATTTATGAGCACATACTGCTTCAGAAGCCAGTGTAGGACAGCTTATGCAAGAATAAATGAATATAGCAAATAATAACCTTCACGAATGGATGATAGTAAAGTGGTGAGTTCAGTCAATGATCCATGGTGAAACAGCGATATTTATGTATGTATGTATTTCTCAAATTTGTACACCGCCCCAAACTTTTGTCTCTGAGTGGTTAACAATAGCATAAAACAAGTTAAAAACATTTACAAAAACTTAAAACAATTAAAAAATTTAAAAATAAACCAGAGATTAAAACCTAACAAATTTAGGAAGCTGAGAAAGCTTGGGTGAAAAGATGGGTTTTCAGGTGTGTGTTTTTTGAAATTGCCAGAGATGGGGAGGATCGTATCTCAGCAGGGAGCGCATTCCACAATCCCGAGGCAGCGACCGAAAAGGCCCGTCTCTGTGTAGCCACCAAACGAGTTGGCGGTAACTGGAGACAGACCTCCTCAGATGACCTCAATGGGCGGTGGGGCTCATAGTGAAGAAGACGCTCTCTTAAATACCCAGGGCCTAAGCCATTTAGGGCTTTGTAAGTTATAACTAGCACTTTGTATTTGGATATGACAGTTACACAAGCGTCCCTTTATTTATTTATAAAGTTTTGTTCCATGTTCCTTGTTATCTGCCACAAATACTCTCTAACTCAAATCAGGGTTGGATCAAAGGAATCACCAACATAATAAAATAGTATTAAATGCATGGAAAGCTATCCTTTTCCCCATTTTCATTATTTAATATCTTACCCTAGCATAGGTCATCCATCCTACTTATTTTTGTTTCTCTCTCATTGTTTAGTTCCCATGAAATATATTATCGCTTCTGACTGGACCTCAAAGAAGGAAGGAAACAAGGACAGTGCTCACTTATTGGGTTAGATCATAAAATTGATTTATAGGAAGGTGAACTTATTACATTTTCCACAGCAGGTTGACATGACATGCAGAGCAGCCACAATTAGAAAATTGCTTTTTAGAATTGCATCATGCTGGAAAATATTTCAGGAACAGTTGTTTTCCTCAATATGCTTGGAAACTAGCTAGAATGGTGGTGTGCTTCAAATGCCTTACCAGTGTCTATTCCTATAAATACTATACAGCCCAATGAATTTAACATTGCAGACCATGACATTCAAAAGGGCTTGCAAGAGAAATTTATATGGGAATAGGAACTGAGGTGTCAGACTGATTTAATAACATTTGAAAAGTAGAGGTGTTTGGGGGGTTTTTTTTGGTAGTGTAGCCTATTGCAACAAAAGCTCACTGTGTAGGCCGCAGGAGAAAGTAAATATTTAATATTAAAAATATACCAAGTTGTGACAGACTGGGGGGGTTACTCTTTGCTTTCCTGGAATCTACCCTCAGCAGAGGGATTGCTCCTAAGTTGGGATCAGTAATGAGTAATCCAAGTTACCATGTCACCAGCTGCTTCTGGTGTCCAGAAAGGGAGAAGCTGTAAAGATTAATGGTCTTTCAGCGAAGGACCTGGCCAGTGCCTTCTGCTAGACCAAGGTAAAACTCAGTGGTAGTTAGTTAGCTAATGTATTTTTATACAATTAAAATATAATTTTGTATTTTCAATTGAATTCCTGTGTGCTTTTCTTTACTCCCCATTCCCCCCTATTCCCCCCCCCCAGTTCCTTATTCTGTGTGCAGTGCAACTCTTACATATTTAATACATTTCATATAATTAGAAGTAGCCTCAGTCTGGTTTAAAACGTTCTGGAGGGTTACTTGCAAAACTCTTCCCCATGTGCCTTGAATGGCCATGTGCTACTGATGAGCTGTGTGTAGACTAATATAATGTTTGTCTGGAGCTGGGTTGTATGGACTCCAGCTGTACAGCGACTGTAAATCCCAAGACAGACAGTTTTAGTTTGCTGAAGCCATGTCTTTGCCTGGTCAGTGGCTTTAGATCAGTCTTCAACTGATAGCAGCCTACCTTGAAGGAGTAGCATGCTCCTAAATTAGGGTCAGAGCAATCTCGCTACTGAGGATAGATCCCAGGGAAGCATAGAGGTCATTTTTATGACCAAAATCCCTGGAGGCTAGGGAGGGTTGTGGGGAAAGGCAGGGGTATACCTGCATTCCCTCACACAGTTTCTCTAGCACTCCACTGTGCTACACAACCACATGATCAGGGGGCAGAGCTTACTGCATTGGGGATCTGGAGTAGGAAGTCCTCCAGTATCCCATAATGCATTACATGGGCAGTGGAGAGGCTGCCCATGGCATTACTGCAGCTCCCAGATTCCTGACCACTCTTTAAGCAGCACTCTGTGGTTTTAAGGAAACTGGATTGCCAGGAGCCATTGCACACAGCCCAGTCACACATATGATCAGGGCTGCCAAGGTGAGATGGGGCTTTAACCTAGGTAAATGGTTAGGTTTAGGAATAGGGTAGCCCTGCTCCAGAGCAGCAGGGTAGGACCGGGTCCCAAGGCTCCACACTAGCTTTGCTGCCCAGGTTTTCCCACTCCTACCCTGCTGCAGCTGGTCATCAGAATGATCTCATTGTAAACCCCTGATCCATCACACAAGTCCTCTAGAAAAAAGGATGGAATCTAATCAAAGGCAAAGGCCATTCAATCAGGCCTTACCAACATATGCATACAGCAATTAAACAAGCACATAACATAGTTCTACCAGTGATTCTAATGCAGGTTTAGCTCTTTAGCTGCCTGGATGGGAGACTGTCCAGCATCCAGATGTAAACTGCTTTGATTTGAGCTCTTTGGAGAAGGACCAGGGTATGTGTAATAAATAGCATTGCTTGAATATGTGGCTGGATAAGATAAAAAGGTGTTGTGTTCAACTGCTGAGTGGTGGGCAAAAGTGTTTCTGGACATTTGGATCCAGTAAGCCAAGAGACAAATTCTCCTTAGGAGAACACCAGTTGTCTGAAATTCAAGGCAATCCAGTGCAAACCATGAAGGCAATCCAATGGAACAAAATCTCAAGTGAAATACTCTTAACTAGCTGATCTGGTGAACAGCATCCGCACCCCTAGTTCTCCCTGTCTCTCCTCCCTATCTTCATTTCCCCCCTCCCTTCAGCCCCAGTCCGTACTCTTTCCCCTTCCCTTCAGCTCCAGTTCATTCTCCCCCTCCCAGTCCGATTTCCCTCACCGGTCGGCCTGGCCGGCACTTTCCTTCCCCACCCACCAGCTGGCTGGCTGCCATTTTCTCCCCCATCCCCATCGCTATCCAGGCAGCTGCTCGCGAACTCTTTTGAGAGCTGCTACACATGGGATTAGCGATGGCTGCGCCTTGGAGAAATATATATAAAGAAGATACCTCAGCATTAACAAGTATTCACTAGGAACCTTTTTGCAGCATGGATCAACTGAAAAACAGTTGATTTAGGACCAAATGATGTATGTGGCAGCCAGACTTCTGAACAGTCCTATTGAAATTAAGAAAGTAGCTCTATAAAATAACTTTGGATGCTGCTCTGTGGGTGGTGGTTGTTGTTGTTTTAAAAAACACACATTGATGTAAAAATAATAACATTCTCAGTGGATTTGTACATGCTGAACCAGTCTTATAAATGACTTCACACACCACATTCAACCCATTTTTTCAGTGTTTATAATGTGATGAATCCATCTGGACACTTGTTGAATTATTCAGAACATTGTTTTAGCATACAACGATACAGACAATATTAAGTCAAAATGATTTTGATTTATCTAAAAATTATCCCATGAATGGACTCTCACACTCCCCCTTTCCAGAACAAAATAAAGTCCCTTTAAGTAGCAAGAAATATGACCTGGGATCCAAAAAGCTACACTGGGTGAACCCAAGTGTCTGAATACTTCAGCTGTTTCGCAAAATCCATTTCATGCACAACCCTACATTGAACAGGAGAGCCCAGGACGGTTCCCAAATCAGACTTCCATGTTTATGAAAGAGCTCCCAGAAGTGTAAGGACAATGGATCAGGAGGTACACTGGTGACCGGGGGCACCAAACAGCCCCCTCACACACACACCCCAGAGCACTCAGAAACTGACAGAAAAGTAGCCCATCAGCCTCTCAAGAACTCACTGCCTGCCACTGCATGCGTCCAAACCCCTTCCTGACCACACACTTCTGGCTCAACAGATGAATATGGTTCTCACATGTCATAAGAACATAAGAACAGCCCTGCTGGATCAGGCCCAAGGCCCATCTAGTCCAGCATCCTGTTTCACACAGTGGCCCACCAGATGCTGCTGGAAGACACAGGCAGGAGTTGAGGGCGTGCCCTCTCTCCTGCTGTTACTCCCCTGTAACTGGTACTCAGAGGCATCCTGCCTTTGAGGCTGGAGGTGGCCCACAGCCCTCCGACTGATAGCCATTGATAGAATTCTCCTCCATGAAGTTATCCAAACCCCTCTTAAAGCCATCCAGGTTGTTGGCTGTCACCACATCCTGTGGCAGAGAGTTCCACAAGTGGATCACACATTGTGTGAAAAAGTACTTCCATTTGTTGGTCCTAGACCTCCTGGCAATCAATGTCATGGAGTGACCCCTAGTTCTAGTGTTGTGTGAGAAGGAAAAGAATTTCTCTCGCTCCACTTTCTCTACACCATGCATGATTTTATAGACCTCTATCATGTCTCCCTGCAGTCGTCTTTTTCTAAACTAAAAAGCCCCAGGTGTTGTAGTCTTGCCTCATAAGAAAGGTGCTCTAGGCCCTGATCATCTTGATTGCCCTCTTCTGTACCTTTTCCAGTTCTACAATGTCCTTTTTTAAGATGTAGTGACCAGAATTGTACGCAGTACTCCACGTGTGGTCGCACCATAGTTTTGTGTAAGGGCATTATAATATTAGCCGTTTTATTTTCAGTCCCTTTCCTAATGATCCCTAGCATGGAATTGGCCTTTTTCACAGCTGCTGCACATTGAGTCGAAACTCAATGTCATGTCATCATGTCAACCTGTGATACAAGGGGGTGTGGCCCTCAATGAGACATGGCCATGCACAGTGGTGGACAGTAAGGGGCAGACACAATTCCTGTCCAGAATTTTCAAATCAGGTGTGTTGGATTCCACTAAAGTGCCATACCTAGGGCTGACTAAGATTTGTATGTAAAATTACAACCTGAAGGAGTATGCCATGGATGCATTTCTTGCAGGAATTCTTCTCCTAAAACAGTACAGCAGCATAAAGATATGACAAGAAATATAATTCTGAGACATGGTTTATTTCTATTAATAATAAAAAAATAGTGTTGTTGAAATCATGCATGAAAGTGGGAGGGGCTGAGAGTGGGGGAAGAGACAGAGGGAAAGCCCACTAAGTGGAACAGACATTTAATACACTGAAAAGAAAATAGTACATGTGTTCACCTTCCTTCCAAATGTACTTAGGTTATTCAGAACATGTTTACCTTCCTTCCAAATGTACTTAGGTTATTCAGAACAACCAAGTAAAAAATGGAGAAGACAAGATGGAATAAGATGACAAATGTTAAAAACAGGGGTACAGATGCAAGGAAACCTTGAGGAGCTGACTGTTCCACTCCTCACTTAACTGTAGCGAACAGGAAAGCACTTTTTAACACAGGGAGAGGAAAAACCCTTGGGGGGAGGTATAAAAGTCACCCTTGCGGGAAGTTCAGTAAAATCAGGGGGAAACTCCTCAGATACTTAGGGCAGGATCTGTACCTCTGGTTAGAGAGACAAATACCCTGAACTGTTTTTTGTGGTAGCAGAAAATGATTGAGTTGTCCTTACCACCCATAGATGATATTAATGGCTTCAATAAAAGCTTGATGAAGCCACTGGCCACCACAGACTAGTGTTGTGCTGCTTTTGCACTAATGAAAGGCCATAGCTCAATGACGTTGCACACAAAAAAGGAATGTCCATTCCAGACAAGTTCTTGTGCTAGCAGAAGATGACACATTGCATAATGTGTTGCACAACAGGTTTCACAACACATTTTGCACAATGCCTCACACAAGCCATTGTGCAACCATGTATGTGTCCCAGAGAAAATCTTCCACTAGCAGTTGTTAACATTGCGGAGCACTGGAACAGCATGGAGCTCCTCCTCAAACTTCTTAAATATATGTAATTTCTTTCACTGCACTAAGGCAAAGCTAGTCTGGATGTCAGCTGCTGTAAGAATTTCAACTTACTTCACTGTGTTTTGGGTCAAGAACTAAGAATTTAGTTTTGACTTTTTATAAAGCATACTATGATTATAGCAAATGGGAGATGCTTAGGTCCTTTTAAAATAATTGCAAAATACTATAAATAATTTTATCCAATGGCAATTAGATAATAACCTAATAGCATATGTTCATAAATGTGCATTCTTTTGGGAATTAAATTAAAACTTGTTCTTATGAGAACTTTCCTCAAATGTAAACACAAACAACTTAGAATAATGGACTAAAGCCTGGAGATTTTTACACAACCTGTCCTCAGGCAAACCGTCCGACACTTAATTAAAAATTGCTGGAATTCCACTGTGAGTTCAAACAAACAAATTAGATCCTACTATATATTTGGATGTGGTTGTAGACTGGGAGAAAGATTATCTTTAAGACTGAAAAGAAGGTTGCCATTATTTAGTTGATGTTTATTGTTATTTGAACACATCTAAATCTTCACAAATGTCCAAAAAAACCTCCTTTCATGCTAATTATTCTGAAATTAGTGATGCATATCTTGTAGATCTCAAATTTTGAAACTGGAGGTTTTAAATGTCTGAAATAGAAGTGTAAATGCTAGGCTCCAAAGATCTATTCAAGGAACATCCAGTGGGATGCTGCCTTTGAAAAGCCCCTCCATTAGAAAACACATTGAGGCTGGTCTCACGATCCGTGAGACCCGCTTTTTTAGAAACTGCAGGGAGAGTGGGCTAAGCTCACTCTCCCCGCAGACGAGTGGGCAGGGAGCCCTGGGCGGGGTTGCCGGCTCCATGATGGAGCTGGTGGGGGGTGGGGGAGCAGGGGCCGCATGGCCCCCGCAAACCCCAGTGTCGGGAGGCGGCTTTTCGCCTCCCGGTCGGGGGTCTACTCATGAGTAGGCATGGTGCGAAGACGCGCTGTGGCTACTCACGATTGTAAAAAGCAGGTTTGCGGAGCGCTCGCTCTGCAAACCTGCTTTTTACCAGAGGTTCCAGAGCGGGTTAGCCGCTCCAGAACCACTGGGCTCGGCTGTGAGCCTGGTGGTTCTGACGATCAGCAAAAATCTAGCCCGATTTTTGCTGATCGTCAGAATAGCCCCATTGTCTTTTTTGAGAAAGACAAACCAAACTAGGTTCATGTTCTTTAAATCTCAGCTGTGTTTTAAGACCACTTTATCTCCATGAACACACAAGCAAAGCACTAGAGATGCTCAGGGGCAAGACTCATACATGCAAACAGGTATAAGAACATAAAAACAGCCCGGCTGGATCAGGCACAGGGCCCATGTAGTCCAGCATCCTGTTTCACACAGTGGCCCACCTGATGCCTCTGGGGAGCCCACAGGCAAGAGGTATGTGCATGCCCTCTGAGGCTGGAGGTAGCCCACAGCCACCAGAGTAGTAGCCATTGATAAACCTGTCCACCATGAATCTGTCTAAGCCCCTTTTAAAGCCATCCAAGCTGGCGGCCATCACCACATCTCACGGCAAGGAATTCCATAGATTAATTATGCGCTGTGTGAAAAAATACTTCCGCTTGTTGGTCCTAAATTTCCTAACCTTCAGTTTGATGGCATGACCCCTGGTTCTAGTGTTGTGAGAGAGGGAGAAAAATTTATCTCTGTCTACCCTCTCCACTCCATGCATAATTTTATACACTCCAATCATGTCTCCCCTTAGTCACCTCTTTTCCAAGGTAAAGAGCCTCAGATGCTGTAGCCTAGTCTCATAAGGAAGGTGCTCCAGGCACCTGATCATTTTGGTTGCCCTCTTCTGCACCTTTTCCAGTTCTACAATATCCTTCTTAAGATAGGGTGACCAAAGCTGTACGTGGTACTCCAGATGTGGCCGCACCATAGATTTGTTTAAGGGCATTATAGTATTAGCATTTTTATTTTCAATCGCCCTCCTAATGATTCCTAGCATGGAATTAGCTTTTTTCACAGCTGCTGCGCACTGAGACGACACTTTCAATGAGCTGTCCATCTCTACCCCAAGATCTCTCTCCTGGTCAGTCAGCAACAGCTCAGATCCCATCAGCGTATATGTGAAGCTGGTGTTTTTTGTCCCAATGTGCATCACTTGACACTTGCTTACATTGAACTGCATTTGCCATTTTGGCTCCCAGTGCCCCAGTTTGGAGATATATTTTTGGAGTTTCTTACAATCTGTTGTGGATTTCACTACCCTAAATACTTTAGTGTCATCTTCAAATTTGGCCACTTCGCTGGTCACCTCAACTTCTATATCATTTATGAACAAGTTAAAGAGCACTGGTCCCAGTACCAATCCCTGGGAGACCCCACTTCCTACTTCCAATTTATTCCTACTCTCAGTTTCCTGTCCTTCAACCAGTTACCGATCCACAGATGAACCTGTCCCCTTATTCCATGACTGCTAAATTTACTCAAGAGCCTTTGGTGGGGAACTTTATCAAAAGCTTTTTGAAAGTCCAAGTATACGATGTCAACCAGATCACCATTACCCACATGCCTGTTGACACTCTCAAAGAACTCTAAAAGCTTAGTGAGGCAAGACGTTCCCTTGCAGAAGCCATGCTGGTTCTCCTTCAACAAGGCCTGTTCTTCTATATGCTTAACAATTTTTTCCTTAAGTATGTTTGCCATCAATTTAACTGGCACCAAAGTTAAGCTAACTAGCCTATAGTTTTCCGGATCCCCCTGGATCCCTTTTTGAAAATTGGGGTTACATTAGCTACTTTCCAGTCCTCTAAGTACAGAGCCTGATTGTAGGGACAAGTTATATATTTTTGCTAGGAGATTGGCAATTTCACATTTGAGTTCCTTCAGAACTCTTGAGTGGATGCCATCTGGCCCTGGTGATTTGTTGATTTTTAGATTTCAAGACAGTTTAGAACATCTTCCCTTGTCACCTCAAATTCACCCAGTTCCTCAGCCACTAAAACTGAAAAACTCAGTTATGGAGAGAGTATATGGTCAGTATCCTCCACCATGAAGACAGATGCAAATAATTCATTCAGCTTCTCTGCAGTCCTCCTTAATAATCCCTTTCATACCCTCATCATCTAAGGGTCCAACTGCCTCCCTGGCAGGTTTTCTACTTCTGATATATTTAAAGAAGTTTTTGTTATTTCCCTTGACACTTCGAGCTATATGATCCTCAAACTCTCTCTTTGCATCCCTTATTGTGTCCTTGCATTTCTTTTGCTAGAGTGTATGTTCTTTCCTGTTCTCTTCATTTGGTTAGGACTTCCATTTTGGTTAGGACTTCCAGATCTATGCTCTGGTGATACGTGCGGCAAAGAAGCAGTTCTTTTCTGCCCGTATTGCCTCTCAGAGTTCACATCCAGCTGAGTTGTTCAGGGTTGTGAGGGAACTAGTATCTGCCCCCTCTCCCTTGAACCAGAACTGGGAAGCATCAGTTACCCGCTGTGATGTGTTTAATGAATTTTTCGCAGACAAAATCTCTCGGATTCGGGCCGACTTAGATGGAGACTCCACAATTAATTTGATGTCTGAATTGGAGGTGTCCAACAACTCCTCTTATATGATTCAACTGGATCAGTTTCAGTTTCTGACTCCTGATGATGTGGACAAGCTGCTTGGAGCAGTGAGGCCTACCACTTGTTCTCTTGACCCTTGTCCAACATGGCTTGTTCTATCTAGCAGGGAGGCTGTTTTAGGCAGCCTGGTAGAAATCATAAATGCTTCTCTGAGGGAGGGCAGGATGCCTCCTTGTGTCAAGGAGGCAATTATTAGAGCTCTTCAAAAGAAACCTGGGTTAGATCCCTCAGAGCTGAGCAATTATAGGCCTGTTTCCAATCAACCATGGCTGGACAAGGTAATTGAGAGGGTGGTGGCCTCTCAGCTCCAGGCGGTCTTGGAAGAAACTGATTATCTAGACCCATTTCAAACTGGTTTTCGGGCAAGCTATGGGGTGGAGACTACCTTGGTCGGTCTGATGGATGATCTCCAATTGGGAATTGACAGAGGAAGTGTGACTCTGTTGGTTCTCTTGGATCTCTCGGCGGCTTTCGATACTATCGACCATAGTATCCTTCTGGAACGTCTGAGGGTGTTGGGGGTGGGAGGCACTGTTTTACAGTGGTTCCGCTCCTACCTCTCAGACAGATTCCAGATGGTGTCAATTGGAGATTGTTGCTCTTCGAAATCTGAGCTTAAGTATGGTGTCCCTCAAGGCTCCGTACTCTCTCCAATGCTTTTTAACATCTACATGAAACTGCTGGGGGAGATCATCAAGAGATTTGGAGCCGGGTGTTACCAGTATGCGGATGACACCCAGATCTACTTCAAAATGTGAACTTCTTCAGGAGCTGGCATATCCTCCCTAAATGCCTGTCTGGAAGCAGTAATGGGCTGGATGAGGGAGAATAAACTGAAGCTGAATCCAGATAAGACGGAGGTACTTATTGTGTGGGGTCAGAACTCTAGAGACAATTTTGATCTGCCTGTTCTAGATGGGGTCACACTTCCCCAAAAGGAACAGGTTCACATTCTGGGAGTACTTCTGGATCAACATCTCTCCTTGGTTTATCAGGTTGAGGCGGTGGCCAGGGGTGCTTTCTATCAGCTCCGGCTGATATGCCAGCTGCGCCCGTTTCTCGAGATCAATGACCTCAAAACAGTGGTACATTTGCTGGTAAACTCCAGACTTGACTTCTGTAATGTGCTCTACGTGGGCTGCCTTTGTACGTAGTCCGGAAACTTCAGTTGGTTCAGAATGCGGCAGCCAGGTTGGTCTCTGGGTCATCTTGGAGAGACCACATTACTTCTCTGTTGATGGAGCTACACTGGCTGCCAATAGGTTTCCAGACAAAATACAAAGTGCTAGTTATAACTTATAAAGCCCTAAACGGCTTAGGCCCTGGGTCTTCTTCGCTATGAGCCCCACCACCCATTGAGGTTACTTGAGGAGGTCCGTCTCCACCAAACTCATTTGGTGGCTACACAGAGATGGGCCTTCTCGGCTGCTGCCCCGAGATTGTGGAATGCACTCCCTGCTGGGATACGAGCCTCCTAATCTCTGGCAATTTTTAAAAACTTTTGAAAACACATCTCTTCAACCAGGCTTTCTCAGCTTTTAAAAACTTTTTTAAAAAATTGTTCTGATTATTTAATTGCTGTTTTACATTTTTAATTGTTGATCATCATTTTATGCTTTATATTTTTTGTTTTAATTATTAACTGATTTTAATGGTGTTTTAATGTAAACTGCCGTGAGCCTTTTGGAAGGGCGGTATAAAAGTTTTAATAATAATAAATCTATATTAATAATTCTCCAAGACGGGCCATGCGTGGGGACGTGGTGTAAAGGAGGCGATTGGCTGGGCCCAAGGGATGGGCCTGGGCCTGTCAGCAGCCTGAGGGGAATGAGCAGCCATGGTGGTGGAAGCAGCGAGGAACAACCACTGCTGCTGCTCCTGGAAGAAGGAGCAGGAGTGGGGCTCAGGTGAGGGTGGGGAGGTCTCTGGGGATAGGGGGTTGTTGCTTGGCCAATAGGCAGCATCAATGCTGCAGCCACCACAACCAAGAGGGTGAGGGGGATGGAAGCAACTGGATGGAGGCGGTGGCGCAGGAGTGCAGCTCAGGTGAGGGTGGGAAGATATCTGAGGTGATGGGAATCAATCAAGTCATCAATAAAGCAATCAAGTACTAACGCGCAGATGCTCTAGAGCGTGCAAGAGTTCTAGCACTGAAGCGGAGAGAAATAATGGTGGCGGCAAGGAGGTGAGCACACAGCGGGCAAAGGCCTACCAGCTGGGGGGAGGATGTGGGAGGCGGTGGTGGGATGGCCTGGCCCTGGCCTGCCCAATGGGGAGAGCTGCAGGGGGGAGAGCTGTGGGGGGGAGAGTGAGAGAACGAGCTGCAGGGGGAGAGCAAGCAAGCTTCAGGGGGAGAGAGCGAGAGAGCTAGCTGCGGGGGAGAGCGAGTGAGTGAGCTGCAGGGGGAGCGAGCGAGCTGAGGGGGGAGTGAGTGAGTGAGCTGCGGGGGGCAAGCGAGCTGCGGGGGAGGAGAGCAAGCGAGAGCGCTGTGGGGGGGAGCAAGCGAGAGAGCTGCTGCGGGGGAGAGTGAGCTGTGGGGGGATGTCACAGGTTCAGTGCACAACTGCACAGATGCTCTGTGCGGGGTCAGCTAGTAATAATAATTTTCTGAAGGAAGTCTTGTTCCCTTTTATAGCTTCCCTAACTCTACTTGTTAGCCACACTGGCATCCTCCTGAACTTCGTGGTACCTTTCCTCCTTCTTGGTATACATTCCAACTGTGCTTCTAGTACTGTGGTTTTAAATAAGTTCCATGCTTTCTAGAGTGATTTGACCCTCCTGACTTTCCTTTTCAACTTCTTTTTTACCAGTCCCCTCACTTTTGAGAAGTTTCCTCTTCTTAAGTCCAATGTATCTGTGTTGGACTTTCTTGACAATTCTCCACTTGCATATATGCTGAATTGGACCACACTATGGTCACTGCTACCCAATGGTTCTGCAACTGTGACATCTTGCACCAGGTCCTGATCACCACACAGGATTAAATCCAAAGTCGCCATCTCTCTAGTTCGTTCTGCGACTAACTGTTCTAAGGCACAGTCATTTAGTACATCTAGAAATTTGGACTCTCTGTCATTGCCTGAATGTAAATTTACCCAGTCTATGTGTGGGTAGTTCAAGTCACCCATTATTACTGCCCTGTCTTTCTTTGACACCTCTTTTATTTGTTTCTCCAACTCCAGGTCACTCTAAGCGCTTTGATCCGGAGGGCGATAGCACATCCCTAGTAACACATTTCCTTTCAGTCCTTGTAATGTTACTCATAATGATTCTGTGGAGGACTCAGGTCCACCTAGGTTTTCTAGCTTATTGGAATCTATCCCTTCTTTGATATACAGTGCCACTCCTCCCCCAACCCTCCCCTCCCTGAACCTTCTATAGAGTTTATATCCAGGAATAATCATGTCCCACTGGTTCTCACCATTCCACCAGGTTGGGGGAGAAGTGGCACTGTATATCAAAGAAGGGATAGAATAATCGTGTCCCACTGGTTCTCACCATTCCACCAGGTTTCTGTTACACCCACTATATCTATGTTCTCATTAGTAACCAAGTACTCCAGCTCACCCATCTTGGCTCAGAGGCTTCTGGCATCGCTATACAGACACCTATATGCCAGGTCCCTCACTTGGTGTTGGCATGTGCTACCCCCCTTACCATCATTTGACCTATTTGGCAGGCTGTTCTGTGTTTCCTTCTGCTCAATTCCTGGCTCTACTCTGTCCCCTTCTGTTTATCCAAAACATGTTTACCCTCACACCTTATGGGATTTTGCCCACAGAAGTAGATGCCACCCTGTTCCCGCCGGCAATCCCCCAGGCATCATTTTAAAATCTGCTCTGCGACCTTCTTGATTTTTAGCCATCAATCTGGTTCCATTTTGGTTCAAGTGGAGCCCATCCCTTTTGTACAAGCTTCGCTTCCCCCAAAATGTATCCCAGTGCTAATGAATCTAAACCCCTCCTCCTGGCACCACCGTCTCATCTATGCATTGAGACCCCTCAGCTCCTCCTGTCTTGCTGTCCCTGCACATGGAACAGGTAGCACTTCAGAGAACACTACCCTGGGGGATCCTGGAATTCAGTATGCTACCTAGCAGCCTAAATTTGGCTTCCAGGACCTCCTGACTGCATTTCCCAACATCATTGGTGCCAACATGCACCACAACAGCTGACATCTCCCCAGCACTGCCCAACCGCCTACCTAGATGTAGCATGACATCCGCAATCTTCACACCACACAGGCAAGTAACCGTGCAGTCTACACGCGAGTCACAGACCCATATCTCTATGCCCCTAATAATCGAATCACCCACTATTAAGAGGCCTCCACCCCCTGGAAGAGTATCCTCTGTGTGAGAGGATATGGGTGCATCACCCAAGGAAGGAGTCCCTGTTAAGGGAGTGCTTCCCTCTTCCTCACACTGATGTCCTCCTTCCTTGAGACCCTCATTCTCCATGACAGCAAAAGTGCCATCAGCATGGGAGTGGGATGCCTCTACCGCATCCCTGAGGGTCTCATGCACATACTCCTCTGCCTCCCTGAGCTTCTGCAGGTCAGCCACCATGGCTTCAAGGGAATGAACATGTTCCCTGAGAGCCAAGAGCTCTTTGCACTGAGCGCACACCCACGACTTCTATCCCTCAGGCAGATAGTCATACATGCGACCTTCTGTGCAATACACTGGGAAGCAACCCCTCCACTGCTGGAATTTTACCTTCATAATTCATTTTATTGGATATTTAAAGTATATGGGGTCAGAAGCTAGGTACTGGGTACAGTTGTCAGCTACTTAATGGTTTTTAGTTTTGTCCTCCAAGAAAAATACAAAGGTTGGGTAGTACTCACCTTATTCTTGCCTTGTGTGTCTCGCCACAGCTTTCCCCGCCAATCTCCCACTAAACTCCTGCTAAACTCCTTTGCTATCTTTTTGCAAACTCCTGTTAGGAAAGCTCCTGGGAGCAAAGTTCCTCTGGTCCGAGCCTTGTATTCAACACCAGCAGTCAAACTGACTCAGCTCAGGAATGTGGGGCCTCCCACAAGCTGGAATGAATGAATCCCCCACTCAGGCTTCTCCTCTGGCAAAGACACAAACACTGCCAGCCAGCCAGAAATCCAACCCTAGGAGATTCCCAGCCCTATCAGACCTAGCTTCATCTTCCCCTCTTGTTTTCTTGGTAATTTATTTATTTATTTTATATCCTGTTTAATATCTTGTTTAAATGTTTGTTCCAACTGTTCATTCCCAACACTGGATCCCTACAAACTACATTCTGAACATCTGAATGTTTAAAATTTGGTCTGAGTTAAATGAATGGGGGGTGGGGAAGAAAACTACCATTTCATGAATTTACACATGAAAATGTGTCTTCCAAAATGAAAGCTATGAATGTTTGCCAATTTGAAAAGCCCTGTTCAGGTGAAACATGTACGAATGTTGAGGGAAGTTAGAAGAATTTTTATTAACAAAATGTATCAATGGAATTCAGAAATCTTGTTTCTACTGAAATTTGCCCAAAGTGATCTGTGAGGGTTTACTTTCAGGTAAGTATGCATAGGATTGCTGGTCTAGAATTAAGTAATATGATCATCCTTAACATTGGCATTCTTGGCTTGCTTTAGTTCTTTAAAGCATTTAAAATGTTTGGAGCTTATATTTATTTTTTTAAAGGAAATTATCTTTTTGTCTAGACAATGTTGTCTTTTACTGAAAGCTTCCTCAAGAAGAATTGTACCTAACTGATTAAAAAAAGAAAGAAAGAAATCCTGAAACATGCCTATGATATGAACTTTCATATTTGGTTTGATGTCAGACTGAGCTAAAGGGAGCACATCTAAAACATGAATTAATAACATTATTCCAAAGGCATTTAATCATTTTCCATAGCATAGAACTTGGGCAGAGTGGCTCAGTTTACCAGCATAAATTGCCACATGGAAATGAAAAGACTCCAGTTGATTTTTCTAAATCAAAACAACCTGTCTGGTCTCTTAGAGGGCTGCTGTAGAATATGCCATTTGAAAACATGCCGTGGAAAGACTGCAGGCCTTTAATCTTGTTCGTATATTTGATATAGCTTACGGTTATTGTGGTGTTTGGTTATGAGGAAAACATTTTTCCTCAGTGCCACCTACAGAGATATTTTCTACTTACTGGGATGATGTCAATCTCTCTTTTGGCAGCATGGATGTCCCTGATGAGTAAGTGAGCTTTCCACATCTCTTAAAACATTGCTATTTAGGTGGTAAAACTGAGATCTTGCTGCACCTTCAACAGTAGCAACTTAGCTAAGCAGTGTCCGCTCTGGCTGAATTTGAATGGGATACCACATGTGAGCACTGTAAGATATTCCCCTCGGGGGATGGAGCCACTCTGGGAGGAGCAGAAGGTTTCAAGTTCCCTCTCTAGCTTCTCCAAGATAGGGCTGTGAGAGATTCCTGCCTGAAACCTTGGAGAAGCCACTGCCAGTCTGTGTAGACAATACTGAGCTAGATGGACCTATGATCTGACTCCGTATATGGCAGCTTCCTATGTTCTTAGGTTGGGATAAACCTCTTTGTTGAAAGAGCACTTGACTGCAATACTTTTCCATCAATAAGCTGTGTCAGTATTTTAAACAAATGTTAGAAACAATGAGTTCAGATTGTTATGGTGATGCCAGGCATTTCTTTGCAAGAAAACATGCTGCATAATTGTTTGTGCCCATGGCAGTTAGTCAGGAGCAGCTGGTTACAGAGTTCATGTCATTTATCCCATAAAAAATAGCAGATCATCTACAAGTGCAACTGCTAGCAAGAGCAGGTGAAGAAAGACTACAATATTATCTAGAAGGGATACAAGTGCAGCTGCCCACTACCATCATGACTGATGATAAACCAGAGGTCCAGTCAGATATGCAGAATACACATCAGAGGACAGCTGGCTCCAGTGGGACAAGGAGGTAATGAGAGGGAAATACAGGTCAGGTTGTCCTGTACAGCTTCTTCCAATCCAGCACCAAAGCTAAGGCACAACACATAGCTGAGGAAGCAATCTGAGGGCTAAAACATTGGCCCAATTCAGACATCATGCCAAACCTCAGGCAAACGTAGCAGTGGTGGGTATTTCTGATTGTCTGAATGTGTGAAGTGCTCAGTCCCATCACTCAACTGCGGCTCCATTTTTGCCTCTAAACCTGAATTTGAACCCTTGGGGTGTAGTGAGTTTCGCTGCTGAAACCGGAGGTTCTGAATACCATTGTGTGGTCTGAATTCTGCGGCCGCTGTAACTTAGGTTTTGTGAGGAAGCTCACGAAACCTGCTATCATAAAGAGTAGCTCAGAAATACATCCATTCTAGAGTGGCCATGTCTTTCTCTGGCTGTCTCTCAGAGCAAATAATCCACTTCTGCCATCACCTCACTCCTCCTGCCACTGCTTGGCAACATGGATGCTACATACCTAGAGTTCCTGCATTTAAATGGACAGAGCCAGATCAGAAAAAAGCCTGTTTCCCCCAATTGCTTTGGACCTGACATGTTCCTGAGCAAGAAAAGACTGGGAGGGAAAGATGGAGCTAGCAGGAGAGAGTTCTCGAACATTATTTCCATATTTATGTTAAGGAGACATTAAACCCTGTACCAACACAGAGGAGTAGGGTTGTGCATTTTGTATTTTTTCTGTTTCAATTTGTACCAAATCTGAATCAACCCCATTTTGTATTTTGTCCAAAATTAAGCCTTCTGAATCACCTCAGATTTGTTTTTTATCTGAATTAATCCAAATCTGAATCCGAATTAATTCAGATTTAAACATGGGTTGTGTGTTCAAAAGAGTGGATGGGGGTTATAGTGCCCAATAAGTGGAAGCTACCACAAAAATTTAAAAGGAATTGGGCAAACTGCTGGTTTTTGGTTAATTTTTGAAGTTTGCACCTTCTTTCAGATTTTCCCCATAGGGTATGATGTTGGTTTCAGGAAAAGTATAGCTTCACAAGGGGTGGGGGGAAAGGGTGGCCCAGAGTGGAGTGTGGTTGGTGGTAGTGCCCAGTTGGTACAAGGAAGCTACCACAATTTTATCCAGAGGAATTTGGCAAAGGGCTGATTTTTAAAGAATTAATGAAGTAACACGTCTTTCAGATTTTCCTTGTAGGGTATAATGGAGGTTTCTGCAGTTCCATAACTCCACTTGAGGGGCACTGGGGTGGCCCAGAGCAAGTGGCGATGTAGTGCACATAGGGTGCCAACCACCCACATGGGTTGCCAACCCATGAAGTACAGGGTTATGTTGTTCTAGAGGTGTTCTGAGAGTAGATTCTCTGGTAGCATATGAAAATGGATTCATGGTTTTTCATTAAAAATCTCATTTGCTACCAGAGAATCTAAACTCAACACCTCAGAAACAACAAAGCCCAGTACCCCAATGGGTTAGCAATCCAGGGGGTTGGTTGGCACCCTCTGTGCACTACACCACCACTTGCTTCGGGCCATCCCCGTGCCCCCCAGGTGGAGTTATGGGGCTGCTGAAACCTCCATTATTCCCTATGGGGAAAAATCTTAAAGATGCGTAAACCTCAACAATTCCTAAGAAATCAGCCCTTTGTCCTATTTGTCATCTGGGTGCACCACCCTTGCGGCACTGCCACCCAACCCACTGTTTTGCCCCTGAAGCCCCACATAAACAAGTTGAAAGAGTGAAGAGAATGACCAATGAGCCAGCGTGGTGTAGTGGTTACAGTGCTAGACTAGGACCGGGGAGACCCGAGTTCAAATCCCCATTCAGCCATGATACTAGCTGGGTGACTCTGGGCCATTCACTACTCTCAGCGTAACCTACTTCACAGGGTTGTTGTGAGGAGAAACCTAAGTATGTCGTACACTGCTCTGGGCTCCTTGGAGGAAGAGCGGGATATAAAATGTAAAAAAAAAAAAAATAAAACTGCCTTGGTACTATGGAACAGCTTCAAATGTTCATTTAACTGAACTGGAGTGAGCCATAGCCCAAACAAATCAGCCTACTGTTCAGAATTGATGAGATTTATCATCACTGCATTTAAGAAAGTGCAAAACCATGGATCATGGTTACAAGAAAGAGAGAAGCAACTAAGATTTCTGGGGATGTCAATAGATTGACAGGTGTGTTCCCCACCCCCCTCCTTTTGTCTCCTGTAGTCCCATGTGGATGAACTGTCCCTGCAATGGCAAAAGTTGTGAACCCCTGGCTTAGACATCATGTCCCACCAAGTTACATTGTGGCCTAAATTACATTAGACTGCTCAACTTGGGCAACAAAACAAAACACCACTATAACTCATAAAAATCAGAAGAAAAACAAAATATCTCTTCAAAAGAGCCCTGAACAAGTCAAGAGATTCTTTCTAAACCTTTGGAAAGAAAAACCTGTGTAATTTCAGAACTTTCCTAACCAGCTTCTCGAAAAGCTTCTCTACACAATTTATACCATGGCTTTTAGCAAGAGCTTTGGAATTGCATTGAGCTCCCAAAGATTTTTGGGTATTTCTGTCTCAAAATGCTGTCTTCCAAATCCCTTTGCAAGGTCAGTTTGCATTTCAATCACACTGAATACAACACTTAACTAAACTATTCATGCTCAACAGTTTTTGCATATCTTATCTTCTGCTAATCACTCAGTGCCTCAGCTGGAGTGGAGAGTCAGAGAAGTCAATTTGAATTTCAATGCTTTTCAGAAGAACAAAGCATTCTGTCCGAAACACAGTCATTTCAGTTTGGAAACAAAAATCTCTGTTTTTTAATTCTTGATTTTGTTTTGGTTACAAAACCTCCAAAATTGCCATTTTAAGGCACAAAACATTTTGTACCCGAATCGAAATGCACAAGCCTACAGAGGAGTAAGAGCAACAGCAGAGAAGCACAGGCAATAAGATGAGTTTTCTGTGGATATACATGGGGACATTTTCCCCCACCCCAAAAGCAGGAAAGACAGCTGCAGGATGATGAGTGAGCACTCCACCAAAGTGCAAAAGACTCAGATGCTGCATCTGGGCAAAATGTGAGTCCCATTGAAGCTAATGCAGGAATAATACCACATTAACCCCACCTTGGGAGCCCCCCCCCCAGTCCCTTCCTTCCCAACTGGGGATGACAGTTTGTCTTTCTCAAGGGAGATTGAAAGAGGACCCCAAAGGGATCCTCATGACAGGGATCCTTGTGTCAAACCATTTTTCTGAATGTTTAGCTTGAGTGCCAAATTGTCAAAATTGGAACCTATGTGCAGCAATGCTGCAAATAGATTGGATTCCCCCTAGGGAGATTCCACTTGCTGGTTGTAGGCTCCTTTTCAATGTTTGGGTATGGGTTTGCATCACAATCCTTGCTGAGGGGAGTCTTTACAACTGCCCTTTCAAATCCAAGGAGCCTGCACAAATTTCATTAACCTCCCCCTGCTCTTTAAACTAGGGTGTGTTGAATCCAGATTAATCGTACTGACAAAAAGTGGTGCTCACCTGGCTGTGCCAGGCACCGCCTTCCCAATCAAGTAACAGGTCCTAGATACACCCATTACAATTATGATGTATGAGATCGACCTTAGACGCTGGTAGCAGGTGAGCAAGTATGTTGCAGCAAAAACTCTACTGAATTGTCCCTTCTCTCATACACCCACCCATCGCCCCACCAGCCCTCCTCCCCATTTCTTAGTGAGTCATCTGTGTTTCTTCTCTAAGATCCCCTTCCCATATGGAAGAGCTTCTTGCCATCCTGTGGTATCACTAATTGTGCATATGCATGGCTGTGTAGCTTAGGAATTCTGGGAAAGTCATGGCTATAAGGAGTGGCAGGAAAGAGTTAATATGTCTTTTTCCTGCCAAGGGTGGCTAACCAATGCCAAGAACATGCAATCACACAGAACACCCACCCACCCCTCACATCATGGCCAATATTTGCTGGGTGACTGACGTGCTGATGCAATGCCCACAGTCTGGCAATGCAAGTAGAATGGAGATTGCTGGGATGGAGCCTTGGTGGAATAGGAAGATGGAGGGGTAATTCTGGTCAGTAGCTGGAGGTAACAAAACAGCAGTTGCTCAATCATCTGTGGCATGATTCTTGGGTTCAGAAATTAACCACAGGTTTGCTTAACTGAGCTTTGGTGCTGCATCTGAATGGGCCCCCTATGTGGCTGTGTGCCCCCCAATGCATGTGTCGCCACTGTGATCATGACCAAGCTCTGGAAGGGCCCGGCATGGCACCCCAAACCTCACTGCCTGCCATGGATCACAGCAACGGGGACGGCTTTGTCTTCATTTACTGCATGGAAAGAAGACAAAGCCCTCCCTGCTGCTGTGATCCCTGGTGGCAGTGAGTTTTTGGGCGCTGTGCCAGGCACTTTTGGAGCTTAGCCAGGATCATAGCAGCAGAGAGGGCTTTCTGGTGGCTTCTGCTGAAAGGAATTGGGGTAGTGAGAGAATTGAAAAGAATTGCAAAGGCAATTATATAACTTTGTCATGAATAGCATCTGAAATGCCTGGAGAATGTAAAGATAAAGTCATTAAAAGCAAATTTTATTATTTTAAAACAATGGCTGCATTCACACATAATGTGGAACTGCAGTTGAATAGGGCTGAAGTTCCGCGGGCATTATGTCCGAATGCAAGGAATTAGGGATGTACAGAAAACCGCTATGCCTGGTTCGGTTCAAATCCAAAATGGATTCAAACTGGACTAGGTATATTCAGTTTTGGCACCCCCTCAAGCTGGGCCTGGTTCAATTTGAATTTGAGCCAGTTAGGGGCTGGTTTGAGGGTAGTGGGGGATAAAAAAAATTGAGTTTTAAAAGTAATAACTTACCATGGCCAAGGACTGGAGCAGCCTCGGGGGGTGCTGCGACAGCTGCAGGGTCTCTGGCAGCTCTCCCTCCCCCTGCCAGCCTCCCCACAAGTCTACTTGAGCTGGTTCGGCCCATTTTGGGGCCACCCCACCATGTGCCATGGCCATTTGCATGACCCAGGTCTCTGCAGTCTTGCTGACTGCTGAAGGCAGCTCTCCTGAATGTCCTAGAACTTCAGACGGGAGAGTGGGGGGCAGAGTAGAACCGCATTGCCAATGGACCCATGGTTCCACATTACATGCAAATGTGGCCAATGTATTAAATGTGGTATAACAGTTTGCAGTTTTTTTGAGGAAGCAGTCAGAGAACTGATGCATTGTGGACGAGAAGATGTTTGGTATGCAGAATTCACCTTAATCTCTCATGGAAAATTGGCTACATTGTAAACATTAACAAGTCAATGGCAGAAAATGGGTTATGTTTTCTTAGTGGTGGAGAAGAGAAGAAATAAAAATTCCACCAAATCAATTTACTTACCAGGTACAATGTTAAGAACATAAGAACAGCCCTGCTGGATCAGGCCCCAGGCCATCTAGTCCAGCATCCTGTTTCACACAGTGGCCCACCAGATGCCACTGGAAGCCTACAGGCAGGAGTTGAGGGCATGCCCACTCTCCTGCTGTTACTCCCCTGCAACTGGTACTCAGAGGCATCCTGCCTTTGAGGCTGGAGTGACCCTCCGGCCACCTGTTTTTGTAGGCTTATTCTATGATGATGATGATGATGATGATGATGATGCCATTTACACACAGTCTATCAGATGTTATTGACTGGATTTGCTACTTTAATTATTGGGCCCTTTCCAAGGGTCTAGGATAACTGAGGAATTAAAGATATTGTTGTAGTATTCGTGCTGTCCCAAGTAGTGTGGCCTTCTGTAGTTGATGTGTTATAATTTTATTGATGCCCAAGGTGTTGAGATGGTGTTCAAGTTCTTTTGGTACTGCACCAAGGGCACCAACTATTGGTGCCACTATTGTTTTCTCCAAAAACAATTTGAGAAAATAACTAAATACAAGGACCTTCAGATTGAAATTGAGTGGCTTGGGAAAAAGAAAAATATTATGATTATGTAAACCACCAATGAATTTTTCCCCACTGCACACTCTGCACATCCACTGTTGAAGTAAAAATGAAATAATTTTATTTTCTTAAAGCAAGTTACTTTCTGAAAAATAAAAATGTACCCCAGCTTCCACAGGACAATTGCTGGGCAGAAAAGGCAGAGAACTTGGAATGCATTGTTTTCTCAATATGCTTTAATGGCACACATTTGCAAGCAAAAGGAGGGGGTTCTTTTTCAGTGGGTGACATGGCACAAAGCAAAACACACACAAAAATCCCAAATTTCACAGTAGGAAAGGATATTTTTAATTTTCCTTCCAAAAAAACTGGAGGCATGTCTAACAGATTCCTTCCATATCAAGAGGCAGGAATATCAGAGCTACATCGGAGAAGACAGCAGTCCAACATATGAGGAGCTGTCACACTGAAGAAGGAGCATATTTCATACACAACAACCCTGAGGTAGGCTGCCCGACTTTGACCCACCTGCACATGTTGGATTCTGTCTCCCATAATACCTTGCTGCAATGGACAATAAATTGATAGGCATTGGAGTCCAGCCACAGCTGGCAAGTCTCAGGATGTCCACTTCACCCCTGACCTGGAGCATGGCTGCCCAACTTTGGCCCTCCCGTAGGTGTTGGACTCAAAATCCCATCATGCCCTGCTGCAATTGACATTAGAACAATGGGTGTTGGAATCCAGCCATAGCGATGAGCCTCAGTATGGCCACCTCACCGCTGACGTGGAGCATAGCTGCCCAACTTTGACCTGCCTGCTAGTGTTGATCTGAATCCCATCATGACCTGCTGCGATGGACAATAGGGCAATTGGCATCTGAGTCCAGCCACAGCCAGCAAGTCTCAGGATCCATCCCAACCTGGAGCATAGGGTGATGGGTGTCAGAGTCCAGCCACAGCTGGGAACCCACAGGGAAACAATAGAATTTTAGAGTCATAAGGTACCAATCTCTTTGTATAAATCTGAGCATGGCCACACCATAGTCTTCAGAGCAGTGGAAAAAGAACCCATGTCCCATTCTCCTTCTCAACCACTAAGCAAACCAGGAGAACTTGTGCCAATCTCATGCTCAGATTAATCAAAAATCAAATTGATTAATTAAAAAGAATTATTCTTACTTCCATACCTTAAAACAAACTGCCTTTTTCAGAGAAGGCATGACTCTCCCTCCCCTGCTATGAGACACTAATTCCTGGTGCTAAGCTGGTAATTGCCTGCTAATTGATTTGCGGAAAGGTGCAGGTTAACTTTTCATTTGCAAATGAAGCCACAGCATGGGAATTATTCAGAGAACATTTTGAGAATAAATGGAAGTTCAGCAGAATATTCTTGGAATTTCCCACCTCATATATTCACCATGAGAATGTTTCGAGAATACTGTGTGGCATATTCTTCCCAAGTCTACCGTCTCCTGAATTAGTTGTGACATATTTCCTCTACAAACTGCCTGAGTATCATAAACTAATTGAGAAGCCATGTAGAAATATTAGAGAGCAGGATACGCAGAGCCAGCCCACGAATGAAGTGTGGTGGGGCAGCTGTTTTGGGAAGTGGGTTGGCAGAGGCAGCAGCAGCACCATCAACCCACCTCTGCCAGTCACCCCCTCTGCTACCTGGAGGCTGCTCCTTCTCCACTTCCTCTGTCCCTCTCATACTGTCCTGCCTTTTCAAACAGCAGAGGCTGATGAGCAGAGTGGCATGAAGTTCCTGCTGCACACTTCCTGCACTCTGTTCCCTGCCCAACCACTTCTTGTAATCTTGTTATATCCCATAATAAAATCCTCTGAGGCTCTTCTCACGATCGGTGAGAAGAGCCTGGGGAGGGTTAGCGGGGAGGGCAGGCTTAGCCCGCTTTCCCCGCACACGAGCAGGCAGTCTGCTCCGGGTGGCTGAAGCAGCCTCCCACACGACTGCTGGCTCCGTTACGGAACCGGCGGGGGCTGGGAGGATCGGGGGCCGTGTGACCCCCAGAAGTTCCATCATGCACTGCAGGGCATGCTGGAGAGACCCCTGAGCTGGGAGGCTGCTTTCCAGCCTTCCAGTTGGGGGTCTACTCATGAGTTGCCGCAGCACGGAGTCATGCTGCAGCAACTCACGATCGGAAAGCCCGGGTTAGTGGAGCGCTTGCTCTGCTAACCTGGGTTTAGGGGAGGGCTACATAAGCGGGTGACCCGCTTTCGTGAGAACGGGCTCGGCTGCGATCCCAATGGTTCTCACACGAATGCGAAATTGGGCTAGGCTCCCTTAACCCGATTTTGCATGACCGTGAGAATAGCCTCTCTGTTTAAGATACTACAAACTTAAGATACTTTTGGTCAGCAGCCGGAGGTAATGAAACTGGAGTTGCTCAATCATCTGTGGCATGATTCTTGGGTTCAGAAATTAACCACAAGTTTGCCTAACTGAGCTTTGGTGCTATGTCTGAATGGGCCCCCAGTATGGCCACATGCCCCACCCAGTGTGTTCAACACCACCGTGATCATGGCCAAGCTCGAGAAGCACCCAGTGCAGTGCCCAAACATTCACTGCCCGCCAGGGATCGCAGTGTAGAAAATTCTACAGTGAGGAATTTTCCTCAAAATTTCTGAAAATGGAATTCAGTTATCACCAGCATTCACAGAAATCCAAGAGTAAGGCCGTATCCAGGAATCTTAAAACAATGAACCTGTTCTATAGCAATTAAAGCTGGCCAAACAGAATTACAATTGGGTTAGACTTTGGTGGGGGCAAGATAAGTTTTTTTAAAAACAGAGGCTCAATATAAATGCCTCCATGGGTTTTATAAAGAATTTTTGATTGTGAAATGTTCCTTTGGATTTACAAAAAAGGAAAATACTGTCCTCCCCCTCCATTTTACAATGTGGGCCCCAGACATTTGGAAACCCTCCACTGTGAATCAGAGGAAGAAATGTCTGAGAAGCATTGCCCCCACCCCCACTCCCAACATTTATACAAGCCAAGGAGTTCAACAGCACAGTATGATGCACATGTCAGCTCATCAGATATGCTATTTGGGGTGTTCCAAGGGCAATTTGAGATCATGCGTGGTCTTGGCAAAACTTTGCAGATTGTGTCTCAGCTTGACCTGAAATTTTAACCTTTTAGAACTGCAGCAGGAGCAGTTTCCAGAGCAGCACAGAGATTCAAATACATCAAAGAATCCTTTGACGAAGGTATGAAATGCACCGCCTCTCCCAAACAAGAAGGGAGGGTCAAGAAAGACACAACATATTTTGTGGGGTTAGTTTTCAAAGCCAAACACTGTTTGTAGAAGGGGGTTATCCTCTGTCCACACTCTCTATGATCTGAACTTCATGTTTATTCAGACAGACTGTAAAGCTGAAGGGCTAGACAGAAAGAATGTTTCACTATCTCTTATGTGGCCCCCTCAATAAAAGAATCTTTGATATAATTTGCAGTGAAAAAAACTCACCTGCACAGCCACATTAGGAGAGATGTGTTTATAGGGAAATCTTGTTGCACTTTGAGAGGCTCACTGGCCATTTTAAGGTATATGTTTCTTAGTGTTTTCATGAAGAAGGGAAACCACAAGGAGGATTTTTTCTTGGCCTTAATAATTTGTACAGCTGGTAAGTTTAGTATAGGAAATCAATGTTGAAAGCCATTTACTTCAAGGACCCATATTTCTATTTTTTTTTTTTTTTAATCTCCCTCGGATGGTGTTTGGAAAATTGTGGTGTACATATGCAAATGTAAACCGTCTCCAGGCAATCTGTAATACATAGCTTCAATATAAACTTCAGGAAAAGTTTCATATAGAGCTCCTTTAATACAGTAAAATGTGCTACAGTGAGGTACAGTGCCTGATTTGTTAAGAAAATCAGCCAGTGACTCTTTTAACCTTCGATTTTATATACATATTATTTTTAGAATAACTCTTCCCAAATACTACTGACCTTATCTTTAGGGCAAATTTTTGTGTCATTGCCTTGACATCTTTTGTATTTCAAGGATAGATATTATTCTACTCTAAGTTGTGCATTATTCAAAGTTATGTATACAGATTTGAGGGGTAATCCTCATGAACAGATGTATGGCTTTACATAAAAACGTAAGACTTCCTATACTGAACCAAACCAAATAAATGATCTATCTGATTTAGCAGTCTGTGATGCCAAATCAGAAGTTCATAGGGATACTACAATGACAATATCCACCCCAGGTTAATTCCCAGCAACTGGTAATCAGAGGCACGTGGAGACTGAATTTGCATGTAAAGTGGAATTTGCATGTTCCATGCCCCCTCCGTCCAATCTCCCGTCCGTATTCGGACATTCAGGAGAGCATCCTCTCTGCAGTCAGTGAGACTGCAGAGGTGGGGGAGCTGGCTGTGCAGGATTCCGCACATTGAAGGACGGCCCACACAGCCAATCAGGGAGGGAGGAGCTTCCTCCCTCAACTGCAGTCTGGCAGAAGGCAGCCTCCAGTACTTCATTTGGATGGCAGGGAGGTTCACTCAACCCTTGGTTTGGAGCAGCTAAATCTCACTACAAACTGAGAGTACAAACTAGAGTCTCAATAGTGTGACATTGGGTCGCGTTACGGATGGGACCAGAGTTGGCTGGGTTCGGATGTAATGGTAATGGGCAGGTCCCTCCAACTCCAGTCCCCCATTACATGCAAACATAGCCATTGTCTTAAGTGTGTTTCTTTCGCAGAATCACACTGGTAAACTACTTACTTTCCCAGCCTTTCCTGTATGGGAAGAAATATTCATAAAAACATAAGACAATCTCTGGTGAATCTTAAATCGATCCATTGACTAAAGTGATATTACAATAGTAGCGACAGCCTCTGTAGGAAAGACCAGGAGGGAATGTTAGCTAGCCCTTGTCTTAAGTGACCACAGTGTTAATTTATGATAAGGAACCCAGCCCTTGAAATGGCATTGGCAGATTTGCTGAGAGGTCTGGTGGCGGCTTCTTGCTGTTATACACAAAGATAAGTGAGTGTAATACCCAAGAGCTTTCTGAAGGTCTTGTATGTCATCCTATTATGGTGTATTCCTGCTTCATGGAATCCATGGATTGTCCTTTGGGGCCAGTTGCACTTCTAGTGAAGGGGTTAGTGGGGTTCTTATCCTGAAGTACTGCAGACAGTGTGAAATGAAGTTTGCTTAGCTTTTTAATGAAAAGAATCCCAATAGAGAGTTCCAGACATTCAATTAAAACCTCAAATGAGTCTTCTAGCTTCCACATTCTTTTAGGATGAAAAAACAAAATATCATCAGATTACCATCCCAAATACATACTGTTTGGGGTTTTTTTTTAAAACACCAGAACACCGCTCAGCACTCAGGTAAATGAGGCCAAGTTAGATAAACAGAAAGGATACTTGAAATGTATACAAATGTATGCAAAAGCAGCCTTATAGACAGCTTTGAAAATGCACAGCTTGAAAAGAATTCTTCAGATTCTGTGAATATGAAGAATGATGATAACATTCTGGCAAAAACAAGATGTTACAATCAGTCCCATATGCACCAAATGGAAACATGAAGCACTGAGAAGTTAATTTGAAAGGAAGTTCATCTGAACACC
Organism: Hemicordylus capensis; assembly: GCF_027244095.1. NCBI lineage: Eukaryota > Metazoa > Chordata > Lepidosauria > Squamata > Cordylidae > Hemicordylus > Hemicordylus capensis. Next base: position 68,452,783 of record NC_069657.1, read on the forward strand.
AGACTACATAATCATATTATACTTATTATGGTTAAACCACAAAATTGTCATATTTTACTAACATAAAAATATTTAAATTGTTGAAAGATGGAATGGATTTTATATGAAGCTAGGAACCAGGGTGCTCTGAACTATCTAAAGAAATACAGTTTGTGGGAAATATTATGTCTCTGAAGATCATCTAAAGCCTTTTGTAATCTATAGGAGTCATTCTATTGGTTTCCAAGGTCTTTAGATGAGGCCTGTATAAAGGGAATCATGTTTAATGCGAATCCAGGAAAAATGTGTCAGATTCTATGAAGTGACTGATCTATATTTAGTTTATAGACTGATACCTTGTGCCCAGGAAGTCATACAATGCATGTGGAATGATACTTACCAGCCAAGTTAACAAAAACATAATAATTTTGAAATGTTAACAACTCCCTGACTATTATTCTAACCTTTATTTTTCTTTTCATGTTTTCCTACATCCGTGAATTCATTCCATTCCTGTGTTCCATTGGAGAGGTGCATAAGGTGTTACCTTGGCTGCCTATATAGTATGGATTTTGACAGAGATTTCTACTCAGTCCTTTAAAACACTCTCCCAACTTTCCATATTAGGCTTTATTTTGACACTGTTTGCACAGCCTTTGTCTGGGAACACTTGGGCATAAGCAGAGCCTGAGGTTATCATTGCCCTCCATATATTGAAAGAACAAATATACTGGTGCTACAAATATATCAGTCATCCACCCGAATACACAAGTGTTGAGTTGGCCCCTGGAACCATATCAAGTTCAGGAACATAGAAGAACTAATGACAAAGGCGAATATCCAGACTATGTTACTCATGAATTGTCCCACTGAAATTAATAGGACAAGTTAGTTATGACTAATTTGTCCCACTAATTTCAATGGGACTACTCCTGAATAATGCAGTTGGAACCTCAGCCATAGTTTTCATTTCTTTCCTCTTTCTTCTCACAATTAAGCCTGACTCAGACATTATGTCATACCTGCACCCAGAATTCCAGATGCCTGTACCCTTGTACATGTTTTTGAGTGAATGCCTGTACCTGCATGCGTTTTAAAAGAGAACCTGGGTACAGATCCCTCAAATGCATGATATGGACAGAAAGTGTACTGCTGTACCTGCATTCAACATAACATGTGAATAACTGCATCTGTGTACACTGTACACAGAAAGTATGAGTGTTGAACGTAAATGGTGAATAGGACTGCACATACATACATTGCTGTCTGACATTTCCCTGTGACCACACTGCCCCAGTGGCTTATGTCCATAACAGAATGCATAGAAATGTATAAAAACTGTCACACAGACTATGTTTTAAGAAATCTTAAGGTTCCCTTTAAACTTTGTGTGCCCCCTGCCGCCACGCTTAAAATCGTTTCTCAGGAGTATATATAGCACTCACATTCTTCCTCATGAGCAGTGACTTAACACTCTGATTCAACAAAGATACAGAGCTGTTATCCTGACAGAGTGACTTGTGCTGACATAGCAACAATGGCATCCCTGTCCAAAACAAGTGAGGTTGTTCTGTTCTTCTATGGTGCCTTCAATTCCTCTCTAAGATGTGACTCTCACTTATTAGTCATGGATGGAGGGTTGTGCCGATTTAGTTGGCTTTGTGGCCGTCTATAGAATGCCAGGTAAGCACAGCATTCCAATTCTGCTCCTATCACTCACACCCTCTGCCCACTTTGTCTTGACACTTTTAATCTGTGCAAGTCAACAACAGCTTTTGCTTGTAACATCCTGGCTTGACTGGCAATGCTGTGATTGCATCACAGATCATGATAATCTGCTGCGGCAACGCTTCTAATCACTGTTATAAGTGACTCCTTCCATTTTAGCACAACCCATCCTCACCCATCTTCTAGCTGAAGGAAGGATTCCAGGTCCACTTGTACAATACAAACCAAAGATCTGGAAAAGGTATGCATGCAAGCACACATACAGTCTCTCTCCTCCATCACCCCTTTCTTCCAGCTAAGAAAGAGTTAAAAGGTTTCTGGCAAAATGGCCTGAGAAGAAGTTTGGGAAGAAAAGCTGTCTTGCAGTAACAAGCATGAATGGTCTCCTTTGCTAAGCAGGGTTCACCTTGGGTTGCATTTGGATAAGTGACTGCATGTAAGTGCTGTCTGCTGTAAGATAATCCCCTTGGGGGCCATATCTTACAGTGATAGAGCATCTGTTTTCATGCAGAAGGTTCCAGGTTCTATCCTTGGCATCGCCAGATAGGGCTGAGAGAGACTCCTGCCTGAAACCTTGGAGAAGCTCCTGCCAGTCATTGCAGAGTAGACAATACTGAGCTAGATGGACCAATGGTCTGATTTGGTATAAGGTAGCTTCTTACGTAAGAAATGGGAAGGAATGTTGGTGTAAATGGGAACGAATGTGGGTGGGAGAGGAGAGCTGGTCTTCTGGTAGCAAGCATGACTTGTCCCCATAGCTAAGCAGGGTCTGCCCTGGTTGCATATAAATGGGAAACTTGATGTGTGAGCACTGCAAGATATTCCCCTCAGGGGATGAAGCTGCTCTGGGAAGAGCAGAAGGTTTCAAGTTCCCTCCCTGGCTTCTCCAAGATAGGGCTGAGAGAGATTCCTGCCTGCAAGCTTGGAGAAGCCGCTGCCTGTCTGTGAAGACAATACTGAGCTAGATAGACCAATGGTCTGACTCCGTATATGGCAGTTTTCTATGTTCCTATGTTCCTACATCCTCCAGAAGTGCATAATCAATACTACCCTAGCATGCATAATCAATGCTGTCCTAGGTATTTCTAAATCCTAATCAAGAATGCTGCTCCCAGCCAGGAATGAATGTTCCATCCATTAAGCTAATTAACTTGACTCCCTAACCAGGGTTCACAATCACAAGAAAGCCAAATATAGATATGGGGGGAGAAAAACCCTGGACACCCACCTAAACAAGACTCTGGAACTCCAAATATGGCCAAAGTTTGAATGTTGGGGTAGACTAATCCAAAGATCCCTCAGACCTTTCCCATGAAAGCAGGAGTTAAGTCAATAAACTTGTTTTCTCAGGGGAAAAGGAGTGGGCCCCCAGCCACCACTAGTCAATAACAGAACTCCAAAGCAAAGCAAACCTCACTAGTAAAAGGACTGATCAAATCAGCATAGCTGGCAGCAGGAGGAAAAACTTTTGTCTTTGGTTTTCCTCTGCTCACCTTTGTGAAAAGAACTGCTGCTGCAGAACAATCATTCCTTTAGTAATATTTTGTTGGACCCAATCGGTTTTGGGCATAAGGGCTCGGTCCTCAAACCTACACTTTGGGCACAGCCTGATCATCAACCAGACTGTTGGAGGAGAGTGGAGGAGAGGATGCATGTGTGAGGAGAGAGGGGCTCATTAAGAATACCTGGAGACTGATGCTTAAGGCCCAAAAGGTGTATTAGCAAAATCACATGCTAGGACAGAAAGCCTGTGTCCTGCATCTAGTTACCTCATGGTGCAGGGGAAGAGAGGAAGCAACAGGAAGTAGCCTGAGAATATCAATCTATCTGTCAGGTGGGCTCAGAGCTGTGATAAAGAGCAGAATACTCCTAAAGTCCCTAGTGGTCAGTAGGATGGACAGGCACAGTGAGCCAATGCTTGAGGAGTCACATCTCCAACACAGAGATACCCCAGAGAGCATGCAAGAGCTCCTTTCGCAGCCTTGCTTCCCACTTCCACTTTAATTCCAGGAATGTTTCACAGACTAGGAGGCTATTCTCACAACTGCTAGAAAGCAGGCTAAGAAAGCCCAGCCTGCTTTCCAACGGCCGTGTGCTGCAGTGGGAGTCGCACGACTCCCAGAAGCAAACTCCTCTAAATCCCCCCCCCCATTAAATGAGGTTAGCAGAGCAAGCACTCCGCTAGCCTCATTTCCCTGATTGTGAGTCGCCAAGGTGTGGCTCCATGCTGCGGTGACTCACAAAGAGACCCCCCAACTGGGACGCTCCAATCCACCTCCCGGCACAGGGTTCTCCCCAGAATGCCCTGCACACTCACGCAGGCCATTATGGAACTTATGGGGGCTTGGTGGCCCCCGATCCCCACCTCCCCCAACTAGCTCTGTGACTCCGCCCAGGGCTAGTGGCATTATTGTCTGTAGGGACAATGGTCCAAGCCCACTCTCCTCGCCAAACCCTCCTCGGCTCTCCACACTGCTCATGGGGAGAGCCGCTAGGAAAGGTATTATCCTTGCTGGAGTCACACGTTGTGAGCACAGCCTAATCTCTCTTCAAGCCCCTTCTCCCAACTGCTAAGCTATTTTACTCTCTCTTTGCTGCTTCCTTCTTATTCCCTATGAGAACTGAAACCCAGGTACAGTTTATTGCCATCATTCAGATAAAGATGCTATTAGTTGCCCTGGCAAGAAATTGTCTTCCCCAACTATCTTCTTTTCCCCCCTTCCCCTGTTTTTCTCTGCCTTTTGCTAATAAAGTAGGATCCAGGTTGCCCCTTTTTGTGTATTATAGGTTTGAGATTGCCAGTTAAGTGCAGTGGTTGCTTTGAGGTCCCCGCTCACTAGAGCAGGCTGACAGTCTGTGAAGGGCTGAACTTGCACAAGGACTTTGAGATCTCTGCCAGAGAGGAGAAAAGTCCACTTGGAACTGGCCCATAATCCTCTGAACTCAGAAGGCAGTGAATATATGTGAATGGGTGCTCTTCATATGTACAGGGGCCACCATTAAATTCCCATTGCTGCAAACATTCCACTCTCCCATTCTGTCTACTAACTTTCCCTGTCTCCAGAACCATTGTACTAATATCACCTCTCTCTTTCATCAGTAACCTGCCATTCCAGGAAGAGTGTTTCCTAAGTTTGTCTTCCCCTGAACTTCCTCCTGCTCCCTTCCTTCCTAGTGCTCACTCTACGGCTACAGCATAGGTACCCCTGTTCTGGTTAAGCCGTTCAGTATTCCACACATTCTCTCCAGCCTCCCTTTTTTTGTCTTGCCTATTCTCTCCTGATCAAACTGTTTCATCCCTGAGATTTGCTGTTCATTCTGTCACTCTTTCTCCCCCACTGACCTCCCCTCCCCCCCCCCAACTCCCCTGATCTTGGATTCCTGGATCTCATCTGTCTGTCTACCTAGTTTGTGTTTATGATCCTGAGTTCCTATTCCATTCCTAGGTTATCAAGCCTCTGCCTCAGTTCCAGTGTGGCTTTTACACTGGATACAATTCAATTTTTGTCTCTTGACAAAAACCAAGACCTATGCAGATTATAATGAAACAGTTTCCACATATGACTAATCATTTCATTTGTACCCGTGGAAGAATGAAATATACATTAGACTACAGCTATTGTTGTATGTAACTTCTGCTGTATGTAGGATTGTAACTACAATATGCCAGCATTATCCTTGATATAGTGACCACTTAACATAGTGGTACCATAGGACTGCCCTGTGAGTCATTGATCTGGGGCTCTGAAATACAATATTAAAAGCCTTCTAATATTATATATACCCTATTTCAAAATAGTTATTTTGTAATGTGGAACATATGCAGATGTTCCATTTTGAGAAACATTTCTACAAATATGTAACCTATGAAGGAATGTAAATTAGTCTTAAAGTATAGTCATTTTCTGTCATAGTACAAAATGTACTGGTTTGGCTACTCAAATGCACCATATTGCCCTTTCTTCATTGCACATCATTTTCCATTCTAATTTATCAGTTCCAAGGGGATGTGGATGTACTTTTGAAATGACATCACTGGGTAATTGAAAGTTCTCTCTTTGTAAGCAAAAGGTAGGCTATTCCTCTAAAAAGAAATGTATTGCACTATGTACCAAAAATGAAGAATAGGGTTTTTTTTTAAAGAGAGTTAAAAGTAATGACCAATGGAGGGGGCTGTTGTATAGGTGTCAGGCCTCTAATCAATGCTCACCTCTAGGTTCTCAGTGTGCTCCACACTTCCCATTAATCGTATCTGCAATCAAACCAGACCAATGGTACATTCACTGGTTTCAAAGCATGCAAGTTACAAAACCAAAACAAGAATTAACATGTCAGATTGCTTTTGTAACATGCTTTTTGTATGCTTTTGAAGTCAATTGCTTGTTTAAACGAGCTTATAGACTTTTTCTCCATTAAGATTCAACCCCTCTCTCCTTTGCTTTTAAACCATCATTTTCACTGTTCAGCTGAGGCTGGTGAAATGTTAGCGCTACAAAGGAAGTCACTGCCATTGTTCATTTCATAAGGAATGAATGTGCCTCCACAAGCCCTTAAAGAGCTGCTAGCCAAGACACTTGAGAAACTTAAACTTATCTAGCACCTCCTGTTTTAGAGCTTGGTGTCTTAGCCAGTCTAAAGAGAAGAGCTGACAGGGCTGCATTTGTGCCTGGCGCTCAAATGCTGCCTCAGCATCTGTTTTCAATGCCAAGGCTTACAGCTGGAATTTATGAAGAAAGCATAGATGAAAATTCCCCTGAGTACATGCAGAGTGCATTTTTCTCACTACTGAGGAACTATCGAGAGTTCTCACATATGAGGGATTAGGCGGGTTAGATGGAAGGACCCAGATCAGAGGGGGTTTTTTCTGTTGCCAGACAGACTTGGAATTCTGTGTGCTGCATTCATTTACAGTGAATTAACTGTGTGCACCACTCCAAACAACATAGCTGCCAGACTCTCCCCTCCCTGCCTTCCTTGGAGAAACACTTCTGTAGCCCGCAGAAGCCCTGCCAGGGAGCCACATTTTTATTTTTATTTTTTTCACTCTTTCTCCAAGGAGACCAGGGTCATGTACATGGTTATCCTCACAACCCTGTGCATAGGTTATGCTGTGAAGTACGTGACTCCCCAGAATCAGCCAATGAGTTTCATGGCTGAATGGGGATTTGAACCTGGGTCTCCCCAGCCCTAGTCCAACACGTTAACCATTACACCACACTGGCTCTGTAAATATGTAGAGCCTAAACCCAGCTCATTCAGCACCACCACCACCACCCCCCAAATGGAGGACTGGCTGAAGAACAACAGCCAATTGCTCTTTTCCAAGGGTAGGTGTGAAGGAAGAGCGTGTTCAAATGTGTTCAACAAGAACTAAGGGGTTGCAGGTATTCCAGGAGGTTGTACAGTATCACCTATTTGATTTCAAAGGCAGGGATTTCAAGTGGAATGGGTCAAGACTGGTTTTCTTCTCCTCAAAGCACAATAGGGAACAGCTCTTGGTTCCTCCTTGCTTTGGAAGCCTTAAAGGCGCAGGAGCATTGGGCTAATTAAGAAGTAGCAAAGCTAGCGACCTCTTTGGGGGCTTAAGAGCTATTTACTCACAACAAACGGCTCCTGTGTCATGAACCAGGTTCAGTTGAATTCAGATACATAGGTCGCATTTGCATACAATGTGAAACCAGAGGATGCTGAACCTGTGGTTAATTTTCCAAACCGTGAATTGCATTGAAGACATTCATCCAACTGTGGTCCGGCAACTTCTGTTTTTAGACCAGGGGAGCCCCTCCCACTTCCTGGTCTGCCAAGGCCACATCTCAGCAAGCCTCATAGCTTTCACATTGCCAGACTGTGGGCAAGGCATCAGCACGTTTCAAGGGCCATGCCACTCAAGCCCTTCTTCCGACAGTGTTTGCAATGCTGCCCTCATAAGAGTCCCCCAACAAAACTGTCTCTCATAAGCACAATTTCTGTCAGGGGGATGCGGGGGGGCACTATTTTTTTGTTACTCTGGGAAGGGAAGGGAACATGATGAATTCCTAGGAGGGAATATGTATATTGGGGAGGGAAAAGGATCCTGGGGTCTGGCCCACTGTAACCAAGAATGCTCTTGCAATGGCTCGCCCCAGCAAAGCAGCCCATGGAGACCAAACCACACTCCTGCCCCTGTGGCAGCTTCCCATCAGGGGACTAGCAGTCTCATGAGAGGGCCAGTCTACTGGGGAGGACCTTAGGCTCACCAATCTTCAGTCTTCAACTGGACTGCAAGCTCATGAGTTGAGCTAACAAAAAAGGGGGTGCTGCTTCTGTGAGGGCCCCATTCTCTTTGGTTAAAGATAGAACTTTTGCACAGTGATCCCCTCCTCTCCAGGGAAGCCTTTCATGTACCCAATTGAGATCTTTTTTCTGCTCCATGTGTGTGGGCATAGCCTGGTAGGCAGACTGCAGAAACACAGGACTGGGGACAGATCTTTACTCTCATTCAAATTTCCCGGGTTCAGACCGGATCTGCTGCCATGGGGTATCATGGGAGAGAGACGCCCCAATTTACAGCAACCCCAGGAGAGTGGGGTCACCATTCTGAGAAAAAATAAAGATGGACATGTTTGGATTGGTGGGCAGGGCGCATGCTTTGATAGCTTCAAGGCAATCACCAAGACAAAGTGAGCTGTTGCCAGGATACCCATTCCTATGGCTGGCTGGCTTCCCCCAAGGAAAAAAATAGACCCCCTATCATTGTGCAAAAAATAGACCTGAGCCATTCAATAATTTGTGGTTACAGCTGCCCTTTAAACCTGGCCCTGGGTGTCGCTGCCCTGCCATATGTTGCCATCTCACCACTCAAATGAGGTTGCCTTGCTTGTGTTGACACTTTGAGTGTACGTGCTTGACAACATACATCTTTATCACTTCATTTTTGGGGAGCAAATATGTAGTGCCCATCTTGCCATCCCATCACCTTTCTCTTCTGATTGCCAGGAGGGGGGGGGGACAAGGGACAGAGTGGGAACAGACAAAAGGCATGTGTGACTTTGCCGTTTGACAGGTTGACAAGCTTGGGATGGGATGTGACAGCATCCCGGTTGCCAGGCAACTGCTTTGTAGGGCAAGTGCTCTGAGAGGTGGCCAGTGAGAAGCACCAAAGGCATGGAGCAGCTGCAATCCTGGGTGGGTCTGCACCGCCCACTCTATGATTAAGGTTCCAGAAACTGCACAAAGCTGCAGTTATGGTGGCATATGCATACAGACATAATGCTGCTGCTGAAACATCTCAGGTAATGGTGGCAAAACTCACTACAACTGAAGGTTCAAATTGGAGTTTGGCAAGGCAAACCTCCAGTTGCTTTTACTGTGAAACTATGGTTGCACACATTTGGACTTTCACAAATTCCAACCCTTGCCCCCATTTAACTGTGGTTTCATGTTATGTGCGAATGCGGCCATCATGTTGTGCTTATGTATTACTTGATTATTTCCCCTAACTGAATTTAGAAAAATATGGAAAAGCTAAACAACTCAGCTGGATTCTGTCTCTGCATGTGAATGTATCAATGCGTTTGCCAGATCCTATGTTAAGAAACGTATAGCTAATCCTTAAAATCAAGGTGATATGAATGAGATTAGACATGTATGAGTAGGTAGATGTAATAGTTCTCCTCAGAAAACATCACTTTCAGACTGACTTTGGACATTCAGAACTTCTGGGGCAATAGCAAGCATAAGTGCCTGAATGCTTGCAGGTCAGGCCTGCCCAATAGTGAAACTGATTTTATTTAGTTGTTGTTGTTGTTGCTGCTGCTGCTGCTGCTGCTGCTGTTGTTGTTTTTAATTATTTTTGCTCTAAATTCCCAGAAAAGAATGAGAAAGATCATGAGAAATGTGCAACATAGAAGCACCAGATGCATCTGTCTGCAAAGGGAAAAACAAAAGTTCAATTCCAGACATTATGGGGGAAGCACAGAAACAAGCAGCGTGAGGTACTTGTACTTCCTGTCCCTGTCCACCCTTCTCCAAGCATCCAAAACAACATGGCCTTTTGGATATGAAGAACTGAGTGTTCCTCTTTTAGGAATGTATTCTCAAATGCAAATATTGGCCTTCATAAGCGTGGTAACCCTTATTTGCGTGCCCAACTGTCTTATATTAACTGACTAAGACTCTATAGTGGGGAAGGGCCATTCATTGGCAGAGCACATGCTTTGCACACCTGCAGTCCTAAGTCCAGTCCCTAGCTTCTCCAGTTAAAAATTCTGAAGTAGCAGGGCTGGAAGGCACCACCTCTTGAATCCTTGGGAAATCCACTGCCAGAACAGACAACACTGGGTTAGTCTATTTCCTTATAGGACAGCTTCATACATACAGCCATAGTTTCATTTCATGATGTCTTGTCCTGTCTTGTTCACACACTGCTCTGATCTCTGAGGCATACACATACCATAATTGCACCTTTGCTAATTCTATGGCTTATCCTTCACTGGAGTGTGCAGTGCTTAATCTGAGGCAGGGCATCAGCTAGTACATGTTGCTTTTTAATAGTACTATATTTTTAAAATATGTGTATTAAGGGGTACTGGGGTAATATTATTATTATTATTATTACTATTATTACATTTATATTCCACTCTTCCTCCAAGGAGCCCAGAGCGGTGTACTACATACTTGAGTTTCTCTTTCACAACAACTCTGTGAAGTAGGTTAGGCTGAGAGAGAAGTGACTGGCCCAGAGTCACCCAGCTAGTTTCACAGCTGAATGGGGATTTGAACTCGGATCTCCCAGGTCCTAGTCCAGCACTCTAACCACTACACCACGCTGGGTCTCCTTTTCCTTTCATCTTTCTTGTAAGCAATATACCTTTACTTACTATCATTGTCTCCCCGTCTAGCTTTACCCTCCTGTACTTCCCTATGTTGCTAGGCAGATATTGCTGAAAATCAGGGATGTGCAAGCCGGTTCAGCTCAAAGGCTTGCCCTCAAACTGGACCACGGGGGGGGGGGGGGGAGCCAGTCCGGGGGATGAGTCAGGCCAAGCCCCCACCTTGCAAGCCAGCTCAACAGTGATACTTGTAAAGGGGAATCCGGCAAAGATTCCCCTTTACAAGTAAAAGGTTAAGTGCAGCAGGGGGAGGGGAAAGCCTTGCATTTACTTTTTAAAAACCAAGCCGCAGCTGCAGCGGGGGCGAGGGGTGGCGGAGGCTGCACCCCCACACCCGCCAGCCTCCCAAGTGACGCAGTGGCCCATTTTGGGTCTGGGACGGTAGCGGTGCAGCCTCAGCTTCAGCAGCAGGCACGACAATGGCAGCAACAGGGGCTCCTTCCACACACAACCCCGCCAGCCTCCCAGTTAACAAGCTGGCCACACTGCTGCCTGCTTTGGGCCTCTGCACACACACACACATGCCTCTGTTGCGCTTGCCGCCTAAGCTGTGGTTCCGCCATCCCAGGCCCAAAGCAGGCCACTGCATCACTTGGGAGGCTGGTGGGTGGGTGGAAGGAGCACCCACTGCCACCTCTGCTATCCCATCCCCGCTGCGGCTTGGTTTTTTAAAGGTAAATGCAACCCCTGCTGACTTGGCAAAGAGGCACCTTTTAAAAGTGGCGATTCTCTTTATTTAGCAGAGGGAGAGTAACTGGCCCTATCCACCCCCAGCACAGTACCTCCAGTGACTGTTGCTGGTGTCTATCTTATGCTTCTTTTTAGATTGTGAGCCCTTTGGGGCCAGGGATCCATCTTATTTATTTATTATTTCTCTGTATAAACTGCCCTGAGCCATTTTTGGAAGGGCAGTATAGAAATCTAATAAATAAAATAAAACAAAACAAAACAAAACAAAACAACAAACAAACAAACAAGATGCAAGGCTTTTCCCTCACCTGCCCCACCTCACATTTAATCCTTTGCTTGTAAAGGGGAATCCTTGCTGGATTCCCCTTTACAAGTAGCCCCATTGAACCCTCAGGCTGGCTTGATGGACCAGGCCCCCATTTTAGGTGAACATAGGGAACTACCTTACATCGGGTCAGTCCATTGGTCCATCCAGCTCAGTATTATGAACACTTACTGGCAGCAGGATTTCAGAAAGGCATCTAGGATTTCAGACAGGCATCTTTCCCAGCTCTACCTGGTGATGTCAGGAATTTATGTTAGTAGTTTTAGTATTTTGAGGAAGAAAAAAGAAAAACGCTACCCTACAAATAAAATTCAGCATGGGTGAGTGTTCTTTCCATCAGTTTTCCTTTCCTCTGGTGGTCTCTTCATTTTCTTCATTGTTTCTTCCAACATGCACTCAGAACAAACATTTGGTTTTCAACCAGAGCGGACTGCAAAAAACATTAGCCTGCATTTTCACTGGGACTGTTACCATATTTAGCATGTTTTTAATGTTGGAAGTATCCCAAACACTTTAGCGGTGCTCACTTTAGAGTCCCATGCATGTCCATTATCTAAATCGGTTTTAATTATCCTTTATTACTGTTAGCTACTGTAGTTTACTCTGTGATTTAAATTACATGCACAATCAATTTATAAGCATGAAGAATATAATTATCTTTCAACTGGAGGTAGTAAGGGTGTAACTACATCTGTGCTAGTATTTGCATGCTAAACAACATTCCAGCATTTGATGTATTACTAGGGGTGGGGTAAGCAATTTTTTTCTGATTTTCAGCATAACCATTGCCATTTTGGAAGATGAAGCCATTCCTTCCAGGTCGCTTTGCTCTGAATAATAGGCAGGATCCTTCCCATACATACACCCAAGTGCATGAGTGGAAAGCACTTGTGCATATGTGGAAGTGCAAAATTTCTTTCCAGTGGCTATTCAGTGTGCATCATGGAATGCAGTTCCAGAAGGCTCCTGTCTCTGGGGGCAGGAGTTGGGTTGAAGAAGGGTTGCCACTGGAAGGGGGAGCTTAAAAGCCTCCATCCACAGATGGAGCACCCACGGCCACTGGTTTGGACCGCAAACACTGATCTTTGCCAAAAGAGGGGGAAGGACCATAGTTACAGGGTGCTTTGGATTGCCTCCCTTGACAATAGCATTGCCATTTTAAAGGTGATCTGTAGCACAGTCCACGTCCCCTTCTCTTTCTTCTTGAAAAAGCACTTGCCAAGAGAAGGGAGGGAGACCGATCATGCTACATAGTGCCTCCTTTAAAGTGGCAACTGCAGTTGCCAGACCACAGATTTGGTTTTTCTTGCCAGACCAAAAACATTCTTCTCCATCTCCATTAATCCTCTGCTTACCCCAGGATTCCTTTTTATGTCCTTACAAATATTGCTTTCTGTTGCATTCATTTATTACATTCATTCTCCAGCACTATATTTTTCCAGGGAGCAGATGTGCTTGAAAAGGGCAGTTGTTGAGCTATAATGTTTGGTCATTTAGGGAATATTTAAAATGGGAAGGAATTTTATAACCAAACAAGTAGTTCCAAGTCGAACTAATGTTGCTTCTTTTAACATGGTGGCTGACATCCTGACTAACGGTGAACATCCAAAATGAGCAAAGTTACACTAGTACAAAAAGATTGCATTGTTGCACTAAAAAAACCAGGGAATCGCACGATTGTGCAACTGTGCAGTTGCACATTTGTGCAAAAGGTCTGTTCAAAACAAATGAAATATACCACAGTTGTGCACTGTGCATAGTTGTGCACATTGTGCATATGTGCAAGCATGCTAGTGATAATACAACACTAGTCCGAAATAATAGCTCCAGACTTAGAGCAAACAGCTAGTACTACAACTTTGTACTAGCGTGATGTCATTCCACAAGTGCTTCATTAGTTAAGATGTCAGCTGCTGAGTCGTACCTGGGACCCCTCCCCAAGAATGTGGTTTGTATTCAACAGGCAACACACGAGTTGCACAGGGGTGTTGTCTATACTTTGGTCACCAACTTGAAACAAGGTGTCAGATGGAGGAAAATTTACCCACTGGGGTCATCTGGGACCCCTTCCCATGTGCTGTGAATTTGGTTTGTATCCAACTGTCAACACAAGAGTTACAAAGGAGTGCTGTCTATACTTTGAGTGGCTGCCAACTTGCACTAACATGCCCCCCCCCAAAAAAAACCTAGCAAAAAAATCAGCTGTGTGTGTGTGTGTGGAGAGAGAGAGAGAGAGAAAGAGAGTTTGTACTGGACTGTAAATGCAGAAGTTATTAGAGGGGAACACATGGGCGGATGAACACACACAACATACACACAGACAGATCTCATAAGCTTCCTTCCCTAAGGCTAAAGTGATGCCAATGACGTATAGTAGAACAGGAGAAGGCCCACTGTCTCTAGCTGCCTCAAAGCAGCATTATATCAATATAATGGTGTTGAAGTATGCATCTTGTGGCCACCCTCTACAATAAGAATACAAACTGCTTTATCCTACATCAACAGGACATGAGCAGCATTGGGCCATGCAATTTGCACCAAAGAAATAGTCTGATTAGCCAACACCACAAGGTACCTGCATAGGAAAGAGCCGTTCTGCTGACTCCTTGCATTTCCAGTTTAAGGTACAAGAGACAACTCAAGTAATATGTTTCACCGTTCATTAATAATTAATATTTAGATATTACCTGCCCTAAGTGCAGAAGATAACTTGGTAACTCTTACAACAATCCAGTACTGTTCCCTAAATTTTCAGTATGAGGCTTTTCTGGAGAGGAGAGCTGGTCTTGTGGTAGCAAGCATGACTTGTCCCCATAGCTAAGCAGGGTCTGCCCTGGTTGCATATAAATGGGAGACTTGATGTGTGAACACTGCAAGATATTCCCCTTAGGGGATGAAGCTGCTCTGGGAAGAGCAGAAGGTTTCAAGTTCCCTCCCTGGCTTCTCCAAGATAGGGCTGAGAGAGATTCCTGCCTGCAACCTTGGAGAAGCCACTGCCAGTTTGTGAAGACAATACTGAGCTAGATGGACCAATGGTCTGACTCAGTATATGGCAGTTTCCTATGCTCCTATGTTTCTATGAAGAAATACTCTTCACTGCAATGCTCCACCAACAGTAGGTGCCTGATGCACTCCCAGTCTCGAGGCTGCTTAAAATCATTTTCTTCTTGAAGAAGAGCCACAAGAAGGCCTGAAGGCCAGTTTAGACTGAGGCCATGGTGGGTGGCAACCCTTTCACCTGCACCATCTAAATCTCATACACAAGTACACACACACACCCAGCTTCTGTGTAGTTATAGAGGGGGGAAATAATTTCTGCAAAAAAGATTTCTGTAAGTTTTCCTTTCCAGGAGTGATAGCAACTTACAACTCTGATTTAAGTTGGAGAACTGGTGCAGGGCAAAGGATTAACCCCTCCTTCCCTGACACCATAATGATGATCCACATCAGAAAATTATGTGGGAAGTTACCTGAATGGAATTCCAATGTAACATGTAGCTTGGCTCATAGGAGGAAGGAGAGGAGCTGGAAGGAGCTCTCTCTCGATGTTCCTCCACACTCCTCACCCTCGGCAAGCAGCAGATGGACGCACTGCTTTAAGGTAAATGGGGGACTTCCTCCCCCAAATGTTAGGAGGAAGAAGACAGGCAGCAGCACGTTTTAATGTAAAAGGATGGGGGGACTTTCCTTTCGTCCCCCATCCTGCTGGCACTGCCTCCCACCCATCCCAATGCTGCTGCAGCATTTACAAGAAAAATGTGGGGGTCTTCCTTCCTCCTCATCACCCCTACATACCCTGCTGCTTTGGTTGGAGCAGCAAAATATTTAATCACTCATCATTGCCACGCGTTGGAGGCAGTTCTAAAAGCAAAAAATAAAGTGGGTTTTTTTAAAAGATAAAACGCCCCAAGATTTGTGCTGCTCCTCCTGGATTTGCTGCCTCTATTGCCTCTGCAGTAATCCGCCATTGTCGATCCTAAAAGGCACAGCTGTCCCCCACTTCCATGTCTTCATTATCAGTTCTGAGGCTGGTTGCTGTACCCATTGTCATTAGTTTAGTCTTCTTTACATTTAGTCATAGTCCCATTTTTTCGCTGTGCTCCTTGTCTTTCATTACTGGAGCTTGTAGATCATCCGTATTTTCAGCTATCCGAGTGGTGTCATCAGCGTAGTGCAGGTTATTGATGTTTCTTCCTCCAACTTTAAAACTATGCTCATCTTCTTCCAATCCAGCTTCTCTCAGTATATGTTCAGCATATAAGTTGTCCTCTGTCCTATTTGGATTCAACTTCAGCTTGTTATCTCTCATCCAGGAAGGCATTTAGGGAAGTTATGCTATTTCCTGATGAAGTTGATATGGAGAAATAGATTGGGTGTCATCAGCAATAACACCCTGCACCAGACCTCCTAACGATCTCTCCCAGCTATTTCATGTAGATGTTAAAGAGCACTGGAGACAGTATGGAGCCTTGTGGAATTCCATACAGTAACTTTCGCTTTGCAGAGCAACAGTGTTCAAGTGACACTATCTGGAATCTACCTGAGAGATAGGAACGGAACCCCTGTAGAGCTGACCCAGAAGGATACCATGGTTGATGGTATTGAAAGCTGAGGATCAGCAGAGTCACACTCCCTCTGTCAATACCTAATTGGAGATCATCCATCAGGCTGACCAAGGCAGTCTCCAGCCTGCCCGAAAGCCAGTTTGAAATGGGTCTAGAGCAGGCTCCCCCAATCTGCGGCCCTCCAGATGTTGCTGAACTACAACTCCCAGCATCCCTAGCCACAATTTATTGTGGCTGGGTATGCTGGGAGTTGTAGTTCAGCAACATCTGGAGGGCCGCAGATTGGGGAAGCCTGCTCTAGAGAATTAATTTGCCACCAGCCTCTCAATCACCTTGCCCAACTGTGGAAGATTAGAGACTGGCCTATAGTTGCCTGACTGAGGAGTCCAATGTAGGTTTTTTCAAGTATGGTCTAATGATAGCCTCCTTAAGACGACATCCTAGCCTCCCGCAGAAAAGCATTTATGATGTTTACCAGACCCTCTCCAACAATCTCATTATTAGAGCAGATGATAGGATGGACAGTCTGAAACAGCTTGTCCACATCCTTAGGAGCCACAAACTGAAACTGATTCAGTCTGACCATATAAGAGGAGTTGCTGAATACCTCCACAAAAGACTCTGCCCTAACAGTAGAATCCAGTTCAGCCCAAATAAGAGAGATTTTGTCCATAAAAAAATCATTAAAAGCATCACAGTGGATAACTAATGGTTCTAAATCTAGATTCAAGGGAGAGGGGGCTTGAATTAGCCCATTCACAACCCTAGACAACTCCCCTGGATGTGAACTTGCAAATACAAAGTGGGCAGAAAAGAATAGCTTTTTGCCACACATATTGCTAGAGCATAGGTCTTCAGATGTGCTTTATGTTGTAACCTGTCGGATTCAAGTCAAGTCTTTCTCCGCCTAGAGCCTTTGGAGTATATACATTTAAACAAACGGACAGACAAACAAACAAACAAACAAACAAATAAATAGCATTCTTATCTTCTACCTTGCCACTTCAAATCCCATAATTCTTCAGAATACCAAGGAATAATTTTGAAGCAGTTCAGAGAGCTCACTTTGGAGCAATTGTGCTGTCTACTACTTTAATTATTCCAAGTATGCGCCAGAGCATCAACAGAATCATCGGCAGAGCCAACACAAAATCCTTCCATGGCTTTTTGGAATTCTATTGGACCCAATAACCTTCTCAGGCGGATCAACCTAATGAGTCCTTCATTCCTACAGAGGAGGGTTGTGGTTGCAAATTCTGTGGGTCCCCATCCATGGAACTCCACCCTGATCAGAGTAAAAGACCAAATCAAGTCTATGACCAGCAACATGTGTTGGTCCAGAGACCACCTGGGATAGGTCCATAATCATCAATGTCGCTATGAACTCCTGAGCTGATCCTGACAACTCGGTACCATAATGAGCATTGACGTCAACAACCACAAACAGTCTGGATGATTCCAATGCCAACCCTGCAACCAGGTCTATCCGCTTAGTTAGGGACTTTGTTAAATGGGGTGATCTGTACACTAACAGTAGTCCTAGTCTATCCTTGTCCCTAAGCTTAGGTACAGACACTCAATGAGCTGGGTCTCATGATCCGTGAGACCCGGTTTGGGGCGGTGAGCGGGGAGGAAGCCCTGGGTGGCCAGATCGGCCACCCATATGATTGCCAGCTCCATGATGGAGCAAGTGGGGGCTGGGGAACTCGGGGGCCGCACAGCGCCCGGAAGCCCCAGTATGCGCGAGCGCACGGGGCATACTGGGGAGACTCCTGGAGCTGGGAGGCAGCTTTTCACCTCCCCTCCGGTGGTCTACTCATGAGTAGCCCAGGTTTGCGGAGTGCTCGCTTCGCAAACCTGGGCTACTAGGAGGGGTACTTGACCGGGATACCCGCTCGAGAACCACCGGGCTCACAGCCAAGCCCGGTGGTTCTCACAATTGGGAAAAATCGGGCTAGGCTTTCCTAGCTCGATTTTCCCCGATCGTGAGAATAGCCCCAATATGGGCCAATTCCCCAACAGGGATCCTGGCAAGCAAGACAGTGTCCTTATAGACCACAGCCACACCACCTCACTACCCACATTCTCTCACCTGCTCCAACATGGAGTATCCTATTGGGAGAAGCTGGAACCAGATTGGATCACTAGCTTCCCACGACCAGGTCTCTGTAATGCATAATGCAGGTCAGCGCCTTCATCCCAAATCAAATCATGGTTTGTTTTGGACTGACCTGGCATTGCAAAGTAGCAAGCTGAAGTTCTGTGGGAGATTGGCACTGCTCCCTAAGGTCAAAGAGCTGATAGGCCAGCTGGAAGGGGAAACAGCTATTAGGTTTCTGGTTTTCTTTCCCCTGTAATGGCCTACTGACCTACCAATGCCACCAATGCCATGTCTTTGACAATTCCTCACCACCACTGGAATGGCCACCCCATTCGCCCCCCCATCTCCCCATATCTGGACAACCCAAGACACATACCCGTACTGGACACAACTAATAATAAGGCAACAATAGCACTACCAGAAGGTCCTGTTCCAACCCACAGTCCCACCACTGAAGGCTTCAGTGGCTGCCTACAGGTGGCCCGCCTACCAGCAAGCTGCACCAGCAGCTGCACCCTGGCATTGCTGTCCTTTAAGGGTCAAAATGGGGGGGGGCATTGGGAGACTTTCACTCACCCTCTAAGGCAGAGCACATACAGGTGCTGGATTTTAGAGCAATTAGGAAGAACAGAGAAACTGATAAGCTTCAAGGGGGAAGGCCAGGAGAGACCAGCCTTCAGCTACAGCTTAGACTGCTCTACCAGCCCTGAAGGGAGGGGGAGAGGGAAGCTAGATAGAATCAGAGGCGTAACGATAGGGGGAGCAGGGGGGCACGTGCCCCGGGCGCCACCCTGGTTGGTCACGTGGGGGGGCGCCAAAAGTGCCCCCGCCGATCCCCTGGCTTTCCCGTTTTTTGTTTTTGTTTTAAAGTGCAGCAGATTGAAGAGCAGTCCGACCGCTCCAGTCCGCGTGGTGGCGTGGCGCCCCCTCCCCCGGTCCCGGTCCCGGCACCGCCCCCACCCCCCACCCCCCCATTGCTTGGCTCTGGCACGCGGGCGCCTAAAGTTTGTCGAATCAAATCTTCGTCACAGGCAGCATAAGGAACAGCAAGTACTCACTCCGCACTCCCAGTCCCCGCCCCGCCACCAGTCATGCATGGTGGTGCTGGTGTCCGACTCCTCCTCCCAGCTCGCCATCTGCAGCACATGCGTCGGCGACGAGGCAGGGAGTCGGACTCGGAGCGACGGGAGCGTTTCTGCTGCTGCCTGAGGCCGCTGAGCACAAGCACTAGGGGGATTCAGTTAACGGCCGGCCGCATAACACAACAAGCAACATAAAGCATCAGGACAAGGTGTGTGTGATGATTTTGATGTATGAACTTGGTCGGGCGGGGCAGGCTTGGCACATTTGCACCTGGCTGGGCTGTTAAGTTGTGTGGACCCCGACTAGTCAACCTAGACTAGAGAAAGGCCCAGGCTGTGTGCGTGCCGCGCGGCGCAGCGCCGCCCTCTCATTGCAGTCACGATCCACTGTTGGGTTGCTCCTTCGCAGCAGGAGCCGCTTGGGCCAATAGCTGGTGTGGGGGAAGCGAGCCCATAGTTCTGTCCCACTCCCACCATGACCCGCCTCTCCTCCTCCGGCTCTTTCGGGCAGCAGCAGCAGCTAAAGAGCGAGACCCCAGGAGCGCTGCCTGCTCTGCGCCTGCCGAGACAGAAGGTGCTGCTGCTGCTGCTTTCGGAAGAATCAAAACGAGACGAGGAGACCTGAGGAAAGGACCCTCTGCTCCAATTATTGTTAGTTACGTTTGCAGCCAGATTCCCTTAAGCAAATGAAAGGCAGATTAAAATGAAACAGGGAGGCACGCACGCACACATGAGGAATCTAAACGAGGGAAATTCAAGAGGAGGAGGGAGCACAGAAGCGGAAAGGTGTGACCAGAGCTGCTCAGAGAGGCCTTCTTAGTATGCTTGCCAATCCCTCTCTATTGGCTCCGCCTCCTGTCCCTTTTGAAACGATCCCTGAAGACATATTTATTCACCCAGGCTTTTCATTAGATTTATAGTTAATGCTGGGTTTTAAATGATATTGATGTGAATGATTTTAATGTTTAAATGATTTTAATTGTTTAATTGATTTCATATTTTAAATGATTTTATTGTAAACAGCCCAGAGATGCAAGTTTTGGGTGGCACACAGAAATATGTTAAACAAACAAACAAATAAAGATGTATGCTGGGGGGGGGGCGGGGGGGCGCAATTTCAGTGCTTGCCCCGGGCGCCGTTTTCCCTAGTTACGCCTCTGGATAGAATAAACACATACCTCCCAGCATCTCCTTCAAGTTGTCTTCTTGAACAATTCCCTGCAAATAAATAATGTGATGCTGATACATCATTATGATTGGGGATGGGGCTGAAAGTCAGTGGTAGAATATCTGCTTTGCATGCAGAAGGTTCCATATTCAATCCTTAGTATCTCCAAGTAGGGTTGGTAAAGTCTTGTGCCTGAAACACTGGAGAGTAGCTGACAGTCACTGCAGACCAGAACTCCAATGTAATTAATGGTCTAGAATTTAAGGTAGCTTCCTGTGATCTACCCCTTGAATATTACATGCAAATCTTTTTCATATTTGACAAGGGGCAGCCAATTTAACTCTATGCGCCTGCCTCTCTGTTGACCATGGCTATTGTTCATTCAAAGTTCTATTTTTCTTTTAAATCAGCAAACTTGGAGGGAAATCTATATCCCACATTCTTTTAAAAAAATCCTCAAGACAAGAACACAAATATGAACTCTCATGTTACAATTAGATGTTTAATCAGCTTCTAGAAAGAAGGATATTGTTGGGGACACCCTGACCCCAACATTAAACCCAGAGGTACCAACCCAGAATTATATGGAATTCAGGCATGTGTCCGATTCCATTTTATTAAGGAATCAATTAATGCCTGAACTCAAGGTGAACTGACACCCAGGTCTCATGACTGCCTCTGCTAACTGCTCTGTGAAGGAAGAGGCAATGCAGCATTGTATTCTCAGTGTTTGTGAAATGGGTACTCAACAGAAATACAAAGGCCAGGCCTGGTCTATCCAAATGCTAAAATTTAACTTACTATAAGATAATGTCTGTGGTGAGGAGCTGAGCTTGCATTTCCTCCTGCAAGAAGTCTATGTTAATCCTTGTCAGTGATTGCTCTGCTATGCCCAAAGGGGATACCCAATTGCTGTCTATAGAAATTCCACTCTAGGTAGATCCACACAAAGAAAACATCCATAGATTTAATTCTTCTTTTATTAACATCTTTTAACACCTTCCGGGACCAAATCTGGGGACAAGAAAAGACGCTTAGAGATGCATTTGCAGCTTAGAGATGCAGATTTGCTTTGGGCAAAATAGAACAGTCTCCTCCCCCAAAACAGCAGCTGACAGAAGATGGGATTGAGATCTCCCTGGACTGAGCTAATATCCTGAACTAATTTCAATAATTAAAAGACAATATCCAGAAGGTAATAGCAAATTGTCACCTTTTGGGGATCTAGGAAGGATGACGATATTTTGAATAGACTCTATGGAGATCAAAGGAAGGAATAACTATAAAGAATGAGGCTTACTGAACAGAGAGCTAGCAATCTTTGCCTAACAGGTAATACTTGTTCAAGAGTCATCTCAGAGTTTGCTGCTAAAGCCGTGGGGCTAAAAGCAGGAACTCTTTCCATGGACAGGAACTGTCTTGACTTCTGCTGCGCAGTAAGCAGTCAAGACTCCCCAGCCATGATGCTCTTGCTCTACCACCAGCCTGCTTGACGGCTAGAAGCTTGCATCGCTCCCAAGCTCCTGTTCTCCAGCTCCAGTGTCTCTTCTTCAGCTGAAGCCTCACTGCTCTCAAGCCTCTGACCCTGGTAATGTGCTGCTTCCACAAGCCTTGGATCCCTCCATCCTTCCCCCTTTCTTCTCCTCCCTCTTCCCTCTACTAATTCCTGATCTCCCCAAACCATGCCATTCCTCAACCTTCCTTACACCCCCCTTTTCCA
Source organism: Hemicordylus capensis (assembly GCF_027244095.1). Taxonomy (NCBI): domain Eukaryota; kingdom Metazoa; phylum Chordata; class Lepidosauria; order Squamata; family Cordylidae; genus Hemicordylus; species Hemicordylus capensis. The sequence continues at coordinate 68,475,011 of NC_069657.1, forward strand.
TCTATATCTGAATGATATTAGGCTCTAGGAAGATTTAATACACACGCATATGTTAGTTAGGCACATTACACTACACCTTGAATCGGAAACATGTTTTTAATTTCAATGACTTGTTTGAATTTTATCCTGATGAGCAACTTTCTATACTAAAGCCCATTGAACTTTCTGAGTGTGTCTCCCTCTATCTCTGTTTGCGTGCCCAGATCCTACATGGTCACCATCTCCAAGAACCAATTCAGTTTGTGTATTATGTGACTTTGCCTCTTTCCCTCTGAGCATATACAGAGTGCGAAACCAGGTGTAGTTCACAACAATATCCTCAAACCGGGGACAGTTCGAAGGTTCAATCATCGACCAAACCAGGGGCGGTTCAGTCCATGATCGAACCAAACTGGGCCCGGTTCAGATGAACCAATTTGGAATGAACAGCGGCATTCCCAAGGCGGCAGCAGCGAGAGGGGAATGAAGCTGTGTACCCCGTTCGCCACTGCTCGCCGTCCCAGCCTTGCCGTATTTGCCATGCATGATCTCCCCTCCTTTACCAAGCCATCAGCTCAGCAGCAGATTGGTTCTGGCCTCCACACATGTGTGGAGGCCATTTTCATGCCCTCCTTGCATGCACATAGGCCATTTGCATCACCATACAAATCGCGTGGTGAGGCAAATGACCTCTGCTCATGCACAAAGGTCAGAAACGAGCTGCTGCCAAGCCAGCAGCTCAGTAAAGGAGGGTAGAGTGTGTGCATCAAGGCCAGGAGGGCGAGTGGCAGCAAGCAGCTGGAGTAAGCAGCTTTCCCCCCACCCTCTCGCCACCACCTTGGGAACGCCCCATAGCCCCTTTACCTGTAAAGGGGAATCCTCACCGGATCCCCCTTTACAAGTTTATCCCCTTAACCGGTTCAGCCCAGTTCGATGGTTGAACCAGTCCCAGTTCAGGCAGATGCGGAATCAGACCGAGCTGGTTCAAATTTGGACCGAACCAGCCCAACCAGTCCCATGCACACACTTAACCCCCATTCAGCTTATAATATGAACTCTATGGATTATTATGGATAGCTTTAAAATAAAGTCCAGTGGTAGAATAGGACGGATGGACTTCATTAGAAAGCTTTTAAGTATTACGGGGGTGCCCAGGCAGGGATTTCTGCCTCTGGGCTTACAATACACTTAAGACTTGGAAACAATTCAGAGAATTCCAACAGTTCCTTGAAAACTGCAAGCAATTGGTTCATACACAAACACTCCATATGAAAAATATAATCCAAGTCTATTCTGGGTGGTCATTTCTTGAATAATGTCTCATCGGCAGTTGTTCAAAGATTTCTAGTAAAGACAAGGGGGTTGACATACCCTGCAGTATTTCACAGACAAAAATGCGGACATGCTTCTAATTACCCAATTATTGTATTGATTATAATCACCCAAGCCGCCACTCCACCCTCCACAACCACTAAAGGCTCAATCTTGCTTCCTATGGGCTGCTTACATTTACTCTGCAATAGCCTTTTAAAGCCAAGAATGTCTCAATACATTGGGCTGCAGATATATTAGAAAGGTGTGATTAATCAACAGTTCAAAATATTGCTCATTGGATGCAATGTCTGAAATGCCAGGCTGTGGGTTGTACAATGACTTTCTATTCATGTAGCTGCATTTAGAAGCAGGTGCACTAGAGAAAGGATTTGCCTACTTCCCACTCTAAGATTCAAGGGTGGTCCTTTGAAGCAAGGTGAGGCAGTTGCCTCAGGGGGTAGATTATTTGGACACCAGTGGGGCAGCAAATGCCTCCAGCTACCATTAGAGCAACTCTTTCAGATGGATCTGATCCTTGCAAGCTTTGCAAGGAGTGCCACTCCTTACACACCTTGCAAGAAGTGAAAAGAGAGAAAAGAAGGCTGCTAGCAACTTCCCTCCTCCCGCTCTCACACCACTTTCAAAGCTTGTAAGGGGGCCAGCCCAGGGGCATACATTAATAAGACAAAGGGAGACAAGTGTCTCCTGGTCCACAGCCTCTGAGGGGCCCACCAAGGTTCTCTGTGACTTCCGATTTCTCTTTTGTCAGTTGGGAGGAGAGTGGCTACAGCAGCAGAGAAGGGAAAGGCTTAAAGCAGCCCTGTCTTTCCCCAGCAGCAGCCATCTCTGATTGGTCCTCCTCATCTTGAGCTCCTCCCCCACTCAGCTACATGCTGTTGAACTAAGGATGTAGCTCAGCTGCCAGGGAGCTAGCTGTTCAAGTGGAAAGGAAGGTCAAACAAACAACCCTATCTGTGTGTTTTTTGTGTGTGGTTTGTTGTTGTTTTTCTGCTTCCCACATTTATGGTGTGTGTGTGTGTGTGTGTGTGTGTGTGTGTGTGTGAGAAAGAGAGAGAGAGAGAGAGAGAGAGAGAGAGAGAGAGATTATATCCCCAATCAAAAGCCTTCCTTTGTGTCTGTGTCCCCCGCCCCAGCCCTTGTTTGTGCCTGAGCTATTTTTAATTTTTAAAAAATGATTTTAAATGATTGGGTTTTCCCCTCTAAGTCCTCACCCATGTGATCTTCCCCTCAGAACTTGCAATGAGTCATTTTCCTCTCTGTGGAAAGGAAAGAGGGGTTTATTGGTTGGTTGGTGGTGGTGGTTGAAAATATATTCAATTGTTTTTCAACCAGACAAGTTCTCAATATATATATATATTCCTTGCTCCCAGAATGGCTCACAATACTTGAGGGTTGGGGAGCCTAGGCATCCTAGATTGTTTGCTAATTTTAAACTGGTTTGTCTGGATAGCCCTTCACCTGCCTTTTCCCAATGAAAAATATTGGTGTGTTTTTGTAAAAAGAAAAATCCCACCATGCTACAGCCCTGACAAAAGATTGTTGAGCTTGGGACAGAAGCTTCCTTTGGAACTCACAGAAAGGGAGGAGAACCGGTCTTGTGGTAGCAAGCATGAATTGCCCCTTGTATTTCACAAAGCTGATGCTGTTGTATTATTTGGTTCTGCTGTTGTTTAAACCTTGTAACTGTAGTCTCCTGTCCTCTGTTAATCTGCTACACTATATTACATGTGTCCTTAATGTTCTTCTGCAGCAAAGACATGGAGCCAGGAGAAGGAGAGAAAGGCAGCGAGGGGCCCATTTTAAAATCTCATCTCCGGGCCCACTCCAACCATGGAACACCCCTGGGCCATTCACCAACCATCTTGAAAGGGGGCCAGCCACCACCAGAGGCATGGAGCGAGTCAGCATTTGGTGCCTCACCTCACTCATGTCACTGCAATACCTTAGGCTGCCCCTGCTGGAACTGAATTTCTAGACCTTTGGCAAGAACAACCACTCTAGCAACCCAAAATGACAGCACTTTTAATAAGGCATCCCTCAGAAGGATAAAATAGAGATTGTGATTTGCCAGAGAGAGGTACTAGAAATTGGAACAGTTGGGACATTTTTAGTTAGTTAACAGAGAATCAAATGAAATGTGACATTAAACAGTGGCATGTATATGTAGGTTTTTGTAAGAGAAAGAAACCTTAATGAACAACTATTTGGGATAATTGCAATTAGGGATGTGTGAAACATTTCGGGTACAGAACGATCTGTACCCGAAACAGCCAATTTCGGGTGATTCGGATCCGAACCGAATCACCCTTCTAGCCCTCCGAAAATTTTCAGAGCTGAAACGAATCACCCTCATTTCGGCTCCGAAATATCTGTTGTTTCGGCCCTCCATTTTGTGGCCAATAAATGCCTTCTTCTTCCCCCTCCATTTTGAGCAATGACGTCTATTTGAATTTCCCGCCTTTTTACCTCCCATTGACTTCAATGCAAAAAGGTCTGATGTGATGTCTACTCAAATTTTGGGTTCCAGGGGCAAAATAGTGGGGTGGGGTGGTAGTGCCTAATGGGTGGAGGCTACCACCCCAATTGCAGAGGGATTGGGCAGAGGGGTGATTTTTGGTGAATATTTGAAATTTTAGTGTCTTTGTGGCATATTTGGGGCATAACGTGGAATCAGGGGCAGAAGAGTGGGGTGGGGTGGTAGCACCTAATGGGTGGAGTTTACCATCCCAATTGCAGAGGGATTGGGCAAAGGGCTGAATTTTGGCGAATTGTTGAAGTTCACACGTCTTTAAGGTTTTTCCTCATGTTATAATGGAGCTTTCAGCAGCCCCATAACTGCACTTGGGGGGTGCTGGGGTGGCCCAGAGAGAGTGGTGGTGTAGAGCACATAGGGTTCCAACCACCCCCAAGGGTTGCTAACCCATGGCGTACAGGGTTCTGTTGTTTCTGAGGTGTTCTGAGTGTGGATTCTATGATAGCAAATGAGATTTTCAATGAGACCATGAATCCATTCTCATTTGCTATCATAGAATCTACACTCAGAACACCTCAGAAACAACAGAACCCTGTACCCCATGGGTTAGAAACCCATGGGGGTGGTTGGCACCCTATGTGCATTACACCACCACTCGCTCTGGGCCACCCCAGCACCCCCCAATTGCACTTATGGGGCTGCTGAAAGCTCCATTATACCACCTTATGAGGAAAAACCTTAAAGATGCGTAAACTTCAACAATTCACCAAAATTCAGCCCTCTGCCCAAATCCTTTGAAAAAATTCAGGTAGCTTCCTTGCCCCTACCTGGCACTACCACCAACCCCACACTGCTCTAGGCCACCCCTTTCCCCCTGACGTGAAGCGATACACCCTCCGTTATACCTAATGGGGGGAAACCTTAAAGACGCATAAACTTCAACAATTCACCAAACATCAGCCCTTTTCCCAATCACTCTGCAATTGGGGTGGTAGCCTCCACCCATTAGGCACTACCACTCCACCCCACTCTTTTGGCCCAGATCCCACGTTATGCCCCCAATCTGCCCCAAAGACACTAACTTCAAAAATTCACAAAAAATCAGCCCTTTTGCCAATCCCTCTGCAATTTGGGTAGTAGCCTCTAACCATTAGGTACTACCACCCCACCCCACTCTTTTGGCCCTGGGGCCCATTATTTAAATCCAAATCGATTTTGATTTGGATTAATTCGGATCCAAATCGAATCGGGGGTAATTCGGAAGGGCCAGATTCGGATACAAAATGAATCGGGGGTGTTTCAATTTGGATCCGAATCAAAACACCAAAAATCTGAATTGCACACCCCTAATTGCAATTAGAACCACAGCAAGTGGGGAGAGGTATTTAAACCTTTTCCACCATGCTATGGTCCCAAAGAAAGTTGCATATGCAAAACTGCTGTTAGTAGAGAAGCTCCATTGGAAACATCGCCTTTGAGACTAACAGCTTTGAGGGCATGATTTCCATTGAAACTGTGCCACAATGGGAAGATACTAACCTCCTTTTACTTGGCAACTCCAGTCCTGGTCACCACCCTGGCTGGCTTTGAAGTTTCCAACCAGGGATGTAACATGGTTGAAGTGGGCCCAGGAACAAAAAATGAAGACAGGTTCCTGCTGCCCGGCCTTCTTCAGAGAGGCAGCAGGGGAAGAGCAAAGAAAAACTGTTGCCCACTCAACAGCCCCTCCTTATGTGTCCCCCTTGTTCACTTGTAGTTACACCCTTGCAATTCAGTGATAGCATTATTTATGGATGAAATCAAAAGGTTAAAAAAAAGGAATGGAAATGCAATAAAGGTTTTGCCCAAAATATAACTTCCTTTATTGCCATTTTTAAAATTCTTGAACAGGCGTGTTAAAAAGTTGGTGTCACCTTGCCTCAAAGTATTTTCATGAGATAGAAGGATATGAGTCGTCCCCCCCCCCCTTTTTATTGCTTTGCCCTAAACAACAGATGTCATTCCATACAGGCTTGCTTAAAACAGGCACACAAATGCATAAAAAGCAGCCAAGAGAGTGCTTGGGGTTTGAAAGTATGCACTCCATCCATGTTTCTAATTAAGTAGAGTTTCAAGTGACTTTAACATACAACATACCGGGGGGGAAACAAGATTTTGTAACAGTCCTGTTTTGAGCTTTCTAGGACCTCCACCTCCTTAACAGCTGAATTCATCTCTTCTAGTTGTTGACGCTCAGTGGAATCTGCTTGAAAATTCAGTTGTCATTGTAAAGAGAGGAAACAAGGCTTCCTAAACATTAGAATATAAGAACAGCCCTGCTGAATCAGACCCAAGGCCCATCTAGTCCAGCATCCCCCAGATGCAAGAAGCAAACAAATAAATAAACCAAACAAGAACACAAGGGGGAAAGGACAAGGTGAGTTTGTGTCATGAACTGCTAGCCCGCCTATCCCTACAGGATTTACAACCCCTGGAGAAAGAGTAAACAGAAAGCAGCAACGAAACTGGATGAAGGAAAATAAAAGGCTCACAAAGAAAACAGTAAATGAATTAAGTCCCCTGAACTGAAACTAAGTACCCCCCTCTAACAATAACTGAGTAATAAGTGGAAGAAAAGACAAAACAAGGAATGAAACAAGCGAAGGACACAGAACAAGGAATTAAGGGAACAATACAGGGAAGTACAGACAAGACAAACTGGGACATGGAAAAGATATAATTCCAAGAGCACAGTATCTGCTGCCAGTGAAGTTGCAAACAGCAACTCAGCCATGAGAGACTGTTGAATATATAAGGCTCAACAGAACCAGGAACCAATCAAGCTTCCCTGAGTCAGCAGTTTGGCTTTCTTCCCTGTTATCTCCTGCACCTGCGTGAGTCCCTCTGAGCCTGCCTCTTGATACTTTGTCTCACTATAGGTGGAATCCCAGGCTCTTCCACATCAGAATTCAAGTCTGGCAGCTGTTGAGAATCCTCAAGTCCCGAGTCTGGTTTCTGTGCCAAATCTTGCTGCTGTGGCTCACTAGCAGGCGGGTCTTCCTGCTCTGAGTCTTCTGATTCTGAAGTCTGAACCATGACAGTTTGTTAGTGCTAGTCTTTTCTAGGGTTTGATTTCTGGCTGGCTAGGGGTTTGTTTTTGATGGGGCAGTTTCAATTATTCCTAGAGAGACAGTAGGTGGGTCTGCATGTGAGTCACACATCTTGTGGGAGGGGCCACCTTCCTGAGGTGGCTTAGTTTGGAAGCTGCTTTTGAGAAGACAAGGCTCAGGCCAGGGGAGCTTTGAAAACAGGAATTTGCTAACAGATATCAAAGGAGTTTTGCATGGAGTTTAGTGGAGACATGTTCAGGAGGCATGCAAATGGTTCCCCTTTATAACAAAGGAGACACCTTGCACAAGGAGAAGATGAGTACTACCCCACATCTGTAATTTTCTTGGAGGAATGGTGACCATGCAAATGGCCTCTGAGCATACATGGAGGTCCGTAAAATAACCTCCAAACACGCATAGAAGCCCAAACGGGGCCAAAGAAGACCCAAACTAGGCCACCAGTAGCACTGCCTAAACCGTGGGAGGCTGGTAGGGGGGAAGCCACCACCAATCCCTCACCATCGCCAGCAGAATGTGTAAATAGTTAATTACCCCCTGCCAACCACTCTACCTTTAGGGAAGCCCTGCTGCCTCCAGTAAAGGAGAATCCTCTCCAGATTCACCCTTACCAGTAGGGTTCCAAGCCATTTTGAACTGGGTACAAATCAGATTTGAGCCGAGCATGCAAAACCAGTTTTCTGCTCATCCCTACTGCATGGTGACTTGCCTGCCTGGTGTGAAGGTTGTGGAAGTCACACAGCATCTAGACAGCCTATGTTAGGCAGTGATGGGGAGGAATCAGCTGTCAAGGTACATGTCAGCACAAATATTGTTGGGAAATGTAGTCGGGAGGTCCTGGAAACCCAATTCAGGATGCTAGGTAGCATATTGAAGTCCAGGACCCGCAGGGTAGGGTTCTCTAGAGTGCTACCTGACTCATGTGAAGTGCCATTGAGACAGCAGACCTGAGGGATTTTTGGTGAAGCGATACACCTCCATTATACCTTATGGGGAAAACCTTAAAGACATAAACTTCAACAATTCACCAAAAATCAGCCCTTTGCCCAATTCCTCTGCAATTTGGGTGGTAGCCTCCACCCATTATGCACTACCACCCCACCTCACACTTTTGGCCCTGGGACCCGTTCTTTGTTTCAAATAAATTTGGATTCTGATTTGGATTAATTCAGATCCAGATCAAATCTGAGGTGATTCAGATGGGTCAGATTTGGACCCAAAACTAAATCAGGGGTGCTTTGATTTGGATATGAATCAAAACACCAAAAATCCAAATTGCACACCCCTAGTGTAAAGTGATGCATATTTTATTATTTGATTTTTCAAATAATAATTATTTTTATTTAAAATATTTCTATACCACCCAAAACTTGTGTCTCTGGTCAGTTTACAATTAAAATCATTTAAAACATCAAATCAATTAACAATTAAAATCATTAAAAACATTTAAAACCCAGTATTGAAAATTTTTAAACTATAAATCTAAAGAAAACCTGGATGAATAAATGTGTCTTCAGTGCCTTTTTAAAAGTTGCCAGAGATGGGGAGGCTCTTATTTCAACAGGGAGCGCATTCCAAAGTCCATGGGCAGCAACCAAGAAGGCCCATTCCCGAGTAGCTGCCAGACAGGTTGGCAGCAATAAACTCTAACTTGGAACAATAAACCCCAACTTCACATATACACTGATGGGGTCTGAGCTGTCAGTGACTGACCAAGAGAAAGATATTGGGGTCATGGTGGACAGTTCATTGAAAGTGTCAACTCAGTGCACGGTAACTGTGAAAAAATTCCATGCACAGGATCATTAGGAAGGAGACTGAAAATAAAAATGCTAATATTATAATGCCCTTATACAAATCAGTGGTCATCATCATCATGGTCAAATAATTTGGAGTACCATTCTGGTCACTATATCTTAAGAATGACATTGTAGAACTGGAAGAGGTGCAGAAAAGGACAAACAAGATGATCAGGGACCTGAACAACCTTCCTTATGAGGAAAGATTACAGCATCTGGGGCTTTTTAGTTTGGAAAAGAGGTGACTATGGGGAGGCATGATAGAGATGTTTAAAATTATGCATGGAGTAGAGAGAGTGGACAGAGAGAAATTTCTCTCTCACACACACACAAACCTAGAACCAGGAATCATCCCATGAAACTGAAGGCCAGGAATTTTAGGACTAACAAAAGGAAGTACTTTTTCACACAGTGCATAATGTATGGAATTCTCTGCCATGAGATGTGGTGATGGCCACTAGTTTAGATGACCTTAAAAGGGGTTTAGACAAATTCATGGAGGACAGGTCTCTCAATGGCTACTAGTCTGGTGGCTATAGCCTACCTCAAGCTTCAGAGGCAAGATGCCTCTGAATATCAGTTACAGGGGAGCAAAAGCAGAAGAGAATTATTAGAGGAGCCACAACTCCTTTCCAAACTTCTGTAATTCTTTTCCTCCAACCCAAGATCCACTACAAAGCAGATCCTACAGGATGGTTTGCAACAAGCATAACCTCTATATCAGTGTTTCTCAACGTGTGGGACCCCAGATGTAATTGGACTTGAACTCCCATAATTCCCAACCAAAGGCCACTGGGGCTGGGGATTATGGGAGTTGAAGTCCAATAACATCTGGGGACCCACACGTTGAGAAACACTGCTCTATATAAAAGTATAGTACAGTTATCCCTCACCAACCGCAAGGGTTCTGTTCTGGCAAAGCTTCACTGTTGGCAAATTCCCAGTTGGTAAGCAATTGAAATCAATGGGAATCAGGGGGTTTGGGGAACTGCGGTCACAAAAAGACTGAAAAATCAAAGAAAAAATACAAATAAATTCCCCCAAATCACCTGGAATACCTTAAAACCACCAAGTATAAGCAAGAAGAGTGAGCAAACTGAACCTCTGGAAAATTGTGAACCCCCAAAAAATCACTGGAAGGTATTTTTGAACCCCAAACCCCATTCAAAATCACTTTAATCATGAGAAGTTGGCAGGGTCAGCAAGAGGAATTAGTGGATTAAACCTCCAAAATTGCAGGGAAACACCCCCCCGCAAATCACTAAAAAATCTTACCAAATCGCAGATACTTGTTGGTGAGACCAGTCACAATTCCCCAGTCATGGATACTCAAAACCACAATAGGAAAAACCACCATTGGCTAGGGATGACTGTACCTCAAAGGGATCGATAAGAGAAGGGACTACTCATTCTCAGGTCGCCCATCCATTATCACTCTTCAGCTGTCTTGTTCAGGCGGTCTTAACCTGCACTTCCAGACATGAATGTAATTGCAGTGTCCCTCCTCATCACACCAAATATCTTAGTTTATATAGTTACTGAGGAATGATGCATGTTTATCATGGTGGTTTTATTGCGGAATTTCTTGAACTACTTGTAAATGAGAGAGTGGAGTTCTAAGTCCATGTACTAGAGAGTAGACTATTTAAATAGTTGCATTTCAGGAAATATAAAAGAGATTGTGAAGCAACTAACCAAATGAAGGATGTGAGTTGGTTGTTAGGCATGTGTTCCGCCATTACTCACAGCTTTAGCTCACCAAAGGAAGACTCCCACGCTAACTCAACAAACATGCTTTTCATTTTAATAAAAGGAAGCTGGAAGGTGTGTTCCCCCACCCCATGCCCACATATGAAAGGAATTAACGGATATGAAAATGTCCTTGAGACTGGGAGTCCGATTTGTCATTGCACACTTTTTAAAATAAAATATCAGTAATCCGAACAAGTGACCAGAAGAAACTATGGCAATAACACATCTCCAGGACCATAGGAAGCTGCCACACACAGACAGACCATTGGTCCATCTAGCTCTGTATTATCTACACCAGGCCTGCTCAATTTAGCCCCACCCCAGCTGTTTTTGGACCACAACTCTGAGCCATTTTTGGAAGGGCGGTATATAAATCAAATCAAATCAAATCAATTGATCAATAAATAGATTAAATTAAATTAAATTAAATTAAATTAAATTAAATTAAACAAACTTCCATAATCCCCAGCCACAGTGGCCAATAGCCAGGGAAATAGTTTCTATTTTCTATGAATTACATAGGAAGCTGTCTTATGCAGAGCCAGTCCATAGCCCTATTCTGACAAGATGTTGTATGTGCATTCGGCTGCTGGTACACATGTACATGTTTTTCTGTAAATGACTGTATGTGCATGCAGGATACAGACAGGAAGTGTAGTGCTGTGCTCACATTGAGCATAACATGGGTTTAACTGTACATGCATACAAATCTGTGTGGGCATACCTTGTGCATAGAGTGCCGTTGTGTTCAACACAACATCTTGTTCAGTACACTTATCACCACCAGCAGCTCTCCAAGAGTTTCAGAGAGGGGATTTTCCCAGCCTCAACTGGCTATGCCAAGGAGCTTCTTCATTCAAAGCATGTGCTCTGCCACTGAGCTACAGCCCCATCCTCAAATTAAATGATGTGTCTGTTATTTCAATCTTGGGCCTCTGTGAAACAAGTTAGAAAGTTAAAAAAAGAAAGAAAAAGACATAGGATGTGGAAAAGAAGGGATAGCAATACGTTTCCTATGTTCATGTCTGTCTAGTATAGTCACACCTGGAAACACTTTCCCCTCATTTGGATTGCGGTGACTCTGTAGCCCTGTTTGGACATTATGTCCTATGTGCATCCAAGTGTCTGAACACATGTACAGTTTTTTGTATAAAACTCTGTACATACATTCATTTCAAAAATGAACCTGGGTAAACAAGCCTCCTGAAATGCAGGATACAGATAGGAAGTGTACTGCTGTATGTACATTGAACATAATGTGTCAACAACTAAATATGCATACAGATCTGTACACGGGTACACGGGTTGTACACACATTTAACATGAACATAACCTAGAATTATAGAATAACAGAATTTTAGAGTTGGAAGGTACCTCAGAGGTACCTTCCAACTCAGGGGTATAACTTGGGGAAAGGGGGCCATGCTCACCCCTTTTTTTCTGGCGGTCCATCGGAGTGAGGGATATAATAAAGAAAATAGGGAGGGAGGGAGCTGGTGGAGGCGCTGAGGAGCTGTGGGGTCAGGGTTCTTTGTTACATTGCCCCAGTAATGTTGCATGCAAGCAAGTTGCACAAATGATGCTACACTCGAGCAAGCCCATTGGAACATAGGAAGCTGCCATATACTGAATCAGATGGTTGGTCTTTCTAGCTCAGTATTGTCTTCACAGACCGGCAGCGGCTTCTCCAAGGTTGCAGGCAGGAATCTCTCTCAGCCCTATCTTGGAGAAGCCAGGGAGGGAACATGAAACCTTCTGCTCTTCCCAGAGTGGCTTCAACCCCTGAGGGGAATATCTTACAGTGCTGACACTTCTAGTCTCCCATTCATATGGAACCAGGGCAGACCCTGCTTAGCTAAGGGGACAGTGCTTGCTAGCACAAGACCAGTTCTCCTGTCCTATAGACTTACTCTTGTGTAATATCATTTGTGCAACTTGTGTGCTTGCAACCTTCCTAAGCTGATATAGCCTTGTGTGGTATGTCAGCCACTATTCCAAATGAAGTCTGACCAGCACATAGTCATGTGCACGGACCGGTTCGGAGGCCATTCTAAAGGTTCGGGTGGGGGTTTACACTCAAAACAGGGGGGGCTTTACTCACCCCTTCCAGTTAAAAAGCGTATTTCTTGTAGTAATTGGGCGGCAGGGTGCCGCCCGCTTCAATCTCCGAGTCTGGCCGCGGGCTCCTCCTTGGTAGGCATAATCGGGCAGCAGGATCGCTCCAAGTCCCTGCCGCCCGCCCTCTTCATACTAAGCAAGCTCCCCCCCCGTCGGCTGGCAGCCGCCCCCTGTGCATATTAGGGGGTTCCCCCCTCCCCTCCGCCCCCTTCTTGCCAAATATCCCCCCCCCTCCATTACAGGAGGACGGCAGGAGAACTCCCTGCCGTCCCCCTTCTCCTTTGCCGGCTGGGCTGCAAATGGTTCCTAGGAAGCCTTTCGCGCGCGTGCGCGAAAGGCTTCCTAGGAGCCATTTGCAGCCCAGCCGGCAAGGCAAGCGGACGGCAGGGAGTTCTCCCGCCGCCCGCTCGCTAAAGTTAACGTTAACTTTAGCGAGCGGGCGGCGGGAGAACTCCCTGCCGTCCGCTTGCCTTGCCAGCTGGGCTGCAAATGGCTCCTAGGAAGCCTTTCGCGCACGCGCGCGAAAGGCTTCCTAGGAACCATTTGCAGCCCAGCCGGCAAAGGAGAAGAGGGACGGCAGGGAGTTCTCCTGCCGTCCTCCTGTAATGGAGGGGGGGGGATATTTGGCAAGAAGGGGGCGGAGGGGAGGGGGGAACCCCCTAATATGCACAGGGGGCGGCCGCCAGCTGACGGGGGGGGGCTTGCTTAGTATGAAGAGGGTGGGCGGCAGGGACTTGGAGCGATCCTGCCGCCCGATTATGCCTACCAAGGAGGAGCCCGCGGCCAGACTCGGAGATTGAAGCAGGCGGCACCCTGCCGCCCAATTACTACAAGAAATACGCTTTTTAACTGGAAGGGGTGAGTAAAGCTCCCCCTTTTTAAATTGGAACCCCCCACCCCAGTGCCGGACCAGTTCCGTGCACACCCCTACCAGCACATAATAGAGTGGAACTATAACACTATTCACATGTTCAACGCGCATCTAATATGCACATACAGATTTGTACACATGTACAGTTATTTACACATTATGTTCAATGCATGTACAGTGGTACACTTCTGATCTGTACCTTGCATTTAAGGGGTCTTGTTCCCAGGTTCACTTTTTAAATGAACCTTTGTACAGTCACTCACACAAAAAGATGTACATGTGTACAGTTACAAAAATGGCATTCACTTTTTAGCAACTGCATCACACTGCTTGCTCATGTTAAGCTTGTGGTCCACTAAGACATCTAGACCTGTTTTACATGTCGTGTTGCTAAGGCAAGTCTCTCCCATTCTGTGAATAGAAAGCTGAGCACATGTTCCAAAGCTGGGTACGTGCCTGAAAAGAGCTGGCCTTCTCACATATCTGAGATTAAAGGGGAGGAGTTTCAAGGTCACCGGATGTGACTTCCAAACAGACATGAACCTTGTCATCACTTTTTAGTAATTAAATTGTTGGGTTTAAGTCCTTGTGAACATTTACTCAAATGGAGTTCTGTGTGAGTTGAGCAATGAGTAAATCTACATACCTCAAAAATGTAGATTTTGTTAAAAAAAATATTTTTGTAAACATAACATGTCTAAATATATACACAGAATGTAGCTGTGCATGGTGACTTTAGCAAGGTCTACAGAAAGAAATCCATGTTCAAATGAAGACCTTGGAAAATTACTACTTGGTCATCACCCTCCAAATATGCATTCAACTTGGGCTACTTGTGCATTCAGGATCTCTATAGGACATTGATAAGCTTTGACAAGAAAGGTTTGCCATGACAGACTCACAACAGATAAATCTATGTGTGGGGAATTTTCTCTTTCCTGATAAAAAGACTAAAGTGAGTCAGTCCTAATAAACAGACAAAGAGGGAAAGAGAGGCCTTGTGACAAATTCAGTGGGGTTTCCTGAGTTCACTTTGTCTCCACAGCAGTCTCTTAGCCTCAGGTAAAAGAAGGCTTTTAAGATTACAGCTGTAATAGATATCCAGCCAACAAATCAAGCGAACGAAACTTCAGACACACAGTCACAAGAGAAAGAGGAAATACTATTAAATATAACTGGAAATAAGTGGTCCAATTTACCGAATGACTACACTAAGGTTTTTGCTAGGAACACTCAAAGAATTTGGATCAACCAAAGTATATAGGCATTACATTTTTTCCAAATTATCTGATTTATATAAGCGAAGCTCACCAATATTACTACTAAATATAAAAGCTACAGAACAAGCATGAAGGTGAAAAAAGAGTAGTGATTTTTTTCCCCAAATGCAATGAGGAAAAACAGTTACATTCAGCAATGTATTAAAGAAGAAATATTTCCCCCAGATTTTACAAATGTTAACAGCTTTTCCCTGTTTTGAAATTCCAGTGTCAAAATTCACACAAACAATATGAATATTTTATTTATTTGTTACATTTTGTACCGCCTTTCTGCCCCTCTCTCCCTCCCCCACTCCATCTATCTATCTATCTGTCTATCTATCTATCAATTCTGATTTCTAATAATTTATAGTTGCCTTAGATCTATCATATCTTTGTTGTGTAACCCATGTCATTAATTCTTTGAAGAACATTCTTGGCAATGTTGTGCCATACTTTCACTGAGTTAAGTCAAATCCACTGAATGACTTTTGTGCACTGATGGTCAGCCACATAATGGGGTCATTCTCATAACCATTCCTATAGAGCACAGGGCAGAACTATGTTGCCAGTCAGCTCTGTTTCGGGGTAGCCCAGAGAGCACCCCCCTATTCAATGCCTAAGCAGCATTGGATCAGGGGTTCATGATCAGTGGACTTTTCACCCTGCCTAAATCTAGCAAGACACATAGCTGGTGGCTGGCACAGGTGAGAGTTAGGCAAGTGAAATGCCAAAACAGGATATGCCAGCCCCTTTCTTTTACAGAGAGGTATCAGCATGTACATGCAGACCCTCTTTCAAAGGTGAATCAATCAGGGAGGAATTTCCTCATCTCAGGAGATACAAGGAAAATGCTCTTCAGGAGCTGCATAGATAGACTGCACCTTCCAGCCCAATATGAATTACAAATTGTCTGGCAAGAACTCATTGGAGAAGTGGCCCATAAAATTCTATAGGCACGCAATCTTGCATCTGAGTACATCTTAGTCTTGCAATATACAATCTAGCCCTACTCTATTGACCACACATAGCACATCTACATAGCTTTACCCTAGGGATGTGCGGACCAGTGCATGCGGCAGCCATTTTGGCCGCCGTTGCGCATGCGCAAATGACCTCTGTGAGGTGGTGGGCCATGATTAGCAGAGGCCATTTATGCGTGTGCGGCAGCAGCAAAAATGACCACAGGGTATACTTATGGAGGCCTGAATGGGCCGAAAAGAATCATTTTACCCAGCTGTAGTGGTTATTTAAGAGGCTGGCGGGGGGAGGGGGAACCTTCATGGACACACACACCCTCAGCCTGCAGGAAGCCCCCCAAAGGGGCTGGAGATATTTATGTGTTTGTTTATTTTTAAAAAATGCGAAACCCCCCCCCCCCCACCGGACCGGACCAACCATGGCCAGTCCAGACTCGAACCGAACTGGGCCAGCCGGTTCTGTGCACACCCGTACTTTACCCTTGCCTCTTTGTTTGGCAAAATCCACTCAAAGTACTCAACCCAACTAGAAATGGACGTCTTTGTTGTGCAAGGAATTCCTTACCCTAAAGGAAGGACTATTGCCACAGGACATGTTTTGAAGTATATATGCCCCTGGCCAAAACACATGGCCTCAAAATATTCCTGGATTACACTCTCAGCCAAGCATGGTGCAGCCCTTCACTCTGCGCTCCTCTTCTCTTTCCCTGATTTCTGCTTCTTACTCATGAGGAGTCCTCTCCATCCAAAGTGCAATGAATGCACCAACTTATTGGGAAGGATAGGTAAACTAACATCTTCCTCTTCACTGCTTTCCCCCCTCCTCTGCCTCCATCTCTGCCCCCCAGGCACTTTCCACGGTGAGCCTTAATCCACAATCTGGTTTAGAACCTGAGTCAAAGTTATTGAAATTAAGATTACTGTTTAGAATATTAGCTATGTTTTATTTCATTTGCCTAGTCAAACTCTTTTTACCTTCTGTATCCCCATTTTATCCTTAATAAATCTTTAAACACTATTTCTGCCTCCTCATCTTTCCCAACACACCATGACTTGCTTAAATTAATACTGGAACCTAACTGCTCCCCAAACCAAGCTAATTTCCCCACTTTAAGCCAAAATCACAGTCAAAGTGTCTAGCCAGGAGGGATGTGCACAAAACCGGTTTGCCCAGCTCGGTTTGAATTCGAACCTGGTTCAAACCAGGAGGGGGTGGTTCAGTTTTGGTTTTGCTCAAACCTCCCCCTGGGGTTTTGCTCGATCCTCCCCCAACTCCTTTCAAATAATTCTGATAGCTTCCTGGGCCACCTTGGGCACTACCACCCACCACACTCTGCTCTAGGCCACCCCTTTGCCCCCAACGTGAAGCTATACATTTGCTGACACCTCCATGCTTCTTTATGGAGAAAAACCTTAAAGACGTATAAACTTCAAAAATCACTTAAAAATCAGCCCTTTGCCCAATTCCTTTCAAATAATTCTGATAGCTTCCTTGCCCACCCTAGAAACTACCACCCACCACACTCCACTCTAGGACACCCCTTCCCCCCCGATGTGAAGCTATACATTTGCTGCAATCCTAATTATTCCCTATGAGAAATTCAAAAATACTTTAAAAATTCACCAATAATCAGAGGAGTGTCCAATTGCCTTGGGGTTTTGTGGGTGGTAGGCACCCCTGTCTGTCTACCACCCACCCTGCTTTAGTGCCCCTAGGTGCTCCACAATAGGGGATATGGGCTGGTTCTGGTCCCATTATACCCTATGAGAAAAAAATGAAAATAATTTTCAAAAATTCATAAAAAAATTGTATGAGTGTCCGATTGCTTTGGGGTTTGGGTGGCAGGTACCCCTGGGTGCCAGCTACCATCCTACCAATTTTTTGATGTCTGAACCAGTTTGAACCAGTTTGAACCACCCCCTAGTTTGGTTCTAATTCAAACCTGCAGCTCGAACCTGATGGCTGGTTCGGTTCGAATTCGAACCTTCAAACCACCCTGGTTTGAATTCGAACCGGTTTGAATTCGAACCGGTTTGCACATCCCTACTAGCCAGCACTCTGGGTCAGTTCTGGAAATAGCTATTTCAGATAAGGCTGCTCATGAGAAGTGCCAGGATCACTCCTGATTGCACCACTCCTTAGGGATGTGTGAGCGGGCTCAGAACATACTAGTATGTTCAAACAAGCTCAGAACACACCAGCTTGAACCAGCTCTGAACATACTGGTAAAGTGGAATCTGGTAAGGATTCCCCTTTAGCAGTAAGGGGGGCAGGGGGATTAGCTAAAGAGAGTTGGGGTGGGAGGGGGGTTGAACTTTACCTTAAAGTTGCCACCAGTGGCAGCTGCAGAAGTGGCTGCAACAGCCACAGAGGTGGGTGGTGGTGGCGGCAGGTATTTCCCACCCCTGCCGGAGCAGGCAAGACTGGTTCGGACCTCTGCATGTGAGAGGAGGTCAATAAAATGGCATCTGTGCATGCATGCAAGCCATTTTATTGATCTCCACAGATGTGCAGAGACCCAAACCAGCCCTGCCTGCTCCAGCGGGGTGGGGGGAAGCCCCTGCCACCACCAGCTCTGCCCACCCCCACCACTGCAGGCAACTTTAAGGTAAAATTTTACTCGCCTCCCACTTCAACTCTCTTTAGCTAAGCCCCCTAGTCCCCCTACCCCGCTTACTGCTAAAGGGGAATCCTTACCAGATTCCCCTTTACCATTATGGCTTCAAGTCCACCTGAGCCGGACTGTGCCTGGTTTGGCTCAAGTCTGGTTTGATTCAAGTCAAACCCCATTTTCCAGTTTTGTGCATACTACCACTCCTTCCCTGGATAGCCCTGAGTAAACTCTTAGTTAAATCTATAAGAGATTACTTTGTGTTTGTGAGGGAAGCAACTATAAAAACACCCCGATCCTAAACTCAGGCAGAAAGTGAAGTAGGAGGATAATCATGCACCTCCTGCTTGTCATGCACCCAAGTTAGGCAGATGTGAGGGGACTCACAGAGGGGCCAGAGGTTCACAGCAGGAACAAGATGGCAGAGCTGATGATGGTCTGGAAGTTCAAGGCAGGATTGTAAAGTTCTGGAAGGGTGTAGGTTTGTTCTTCCATAGTCTCCTTCAAGGCTAGCAGAAAGCAAGACAGGGCTGGATTTGAGCAGTCACTAGATCCAGAGTGTTTCTTTTCACTGTTGTCTACAGGACTGCGGACTCAAGGAAGGCTCTCAGAGATATCTGGGGCTCTGGGACTAGGCACAGGAGGTGTCAGTCTCTATAAGTTCTAGGAAAGTGGATAGTCTTGGCTTAGTAAGTATTTGTGGGGCCAGCCTTGGGACTGATGTGCCGCAAAGATGTAGTTCTGCAAACTCCAGCAGTTGAGTGAAGGAACTCCACTTCTTTTTTAGTTTGATTTTTGCTGCTACAGGCCAGAGGATGGAGAGAGAGAGAGAGAGAGAGAGAGAGAGAGAGAGAGAGAGAGAGAGATATGCTGCTGCTAACTCCAGCAGTGGAGTGAAAGATTTCCATGTGTGTGTTTACCTGAACTGAAACCAGTTCTCTTTGGTGAACCTACCACCAGTCAGGACATGGGTTTTGTGCTGCTAAGTGTTGGGTTTCAACTGTGCGGTGGGGAAACTTCATGATTACACATTACTGGAGGTGCTGAGGCGAGCACCTGGAGAGTGGCAGAGTGGGAGTGCTGAGGTGACCAAGATACAGTGCTGTGCTCCATCCTTATTTCTGCCTTCTTCCCAGTTTATTGGTTTTTTCAATCATTTTCCAGGGCTCCAGAACCTAACCCCCCAATTCCCAAAGATGGTAGTTCTCATTATTCAGTTCCAAGATCTGCACTTGTAGGCAGGAATGGAACCCCCACAAATAACAAGGGCCACCTGTACTACAGAAGGGGAAGTGTACGTGTCACAAAAAGGAGTCTCAACGTTGGGCTGGAAACATCAGCAAGATCTACAAATAGTGTTAAACCCAAACAGCACAGAACCCATATTACAGATGATGGAGCATCCTTATGCTGATATGACTGCTAATTTCTTGGATGTTTTTGCTGATAAACCTGGCACTGCCATACATTTCAAACATAAAATTCAGATGAAGGAAAATGTACAAATATAATAAAATAAATAAAATGCCTGTAAAATACAAAGTGAAGAATGTACCCATAGCATTGTGCCAATCACTTACAGAGGAGCTTTCAAGACTACAACATGCTGACATATAACCTGTGGATTCATCAGAATGGGTCTCTCCCATTATTCTTGTATGGAAATCAAATGGTATACTTTGAATGTGTATGAATTTAAGAGATGCGAACTCTAACATGATAGTAGGGATGTGCCCAGAAGTACTTTGGCGCTGGCGGGGTAGTACTTTAATGGTGGGGGAGGGTGTACTCACCCCCCACACACACACACACCACATTTCCCCCGCCGGCGCTCTGTAAGCTTTAAGCCCCTCAAGGCGGCGGTGCTCCTCCTTGCCGCCCTGCTCCCCCTGTTGGCCAGAAGTTGCGAGCGCATGTGCACTCACAACTTCTGGCCACTTCCGGCTGATGGGGGGAACAGGGTGGCAGGGAGGAGCGAGGGGCTTAAATCTTACAGAGCGTCGGCAGGGGAAATGCGGTGGGGGGTGAGTACACCCTCCCCTGCCCTTAAAGTACTACCCCCACCAGCACCGAAACGCTGAATACCCCCCCCCAGTGCCAAAACATTTTGGAGGCCTTTACAATGGCCTCCAAAATGTTTCGGGCACAAGCCTACATGATAGTGGATTGTCATCCATTACTTAATATCAATGAAATGCTTCTTACTCTAAAAGAGGCCTCCTTGTTCAAAACTTTGGAGTTCTTTTTGGCCTATCATCAAATTACTCTGCTCAAACGTTCTCACAAATACACAGCCTTCATTACCCCAGAAGGTATTTCAAAGAATGATGCATGCAATTTTGGGGACTATGGATGGCATCACTTACTTTTAGGATGACATTTTAGTGTATGGCAAAACCATTGAGGAGCATGCTGGTAAACTGACAGAAGTCTTAAGAAAACTTTGATAACATGGACTTACTATCTTTGTAGAGAAATGTCAATTTTGCATGCACTCAGTGACATACTTGGGACACACAATATCTCAGAGTGGCGTACATCCCAAAACATACTTGGTGAAAGGTATTTGGGAAGCACCAGAGCCACACAAGAAGGATGCACTTTTGATCATTTGTAGGACTCTATGAGGCGAGTCTCATGGTCAGTAAGACTCGCTGGAAGGGGGTTTGCAAGGAGAGCGGGCTCTCCTCACAGATTATCATTCAATCTACCCTGGGCAGCCAAATCGGCTACCCACACGACTGCTGGCTCTGTCACGGATCCAGTGGGAGCTGCGGGGATCGGGGGCCGAGTGGCCACCATAAGGTCCAGGATGCCCCGCGCGAGCACACAGGGCATCCTGGAGAGACCCCAGGGCTGGGAGGCTTGTTTCAGCCTCCCGGCGGGGGTCTCCTTGTGTGTTGCCATGGCACAGAGCCGTGCTGCAGCAATACACGATCACAAAAACAGGGTTAGTGGAGCGCTCACTCCGCTAGCCCCATTTAAGGGGAGGGCTACAGAAGCGGTTCACCCGCTTTGGAGAAACATTCTCATGCCCCAGAAATGTTCTCCCTTAGACCGATTTTGGCCGACCATGAGAATTGCCTCTATGAGCATAACTCTACATTTGTTAGACAGTTTGCCTCATAAGTTGCTCCACTGTGCAGGACTGGGTGCTTTTATTTCCAGGTGGAATATCTGCCAGGTCTTTGGAATACAACTGCAGATTGTTTCTCTTGAGTTCCACTTCCAGGCCAAGAGGCGATCCCAGAAGAGGATGAAGTAATTGCACAAATAGCTTCATCCACATCTTCTGAATGGAAAGCAACCCTCAGTGCTGATCAAGTGCTTACTGAACTTAAACCTTACATAACTCATGAATGGCCATGCAAAAACAAGGTACCTGAACATCTTCAACCATACATGCATGTGGAGAATGAGCTGTCCCTTCCCAATGAGCTGGTGCTGAGGACTGATCATTTGGTGGTGCCAACTTCCTTATAGGCAATAGTGATCAAAATTGCCCATGAAGGTCACCTGGGCATGAGCTTGACTAAAAGGCGAATCAGATAATGTTTCTGGTGGCCAGGTATAGACAAAGACATTGGAAATGTAATTGGGCATTGTATGGCTTATGCTGTATGTGACAAATTGCAGAAGACTTTAGCACCCCCTAGACTCCAGTAGAGTATCCCAATGGTCCCTGAGAAAAACGTGCTCTGGATATAATGGGACCTTTTGATAACCAACCCACAAAACAAAGATTTGTTGTAGTGATGGTGGATTACTATTCCAGGTGGCCAGAAATTTCATTTGCTGACAACATTACTGCAAACAAGGCAACCCAGTTCATGGCTGCCGTTTTTTGAAGAGAAGGTCTTCCTATTGACTGACAATGGGATACAGCTTACCTCATTTGAAATGGCGTGATATTTGCATAACCATGGGATAAAAGACAAACTCTTTCCTTGCACCAGCCTCTAGGGAATGGCTTAGTGGAAAGAATGAACATAGTGAAAGACAGTTTACAACTGGCTACTATGTAACAACAACCCTGGAAGGAAGCAATCTGTGAAACTCTATTTGCTTATCGAACTACTCTTCATTCTACTATGGGAAAATCACCTTTTGAACTACTGAGAGGATGCAAAGCTACCACCAACCTTACCCAATGGCAACTGATAGGGCTTTCTGTGCCATCTCACCCTGAGGATGCTGGGATTTGTGATCGGGTAAAGGAGAAGCAACAGAAATATTAATTGTATGTGGATCAGAAACAGCGTGAGAAACAGCGAACATGTCATTTGTTCAAGCATGGCTGCCTTATAAAATGAGAAAAGGATGTTTCCAATATTCTGGACCAAAACAAATAATAAAAAAACTGAGGAGATTCTGTCATATTGGGTGATGGAAAGAAGTGGAACAGTTCAAGATTTTCAAGCATGCTTGTTATGAGATGGAGGATGGAAAGAGATGGCCAGGAACCATGCAGTAGCTGTTAAAAGGATACATTTTGGCGGCTGTAACCACAAGGGGAGACAGCAGTCTCTAGCTTTCAGAGGAAGGAAGCCCAATATTTCCTCCCACACTTTATTATTAATATACGTCTTTCCAACAAAGGTTTCTCAAAGTGGTTTACATAACAAAAGAAATTAGAAGATGGTTTCCTGTCCCAAAATAACTAACAATCTAAAAAGAAACACAAGGGAGACATCAGCAACAGCTGCCAAGAGGGATACTATGCTGGGTTGAGACAGGAAACTTGCTATTCCCCTGATAAATATAAAGAGATCCACATTTTTAAAAGAAGCCTCTTTGCTCAGTTAGTGGAAGCTTACCAAGGGTCAGACAAACTGCTCAAGCAATCACTTGGGGAGGCAATTTTTCTGAGGGCCCATGAAGTAGTATACAATCTGAGATGTGAGTCCCAGAATCCCAGACATTTTGTCAGAGGATGCGGCACGCTTTCTGAGAGATATTTCCCAGAATCCCATGCAGATTTAGTGAGCTGCAACTTAGATGGTGGGCAACAGCTGCTTGACGTGATAAAATGCCTTGCGTCAACCATGCGCTCATCGCACGGTTAGCCGTGTGCTTTCTAGACATATCTATCAACTTTGCACGTATCTCAGATGTGGTGTAAAATAACTTCTTTGATGGAGGCATTGTGAGGCTGAGGAACAAGCAGATGGTTCCCTTAACATCCAGCTAACAGCATTCCTGTGGTTTTCACACATCTCCCCTCAGATAGTATGATACTATTGTCTTGGCTCTGCAAGGAAGGATATGTTTATAAGACAAATTTGTTAGGACTGAGATCAGTCTGGAACCCTTTGCCCTATGGCCCAGAGATGGGTTTTGGTGATTCAGTGGTGACCAAGGGATCTTTGTCCTTGCTTGGGTCCAAAATAGATATGACGTGGCTAGGAACATAGGAAGCTGTCTTTTACTGAGTCAGACTGATTGGCAGCAGCTCTCCAAGATTTCAGGCAGGGGTCTTTCCCAGCACTACCTTAAGATGCCAGGGACTGAACGTGGGACCTTTGGCATGCAAAGCAGATGTTCTACCTCTGAACTATGGCCTCATCACCAAATCTACGCTACTGTATTTGTTTAATCAAGTGACTGCCCTGTTCACATATAAAGTGAGTGTGGGGGCCTAATTTTTATATCAAATGGGGTTTATTGATGAGGGGAAGTGAACCCTCCCCAGTTTGCCTCCCCGTGGTCCATCACCCCAGGCCACTTTTCTCACAACCCATCAGGCAGTCCTCCCATGAGTCGAAGTGAGGACTGGTGGCCTCAAGTGGCAGAGTGTTGGTGCACCAGCAGGAACCCCCACACACACACACACACAAACACTGCCCTGTCCCCCATTGCCCCCCCAGCACTTTGCCTGCCTGCCTCTGCTTTCCCCAACATCCAAACACTCTTCACCAAGTGGTGGCACAGCCCTCCCTTCTCATTGGACTGTTCATGAATAGGGGAGGAAGTGGAAGAGAAAATTAGGAAAGAGCAGTGGAGTACTCTGCTGCCCTTTCCTCGTTGTCTTTTCTGCTTCCTCTCTCTTTTCACAACTAGACTAGCAGCACATGAGGGAAGAGGCAGAGGAGGGTGTGTCACCACCAAAAAGGAGGAGGCGGCAGAGGTGACTCGTGTGTGTGTGTGTGTGGGCGCGCGCGCACACACACACACACACATATGCAGGGGGAGCAGCATTTGGTGCCCTGTCCAAAATGCAGAGGTTGGAAACTAGAAGTGTGAGCACTGTAAAATATTCCCCTCAGGGGATGGAGAAGAGCAGAAGGTTTCAAGTTCCCTCCCTGGCTTCTCCAAGATAGGGCTGAGAAAGATTCCTGCCTGCAACCTTGGAGAAGCCACTGCCAGTCTGTGAAGACAATGCTGAGCTAGACAGACCAATGGTCTGACTCAGTAAATGGCAGCTTCCTATGTTCCTATGTTCCACTTCTGATTTCTGTACAGAGCTAGGAGAAAAGTGCCTGAGGCCAGGGAGCACAGGTAGGTATGAAAAGGAGAGTTAAGTTCCTCTCACCCATGTCCCCACTTTGAGGTACAAGATAGACCTCAGATCTCATAATGAATGAAGCAGACACAGGGGCGTAACTATAACAGGGCAAGGGGAGACAGTTGTCTGGTGGCCCACTGCCTTGGGGGGGCCCCCAGAGGCAAGTCACATGACTGACTCCCCCAGCTGCACACCCACCCGGGCTTCCTTCAGATGTATTCATCCTCCAAAATTGATGTGAGTGTTAAGACCTGGAGGTACTAGAACAGCAGGGGCGGGCCCATTTTAAAATCTTGTCTCTGGGCCCACTCCAACCTTGCTACGCCCCTGAGCAGACACATCAATAAACATAGCTGCCACCATCCTACCTGGTTTGAAACTCACGGGCATCATTTGCTCCTGGAAGTAACAGGAACATAAGAAGCTGCCTTATGCCTAGTCAGACTGTCAGTGGCTCTCCAAGGTTTCAGGCAGGAGGCTTTTCCAGCCCTCCCAGAAGATGCCAGGGATTCAACCTAGGAACTTCTGCCTACAAAGCAGATGCTCTAGCACTGAGCTATGACCCCTATCCCCTAAAGCATGGTGAGAAATCATCCAAGCAAACACGTGAGGTAGCTGATTCACCCTCTGATGCTTGACATGACTTTGGAAACTATCTCAAGAGCTTGAACCAAAGAGCCCTGGCTGAAGTCAGGCACGAGATACAGCCTAGAGATGCTGCCTTGGATGTCACACTGTGAGTCTAATAACAGTGCCAGTTAGTTGCAGCTGACATTGTTGGGCTAGAATTAAACCCAGACCATCAGCTTTTGTTCTTCTAAGAGTCAATAAAATGGTTACGCTTGGAAATAACAGAATTTAACTAGCACATTTGGAAAAATAACACATTGCAGAAGCCCAAATAAATGCAGCTGCTAGCCAGAGGGGGCAGGCAGCCATCACATAATTAACAGTCACTCTCTGTGTCTGCCAGTATTTTATCTACTGGTGGTAGTATGCGATCCAGCACAACAGCTGTATTAGCATGGATCTGTATTACAATGCGCTAGAGATGAATGTTTAGACACAGGCGATAAATAAGGAGCTCTAACAAGGATAAACACATCAGGTTTAAATAATCTCACTGAATATGCTTCTTCTTTTTTTAATCTCTTTTTAAATTTTCACAGCAACCTTCTATCAGCCAAGGCATGATTATACAACCAAAGCATCTCCATCTTTCAGGGAAAATGTGTAGACCATTTGTTGAAAGAAAGAAAAACTATTGACATAATGGGAATGCTCAAGAAACGTCTTCTTTTCTACCACATATTCTGTTACACCGGAACCATATCCTTATAGGGGCATGAACAATGGCTTCCGATGAAATATACATACCGTTCCTTGACCCCTTTGACTCTCACAAGCTACTGCTTGCTGATGAAAGAACTCCTACAGTTATCCATACCATCTGAACAAAATCATAACTCTCAAAAGCAGTCAAACAATAAACCACCAGTTAAATAACATCTGAGAGTTAGAGGAGGAGTAATGCACACCGGTATTTCTCCCAGGATATATGCCAGGAAAAGCTATTTGCATTGAATCTTTGGTGAAGTCACTTGTCAAGGCTGATTGCAGGGAAGTTTGTTCTTTAGAGAGGAATGCTGGATCTGCTAACTAGCAAGGGTTCCCTACCCGGCAGAGCTATTAATGAGTAAGCACCTCTGGGTCTTTGGTAAACCTCTTCTTTTTCGCTTCCTCTCTGGAGTTACAAGAACAAAATGCAAGCTTCAAGCAATTGGCAAACCACAATACGTCAATATATTACATTTTTATCCTACCCACCGAGGAACTCAGGGTGGCATATATGGTTTCCTTGACCTTTATATTCACACAAGTGATGCAAGCAAGTTAGGCTGGGAGATAATGACTGGCCCAAGCTCACCCACTGAGCTGCATGACTAAGTGGAGCTTTGGACCCAACACTCTAGCCATTGCAACACACATGGCTGGTATTATATTCAGCTTGGCGGGCAACAGATTGTGCAGGCCTGGCCTGAAACATCCTGGAAAGACACTTTTCTTCTGTTGACTTGAACATCTTCACAGGAGAAGAGACCACAGCCACTTGGGGCAGCTTGTTCCATTGGTGAGCAACTCTTGTAATTGCGAATCTAAATTTCCTTTTGCAGTCCTTATCTTGCCATTAAATACTGTAATCAACTGCTCTCCCTTTTCCTTGCAGCATTCTTGGGAAAGTGTCAAAGACAAAACCTTCCTCAAAGATTTTAGTTGAGCCAGTGTTAGAGGATATCATGCACAATGCAATGCACAAATATGTGCCTCTGTTGAAATCATGTGATAAATATGGGGACCACATCAGATGCTGTGCATCCACATCAAATTTGTGTGTGTTGTTTTTGATCCAGCAAGTGAATACATACACTGAAGCTGCTTCCATGTGTCTATTTCTCCCTGGATTAGGGTGGTTAAACTCCTTTAACCTGTCATTGTATACATTCATTTTTGTCCTAGTTACTTTTTTTTCTGTTACTTACAAATTATCACCACTCCTGACCATATCTCATACCATTTTGAGACTCTCCTTAATTTCAGCCTAGAGGGCTTAAAATCTCCATTCATCCCTAAGGAAATGGGAACCAATCTGAAGATTCTTTCATGCAGCAAGCCTCCAGCCAGATAAAAATACCACTGCAATACAAGGAAAAAGGAGAAATTGTTATTCAATACATATTTCATTTATCACAATGATGTACCGGCATTACCTGTACAGTTTTCCTACAGAAACCCGTTTTGATGCATTGGGTGCTAATATATTCCTTGACCATTTAAAAAATAATAACCTTCAACTTTTCAATGAAGCCTTTGACTAAATATCTATTCCAGTTAAAATGATACCTAAGTGCAGGTGTTTATGTCCACTGCCTGTTATTTATACTTACATCTCTCCTTCCTCCCTTTACTTTGTTGTTTCTCCCACTGTCTACAGATATATTGCAAGCTTCTTGAGGCAGGGACCTGTTTTGTTTTTGTTATGGTTCACTTTACTTGTAAAGCACCATATCTGGGGTGCAGATCCTCCTCAAACATGTGAGGAGTTCCCTCTCATTTTATTGAACTCCTCCCTGCCAAACCTAATAACCTATATCTTCAATTTTGATTCCCTGCCACCTAGAATCTCCCTTTCCCACTTAATAATTTGAGAGGTTTCTCCTCAAGCTTTCCCTCTGTCTGCAGTCCTGTCCATACCCAACAATGGCACTAAGTATGTATATGTATAAATCATCTGGCCTGGTTTCATTGCCTGCCCTCTCAACCTCTGGACAAAACTAAAATATGTCTTTCTATAACACCGCCTAAATAACTTTGGAAGTTAAAAATAAAAACTCAATCTTATGCTTGCCATCTGTTCTGACTTGTTGCTTATTAGAGCCATGGGAAAATGCCACCACCCCCCGACAGACAGATAAGGGGGGCCCTGGGGTAGCAGAGTGGAGAATTGTGCAAGTTGTTCATTCTAAGAGGGGTTTCTAAATGTATTCATAGCCATACCTGTGGAACAAGCTCATGTTTGTATTCTCCAAAGCATTAAATGTATTGTGAATGGTACTGACATATGGTCCAATAATCCGGCTTTTAAGGCACTGGGCATTCTTAACCGTCCCTAGGATAGAGCTTTATCTCTCCGTGCCTAGCTTTGGCCCTCTGCTTTGCTCTGCCTTTGTATGAGACAATGAGTCCATCCTTTATTTTTCCCCATCTGGTATCATGCTGCATCCCACAGCAAGCTTAAACCCCAGTGGAAACAATGACAACCAGAAGCGCTTGCACCAAGAGAATACAAGGCATGCTGCGTCTGGTACAGCGCAGAAAGATAAAAAGGTGCAGTCAGGCCAGGCCAGGCAGAGTCTTCTCCATCTGTTACTATTTAATGTCAGCTTCATTCCATTGAGGCTGTTTGGTCAAATATCTACTTGTAGTGCCAGTAGTGAAGTGCCAAGATATATTGCAACATATGTGGGTTTATTTAATGCTATGCATGTATGTTTGCACAGCTCAGTGTGCATTTTTCTATGCACTAAACATTTAAAGCTACTAGTGGGGGTTTTCTCTAGATCCGAGTCATGTAAGGAGAGAACTACATTTTACATGCAAAGTCATGTAACAGATGCCTGATGTTATTTTTAACAGAAAAGCCTCTTCAGGAAGGGGAGATCCAGAGCACAAAAGTGGCAGTGGTGGTGGGATGCTTAACCCTTTCTCCACCTTCATTTCTCTATTCCAAATTGCCTCTCCATCCATTTTGTCCCTTTGGGACTCCAGAAGTGAGGGAGAAAGCATCTTGGTGAGTTATTTGAAGCAGAGAAATGGCAGGTAGGGAAAGAGTCAAGTTACACAGCTTGTCCTTTCTGCATTCAAGATCCCATCACCTACCCCCAGCTGCTTTTGTCGGACTGTTAATTTTAAAAAACAGTATCCAGGTTGGGTGGCATGCAATTATGTACAATTGGGAGTCAGCCCCAAAAAAGCAAAATTCAGTTTGTACATCGGAATGGAGCAACTGGAAGATGGAGAAATCAGGGGGCAATCTTGGCGTCTGGCCTGGTCCACAGTGGTTCTTTAGGCAGTGGGGAGGGGCAAAAGATAATGTACCGAAGCAAATCCCAGGGAAGTGGCAATAGCATATTGAATGCATGCTGCTGCTTCACTTAGTGGACAAAACGTGCCAAGAACAACACTGGAGCCAGCCCTTATTTTACCTGGCATCTCTACATCACAGCTTTCTATGTTTTGGGGTTCCTTCCATCAAGCTTCCATCAAGGATGCCTCTGAGTACCAGTTGCAGGGGAGTAACAGTAGGAGAGAGGGCATGCCCTCAACCCCTGCCTGTGGCTTCCAGCAGCATCTGGTGGGCCACTGTGTGAAACAGGATGCTGGACTAGATGGGCCTTGGGCCTGATCCAGCAGGTCTGTTGTTATGTTCTTATGTTAAGCTTATCTAGAAAAAAAATTACAATGTTGGGCCAAACCTGCAGCTAATCTAAGATGACCTAGTTTTCCACACTAGTGTCTCATGGTTGTAAACAAGGCCAGCCCACTAAGGAGGCGTGGTTCAGGCAGTAGGTTGGCAGAAGTGGAGCGGACACCCCACTTCAACTGGCCACTGGCTGCCTCACCACTCCTCTCCACCCTGAATCCTCCCTTATGCCAGTAGTACAGCCACAGTCGCTCTGCCAGCTGCATCTCCTGCTCCCTGTCTTTTGAAATGTCAGACGATGGGGAACGAGCAGCAGGATGGGTCAGAGCTTCATTTGATGTTTCTGCTGCAGCAAGCCCTGCCAATGAGGAGGCAAGACAAGCCGAGCCAGGATGAACACCAACCTTACCAATACAAGTGTCAAATTAAATTCTGGCTGTGTGGAAGGGTCTTCTCTTCCCTATGCATATATAACCTTCTTGTCTCTCAGATATTATATTTAATGGTAGGACATTATAATGAACACTGTTAAGTTTGCAGCTGAGTGACCTAATTTCCTATTCAGCTCAGCCACTGGCTCATTGGTTGGCCTTAGGCAAGTAATTACCTCATCTCCTCAGTTCTCCTTTTGTAAAATGGAAATAATATCTTAATGAGCTACCTTTTAGGGTAGTTGTAAAAATGACAAAAATAAAGAATTGTTACCCACTTGACAGATTTTGGGACACAAGGCTGTTATTCTAGTTGAGCAACACATGAATTAGCTGAATCCATAAAATAAAAAAAATCAGGATGGCTAGTTAAATATGACCTACTCCCCAACACCACCCCACATTTAACTGTTCCCATTCATATTTTCTAAACCTCTGGTATTAAGCCAATTCCTCTAATGCTCCATTTCCGGCATATATTACCCAATCTAGGTCCATGTTCTGAGTCTCCTCATTTGTAAAAGAGATTTTATCTCTGTTTGAGTTGCCATGGGATCAAAATCCCAATATTTGGAGGTGATGTTTACCAGGGGATTGCTGCTGAATTTACAAACATGATGTTGCATGAAATAAGAGAGGCAGTTGTGAGTTTCTGCAAAAGAATTCAATTTCTCAATGTTGACACATTCAGTTAATGCAGGTGTCTAACAAAAACCCTCTATGGGTGGAAGCAAATGTCATTTCTAGGGGAAAGCCCTTAATTATTTATTATGTTTGTACAGCACCCCAAATTTACATCTCTGGGCGGTTCACAACAAATTAGATTACTATTGATATGGGAAACTCTCTAATAGGAATACCATGCCATGGGAGTATCAGTTGCTGTCACACCATCGTTATCACTGAAGATAACAGGAATTATTATTAAACCTTGTCTTTTTTTTTTTTTAAGAAAACATTGGGAGGGCTGGTTTGCATTTAATTAGATTGTTTTAGGGTGTTCTTTGTGCCTTGTATTGTTACAATAGCATATTCTCAACCATCAGACAGGAGTGCAAGCAGAAACTTTGCAGTCAGAAGGTCCCAAGTTCAAGTTCTTGGCAATGCCAATAAAAGCTTCCCATACAGCAGTGTTAGGAAAGGCCATTGGCTGAAGGCCAGTGCTGAGCTTCTGGGGCTGCCAGTTAGACACTCGGGCTTTATGCACCAATCATCTGACTTAGTATAAGTGAGCTGCATTTCCTAGAATTCTACAGTATAAGTGCTTAGAAGAGTTCTGGAGCTCCTACTTCAATATTGCAAGCATGGCCAGCTTGAAATTAATTACCAAAAAACTAAAAGTATGGCCTTTGCCAAAAGGCCCAAGGTCCATTTCTGGTGTACAGATGGGCACAAGGTTGAACAGGTCTTCTGTTTTAAATACCTGGGGGTGGTCCTGCATGCCACTGGCTCCAGAAAGGCTCACAGTGCCCATATTGCCCACAACACACAGAGAAGCACCTTCACCATCCTTAAGTTCCTTCAGACCAAAGGAGGTCATTGGATCCCTGCAGCCCTCAAACTGTTTGAAACCAAGTTGCTGTCACAACTCCTCTGCGGCGCCCAACTGAGCCCCTTCTCCAGCTTTTCCCCACTGGAGCTGGTACAGTCCAAATTTTTAAGAGTGGCTCTCCAAGTCCCACATTGTGTCTCCAACACACCCTGTGCCTGGAGACAGGCATGATGAAGGTGGAGGCCAGAGCATGGATGGCCATCCTCAACTACTGGCTCAAACTATCCTTCAACCCATGGGGTCTGGTCCCACTGACCTTGAAGACAATTCTCAATCCACCTGGAAATTGACTCTCCGGATTAAAATGTCAGCTCTGGATCTCTCCCCAACCCAATTGCTATGGGCTATGACCAGGCAAAAACACCTATCAAACAGGATAACAGATATAGAATGCCAAACCGATCTAGGCAGGACCCCAAACTTCCTCACCTCTGAAAGACTTAGATACTCTGCCTCCCGCGTCACATACCTAACACAGCTGGAGGTTCCAAACTACAGGAGAGCCTTTACTCTAGCCCGATGCCATGCCCTCCCCTCAGCCGTGTTAGAAGGCAGATATAGACATGGGAAACACCTATATCAGGCAACAGCGATATAGGAAGATGCTGAAAGGCATCATCTCATACTGAGCAGGAGGAGGCAATTGTAAGCCCCTCCTGTATTCTACTAAAGAAAAACCACAGGGATCTGTGATCACCAGGAGTCAACAGCAACCCAATGGCACAGTTTACCTTTACAGGAAAAACCCACCCATGGAGCAACTATGGCCCTGCGACTCTGGGCAGGTCTAAACTACAGTACACATCCTCCTCTTCTGCCCATTCTATTTGCACCAATCTCATTCTGCCACTATTACTCAAGTTCCCAGGATGTCCAACCAAATCTACACCTCTCTGATGATGAACCTGCCATCATGCATGATGTTGCCAAGTTCTTTTTGTCGGAGGAAGGAAACCATATACATAAGAACATGTATATAAACTGTGTATAGTAATCTATTGAAAAATTACACACCATAAATCAATATCATATTGCCAGAAAACCATTGTATCAAAAAAATTGGATACTGATGATGAACCTACCATCATGCATAATGTTGCCAAGTTCTTTTTGTCAACATGCAAAATCTGCCAGGTCCCGACAGACAGCAGGTCTTGACCAGCATGACCACAACACTCTACACAACCCAGCTACAGTGCTACATGAAAACTTTGGGGGGGGGGGTGGTTAAACACATTTTTACAGTTTCTAAACCTCAGAGTTTCTACAGTCTTAGTGCTTCCATAGCCCTATGCCTTTTATAGCCTGCAGACAATTTTATAGATGTAAAGTTTTTAAATTTTAGAGCTTTTGGATGTTACTGTAGAGCTTTTTAATATTTATACAGCTTTCCAGCTTGTATAGTTCATAGACAATATAATTTTACAGCCATATAGTCCTTTACATTTTTACAGTTTTATACCTTGTCTTGTGCCTTTTAAGCACACTCCGCATATCATTTTATGCTTGTATTTATGCTGGTTAAAGACTGTAATAAAAATGATTTGATTTATAGTATAAGCTGGATATGGGCTTTAGGGGCAAGTCAAAATTGTGTTTATGCACATCACTTGACACCATATCTCAAGGAATCAGCACTGTTTAATAAGTCTGTATCTCTGTTTGTATTCCTCAGTGGATTTTACATTTGTTCCAGATTCTGGGCACTCCTGTCAACTATTGCTTTTCTGTGATACTGCTGGGATGACCTGAGGGAAAGAGAAGCTGCAGTCAGTAAATGTAATTAGTCCAAAGTCAGTTCCAGGTCAGGTTCAGCTGTCCTAGAACCATGATAGCATCAATTGCTTTTTACAATGATATATTCTGCTTCCAGTAGGTCAAGCCCTTGAGTGTGTAAGAGAGACTGATATCGGGAATTCTTGTCCCAAGGTCAATCCAGCATGACGTCTGAAAGACTGTTCTCTCCTGTACAAACATGCCTGACAGTTGAGATAATCTTCAGAAGCCCTTCTCACGACCCCGCTCCTTAGATACTAGAGAACAGGTATTTTCTATGGTGTCATCTAGTCTGTGAAGCTTTTGCCCCAGACATGTTCTCCTGGCACCTTCATTATCATCACAGGTGCCAGGCAAGTTTATTCCATTTGCCTGTGCTTTTAATTACATTTATTTCTTTACACACATTTATATACCACCAAAATTCAAATCTCTAGGTGGTTTCCAAGATAAAAACCCTGGGTTAAGAACATAAGAACAGCCTTGCTGGATCAGGCCCAAGGCCCATCTAGTCCAGCATCTTGTTTTACACAGTGGCCCACCAAATGCTGCTGGAAGCCTACAGGCAGGAGTTGAGGGCATGCCCTCTCTCCTGCTGTTACTCCCCTGCAACTGGTACTCAGAGGCATCCTGCCTTTGAGGCTGGAGGTGGCCTATAGCCCTCCGACAAGTAGCCGTTGATAGACTTCTCCTCCATGAAGTTATCCAAACCCCTCTTAAAGCCATCCAGGTTGTTGGCTGTCATCACATCTTGTGGCAGAGAATTCCACAAGTGGATTATGTGTTGTGTGAAAAAGTACTTCCATTTGTTGGTCCTAAATTTCCTGTCAATCAATTTCATGGGATGATCTCTGGTTCTAGTGTTATGTGATCCATGAGAGTTGATGTAGTATAAATGGTTGGGATCTGAACTGGTGGTGACTGGTTAGGAGAGAGATCTTGGTCTTGTGGCAAATAGCTCAATGCAAACATCAACTCATTGAGAAAGTGTTTGGAAATAACTCTCCATGAAGTTTTTCACACCCAGCTTTTAGTTTGCATCTCATCCGGAATGGAGGAGATGCATTCACATATTGGCCAAATTTTACCCAAAGTCCGTGCAATCTATCAGGGAGCACTTCACACACAATTTGGGTTTTTAATCAGGTGTTACAGTTTAGCCTGATTTGTATCTGGGATTAAAAAATCCACTTTTTTCTTTTTTGGGGGGGGCAACTTTGAACTCGCAGTAAAGCCTTGCAAAAACTCATGGCAAAACCTACTGTTTAGGAAAGCTCCTTGGGAAAGCATCACCATCAAGACTAGAATGTTTAGCAGCACTTAGGGAATTAAGTTTATGATTAAACTCATATATAAAAGAATTCAAAGGTCAATGACACTGTATACAAGTTTGCACAAGTGGGTATTATTTATTCAGTACTGGACTGAAAGGGTACAAGATTGTATGTATCCATATGAATTAGTTCTTATGATATGAAATACGTTGCAATAGTGATGTGTCAATAACAACATAGATAGGAAATCACTCTCTTTAGTCATTTCTTTTAGCCCCCAGTTCCTCATGTGAGCAGAATTTGGGCCTGGGTTCAGACTGGGTTATAGTATTTCAAAGAAATTGCTTTTCTGATGCATGCTCATGGAGACATGAAGAATTGCCCAGCATTTAGGGTCCATTTTATTCAATATCTAACATTTAAAGACTTCCTGTGGGGTTTTTTAAGTACCTTGCATCCTTAATGATGCAAAATACATTTTCTCCCCAAGTGACTATTCATAACTACAGTAAGCACACATGATTGCAAAAGGGCTGTAGTCGTTTATACCTGGTCTGTGCAAAACCAAACAAACAAATAGCAAATAAAGTGGTGCAGCTTTTATTACTCCCAACTTCATCACTCTATGATCATATAAAGAACATGTTGTTTTTAAGCCTAGCAACTTTAATTACTCATCATTCTAAAACAGCTGCAGAACAGCATTACAGCTCACGCTGGAAATGCACAAAAATGCTCTTAGTAAATTTGTACATCCTTCAGTTATTTCTTATACAATATATACACACTAAGTTAATGTAACCTTGTTATTAGTTAAGATTGCCACCCCCAAGATCTGCTGCAACGTCTCCATGCTTTGAGGGCCAAACTACATATTATGTTAGACCTGTCATTCATGTCGACAGAATTAAAATTCCTCTTTTTACATAACAGCTAGATTGGGCCCTTACAGATTAGGAGTTGTCTCAGGCAGAGCCATGGGCAGCAGCTCTAGGTGAGACAAGGCTCAAAACTGAACCAGAAGAGTCAGACCGACAGCCAAAGATTAGGGGACAGTTACTGAGGTGAGGTCAGATTCACTGGAGGTCAGATTGGGTAGGATCATGGAGCAAGCCATTAAGTCAAGAACAAAGTCCAGGGGTTGAGTCAGGAAGAACAAGAAGCCAGGGATCAAGCAATATGCCAAAGGTCAGGAAGTGAGTCCAGGATCAAGCCAAGCAGACAAATTAGAAGCCAAAAGGTCAAGCAGCAAGCAAGAAGTCAAGAATGGAGCCAAAAGTCAAGAATGGAGCCAAAAGTCAAGAAGCCAAGTTGTCAAGCCATAAAGAGCAGACTCAACACACCAGAGCCAAGGAGACTTGAAAAGTCAGTCAAGGTTTACTTCAGACAATAACCTTCTTGTATGGGGAGCTAATGGCTGACCTCATGGGGTGGAGCTAGTCCAGGACCTGGAAGCTCAATTGCCTCCTTCAGGGCAACAGGCTGCCACAAGGGGCAGCAACATGTGGAGTTTTAGTACAAGTAGAACCTGGCAGGATCACGGCAGGGAGATAGAAAGGCCTTATCACTATTCACTGCCACAATCTTGATCTGGATCAGAATTCCTACGGCTGCTATTTGTCAAGCGGGGGGGGGGGGCTCTCATTGGAACCCCTGGGAGCACTTTTCCTTGGCAAATTAGAGCCGTGGGGTGGAAACCACCCCCCTCCAATGGCCCCAATGCATGAGGGAGCCTGACTAAAACTACTACTTTTAAAAGAAATGCTAAGAATGTCATTACTAATAACAGGCTGAATGTAATGTGTAGTCTAACCCTGGTTTTTCCCATCTCCAGCCCATTTCATTGGTGGATCAGCAAGGAGATGTTGTGCGGTGACATACAGCATGCATTTGAGACTCCTAAACATGACCAGAAGAGTGAAAGGAGCAAATGTGGGGCTGCTGGTTTCAACCATATAAATCTTATAACACCTGGAGCCAGCCCCAGATGTTCTCTTAGGGCAGATTCATGCAATTGTGTTTAAATAAGACATGGGTTGTATGAATGCTAGAGGGAGGGTGCTTGATTTAGTGATAGTGTAGTGGATTCATCACATGATTAATCCCTCAGTTTTTCACCCTTTGTGACACTTAAGCTAGGGTTGACAGCTTGCTAACATGGAGAGTAGGAAATTGCACACACACCCCCCAGCAAATAAGAAAGAAAGGTGGCAAAGAAGCCATTTGAGCATCAGGAAGAGAGGTGTTGCTGTATTCTTCCATAGCTAATATACAGTGAAGCACATCACAGATCCAGGAGCGGGGTGACTCTGGATCTGTCACACTGATCCAGAGTCACACTGACTCCTCATCCATGCTTCTATTGAGCTCAGCCCCATCACTATTAACAATTGTGTCATCACTGCAGTGACAAGCCTCCCATTATTCCCAATGTGAGGATCATTGCTACAGCAATGATGAAATCATTAGTAGTGGCAGAGCCTTTGTAAGTTCAGCGGAAGTGTGTACAGGCTTTGAGAATGCATGGAGCCAGCATGTGTGCCCAGCTCTAGGAATGTGCGAACCAGTTTGAATTCGAACCAGTTTGAATTCAAACCGGGGTGGTTCGAAGGTTCAAATTCAAACCGAACCAGCCATCAGGTTCAAGCTGAAGGTTCGAATTCGAACTGAACCAGGGGGTGGTTTGATTCAAACCAGTTTGAACTGGGTCAGACCTCCAAAAGTGGGTGGGGTGGTAGCTGGCACCCATGGCTACCTACCACCCAAACCCCATAGCAATCAGACACTCGTATGATTTTTTACGAATTTTTGAAAAAAAATTATTTTTTCTCATAGGGTATAATGGGACTAGAACCAGCTCATTATTCCTTATTGTGGAACACCCATGGGTGCCAACAACCACCCAAACCCTGAAGCAATAAGACACTCCTACAATTTTTTATGAATTTTTGAAACATTTTCAATTACTTTTCTCATAGAGTATAATGGGACACGAACCAGCCCATATCCACCCATGGGTGCTCCACAATAGGGAATAATGGGCTGGTTTGAGTTCCATTATACCCTATGAGGAAAAAATAATAATAATTTTCAAAAAAATCATTTTAAAAATCGTACGAGTGTCTGATTGCTTTGGGGTTTGGGTGGCAGGTACCCCTGGGTGCCAGCTACCACCCTACCCATTTTTGGATGTCCGAACTGGTTCAAACCAGTTCAAAACTATTTGAATTCGAACTGAACCAGGGGGAGGTTTGAGCAAAACCAAAACCAAACCACCCCCTCCTGGTTCGAACCTGGTTCGAATTAGAACCGAACCGGGCAAACCGGTTTTGTGCACATCCCTACCCAGCTCTTGGATCGGCAGGGAGCTGGCACTGTATGTAACCACTGCTCTTAAACTGAGAGGCAGCAACCTAGCAACTCGAACTTTCCCACACAGGAGCGTTTCTACACAGGGCTGTTACCGTGAATCTCCTTCGGAAGAGAGTATGTGCATTCACACACCGGCCAAACCTACTGGCAGTCCATTCGAGATCTTTGGAAGCACCCCACACACAAATTTGGGCTTCCAAATTCTAGCTTATCTCGATGTATTTCCAGGTTTTAAAAATCCTGGAGCTTTCCCACAAATAGCTTCCAGCTCTCAAGGTAAATGTTGAGTGAAGCCGCTTCAAATTACACTTGTGGCATGAGGGAAGTAGCCCCTCCCCTCTGCTCTCGGGTTTTCCCTTTGGGCAGGCTCACATTGCATGCCTCCGTGTTTTCCTTCTAGCCAATTGAGAGGGAGAGGGAGAGAGAGAGAGAGAGCGCGCTCCATGGGGAGGAACACAATGTTGCCTTCCAAACCTCGTGTCCTAGACTGGGAGCATTTGTATACTCTAACAGATTTTTTTTTCACATGTGTGGTGTGCTTTACATTAGGGTGTGTTTATTTATTTATTTCATTTATATTTTTATTAGTTTTCTGTATGCCAGTGTGACTTCCAGTTCATCTTTCATGCTTTACATTAGTTTGTTGGTAAAATCTCTTTTTTAACCAGCGAAAACCTTAAGCAAACCGACTAATATTGCTCAAAAAAGGCAAATTGAACATACGCAGAGGTTTTGTAGCTACAACTTCCAAAGAGTTTGCTTCCTGAAAACTGGTTTTTCCACTGTTCATATCTAGGCAAGGCAGCTCTTATCATGTTAATGGCTCTACTTCAGTGCCTCTCTCTATTCCCCACTGCATTTCCAGGAAAACTGACTTAAAACCAGGATTTTTCTTTTTTCTTTTTAAAAAAAACTAAGCTAGAATTCGGAAGACAAAGCTAGAATTCGGAAGACAAAGCCCAATTTGTGTGAGTGGTGCTTCCAAAGATCTCAAAGGCGGTTTTGGAGGAAACTGATAATCTAGACCCATTTCAAAATGGCTTTAGAACGGGCTATGGGGTTGAGACAGCCTTGGTCGGCCTGATAGATGACCTTTACCGGGGAATCAACAGAGGGAGTGTGACTCTGTTGGTCCTCTTGGATCTCTCGACCATGGTATCCTTCTGGGTTGCCTGGGGGAGTTGAGGATAGGAGGCACTGCTTTGCAGTGGTTCGGTTCCTATCTCTCGGGTAGATCCCAGATGGTGGAGCTTGGTGACAGTCGCTCCTCAAAGCAGGAGCTGTTATATGGAGTCCCCAAGGGCTCCATTCTGTCACCAATGCTTTTCAATATCTACATGAAACCGCTGGGTGAGGTCATCAGGAGATTTGGTGCTGGGTGATCAGTATGCTGATGACACCCAAATCTACTTCTCCCTTTCTTCTTCAGGGAATGGCACTCATTCCCTAAATGCCTGCCTACAGGCAGTAATGGGCTGGATGAGGGAGAACAAATTGAAGTTGAATCCAAGCAAGATGGAGGTGCTCATTGTGGCGGCTCAGAATCTGAGGGGTGAGTTACATCTTCCTGTGCTAGATGAGGTTACACTCCCCCAGAAGGAGCAGGTGCGCAGCTTGGGAGTACTTCTGGACCCAGGCCTTACCCTTGTATCTCAGGTGGAGGCCATGGCCAGGAGTGCTTTTTATCAGCATCAGCTGATTTGACAGCTGCACCCATTCCTTGAAGAGGACGACCTCAAAACAGTGGTGCATCAGCTGGAAACCTCCTGGCTCAACTACTGCAATGTGCTCTACGTGGGGCTGCCTTTGTACATAGTCCAGAAACTCCAGTTAGTTCAGAATGCGGCAGCCAGATTGGTCTCTGGGGTAACCCGGACAGACCATATTACACCTGTTTTGAAACAATTGCACTGGCTGCCGATATGTTTCCGGGCAAAATACAAAGTGCTGGTTATTACCTTTAAAGCCCTGAACAGCTTAGGCCCGAGTTACCTCAGAGCGTGCCTTCTTCTGCGTGATCCCCACCGCACATTAAAGTCATCTGAGGAGGTTCATCTCCAGTTACCACCAGTTCGTCTGGTGGCGACTCAGAGGCGGGCCTTCTCTATAGCTGCTCCGGAGCTGTGGAATGTGCTCCCTGTAGAAATCCGTAATTTGAATTCTCTATTAGCCTTCAGGAGATCCTTAAAACATATCTGCTTGGCTTGGCTTTCCAGGGTTTTTTAATCGGCTTTAATATTTTAACCCGGTTTCAGAGTTTTTAATTACTGCGACTGTTTAATTGTTGTTTTAAAATGTTTTTAAATTGTTAATTGTTGTTATATTGTTTTTTAATTTTTGTTTTAGCTCTTTACTGTTTTAATTGTAAACCGCCCTGAGCCATTCTGGAAGGGCAGTATAAAAATCAATCAAATCAAATCAAATCAAATCAAATCAATAACTGCAGGGTAAGTTTGGCCAGTATGTGAACGCACACACTCTCTTCCGAAGGAGATTTGCAGTAACAGCCCTGTGTGGAAACACTCCTGGCAGCCCTAATTTTAACAAACCAACATTAACCACCCCTTTGAAGCTATGTATAGGCATGTTATATGGGACGGAGGGTATAAAGCAAACAGCGACCAACCAGCTTGTCACATATGTAGAAGGGGAACTACTCAAAATGCATTAACTCAAAACTAATGTTCATTATTTTTACATAAGTTGAGCCCCAAAATCAGTATAAGAAACCATCATTTCTAAAAACGTAACACATTCTAGATAATTCAAACCTATAGACACCAGCACTGGCCTGAGGGGACTTTTAAGGCAATCCTCCCCCACCTTCTCTGGAGTACTAAAAAACTTGTGCCCTGCGAGGAAGACAAGAATGGAGGTGTCTGGTCTGGAAGGGGCTGGCCTCAGCTCCTGAAAAGGCTATTGACAGCCAGAGACCATACTGCTTCGTAAATCTTATGTAACATTGCTTGTTTATTTTAAATATTGTAAACTGCCAGTGCCTTTGGTACCTTTGTCAAGGTAGAAGGGTGGTATAAAAAAGCAATAAACAAGAGCCCAAAAGAACAACAAGGAAAATAGCACGCAAGAATAAACTGTCAGATATATGGATGAGGATTCCTCCTCTTATTCTTCAGGACAAAAGAAACGTTTTTAGTTTTATGTGCTTCACGGCAACTATCAAAATACAAGGGGAAATGTGATTGATGCTTTATTTGATCTGCCCAGATTATACCACAAGCTAAACTTCTTTGGAATGCTACCAATTATTTCAACATTCAAAAAAGCTGCCTCGGATGTGGTAAGAGTTACCTCCCACATATCACAAGCCAACAGTCTATTTAGCTCATATGTACAGACTTTTTTTTTAAATTCTGCTGCTGATTTTGAGGTATAGAGTAAAGTTTTAAAAGGAATTTGAGAGTAGATCTACTGAAGGATCGAATAAAAAGGAACACTGATAAAACTTACTATGAAGGGTTCTAACTCTTTAAGAAGGGTTGTGCCGTCCAATAGGGGTGTGCAAACTGGATTGATGTCAAGACAGTTTGAAGTCAATCCAGTTCGGTTCAACGGCTCGGGGTCAAACCAAACCACCCCCTGTTCGGTCTGACCCCGGACCAAACACCCCTGAATGTACGGGGGGGTTCATAAACTTCTTTAAGTTAAAGAATATATATCTTACTCCCCTCAAGGGAGTTCCTGGAGGGGGGGTGTTCTGTTGGGTTCCCCCTCCCCCCACCGGCTGTCCTCATGCTCCCTTTCGGCCAGTTTGGCTGACTTTTCAGCCTTCTCCCGGCGGCCATTTTGGAGGCTGCACGCCTGCATATTTGGCCTCCAAAATGGCCATGAGGCCACTAGGAGAAGGCCGAAAAGCTGGCCGAACCAGCAGGGGGGGCATGATGACAGCCGGTGGATGGAGGGGGAACCTCCATGGACCACCCCACGCCATCTTCAGGAACTCCCCCAAGGGGAGTAATTTTTTTTTTAATTGTTTTTTTCTAAAAGAAGTTCATGAGCCCCCCCCCGATCGAATCAAACCTGGGGGGGTTGAGGGGGGTGCCAGACCGAATTGGCCCAGTTGGGTTTAAGGCCAGTCCAGACTTGAACCGAACCAGGCCAGCCAATGCCATGCACATCCCTACAGTCCAGTTTCTCCCAATAGACAGGGATGAATGCAAATCAGAGGCATTCCCATGGTGCACCGGGAGCAGGCACCTCCCAGTTCCAGGACTGTGTCACATATGAAAGAATGAGCTCCAAAGAGAAAACAGTCAACTTGCAACAAATATGATCAAAGAACAATTAACAAACATGTACAAATTAAGACAAACTATATACAGTATAAAAGATGAGAGAGGAGGTTCCCCTATGAGCAGTAGCGGCCAGTGAGGGTCCCGGTAGAGGGGCGGTGAGAGGCACCTTTAAGAGTTAATGAATTGGTGCTTACCTCCGCTCTTGCCACACCTGAACGCTGATCGGAGAAGCAGCGTGCCGCCCTGCACCCCCTGGGGCGGGGGATCGCCTCCGCCACTCACCTGGCCGTGGGCAGGGGATCGGCTCTATAGAAGCCAGGTGAGTGGCAGAGGCAATCGCTCACTGGCTGCTACTGCCTATGAGTCATTCCATAATGTCTTGTAACCACACCCATAAACCTGCCCCTGAAGATGGTTCGGAGGCTGCAACTAGTGCAGAATGCAGCAGCAAGACTGCTGATGGGTACTTCTGGCTGGATGCACATCACGTGCAGTTAAAGGAACTGCACTGGTTGCTAACTGGCCACCAAGCCCAATTCAAGGTTTTAACATTGAACACCTGGCCCCGAATACCTGAAGGAACACCTTCTCTCATATAGACCTGCCTGTCAGTTAAGATCTGTAGGAGAGGGCCTCTTGGTAGTGCCACCATTGTCCGCAGTTAAAGGGGTAGGGGCACGTGAGAGGGCTTTCCCTGTGGTGGCCCCTAGCCTATGGAATGCCCTCCCCTCTGAGGTGCACCAAGCTCTGACATTGTGTACATTCAGGAGAATGGTAAAGATGCACCTCTTTACCCTGGCCTTTGACTAGAGATGTAGTGGTTCTTTCCTTCTCAGGCACTGTATTTTTTACTGTATTTTTTAATTTTCTGATGTTGAATTTTAATTATGTTTTATATTGGTTTTATTGTAACACGCGCTGAGACCTTTGGATATAGGGCAGGCTAGAAATGCAAGCAAACAAACAAACAAACCAGGGTGGGTCTGATACCTTTCGTACACTGAGGAGAAAGAACCCTTTATGGTATTTTTTTTACCAATGTTCCTTTCTTCCCCGGTGTAGGAAGGTATTCCTTTAAGACTGTACATACCAGAACAGTGACCGTGGTGGGTGGGTGGGTATGAATGAAGTACTTGTTGAGAACACAGTGTAACCAAAGGCTCCTTGAGCTGATTAATACACATGCAGCTTGTAATGTGTGACTAAAAGAGTGATGGAAGACCATGTCGCTGCTCTGCATATTTCTGACTGGTGTGTAAGCTGGAAAAGCTAGAGATGTTGATGCACTCCTGGTTCAGTGAGCTGTGATACTTCCAGGAGGGTGGATAGGTATTAGTAGGCCATCATGATGCAGGCTTTAATCCAGTAGGAAAGTGTAGCTTTAGAAACTTTGGTACCAACTGTGGAGGGATGAAAAGAGATAAAGAGAGAGTCTGGTTGGCAAAATCCTTTGGTGCACCTGAGACAGATTTTTAAAGCTCTCGTTAATCCAGTGTGTGTCAAATCTTTTCCTGGGGGTATTCTGAAGGAGTACAAAATGAAGGGAGGGTGATGTCCTGGTTCCTATGAAAAATGGTATTAACCTTAGGGCAAAATGTAGGGGGACCAATGTCCAGGACCACTGATTCGGGTTGAAAAAGGCAGAGCTGTTTACATACTATTAGAGCGCCTAATTCAGAGACTTTGAGCAAATGTGAAGGCAACCAAATACACTACTTGTAGGAAAGTATCTTCAGTGGCTCAAGACTTAAAAGGCTCAAAAGGATGTTTAGTAAGAGCATTAAGGACTGTTTAAGTTCCATGAAGGGAATCTATGCACTGGTGGGGGAGCAATGTTCAAAGAGCCACACAGGAGTGAGGTTGAGAGGCTAGAGGAACCTTGGAGGAGGAAGGGAATCCGGAGGCAAGTGCTGCAGCTTATCTCTGAACGGTGCTGGATTTAACACCCTTCTCCAGAACCTGACTGAAAAAAGGAAAACATGTGAGAAAAACCTGCCTTCATTAGTTCAATATGATGGATTCTACACCAGAGGAGGAATACCACCCTTGTTGTCTGGTAGATCCTCACTGTGGGAGGACATCTGGAAGAAAGCATAGTGTCCTGGAGAGCCATAGCCCTTTGCTACTAGGATCCGATGCTCAGCTTGCAAGCATGAAGCTGAAGCCATGAAGGATCTGGATGGTGAATTTATATGAGGAGATCTGGACGGTTTGGAAAAGGCAATGGTGGGGTTGTGGTGAGGCCTAAGAGCTCTGAGAATCAAGCTCTTCAGGGCCAGAACAGAACCATTAGG
Organism: Hemicordylus capensis; assembly: GCF_027244095.1. Classification (NCBI taxonomy): domain Eukaryota; kingdom Metazoa; phylum Chordata; class Lepidosauria; order Squamata; family Cordylidae; genus Hemicordylus; species Hemicordylus capensis. Next base: position 68,519,734 of record NC_069657.1, read on the forward strand.
ATGTGGTCTGCTTCCTCCTGTCTGTGTTTCTGAATGACTCTGGGAATCAGAGAGGTCTGGATGATGTCTGTTCCACTAGGTGATATTGGTATCTGGAATATAGGGATGTGCATAAAACCGGTTCTCCCGGTTCGGTTCGGGTCCGGACCGGGTCCGGACCGGACCGGGGAGGTTCGGTTCTGGTTTTGCCGGACCACCCCCCCGGTCCGGTTCGGTTTCGAACCGGTTCGGATCCGAACCGAACCGGTTCGGATCACAAAAAGTGGCTGGTTTTGAAGGGGACATTGTGTTCTACCTGCCACCCAAATTTCAAGTCGATTGGACCTTCCTCTGATTTTTTACAAATTTTTTTAAAAAAATTAATTCTTGCCCATAACTCACAATGTGGAGCCCTTAGGGGCAAAAAAGCTGGGGTGGGTGGTAGCCACCCATGGGTGTCCTCCACCCCAAAAATCCCAAGGCAATTGGTTGCTCCTAGTATTATTGGTGAATTTTTGAAGAAAATTTTTTTTCCATTGCCTAGAATGGGGGTTTGGGGCTGCCCCAGACCCGCCTCTGTGGGGTGGCAGCACCCCCAAAGTGGGTCCGGGGCCATGGCAAAAATGCCCTCAGTCCCTCCCTGCAATCCCCGTAGAGATAGGAGTGATGGTTCTGTTGTTTTTCTGAGGTGTTCTGAGTGTAGATTCTATGATAGCTAATGAGATTTCCAATGAGACACCATGAATCCACTCTCATTTGCTATCACAGAATCCACACTCACTCAGAACACCTCAGAAAAACAACAGAACCATCACTCCTATCTCTACGGGGATTGCTGGGAGGGACTGAGGGCATTTTTGCCATGGCCCCGGACCCACTTTGGCGGTGCTGCCACCCCACAGAGGCGGGTCTGGGGCAGCCCCGAACCCCCATTCTAGCCAATGGGGGAAAAAAATTTCTTCAGAAATTCACCAATAATACTAGGAGGAACCCAACAATTGCCACCCCATCTTTTTGGCCCCTCTCTCTGGGCGCCCTAACACGTAACACCTAGTCAGTCCATCTTAATGCCTACCTACTACCACCACTCCTATCCAAGCAAGTAAGAGGAGGACACTCAGAGAGACAACACCCACTCTCTGATCTAACAAAAAGGCCACTGCTGTGCTGCCTGCCAGCACAGCAGCAGCAGCGGAGCAGCACACTAAGCACAAGAGCAGCACACACAGAGAAGAAGCAGGAGGCGGAGCAGCAGAGCAGCAGACCTGCCGCTCTGCATGATGGGTGACGTGATGCCCAAAGAAACCACCGCCTCACTCAGTGCCTGCCACTGACTAGGCCCGACAGACAGAAGCCAGCCAACCTGCTCTGCTCTGCTCTGATGCTCCCCATGGATGATGCACACACACCCTACATCTGCATCCCAATGACCAGACCAGACCAGACCAAGTGCGCAGAGTCAGCACAGGCCAGCAGCCACCAGCCCAGAAACAACAACAGCTACTACTGCTACCACCACAACCAGTGTTGCCGCTACAATAACATTCCCAGTCCAGTCATGCGCGCCACAGCCTGAGCCTAGCACACAGCCAACAGCTGCTGCCAGCCAGTGCCTGGCAAGCCCAGCCAACATGAGGAGGAGAGAGCTAACAAGTAGACGGCGCACGCACATCACCAACCCATCACGACGGCGCAACTGCAAGGGGAGAGGGCACAATTACAGGCAGGAGGAGGAGGAGGAGGCAAGGCAATCCTAGCACAGATTTGAAAGTTTAAAATCCACCAGGACATCTTCTAGAATCTAGACTTCTGTTTTTTCTACCACCAGCTGTAGTGTCTAGTTAGTCAGTGTGCTGTGCAGCTGAGCTGAGCTGAGCTGAGCTGCATGTGAGGAAGGGTGATTGTAGCTAGTTCTTTAGTTTCAGCAGACTGAGCATTGAGCATGGGCAGTGGCCTTGGGAAGCAACACAATTACACGACACTCACCTGCTGCTGCTGGTTCTAGAAGTTGCCTCTTCTCGTCTTCACCTCTTCGTGTGTGTGTGTGTGTGTGTGCAGTGAGTGCATGCCTTTTGCCTTGCTGGAAAGAAATGCTTCTCTGGTCCACCACCACATATCTGCTCAAGGACACAGAGGCCCAAGGCCGAGGTGGTGGTGGCACCAGTGTGAGTGCATGTGTGCTGGTGGTGTTTGCCACCACAGGTGTTTTGTGTGTGTATGTGTGCGCTGCTAGCTAGGAGGGGGGAGGGAGGCAGGGAGGGAGGCAGGGAGGCAGGGGGGAGGAAAGGGGAGGGGGAGAGGGATGTAGAGGGGATTGAAGGGGGGAGGGTCCGGCTCAGAGTTGGTCAGCCACATATTTGTGCACACACGTGCTCACGTGTGTGCTTCGGTGGGAGAGACCAGACTGTCATCATCTGCCAGACCGGGGTTGGGGGCAGGTGAGGCGGTGGTGGGCTGGAAGGGAGGGAGGATGGAAGGTGGTGAAGAGGAAGGGGAGAGGATGAGAGGGGAAGGATGGAGGGAGGCATGGGGGGGAGGAAAAAAAACATGTAGACAGACACACACCACACTACACACAGAAAGCATCCACACACAGAGACAGTGCTAGGCATCCATTCACACAGACAGACAGACAGACACACAACAGGAAGAGACAGACTGAGCCTGCACCACACACACACACACAGACCCAATTCCCCCCCTGCACAGTTATCAATCAATATGTTGTGTTGGCAGCCAGTTCATTGCTATTCTGATGGTTTTGGGTTTTTTGCCATCAGCCAACATCAACAGTGACCACAATCAAGATGAACATAAGATGATAATAATTCATTCGTTTCATTTCAAAAAATCACCCAATCATTTTCTCCATGTAAACCAAGCCCCCCCACACATGATTTCTGGTGACATTTTCAATAAAATCAATTCATTTGGCATTCATCATTTTGTTCTCCCTTTGTCACCTTTTTTTCTTTCTTTTGCATAATTTTGAGGCTTGATTTTGACATGGGGTTTTTAAAGAAAAAATTATTTACATGTTTATTTACTAGTATTTACATATCTACACTGCATTTTTGAACGTATACCCGCCGCTGCCGCTAAGTCTAGTACTCCGTGGGCTGTGCTACTTTGGGGGGGTGTGCCGTGCCCACGCCAGGTCCCCAAATGCTGACAGGTGGATAGATAAAGGGCCTGTGCTGGTCAGCATTGGGTTTCTTTTTAGGTGGGCATGGGCATTGTAAACATCTGGCCAGTCGCAGCACTACAACTACTACTACAACTGCATCTCTGTGTGGGCACACTACACGCTGCGACTGGCTGGCACGGCTCAGCATCTGTCACGTCAGCTCAGCTAGAGGTGGAAGGGGGGAGGGTAGGGATAAGCAGAGGTCGAGCCAGGCAGGTGACCAACCATGGGGCAACCCACGGTAATCACTCGCCCGGCTCAAACTCCAGCTTGGGGTAGCCCAACAGGGGGAGGTTCACCTTAAGGAAGACCAGCTGCTCCACCAGACCAGGGTCCAAGTGGGAGCGAGAGGGTGTCACCACGTCCCCGGCACGTGAAAACACCCGCTCGCTCTGGACACTGGTTGGGGGGCAGGAGAGGAGGCGCACAGCCACCACCGCCAGGTCCGGCCAGACTTGGCGGCGGCTCGCCCAGAACTGTGCGCAGTCCACGCCGTCTCCCTCCACAGGCTCCTCCAAGTACTGCGCAACGCATTGCTCAGCACTGGAGGGGGGCCTGGCAGGTCGAGCCTCCCGCATACCAGGCATGGCGCCATAGCAGAACCGCTGAAACCACTGGGCGGATCTCGAGTCGGTAGCAAATGGCTGCTGCGATGGCGCCGCCTGGGATGCCGCGCTGCTGGACTGGGAAGAGGGAGGGGAAGGGGAAGCTGACGCCGGCTGGCCACCCATGCTGCTGCTGGGTGCGGGTTGGGCCGCGAGGGCTGCCCCCGCACCACTACCAACACCCTGGTCTCTGCGGGCCCTAGCGGCCTCCTCCTCCCTAACCTTCTCGACCAGGATGCCCTTCCACCTGGGCAAGTCGTCAGCACTCACGGCATTGCCCTTGAGGGCTGGGTGACAGAGACAAGCGAGGACATACTCCTCCCTGTCTCCCAGCACATCAACGAGCCGCTTGTCAACCCCAGACCTCAGCCTCCCAGCCAGAGCACGACCCTCTGGCGTGGTCAGAGAGATATGGAGTCCACCCATCAGCTTCTCGAGACCAACAGCTGTGGGCAGCGCCTGGCTCAAGGGAGTGGTGTCGCCACACAAGCCCTTCGTGGCAAGCTGGAAGGGCTCGAGTGCCGACACCGCCTCGGACATCTGCTTCCACTCTGCGTTCGAGAAGTCACAGACATCCAAGGACTCGTCCCTCGCCAGGGCGACAAGGGCTCTCTCCTGCTCCAACAGGCGCTGGAACAGGAGGAAGGTGGAGTTCCACCGCGTCTCCACATCCGTAGGGATGAGATGGCGAGGAAGGCCAAGGTCATCCTGCTTCTGGCGAAGCAGTCTCCTGGACTTCTCGCTGTGGTGGAAGTGGGCGGCCAGCTTGCGGGACTTATCCACAAGCGTGGCCGTGGCAGCAACAGCAGCTGCGATGGGGCGGGCCCCCTTCTCCTGGGACGCCTTCAGCTCCTTAAGGCCAAGGGCGTCCCTGACGGTCAGATGGAGCGTGTGTGCCATACACCGTATGTTCACACAGTCCATGACTGTCTCGACAGCGGCGGTAACGTTGGCTCCATTGTCGGTGACAATGAAGCCGCGGGAGAGGTGTGGACACCCGCCAATCCACTCCTCTATCTGGCGGTCGAGTACGGCCGCCACCTCCTCCGCGGTGTGCCTCGTGTCCATCGTCTCCACGTGCAGGACGGCCCACCTGTGCCGTAGTGCAGCGGGAGCCGCGCCGGACCCGGAAGCATCGCCCGCGGAGGTCCCCTCACTCTCCGGTCCCCACCAGTGGGCAGTGAGGGCCAGGAAAGAAGCGTGCATCCCACTGACACTGGTCCAGAGGTCAGTCGTGAAATGCACGCTTGTCCCGGCCGGAGCTGCACGCAGCTCGGCCGACACGAGCTCCCTGCACCGGCGGTACAGGGAGGGGACCACGTTCCGGCTGAACGTCGTCCTTGAGGGGATGACGTATTCGGGAGCCAGGTATTGGAGAATACGGCGGAAGCCGTTGTTCTCGACCACCTGAAACGGCTGGTCATCGGTGGAAATCATCTCCCCTATGAGGCGGGTGAGGTGATGATGGTCCACGCGAACAATACGCTGGCTGCCCGAGGACTGCGTCCACCGCTGGACGGGCAGTGTAGCCTGCCTGCTGGCTGGCACACTGCCGCTGCCCGCCCTAGTGGCAGATGCACAAGGCGCACTAGCGCTGCCAGCCTGTCCCCTGAGACCTGGGTGGTGACGCTCTAGGTGTCTCCACATAGGCGTCGTACCCAGGTGCGCAGGGTCCCTTCCACGGCTGACAAGCATCCTGCAGTGGACACAGCGGGCGTGGAATGGGTCATCTTGAGGGACCTCAAAATGCACCCATGCACCACTGCCCTTGGCCTCCTGCGCCCTGGGCGCCGTCCTAGGCCGTTTCTCGCAGGGTGGCTGCAGTCCTAGGGGGGGGGCGGCCGCCGCTGCCTGCCCACTGCTGCCACCCAACCCACCCCTTCCGCCCTCCACAGCGGAGGAAGGGCCCGGCTGAACTGGCATCGGAGAGGCAGGCCTCTCCTCCACCACCTCGCCAGACCGCTCCCCACCAGAGTGTCGGGCTTCACGAGGGGGGGCCCCACTGAGCGGCGAAAGGATAGGGGGAAGGGGCCCCAGAGGGAGGGAGAACCTGGCTGCATCGCTGCCAGCCGCACGGTCCTCACCGCCCTCTACCTGCTCTTCCAACTCCACAGTCTCCTCCACCTCAACAACTGGCGGTAGCTCAGCAGCACCTGGTGCCGCCGGCGAGGAGGGACCCGCCACAGCCCTAACAGTGCCTCTGCCTCTGCCGCGATTGGCGGCAGCAGGCGTGGGGAACTGAATCCTGCGCACCAAAGATGGGGCCGGAGCAAAGAATTCTCCAATGGGGAGAACTGGGGTGTCCTCAGGCTCCCCGCGTCCTCTCCCTCCCCGTGCCGCAGGCGCACCCCGCACCTGGCCTCTCCCACCTCTGCCTGCCAGCCTTGAGCGAGCCCTGCCCGCCACACGGCGCTCAGACATGCTGCTAGGTCAGAAGGAGGGAGACTTTAGGAGGAAGGCCAGACAGGGTCAGAAAAATAATTTGGAGGGGCTTAGGGGCCAAAAAAAAGGCAGCTGATTTGGAGGCGGCGGGGGGGAAGTTTGTTTTCAAAAAAGGAAGCCAATTGGGGGGAAAGGAAGACTTTTTGATATGGGGGGGGGAAGCCAATCGAAGTGAGGGGGAGGGTGTCCTTTTTGAATTTGGGAGTCAACCACCAAGCCAATTGGGGAGATGGGTCTGGGAGGGGTTTTTTTTAGAAAAATAGGGGGTTAAAGGGTGGAACCCCGGTGTGGGAGGGTGGCACGGGCAGTTGGGTGGAGTAGTTGTGGTGTGGGTGGCAAGTTTTTAGCTTTTTTGGGGGGGGGGGGGAGTGGATGGGGGGAGGAGGGCACAGCACCTACCGGGGGTGGGGGAGGGATGCAGTCAACGCTTGGGAACCTGCAGATCAAAGGAGGAAACCCTTATTTAGTGAACTGGAACACAAAGTGTGGGTTCTGGGGGGTGGTTCTCAAGTAATGCTCCTGTGGGGGGAGCATCAAACTCAATGCAGCCTATTTAGTGACTCTAAATTGCACACAACCAAAACCAGAACCCAGTCACACCAACACAGAGGTTGAACCCACCCACTCTGTGACTCTGCCTGCCCAATGCCATGGCAAGCAAGCAGCAGCAAACACTTGATGGCAGCCTCATGGATTGAACATCATGATCATCATCATACGTGTGTATTGGCCCAGCATGTAGTGGCAGCATCAGAGCCCAGCCAGGACCCCACTCAGACTGCCCCAGAGGCAAGGAAGCACTCTGGCATGGCATGGGCCCAGCATGTAGTGGCAGCATCAGAGCCCAGCCAGGACCCCACTCAGACTGCCCCAGAGGCAAGGAAGCACTCTGGCATGGCATGGGCCCAGCATGTAGTGGCAGCATCGCATCAGAACCCTGGACCCCACTCAGACTGCCCCAGAGGCAAGGAAGCACTCTGGAAGGCACCTGTTCAAAAACCACCTGCAAGACGCATGCAATGCAACGCAACACACAGCAGCAATTTCTTTACTGGGCATGGGCATGAAGACACAAGTTTTACAACAGTACATCTCCTCTCCAAGGTTCCCTCCCTCCTCCCCACACCCAAATGCATTTCAGAATAGGGGTGTCCCTATTTAAAACCGCCAGCTAGGGAGAGAAAGGGGCAACAAAAGGTGCACAATCGCACACGCACTAACCCCTCTTCTTCCGGTCCTTCTCCTGCCGCTCACTGCTGGTCACGGATTCGCCGCCGCCAGCCAGCCACCCTGGGCTGAGACACAGCAGGGCGGCCGCACAAGGCACACAGGCAACCGGGGTAGTTCAACAACGATGGAGGGGCAGAAGTGAGGAGACAACACTATTTGTGTCGCTCAACTCACCCCCAAGCAGAGACCAAATCAACCAAAAACTATAAAAAGAAAAAAAAAAACCGATGGCAGCCGCCAGGTGGGTAGGCTACTGTGTGCGGCTGCAGCTGTGGGAGAGGAGGTGGAAAGTGAAGGGGAGCAGAGAGAGAAAAGACTAAGAGAGAGAGAAAAGAGGGGGGGCAGGGACAAAGAGAAAGAGAGGAGAGAGAGAGAAAAGAAAGAGAGAGAGAGGAGAAAGAGAGATGATAGAGAGAAAGAGGAGAGAGGAGAAGCGCAGCGCAGCAGGGAGGGGGGATTCAGGTGTGGGGGGAGGACACAGCAGTAGCAGCGGTCCAAAGAGGTGGGGGGAGCAGAGAGGGTGTGTGTGGTTGGGGGCTAGTGTGTGGCAGGGGGCCTGGGGTAAGTGGAGAGAGTCGGGGGCAAGGAGAAAAAGAGGTGGGGTGGGGGGAGCAGAGAGGGTGTGTGTGGTTGGGGCTAGTGTGTGGCAGGGGGCCTGGGGTAAGTGGAGAGAGTCAGGGGCAAGGAGGAAAAGAGGTGGGGTGGGGGGAGCAGAGAGGGTGTGTGTGGTTGGGGGCTAGTGTGTGGCAGGGGGCCTGGGGTAAGTGGAGAGAGTCGGGGGCAAGGAGGAAAAGAGGTGGGGTGGGGGGAGCAGAGAGGGTGTGTGTGGTTGGGGGCTAGTGTGTGGCAGGGGGCCTGGGGTAAGTGGAGAGAGTCGGGGGCAAGGAGAAAAAGAGGTGGGGTGGGGGGAGCAGAGAGGGTGTGTGTGGTTGGGGCTAGTGTGTGGTAGGGGGCCTGGGGTAAGTGGAGAGAGTCAGGGGCAAGGAGGAAAAGAGGTGGGGTGGGGGGAGCAGAGAGGGTGTGTGTGGTTGGGGGCTAGTGTGTGGCAGGGGGCCTGGGGTAAGTGGAGAGAGTCGGGGGCAAGGAGAAAAAGAGGTGGGGTGGGGGGAGCAGAGAGGGTGTGTGTGGTTGGGGGCTAGTGTGTGGCAGGGGGCCTGGGGTAAGTGGAGAGAGTCGGGGGCAAGGAGAAAAAGAGGTGGGGTGGGGGGAGCAGAGAGGGTGTGTGTGGTTGGGGCTAGTGTGTGGCAGGGGGCCTGGGGTAAGTGGAGAGAGTCAGGGGCAAGGAGGAAAAGAGGTGGGGTGGGGGGAGCAGAGAGGGTGTGTGTGGTTGGGGCTAGTGTGTGGCAGGGGGCCTGGGGTGAGTGGAGAGAGTCAGGGGCAAGGAGAAAAAGAGGTGGGGTGGGGGGAGCAGAGAGGGTGTGTGTGGTTGGGGGCTAGTGTGTGGCAGAGGGGTGTTGGGGGGAAGGGGAGGGGGCAACAACAAACAGCAAAGGAGAAACTGGAACAACTCGGGCAGCAGCAGCGATTAGGCTGGATGGGGTGGTTGGGGGAGGAGCTGGGCCTGGGCTAGGGTCTGGGAGGAGGGAGGGTGGGGGGGCAGGCAGGGGGGGAGGAGGAGGAGGAGGGTAGCAAAATATATAAAGCAATATATATCAAGAGAACACAAGCCAGAAGTTTAAAAAAAAAATGAAAAGAAAGACTATAACCAGCAGAAAAAACTTGGGGGTGGGGGTGTGGGGAGGGGGAACCAAACACAGACTCTGAGGGGGGCCACTAAGTGAACAGAGACAATGAAACCACAATTGCTGCAAATTAATAATAGCAAATGAATAAGTGGAACCAAGCAAAGAAAACTGGACTCTGTTTGGCAGCAGCAAACTTGGGAGAAGGCTGGATGGGGTGGGGTTGGGGTGGGGTGTGGTTGGACTTGGAGGGGCAAGTTTGGAGCAGGGAACCAAAACTGATTATATGGGACAACAAGAAACAACAACAGAATCCTCTGGGGGTGGGGGGGAGGGATTCAGGGAACCAACTCGCAGGGCAGCAGCAGTCAGCAGAAACAAACAAAATGGTACAATTTAAGCAAAACCAGCAAGCAATATATAAATGAAACCAATGGAATGCAATGTGAAAATCAAAAAGTTGGACAAAAACAAGGCAGGACAAAGAGCAATAATTAATGGAAGAAGATTTAAAGCAATGAGGATGCAGTGGGTGGGAGTGGGGGAGGGGGAGGGTAGGCCCAAAGGATGAGAAGGGAAAGGGGGGGAGGGGGGGAGAAAAGCAGACAGACAAGGAACAGGGAAAATTGGGGGAAATTAAGAAGAAAGTAAAGTGAAGTAACACACAGTATACAGACAAGAGACAGACAGAGAGAGGAGACACACAGAGAGTCACAAAGGGCAGGTGGACAAAGGATTAGACAGAGCACACAGACACAGGACACAGTCAGGACTCACAGAGACACCAGAGCAGCCAGCAAAGGGCAAGCAGGTCTCAGAGATGATCCCACAACTGCAGCCAAGAGAAGTTTCCAGAGAAGAGGCTTGGGTTTATATAGGTTTGAAATTCCCTCCTTTGGGAGCCCCCACCTTTGCACTCCCCCCACGGCCAACAGAGTGCCAGCTCTCAACAGTGCAACAGCCAAGCAGCCTACCAGACCAAAGGACTCATTCTGGCCAATCAAGGATCAATAGCGCAGCCAGTACAATGCCTGGAAATAGCATCACAAAATGGATGCAAGGAGGAGCAAAAGTTTCGGGAAGGAGACACAAAATGGAGGACACACTTGGAACTTTAAAGAGACACTCCAGAGACTCAATTTCATTCCCGAACCGGTTCGGGAAACCCGAGCCGGTTCGGTACCGAACCGGCTTGAATTCGGTCCGGCTCGGTCCCCGGAAGGGCCCGATTCGGTCCGGGATCGAGCCGCCGGATCCGGACCGGTTCGGACGAACCGGTCCAGATCCGAACCGAACCGCACATCCCTACTGGAATAGGACTTGGGTGATGCAAACCAGTTCAACACTGAAGAGTGGGGGGAGCTGCAAGAAAGGCTGTTTAAAGTGCTTACCGGCTCCCTGCCACTCACCCTCCTCACTGCTATCTGCCCCCTGCCAAAGTACACCCTGATTGCCTCCATAAATAGCCATTTAAACAGGTCATGCATGTGGCAGTGGCACGATTCTTGCCTCCATGGATGCACGGAGGTCATTGTCTCCACACATGCATGGAGGTCATGCAAATGGCCTCCTCAGAGGCCAGAACTGTGCTGCCGCACAGGCAGCCAGTTTAAATGGCTTTCCACAGAGGCAATTGGGATGTACTGGGGCGGGGTGTGGGGGTGCAGCAAGCATTGGCAGGGAGCCAGTAGGCACCTTAAACAACCTTTCACTCCATTCCCCTGCCACACTTTGGTGGATTCCCCCACCCCATTACTTGTAAAGGGGAATCTTCACCGGATTCCCCTTTAAAAGTATGGCTGCCCAGACCACCCAACTGGTTTGGCTGAATAGGCTGGACTGGTCAGTCATTTCAACCGAACCAATTCGGGGAACATGATTTGGTTCAAATTATATTTGAATTTTATTTATTTATTTATTTAACAAATTTCTATACCACCCAAAATTCATGTCACTGGGTGGTTTACAATAAAACACACCATTAAAACAAAATTAAAACGTTAAAACAATCTAAAATTTCAAACATGGTAAAAGTGATAATTATTAAAACTGAATTCAAATTGAACCACATTTCGGAATTCATGCACACCCCTGGCACTGAATGTCTGCCTCTGCCCTGTAAAAGGAGTGAGATCTGATTTAAAATAATTTAAGTATAGGTATATGTGAAGGCCTAGAAGGCGCATGTGGGCCACCAGGATCACCATTGCTTTTGTGAAAACCCTGGGTGCTGAGGAGAGTCCGAACGGTATTACAATATCAGTAATACTCAAGGTGCAGGAAACAATGGTGTGCAGGGAGAATTGGAACATGGAGGAAAAGGTCCATGAGGTCTGTTGGTGTTAGAAATTCCCTGGGCTGAATAGTGTGCACCATTTCTATTCAGAATTTGTACTTCTGAAGGAACCTGTTGAGAGGCTTCAGGTCCAACACTGCCCTCCAACTCCCATACTTCTTTGGAACAAAAAAGAAAATTGAAAAGGGGCTGAGACATCTTCCTATTAAGGGCATTGGCTCCATTGCCCTGATCAGTATCAGACGGTGAATGCCTAGTTTCATATGGAAATGTTTGACAGGCTTCTTGAATGGGGTGTTGGATGGAAGTGCTCTGGAGACACTGAAAGGCAATTGCCCAGAGAGTGAGTATCCCTCTCTGATCGTGGATAGAAGCCACAGGTCCCGAGTGGACCTTTACCATGTTGGGAGAAAGTGAAGGAGACTTCCTCCCACTGGAGGAGAGGGGTAATCTTTGTTGATTTTGTTTCTTGTTAGATCTGTTAACTGAGAGTTGCTGTAGGAGTGGTTGGATTGAGATGTGGATCTGAACTGTTGTCTGTGTCTGGGATTCCAAGTGCCCTGCAGGAAGACTTGTTTGCTCTCTTGTCCCTGAGTTGAGAGGAACAACTTCTGTTGGGACAAAAATGTTTTCATTGGTACTGTAAGGCTTGCTGTTGTCCTTTCTAATGGAAGGCATGCCTTTCTTTTTGTCCTTAGTCTCAATAAGTACTGGGCCAAGAGACTCCCCAAAGGGCTTAGAACTCTTGAATGCTGCTGTAGCCTAGCCAAACTGAGTTTGGACCATGTATCTACATTCCTTTTTTTTTTAAGCCAGCGATCTCTTCTTACTGATATATATGATGCCAAGGCCCAGGCTGAAAATGGTAGACTGTCCAGACTAGCATCTGCCAAAAAGGCTGTCGCATTGGCCAGCTTATTGATTTCTTATTTGGTCTTAATTTAGCTCTTGGGTGAATCCTTTAGAATTTCTTTAGCCTAGAGAATAGAAGCCCTGGCAAAAATTGAAGTAGCAGCAGATGTCTTATATGCTAGGGCAGAAGCCACATATGAATTACATACACACACAAAACCTCATTCTTTTTATCCTCTGGTGCCCTAGGATGCTCCTCTCCATCCTTGGCCAGTACTGCCCCAAAGACCAAGCAAGCTACCAGGGCATCTACTGGAGGAATGGCCAATTAATTCATAATGTCAGCAGGTAAGTTATAGAAATGCTTTGGTAATGACCCCAAACCCTTTGAGGGGGCTGGAGCATCCCATTCCCATTGAAGGACTTCTTGGAAGAGGTCAGAAAAAAGTATGACTGATTTAGTTTGAGAAGAGGTCAGAAAAAGCTCTGGAGCCTTCAAATCTACAGAAGCTAAGGAGTTATTTTACAGTCTGGAATAGCCTGCAAAATTATGTGAGAATGAGAGAGAAGGATCTTGAAATCCTCATGTTTAAACAGCTTAGACAGCAGAGATGGGCAGTATCTAAAATACATGTATTTTAAAATACATATTTTCAATGCTTATGTATTTTGTATCTAAAATACGTTTGTTTAGGTATTTGTATTTTTAAAATACATTGCTGAAACCGAAATACATCATCCAATCATTGCTTTGGGGTTTTTTTGCTTCAGCAGGAGATGCCTTTTTATTGCAAGCAAGCAGCCCATTAGCGTCAGCAAGCTCGTATGCTCAAGTTCCTCAGTCAGTTGAAAAACCCCATCAGACCAGTGTTGTCTTTATAGCAACTCAGCAAGCAAGTTCTTAGGAGGCATGTCCTTTCACTCTAGGATTCTCTGGTGACAAGGAGAAAAGCAAGTGATAACTGGCTTGACCAGTTTGAAATGACCAGGCTAATATCTTTCAATGATCAGTGAACATCCACATTGGGGTGCAAATTCCACCCCCACCCCCTTAGAAGGTGGGAGGGTTTTCAGACATGTGGACTAACTGAGATTTGCCTACACACACATTATCCTTCTCTGGTCTACAGTACAGCAATCAGCAAAGCACAGTTAGGAGGGCAAGAGGTAAATAATTATTTTATCTTCTTAAAAGCTCTTTGCAAGCACTATGGGCTCTGGGCTGGCTGAGAATCAGAGTCTGATTCCCAGTCAGCAGCTACCCTGTTTGTTAGGTATTTGGGGGGTGGGGGGCTGTTCCATCCTTGGTATCATATTCTTTTGTAGGTTTGTGGTGGGGGAGAGAGTGGGAGATTTTCATTTGCTTCCTAATTGCAAAGAGGTGAGAGAAACTGAGAATCTTTATGTTTGTGTGGCTGGGAAAAGGTCCAATGTTTCCTATGTGTAGGGTCCAGTGCCCATCCAGTCCAACATCCTGTTTCACACAGTGCCCCACCAGAAGCCTCTGAGAAGCCTACAGGCAAGAGCTGAGGGCATGCCCTCTCTCTTGCTGTTGCTCCCCTGCAGCTGGTATTTGGAGGCATCTTGCCTCTGAGGTGCCTGGAGCTGGTGACACACAACCTTGTAGCAATAAGAGAAATGCCTATAGATTGCTGGAAATGCTTTGCTATGCTTTTTGCGCGTTCATGAAGTGTTTGGGGATCTGATCTTGTGTATGTTTTGTACTTTGTTGTGCTATTTCTAGTATGCACCATAGGCTACATGATGAGTTAAGAGTCTAGTATTCCCCAAAACTCACTCCTGACATTTAGGCCACCCTGACTTTTTGGATGTTATGTGTTGTCCCATTTTCAGCAGTATCCAGTAGCAGAACACTTTTGTGGATTTATTGTCTCTCACTTGTTTGTTAGAAATCTTGTTCCTATTGTTTGAAAACTGTACCTTGAAGGAGAAACATTAAGCTTTTGATTGTTTTGCCTATCTCCAAGAGGGGATAGTTAACCTCTCAGGGGAGGGGAGGGGAGGGACTCTCAAGGTTGCTGTTTCCAACATTCTACTTTGGTGTTAAGCTTGTTAGCTGACACCAGGCTGCATAGCTCCTGGGAATGTGCAGACTTCACCATGATGCAAGCTTTTACTCTATGAACTGCAATTTGTGACCTAAGAGCTACCAAGCCTCCCGTCTAACACCAGATAGGAAGAAAGGTATCTCACTTGTGCATTTTTGCTATTTTGCTTTGATTGCCTGTGAACTGTGCTACTTTTCATATCTACTTAAACTAGCTTTTGATTGTTTTAAACTTGATCTGGCTGGAAGCATGCTCTGTTCTGTCTCCCTATGTGCCTGCTCTGGCTACATGCTCCAAAGAGGTTTTAAGGCATTTTGGCTTTAATATTTGAAAAATCTGTATTGCTTAAAGGAAATGGAAACAAATTTGGATACGTAACAAACACCTCAAAATTGTTTCTTTTTTTACATATTTTAAGACGGATTTAAAATACTATTTTGTATTTTTGTTGTTTACCAAGTATTTTGTATCTTGTATCTAAAATACAAAATACCTGAGAAAATGTATCTAAAATACTCTTTCTGAGTATTTTTCTCATCTCTGTTAGACGGTGGTTCAGATGAAAAGGATCCCTCATCTGCAGAGCATTCCCCCTCACCCTTGTTAGAAGAATGGTTGGAGTCATCCTCAGAGGTTAAGGTTCCAGTTGAATTACACGTGGACTGAATGAGCCAGGGTTAGACCCAGATGAGATTGTATAGGGTCTGGCTGGTCAAGGGTTATCTGAACCTGAAGGGCCTGGATTGGATGGGCCAGGAATATCAGAGTTCGAATGCAATGAAACACATTCCTATGTAACAGTGTGATAGGGAAGGTCTAGCATTTCTAAGTGCTATGCTCCTAGAAACATTGTGAGGGTCTGAAGAACTCTGGCATGAACTGTTGGAGGACCTAGCCCTAGGAAAACTGGCCCACATCTGTGGTGTCTGGCTGGAGGCCTTGGTCTAATTTGGCCCTGTTCACATATAGAAATAGGCTGATTATTAGGGCTAAACAGAATGAAGGATTGAGAGTTTTCCCTCCAAAAAGCAAAGCACTCCTTAGGTCATAGAGCAGGCCCTAGAGGAGCTGTTGGCAAAATGGAGTATTGAGTGTTTCTCCTCCAGAAAGCAGAGTGCCCTCTGGGTTGCAGAGCAGGTCTCAGAGGAGCCGAGGGAGCTGTTGGCAATGCAGCTGGTTTGGAGGGGAAATTACTCTGCCTCAAGGCAGAGACTGCTGAGCAATAAAGTCTCACTTTCATAACTCTGCCACCACCAAGTCTCTGATCCAGGGAGACAGATAAGGAGGAACCCTTTTCCCATGCAGGGGGGCAGGGGAATAATCCTGAGGTGGTGGGGTGGGTATGTTGGAGATTGATTGGAGGGCACAGAGTGGACAGTGTTGTTAATCACAGTATGGTTGGGCAGCAATGTGCTGATCTGCTCATCCTCCCTTGGGGGACCATTGTCCAGAGAGCCCTCATCGACCAGGAGGCCTTCATGAGTTTCACCCTCAGATGGATTTTTGGCTGGAGACAAGGGCCAAATAAGGAGAGCCCGTGGATTGGCAATACCTCCCTCAGGGACACCAAGACTTAAATCCTACAGCTGGGCTGGCTGGGTGGCCCCAGACAAAACCTCTCCCTCCTCTCACTGCAGTCTGGCTGCTGGAACATGTCTGGGGCTTGGATTGTGCCTGTGATCAGAGACCAGGAGTTGTTTCCACACAGGGCTGTTACTGCAAATCTCCTTCAGAAGAAAGTGTGTGCATTCACACACCGGCCAAACTTACCCTGAAGTGCTTTCGAGATCTTTTGAAGCACCCCAAATCGGACTTTGTCTTCCAAATTCTAGCTTATCTCGATGTACTTCGGGATGTTAAAAATCCTGATTTTAAGCGGGTTTTCCTGAAAACGCCGGGGAAAATAGAGAGAGGCACTGATGTAGAGTCATTAACAAGGTAAGAGCTGCCTTGCCTAGATGTGAAGAGTGGGAAAACCAGTTTTCAGGAAGCAAACTATTTGAAAGTTGTAGTTACAAAACCTCTGCGTATGCTCAAGTTGCCTTTTTTGATCAATATTAGTCCACTTGCTTAAGATTTCCACTGGTTAAAAAAGAGGTTTTACCAACAAACTAATATAAAGCACGCCACACATGAAAAAAGGGAAGAAATCTGTTAGAGTATACAAATGCTCCCAGTCTAGGACACGAGGTTTGAAAGGCAACATTGTGTTCCTCCCCATGGAGCACACACACACACACTCTCACTCTCTCTCCCCCTCTCCCTCCCTCCCTCAGCTAGAAGGAAAACACAGAGGCATGTAATGTGAGCCTGCACAAAAAGTAAAGCCAAGAGCAGAGGGGAAGGGCTGCTTCCCTCGTGCTGTGAGTGTAATTTGAAGTGGCTTCAGCCATCATATACCTGAAACCTGGAAGCTGTGTGTGGGAAACCACAGGTCTGCTCAGAATATGTCTTCACTTCCTAGGCTTTTCAGCTGTGATGGAGGATCAGGTGCACAATTTAGTGCTATCCCCTTCTCTGCCTCTTGATGAGAGGGCGAGGTCTTCTGATAAAGAAGCAGCCTGAAGAAGCAGAATGTTCCATGGCTGAGGAGAGGGAGAGAGGGCAGAAGAACAAAAATATCAGATCAAGAAGGGGTCTTCTTTATTTTTAAGGGAACATAATGAGAAAAAAGTATAAGAAATAGGAGGAAATGGTGGTATAAATGTGGTATAAATTTTTGAAATGATTATCTCATCAATCAAACCTATCTTGACTGATCCTCTCACTAATATATAACATCAAATGCCAAACTTATATATCATTTCACAGAATATTGTGTCTCTCCAGATTCCTTTGCAACCTACCAAGATACTGAGTAATTCACATGCAAAAAAGCCTATTTATACCAACTGTATGGAATCTGCTGGCAAGATCCAAAAGCCTTAAAGGGATAGGGCTCCTTTATATACTAACAGCAATAAATAGTCTCTTAAATATGTATACAATAAATCAGTTATAAATATGATGATAAATCCGATTGCTCATACCCGTAGGAGAAATAGACAAGAGTAAATATCCAGAAGGCTTCCCTTTGAGTCAATTTTAAAACCAAATCCCCACTCCTTCTTGTATTTACTGTCACTTTCTCTATGGCAAAAAATCTAATTGTTTCTGGTGTCAATATTTAACAAAACAAGCAGTAAACGGAGCCTCTGTATTCATAGTTCTAATCTTACTTTTATGTTCTATGATACAAATCCTTAAGGGTCTTCTAGTCTGACCAACATAAAAATGTCCACAGTCCTACAAACTATACAGTCCTACAAACTACATAGGTGTCCCTATGTGTCACTCACTACAACTGCACCAAATTTGGTTCAAATCGGTTAGATGGCCCACAAGTTAGCCCACTTGCACCTCAAGCATTCACGCATCCACCATCTTGAATCAGGGTTGATGACATAATTACAACCTACAACACTGAGGTGTCCCTATGTGTCCCTACAGCAATTCCAAATTTGGTTCAAATTGGTTAGGAGGTTCAAAAAATTAGCTCATTTGTGCCTCAAACATTTATGCATCCACCATATTGAATTGGGGCTGGATGACATCATCACAAACTACACCATTGAAGTGTCCCTATGTGTCACTCACTACAACTGTAGCAAATTTGGTTCAAATCAGACGGTTCACAAGTTAGCCCACTCATGCCTCAAACATTTATGTGTCCACCATCTTGAATCAGGGTGGATGACATCATCACAAACTACCCTGTTGACGTGTCCCTATGGGTCCATACAACTGTACCAAATACACATGGACATATGGATGCATACAGAATGTTGGGTGATCTCATAAGCTTACTTTGCTTAAGGAAAGTAAGCTAAAAATGCATAGGCTTGGGCTAAAAATCTAGTTAAGGTCCCATGCTTTCAATGAGACTGTATCAGCGCCTAACCAATTTATATGCTAAGACAGAATAGTTAGTCAATGGGGTGACATTGTTCAGTAAAAGTTAAGAGAGGAAATCTATAATAGAAGCTCTGTAAGTTCTATTTTACATCACAACCCTATGCATAATTACCCAGGAGCATCACACTGGAAAAAGTGGGACTTACCCTGGGTTGCACTAGACTCTGGGCTACACCAGGCTGCATGGTACTGTGAAAATTATACTAAAAACTGGATTCCAAAAAAGGATGAGGCAGGAGAATCCTCAAATCAGGCTAATGTCCAAGATGATTCGAGCATACAAAGCTACTAAGGCTCTTTTTTATAGAAAATGATTTATAGAAACTCCCTGCCACTCTTATTTGGAGTGGCAGGGAGGCTAGGTTGCTGCGGTGTGATCCCAGACTGCTCCATGAATATGTATATGAATACATATTTATTCAGGGTTGGCCCACTCCATTATGAATGATAAAATTGTCCTGGGTGCTCCTCCTGAGAGCACATGAAGCAGACAACAGCCTGATGCTCTACTGCTGCCGCCATCCATCACTTTGGCTGTAGAGAAGCCACCTTACTGGGCCCAGGAGAAGAAACAGAGAGAGAGAGAGAGAGAGAGACTCTCTAACAGTTGTTGTTGTTGTTATTGTTAGCAGATATTTATATACTGCTCTTCAAAGCGGTTTACATAGAAAAATAAACAAGACATAAATAAAATGGTCCCTGTCCCCAAAGGGCTCTCAATCTACAAAGAAACATAAGGCAGATACCAGCAACAGCCCCTGGAGAGATGCTGTGCTGGAGTTGGATAGGGCCTGTTGCTCTCCCCCTGTTAAATGTAAGAGAATCATCACTTGAAAAGGTGTGTCTTTGCTCAGTTAGCAGAGATTAGGCAACTGTATGATGCATTCCTCAAGCACCTCCAGAATTCTCAGGAGAAGCCTCAACTTCAGCTTCAAAGATGCAACTGAGCCAACAGGACGTAAAGTAAAATAAAGTTGTGTCATCGCGTCACTGTCGACTCCTGGCGACTACAGAGCCATGTGATTTGCTCTTTGGTAGAATACAGAACAGGTTTACCATTGCCATCTTCTGTGCAGTATGAGATTATGCCTTTCAGCTTCTTTCTATATCACTACAGCCTGATGGGAAACACACCAGCGGAGATTTGAACCAGCAACCTCTTGCTCCCTAGGCAAGTTACCTCCCCGCTGCAACAACAGGAAGTTGCTGCAACAACAGGAAGTACCTCCCAAAAATTATTAAAGTGAGAAGAATCTGGGAAATACTATATGTTCCATGATACATAGAGGAGATATGGGAATACACATTCAAAATAATTCATTCCGAGTGAAGGGAAGGAATAACAGCAGGAACAGATTCTCTTCTACTGCTACTGTTCAAGGATTGAACTGCTGTGGTGAGGAAGACTGGTGAGAATAAGTGTGGTGAGGAAGTGGGAAACTGTACGATGCATTCCTGCTACAAGAATGCAAAAGTCTTTCCATTCACCAAGAGGAAGTCTGGACAGCACAGTATTGAATGCTGGGAAGGCTAAAACTGTTACACAAGCAAAACATTCCATTTCCTTCATCAACAAATTGTTTTCCAGTAATGGAAAGGCTATATTGCACCTCCTCAAAAAGTGCATGACAAAGATACTTGCCTCAATGTGGGGACCCAGTCTGTCCCCATTGTGCATCCCATTCCAGCCACCTTCATGGGCCTTAGAGGTCACAGCCCTGTGTTGCAGCTGCCTCTGGTGGATAAACCTTGACATCCCAGAATTTAGATTAGCTGTAAATTATATCGGGAAACTGTTGTGCATGCGGGAGGCTCCAATCCAGAAAGTACACTGCATGTGGGTTCATGTTCCTCGTGAGGGTATTGTAATAAAAATATTTAAAGATAAATACTTGAGAGAAAAACTTCTATCAAAAGGACCACAAACATCTTCTGCTTAGTGACCCATTCTTATATTACTGGAATTGATTCACTTCTTCTTATTAGTGGGATTAATTAATGGCTGTGGTTCTCTCCATGTTTCCCCAAGCTCCACTAATGTGGGAATGGGTTCAAAATGGTGACTTTTCTGAAATTTCTAAATAGAAGCATTCTCAGTTGTTCCATTAGTTGCTTTTCTCCTGGTTATCAGAGCACAATAAGAGGACATCTCCACGTAAGAGAACACATCAGATTAGCTTCCCAAGTTCTACTGGCAAACCATTGCAGAGGATGCAAACTGATTAATTTTGTACATCCGCATAAAAGTTATGAAAGAAGCTCAGGAGGGGCTCTAAGTAAGTGTTCCAAAACTCAGCTCTCTAATTATGTCCACATTGCCTCATAATTGTGGTCAATGGCCTTTAGAGCACCTCTAACACAAAAGAGGACAAGACGTTCTAGTTTGTTTTATATTATATAATAAAATTAAACTATAATTTAGTCCTTATGGTAATAAGACTATCTTAACTAGAAATAAAGTTGCAAACACACCATCATTATTCCATACCTAATGACACATAATAATGGTAATAATAATAGCCCATTATTGGCCCGTGACAAGCCCAAGCAGAGATGAATGCAAGAGCTTTTAGTTCCAAGGGTATTCAGGGCAGTCCAATGCATGTCTCCTCACAACAGGCCCATGCAAGCATAGTGATTTCAGCTCAGCAGACCCCGCAGTCCAGTGTTCTAACTTAGGGACTCAGCAGACCAGTGATTCAGCTTAGGAAAAGAGTTGGAGCATACAGGCAGGTGCTCAGCTGGGCAGGCTTTCTGGACAGAATAAGGCACTGTGTGCCACCAAGCTCCCACAACAGAACAGTAAAGTTTCTCCAGGAATCTCGAGGGGGAATCACTTTATAGGGTTTTTCCTTTGTGAGGTTCCAAATGTGGAAAAACTTTGCAGGTCAAAGAGGACAAAGGAAGAACTTCCAGGTACTGAACTTAAATGGTTCTTGGTATTCAGATGGAGAACAGAGGAAAGGAACTCTATTGTGCCGAATCTACATAACTTATTTGGGATTTGACCTTGATTGCATTCCATGGTATGCTTTTTCTGTTTCTCAAGGTAGTTTTTAATCTTAATGACTCCTTTTGCTGTATCTAGAACCATAGCTTCAATAAGAATGCACAGGAGTTTCTCACCTTTTATTAGGGAGCTTTTACACTGATTCAGGATTTGCATGACATAGCAAGTAAAGTAAAGTGTGCTTTACTTTACTTTACTCGGTGTATTCATACCAAATACGAAACTTTCTGAAATTCATCAATTTATGAAATCAATGAAGTTGCTCCAAATTACCTGTCCAAATGGAAAAACAAAGTCGTCTGATTGATTGATTAAGTGCTGTCAGGTCAGTGTTAACTCTTAGCAACCACATAGATAGATTCTCTCCAGCAGGGGCGTAACGATGGGGGGGGGCAGGCAGGGCATGTGCCCTGGGCGCCACCCCGGAGGGTCACATGGGGGTGCCAAAAAGTGGCTTCCCCCCGCCCCCCCCTGGATCACCCGCCAAGTGTGGCGGCGGGCGGCAACGGCAGGTCGCCTGCGGCCCGCCGAGTGCGGCGGTGGCTGGTGGCTGGTGGCTGACGTGGCGGCGATGGGCTGTAGCACGGCCCGAGCGGCAGCGGCGGATCGCCCGCCGAGGACGGAGTGCAGGCAGAGTGACGCCGAGCCTGCCTCCTGGCCCAGCGTCGCTTCCAAACTGCGCAGGTGCGCCTGCGCAGTTGGAAAACGACACTGGGCCAGGAGGCAGGCTCAGCATCGCTCTGCCTGCACTCTGTCCTCGGCGGGCGATCCGCCACCGCTGCTCGGGCCGCTCTACAGCCCATCGCCGCCACACCAGCCACCAGCCACCGCCGCACTCGGCGGGCCGCGGGCAACCCGCCGCCGCCTGCCACCGCCAAATCACCACCACACACCCGCTGCCACACTCGGCGTGCAACCCGCCACCGCACACCACCGCCAAATCGCTGCCACCGCTGGTGATCTGCCACCTGGGGGGCGCCGCCGCGCCCTCACAGGTATGTGGGGGCCGGGGGGTGGGGGGACACCATTTCAGGGCCAGAGCTTGCCCTGGGCGCCATTTCCCCCCGATACGCCACTGCTCTCCAGGATTATCTGTCTTCAACTTGGCCTTTAAGGTCTCTCAGTGGTGCATTCATTGCTGTCGTAATCGAGTCCATCCACCTTGCTGCTGGTCATCCTCTTCTTCTCTTTCCTTCAACTTTTCCCAGCATTATGGACTTCTCGAGAGAGCTGGGTTTTCGCATAATGTGTCTGAAGTATGATAGTTTGAGCCTGGTCATTTGTGCCTCAAGTGAAAATTCTGGATTGATTTGTTCCATGATCCATTTGTTTGTTTTCCTGGCTGTCCATGGTATCCTCAAAAATCTTCTCCAGAACCAAAGTTCAAAAGCTTCAATGGACTGTGGCTTCCTGTCCTGTGTATAGGTTTCTCATGAGAACAATGAGATGTTCCTAAGGACATCCCACAACTTGACATGGCCACAAAGACCATGTCTGGGGATTCTGGGTGTTGTAGTCCAACAACATCTGGGGGCCCAAGGTTAAGAAACATTGATCTAGAGTATCTTGGATATTGATGTCCCTGCTGTACAGATTTTCAGTATACTCCTTCCATCTCTGTTTGATCCTCTCTGAATCAGTTACTACCTGTCATTTGGCATCCCTTAACATACCATTTCAAGGTTGGAACCTCCATCTGAGTTCAGAGATCTTTTGGAAAACTTTCCTTGTTTTCCCATGTCTGTTTCCATCCTCAAGGTCTTTACAGATGTCATTGTAGTACTGTTCCTTGTCTCTTCTAACAGCTTTCTGAAATTCCCTATTAAATTCCTTCATGAGGTCTTTATCTTTTTTGACTGTGGCTTCTCTCCTCTTCTTGGCAATTTCCACCATCTATTCTGACATCCATTTTGCTTTCTTCTGTTTCTTGGTCTTTGGCAGTCTCTTTTCACATTAGTCCTTAACAACTTCTTTGATTTCATTCCACAGTTCCTCTGGTTCCCTATCAATGCGGTTCAGAACTTCAAAGGGATCCCTGATGTTCTCCTTGAAAATGGTGGGTACATTCTCAAGATCATATCATGGAAGCTGGATAGCTTTGTTTTTCTGCTTCAACTTGACTTGGAACTTGCACATGAGCAGTTCATGATCTGCAATCAGCCCCTGGCCACGTCTTTGCTGTTATAACTGAGCTCTTCCATCGACTTGCACCAATAATGTAATCAATCTGATTTCTGTGTACTCCATCTGGTGATATCCATGTGTATAGGCGCCACTATGGTTGTTTGAAGAATGTGTTAGCAATGAAGAGATCACTGGCTTAGCAGAAACGAATACGTTGTTCTCCTGCTTCATTTCTGTTTCCTAGGCCATACAGTCCGACTGTGTTTATTTATTATTTATTTAAAATATTTATACCCAGCCCCTCCAGTGCACTACTGCTCGGGGTGGCTCACAACAATGATAAATACATGCTACAATAAAAGTAATAAAATTAACTAAATTAAACAAAAAAGTTGTCAGATTAAAAACCACTATCATTATTAGGTTCAAATTAAAGGTTATTTTAAAAGCTAAAACATGAAAATTAGCATGAACCAACTAATGGTCCATGCATGGTGGCCAACTGAGCAATGGGGATGGGGCAGCCTGCCCGTGGGATGCCGCCCTGTAGAGATTTCAGATATAGGCAGCGGGTACATTTGCAGCTGTTTGAAGCAGTATTTTCCTGCCCTCAACACCCAAACCCCACTGCTGTTCATGTGATTGCTGTTTAATTGATTATTCACTACACCTATGTCTTCTCTACTTTAAATAACATGAGAACTGCCTCCTCACAGAACAGTCAGTAATTTGAGAGAAGCTTTGTATTTGGATTCATGAAAACCTGCATTTTCTAGTATAATTTTAAAGGCATAATTTTATGTTTGGGTTGTTTCTACATTTTAGTTTGCCCTTATGTATGTTATGTGTTTTTTAAAATTTATTTTGGATTAGTTTAGTCTCTATTAATTCCTTGCTCTTTAACAGGTTTCTATATTTAGTATTATCTTACTATTATCTGTGTATTCTAAACTTAACTTATCTGACATGCAGTTTGTTCCTGTATTCTCCTTTTTATCAGTTATTTATCATAGTTATTTCTTATTCCCTTATGTATAATAGAAATTATTCTCTTTACAACCTTTTTCCTGCCTTGAAATGTTTGTTGTTTAGTTTTTATCAAGTTTTCCTTCTGTCTATTATGTTTATATAGTTTTATCATAGACTTTTGACCCTGTACGCATTTTTACATATTTTATTTTTTGTTGTTTCACATTTTTTTAGAACCCTGAAGAAAAGGTATTATACCTCCTAAATGTGTTGGGACTTGTTTTTCTTGATAAATTACTTTTGCACTGTTTCTGCTTTGCCTTTCCACATATGTTTAGTGACAACTTTAAAACATAGGTATAGGTAGGTATGATTCATTTTGCTGAGCAAATAGAGGAATCTTCTACTGTTCACTTATTCCTGTTTCTTGCTCCAGGTCAGGCCCATAAAACTGCTGCTTATGCTTTAAATCTTGCTACAAGCGTGTTAAATGCCATGTAGACACAGTCTCACAATGTTTTCAGTGGCCTGATGTGTCCCATCATCTAGCCCAGCACTCCATCATGGAGGCTGTAACCTCTTCATGATCCTATTGAGTACTTTCCTCACAGGTTCAGACAGACAAGGTTGCCAACCAAGGAAGAGAAGCGGGGCGGGGGAGACCTGATTTGGTGAAATGAAGTGCTTAGGCAGATTTCATATGGGGCTGCCCTTGGACCAGCCAAAACTACATTCTGACCTACATTCTGCCAAAAACTGTAGGGCCCTGACCCCTGGCTCCAAGTCTGGTCCTAAATGGCTGTTCCCCAAGGCCCTAGTCAGGTATCACAACTTTTTATTTCAAGATCTGGCACTGCTAACCTGCCCTGGAAAGCAAAGGAGTGTGAATGAACACAGACACCATCACAGTAGTTAACTTTCCAATAGCCATTTGGATGATATGAGTCCTACTTTATTATCATTATTAACAAAAACTGTAGATCATGTTTGTGGTATTCATTTTTCTTTCCAATAAAGAGAAGGAAGAAAAGAGTTGAACAGTTCAATTATTTTTATTACTCGAATATTGAACAAACACCATCCATTTTTTGGTGTATTTTTTGTTTTACTGCTGTCCATTTCTGATTCTCACATGGCTAGTTAGTGGCACTATTTCTATTCATAGCTCAAGCGAAAGGGGAAAGCTGGATCACACAGGAAGCTGAAGATGCCAGGGACTGAACCTGGGACTATTTGCAGACAATCAGATGTTCTTCTACTGAACTACAGTCCTTCTCCTGGATGAACATGGCACAGATCCTACCTATTGTGCTGCATGCGTGCAAGCATGTAGGGGTGTGCACGTATAGTTCTTGTAGAATCGGTTCACTGTGAACCGGGGCTGGTTCGTAGATTCAATTGTGGACTGGACCAAACCAGGCCTGGTTGGGGCGAACCAGTTCTGCATGAACAGGGACAGGTGGGCAAGGGTGGCGGGAGATTTACAACACTGCTTACCCTGCCAGCACCGCCACTCGCCCTCCGGGCAGCCCCAAGCACACTCCCCTCTCCGTTTACCAAGCCACTGGCTCACTGCTGGCTCAGTTCTGGGGATGGGACTGTACATTGTCTGGCATCACATTGACATCACTTCTCACCTGAATATTGAAGCTACTACTTGTCTGGTGTAAAGTGTCCAGTTGATGTAACAGGATCCCTTTGAGGTTACTATGGAAACCTTGCCACATAACAGAATCAAAGTCAGTGCCTTTGCCGGTCATGGCAAAACGTCTGCACTCAGACTTGTACAGGCTAGCCCAGAATGTCAGATGACATTTTGATAAAATGTTGGGATGTGAGAGCACGTGCTCCTGGTAGGTGTGGTGTCCAAACCCTTCCAAGTCTGGTTCCTGTACTGTGTTACTGACAGTCTACTGACTTTGTCAAGCTGATCTCAATTCCTTGGTACAAAAGTCAGCTTGAAGTCAATAGATAGAACGTCAGTAACACGGCATGGGAATGAACTTGCGTGGGTTCAGACATCTTGTCCAATGGGAGCATGTGCCCCTGGTTCCCAAGATCTTGCCAAGATACTACTGACTTACCAACCTGCTGGCAGTAAATGTGAACCTACCCACTGTGACTTTTGCCTGTTAATTTATTTTAGCAGCAGCTAAACCTGAATATTTCAGTAGCCCTGAGCTCAGCTACTGCACAATGCAAGCTCAAGATTGCCATTCTTTTGTCAGCAAACTGGATCAGATTTACTGGGGAAATCTGTATAATAGCAAAATCTATGGGATGATAAAAACAACCCAGCCTGCAATTTAGGAGGAGAAAATGCAAAATTTGCAGGAATATGTTTTGCTTCGGATACTGAGAAGCAAAAATGATTTCAGACAAGAGTGTTGGTCTGGATGTACTCCAGTCTTGTATGTGCCTTAAAGTTCATTAAGGCACAAGAATAGCTACCCTATCATGAATACATTCTTCTAAGACTTCACTGGTTTATATTGGCAAAAAAAATCCATTATGTTTGCAGCAACAACTAACCACACACACAGAGTAACACAGAGTACAAACACTAAAAACTGGAAGTAAACATCAAATATAAAAACAAATATTTGGATCGTGATGATATCCAACAGTGAAAAAATTGCCATTTTCATGGTCAACAATTCCCTTTTTAGTCTCTGCCACTGTATCATGACCATAGATCTAGATAGAATGCACCCTCCCCCCCACCACACACACAGACACCAACCAACAAGTCAACTTGTCAGCAACTTGTTGTCAACAGGTCAACAAGTTCAAGGGATGACACGCATGGGCATAGTGTTCAAGGGATGACACGCATGGGCATAGTGCCCGTCGGATAAACAGGGACAAATGTCCCTGGGCCCAGAGGGTCAGGGAGCCCCCAAGGGGGCCCCAAGCAGAGCAGACCACCCCTACCCTTGCCCCACCACTGCCTCCCTTGCCCCACTGCCCCTGCCCTTGCTGTGATGTCACAGGCATGTGACATCAATAGTCAAATCATGCACACACACAGTTTGGCTGGCTGGCAAGAGGTGGCGGGGAGAGAGAGGCATGCCGGCTGGCCAGAGAGGAGAGGCCCAGCTACAGCGCCCCCCGCTGTCAGGGGGCAAAGATAAAAAGTGGTTGTGGGGCAAGGGCAGAGGTGGCAGCAGCGGAGGGGATGTTTGTTGCCCCACTCCTTGTATCTGATATCAGATACAGGGAGTGTGGCTTGGGGCACATGTGCTTTGTGCGCATGATAGAGGTGGGCCCCAACAAAGATTTTGTCCCTGGGCCCCCAGGGGTTTTGCTACACCCTTGATGACACGGGTGGGAAAACCCTATGATCCAGACCCCAGGTGACACTGTGCCACTGGTACCCTTCACAACCCTTCACAATAGGAGGAACCAGAGCCAAGGAACTAGAGCCAGCATTCCCACCGTGACCCGAGGACACAATCCAGCCTTCAATCTCTGATTGACTGGCAAGCCATCCTTGAAGACCTGCCAGTCCAGGAAGAGGTCTGACTCCCAGAGCCAGTGGAACTTTCAAACATGGGTCAATTCACATTTCACTATGAGTCTCTAACAGCCACCGGTGAGGCCTGATTCATACATGTCAACAGTATCATGTTTGCCACTTGAACCTCAAACACCCACACATGATGTGCTGTTTGTGTGAACTTACTCCCCAGAAGCTCCCAACTATTTCAATCATGTCCACACAAACAAACCCTCCTGTGGGATTTTGAAGATTCGTTAAAGAGCAGCTTCTCATGTTCACTGGTAAGAAGGAGTGGTCCGTCCTAACGAGCCAAAGGAGGCACAGCTGCCTCTCTTTCTTGGTGCTCCATTTGCTCCTCTGTCCCCAATTGTGTCCCACTCGAGCATTGAGAGCCTGGCTGCCTGCAGGCTAGACATTTGTCAAGTAAAGTTCTACCTGACGAATGCACATGTTTGCAGGCAGCCCAGCTCTCACTAACACTGGGGTGGGATGCAGTGGGAGGAAGAGGAGCAAACGGAACTACAAGAAAGAGAGATAGCTGTGCCTTCTTTGGCACCCTCCCCGCCGACTCATCAGGACAAGCTGCTCCTTCTGGTAAGTTGGTTTAAAAGTCCAGGAAAGGGAACCAGCATGGTATAGTGGTTAGAGTGCTGGACTAGGACCGGGGAGACCCGAGTTCCAATCCCCATTCAGCCATGAGACTAGCTGGGTGACTCTGGGCCAGTCACTTCTCTCTCAGCCTAGCCTACTTCATAGGGTTGTTGTGAAAGAGAAACTTAAGTATGTAGTACACCGCTCTGGGCTCCTTGGAGGAAGAGTGGGATATAAATGTAAGAATAAGAATAAGAATAATGATGATGATGATGATGTTCCTGCTGAGTACATGCTCCCATCATGCATGTTGTGTGAAGTCACAACCACTCCTGGTTACCAGCTTCTTCCCAAGATTTCCTGCCCAACTTGTCACCTGGATTTGAAGTTGAACATAGATTCTCAGTAGAATCTCAGGCAGAAGTTGGTAACTAGATGCAGCGGCAGCTCCATACGACACAGGAACATAGGAAGCTGCCATATACGGAGTCAGACCACTGGTCTATCTAGCTCAGTATTGTCTTCCCAGACTAGCAGCGGCTTCTCCAAGGTTGCAGGCAGGAATCTCTCTCAGCCGTATCTTGGAAAAGCCAGGGAGGGAATTTGGAACCTTCTCCTCTATGCTCAATGGGAGTTAGGGATGTACGAGCCGGCCATTAGAGTGGTTTGGTTCGAATCTGAACCAGATTCGAACTGACCCAGTTTCCTCCTCTCAGGCTCAGCCGAACCAGGCCTGGTCTGGTCTGGTTCGGCCATCAAGCTGGGCCAAGCCAGCTCACAGGCCAACTTGGGGGATGTAATTGTAAAGGAGAATCTGGTGAGGATTCCTCTTTACAAGTACAGATGGATTCCCTAACCTAAGGTGGGAGGGATGAGAGCTCCCTGCAAACCTCCCAAATGATGGCCCAGGCTGGCTGTGGCCCAGTTCAGGCCTCTGCACATGCACAGATGCCATTTTCATGATGTTTGCACGTGCATGGAGGCTAGTCGTGTGGTGATGCAAATGTCCTCTGCGCCTGCGCAAATGTCACAAAAATGGCATCTGTGCATGTGCAGAGGCCTGAACCGGGCTGCAGCCAACCCAGGCTGTCATTTGGGTGGCTGGCTGGGGTGTTGGAGGAGCCCTCCACCACCACCAATGTCTCCTCCACTTCTGCTGCTACTGCAGCCGCCTCCACTATCCCCACTTCCCCCGTCACCTGCAATCTAAAGTTTACAAGTACCTTTTCCTCTCTCCCCATGCCTTAGGTTAGGGGAGCCCCCTGTACTTGTAAAGGGGAATCTTCACCTGATATACCCCTCGTATACCCGTTGTGATGGCCCGTGAGCCAATTCTTTGAACTGGGAGCTGGTCCAGTTCAAACTCAGACTGGCATCCCCTTTTGGGGAGCCAGTCCGGTTCAAACTTGAACTGCCCGAACCAGGCTGGCTTGATGTCAAGCCCAGCTTGAAGCAAGCCAACTCACACATTTCTAACAGGAGTGTGCACTTGGTGGTAACCTCCTGCTTTCTCTTCCTAACTTTTTACTGACTTGCCAGCAATCATGAGAAACCACCCCAAATGATGGCACAATAAAGCCTTCATCTTCCATTCTTTGGACTTTAGGAACCTTAGTGCTACATTGGTTTTGTTCGGCTGCTGAAAAAATGTCTCAACTGAACTTCTGCAATTAGAAGTTAAACAAAACTTACAAGTGCATGCCAGGTCCATGTAACATACACAGAGAAGCTAGCAGATTGGTTATTCCCCACCTCGACCTACCTTTCTTTTACAGAATCATGAGGTTGGCTGTCAATAGATTCCTAGCACCTGAGCATTCCTAGCATGTGCTGGTGGACTGAGAAGGAAGAGAAAGGCCCCTTTATCAAGAACAGTGAAAGTCTGTAGCAATGGCAGAAGTCAGAGGTTATTTATAACAACTTTTTCTTTAAGATTAAAAAAAAAAAAAAAGAAATGAACCCAAGTGACACAGCAGGATGGAATTTAATCCAGCTGTTTGTCTCACATGGCTCCCACAGATAAACAATAATGGAGAAGTAAATTAGGAAATCCAGATGGCAATAAATACCACTAGATCTTCCACAAAAGCCAAATCCTGACAGGCGTTTGCATACTGCCTTTCCTGTCATTTGTTCTGACATAATAAAGAAAGTTTCACAATGTTTCCGTGTGTCACGTTTACAATTTGAAGAGAAAATCTGGAGCAGGCATGTCTCTCCCTTGGTTGCCCAGTAATATTTACAAGTCTGCTTATGTCTTGCTATTTCCTAATTCTAAATATTGTTCAGCTGAAGAATACCCATGCTATGTATATAGAAGCACAGTAAGGCTTAACAGTAAGCCACCTTAAGCGACGCAGTAGGGAAAATGCTTGACTAACAAGCAGAAGGTTGCCGGTTCGAATCCCCGCTGGTACTATATCGGGCAGCAGCGATATAGGAAGATGCTGAAAGGTATCATCTCATATTGTGCGGGAAGAGGCAGTGGTAAACCCCACCTGTATTCTACCAAAGAAAACTACAGGGCTTTGTGGGCACCAGGAGTCGAAGTTGACTTGACAGCACACTTTACCTTAAGGCTTAACAGTAGGTTTGTCCCTGCTTGGAAAGAAAACCATTTTGCAGGGTTTTTTTCCTAACATCTTTTTAGACATGCTTGTCTGGGAATGATAAGATTATTTCAAAATCACAGTGGAAGGCAAGAAATAGTATATGTTGGCAATGAGAAATTATATTCATTTAAGTTAAAATCAATATTGAGGCTTTTGCTTGGGTGAAGGGCCATAGCTCAGGGGTAGAGTGCATGCTTAACATGTGGCACGTCCAGGTCCAATTACCCACATCTTCACATTTTTAAAAAAGGATCTCAGACAGCAGGGCTAGGAAATATCAATGATTTCACTCAGTATAGGGCAGTATGTATCAAGTATTACAGTATGTATCAAGATTTCACAGTGGATGACATCCAGACTCACAAAACATAGATGCTATGTGAGAAGCACCAAGCTTGCTGATGGTTTTGACTAACACACTACCAGCAATCATGCAGTGGAGGAACAAATTTTGATGACCTCCCTTCTCCTGGAAGTGCTCTGCGTCACCCAAGGATATGTCCCTGAAGGTTGTGCAGCCCTCAGGGGCATATTTTTGGGTGGCATAGGGGGCTTCCAGGGGAAAGAGAGGTCACTGCCATTCATCTCCACCCCACATTGAGAGCACCAGTGCTACGTGTGTTGGGAATGCAGCAGCAGCACTGGTGCTTCCCAAGTAATACCTGCCCTTTGGTAGTCTGGTGTCAGCTTTTCACACAGGGAAATTTACATATTTTTTAAAAGACCAGATTTCCATTTTTTATAGCATGACATATTGTGTACATAAGAAAAGCATTATCCTGAGACATCTAATAACCCATTTTAATAAAGCACCTTGCTTTCCCTCTCATGCTGCTTTGCCCCTTTCTATTCATTTTCTTTTCAGATGTTCACGTTTCCAAGAAAAAAAATTGATTCTGTTGATTGTATTACATTGTCTGCACTTTAAAAAGTGTTCATTGCCTAGTTTTCAGGCCAAGCTTAAGACACAAACAAAACAAAACAAGAACTCCTAACAAGTTTATAGGAAGCTAAACAGCATTTACTTTGGACTGAGTTTTGCTTGTAGCCTGCCAATATGGGCTGCTGAGTGACTTCACAATGGTCAGTGCTGAGCGTAAGATCCCTCTACAGGCACCTGTGCTGGTAGGAGCTTCTGCCCCCAACTTGGCCAACAGCAATGCACAATCCCTTCTGGCGAAAACTGGGCTCCTGAACCTTCTAGAATCACAACTCAGCTTTCTCCCCCAATGATTACACTGACACTGGACATTTAACACTGTGGCACAGTCAGCATCACAAATGCAAGGAAAGATTTACCCTGGACATAAATACCTCTTGACTACCATGAGGAAGATGACAATGAATAGCAAGTCTGAGAATTTACCCTGTGGCCAGAACACTTACCTACACTGCAAACACACATCAGTACAACATCAGTACACTAGTTTAACTTTCATAGTTTTGTCTTATGTGAACTGGAACTCGTTGGAGAGAGAATAATAATTTTTTTTTAAAATGTTGAGATTCCAAGTTCCTCTCACAACGCTACAGTTTCCAGGGTTCCCTTGGGAGGCAGAATGCCTATTGCACCATTTTATGTCTTGATTAAATAATAATGATTAAACTTCTGCATCTGGGTACTCTCCAGGATGGCTCCTCAGATGCAACTGCCTAGAACCTCTGGCATAGCCACATGGAGGTAGAAGTAGTGACCAGTGGTGTTCTCACCCCTGGCCGAATTCCAGGGCCTCTGCACCCCCTGGGGGCTCCCAAATCCTCTTTAGACTTTCCCGTGTGGTGTGGTCACTGTTGGCCTGCACTGCACCAGGTAGCCAAGTGTGATTATGGCCTGTGCCAGGTGCTTTAGAGCAGGGGGGAGTGGGGAAAGAAAAATGTGAGATGGGAATATGTTGAGTGTTGAAATGTTTCTGCTACTGCATATTTGAATAAATATACTCCATGTGTTAAAAAAAATACTGTGTTTGTCATGGCGTGAGGCTATTTACATGCACGGGCAAAGCTGGGCTAAGGGACCCCAGCCCGGTTTTGCACACATGTGTGAACACCACAGCGGCAAACCTGCCTAACTAGCCACCCTTACACACTCACACAGTGCATCATGGTATTTCTGGGGGCCAGGACAACACATCTCAGCCCCCCCCCTACAGCCTGCACATGCGGGAATCATCTGGGTGCGCAAGGAGTGCAACCAGCAGAGGCTAAGCCTAACCCGCCTTCCCCACAGCCCACTCTGGAGCCCTTTTCACTGCTCATGAGAAAAGGCTGTGTGTGTGTGCGCGTGTGCAAGCACGTGCACACGCATGTGTGTGTAGGGGGATGATGCTTAACTTGTGGGAGGGGGGCCTCCAAAGGCCCAGGAGGCCTTTTTACCTAAGGAGGCCTTTTTACCTAATTACCTAAGTACACTTCTGGTGGTGTACTTGAAAAAAGAAAAGAGGTGGAGTAAAATATGGTAGCAGGAGGAAGAAAGAGGAAAATCAATGATAAGAGGGTCACACTTACTCCTTAGTGGGGATCCTGAGAACCTGAGAGAACCCAGATCCTGCAAAAGGGTCTGGACAGGTAAGAGGGACAAATATTAAGTGTGTTCACTCCCTCATTGGTTTCCATCATGACAAGCCATTTTTCTCCATACATCAACAGAAGGATATTCACTGGGGCTATTCTTACAATCACAAACATTGGGCTAGGAAAATCCTAGCCCAATTTTTGGGATGGTAAGAAGCACCAGGCTCGCAACCCAGCCCAGTGGTTCTGGAGCGGCTAACCCGCTCCTGTAGCCCACCCCTTAGCCCGGGTTTGTGAAGCGAGTGCTCCGCAAACCCGGGCTATCTGCTCGTGAGTAGCCACAGTGCGGCTCCGCCCCATGGCTACTTGTGAGTAGACCCCCAGCCGGGAGGCTTAAAAGCAGACTCCCGGCTCGGGGGTCTCCCCAGTATGCCCTGTGCACTCATGCAGGGCATACTGGGGCTTCCAGTGGCCAGGCGGCCCCCGAGCTCCCCACTCCCCCGCCAGCTCCGTCTTGGAGCCAGACATCGTGTGGGTGGCCGATCCAGCTGCCCAGGGCTCCCTGTCCGCTCAGCACCCTAAACCGGGTCTCACTGATTGTGAGACCCGGTCCACTGAATCATATGGAAAGACCCGGTCTTTTGTGAGACCCGGTCCACTGAATATTGTGAGACCCGGTCCACTGAATCATATGGCTTGCAATCAGGTGAATTGTTAAATGGGGATATATTTGTCTCCTGTTCAAGCTCCTGAGCAACTGGATCTGAGACAGGGGAAGCAAGTGCTGGGTCCTATTAATTGGTTTCCATGACTGCAGACCTTTGTCCCATAGAACTAATTAAATAAGTATTCACTCAAAAAACATTGATGTGGCCACACCCATGGCCAAATCATTAATTTTCAATGGCCATATGTGGAACCACTGCCAAGGTCTGGTTTGTTAACCACAGAAGTCATTCACACAAACTGTGTTCTATACAGGTTTGGGAGCTGTGTGCTCCCAATTTT